>NW_027256881.1:345566858-346166858 GCF_029215685.1 Pituophis catenifer annectens | reverse complement strand
TCTGACCTAAGTGTAGTATACAAAATTATCTGCTACAGTGTCTTACCTGTCAATGACTACTTCAGCTTCAACCACAATAATACACGAGCACACAATAGATACAAACTCAAGGTAAACAGCTCCAAACTCGATTGCAGAAAATACGACTTCAGCAACAGAGTGCTCAATGCCTGGAATGCAATACCTGACTCTGTGGTTACTTCCCCAAACCCCCAAAACTTTAATCTTAGATTTTCTACTCTTGACCTCACCCCATTCCCAAGACGTCTGTAAGTGGCGTGCATAAGCATACCAACAAGCCTAATGTCCCTGTCCTAATATTCCTTTTTATTTAATCTTTTCATGTATCCAAATTATGTTTATACTTTTACCTGTTATCTTATATACGATTGACAATAAATAAATTTAATTAATTAATTAAGTAATTAATTTTAAAAATATGATTAATTTTGGAATGTGGCAGTAAAATCTTTCAGTGTACTTATTCTGATAAAGCTTGATTTGAAGAAACCATGATACAAAGGACCAAAGGAAAACCATTTGTAGTTTCAGAGTTAAATATTTGGTGTTACTGCAGATTCCTCAGTTCTCCACCAAGAGAACTCCTCTAGCTTTTCAGACATGAACTCATCTTCTCAAGATGGTCACCATCTTCTGATAGAAGCCCTAACCATAGCTCTAGCCCAAATACTCCTATTTCTGAAGGTCTCCTTTCTTTCAGATTCTTCCCTATTTGAGGAATGTGCAGTTCAACAACAGTGCTGGAGAGGAAGTCTCCTTCTCAGAAGATGGACTGGGATCTGCTCGTTATGATCTTCTTAACTGGGTTTTCCTCCCCAATCAATCTTTTCTCCCCAAGAAGGTTGGGCAAGTAAATCCTGAGGCTCCCCCAGGACAAGATTTCACCATTAAATCTGATGGAATTGTCTGGGGCACAAAGGTGAGCTGCAAGGAAATGTTGTAAATTCAAGGAAAGATTCATTCTCTTCTTGAGATGTACAACATCTTTCTAAGTGGAAAAATAATCAATTGAGTCAGAAATCTTGGCAGTCATTTGGTGAAAAATCGGCTTTGCATGTAACACGTTTGATGTCTGATTTGTGTCATACCACAAAGGGTTAGCCTTGGGAACAATGTCTGCTTGAAATGCAGGATGCAATTACAGCAAGCAACAGTCATTTCCATGGACCATTGATGCTCAGTAGTATCCTCATGGTTCTTTTTTTAGAAATGCTGTAGTTCAGTCACAAGCCTTCCTCTACAGGCTGAGATCCCAGTTCCAATCTCCAACATCTGATGGTAGGTTGGGAGTGCCAATGGCCTGAGTCCCCCAGCAGCTGTTCCTGGTTTTTGATAGATGGTGGCAATCTATTTCTTAAGAAGAGAATCTGAAAATAGAAGTAGGAATAAAAAAAGGAAATAGGAATGAGGGAAAGAATGAATGCAGCAAGTTCATTGCTTAAGTAATTTCAAATATTTCTCTTTCAGACCATCCCCTTTGCCAGATGTGGAACAAAGAGGTGCCATGCAGGAGAGAGGAGAAGAGTTCCAGAGGGCGAGCAGGTTTGCTGCTACCAGTGTGACGCTTGTCCAGAAGGGACCTTTTCTAATCAGACAGGTAGAGCAAACTTCAAAAGTAAATCTTCCAAGATCAAAGAAGACATTCATTAAATCTATTTTCTTTATTGTGATCATTTTTGATATGATTGGCATGCACTCGTACTTTTCACTAGAACTTTTCAGTTGATGGATCTAAATTGTCTTGGCCACAGAAGTCGCCTTTCCCAATCCTCAGCAGTTCCATGCAGGATAGTTTTAGAGCAGAATTTATGAATCTCCAACTTGCATTTCAACTCCTCCTCTAATATCTGGTTGTGAAACCCAAATTCTAATCTTTTCCTGAGGAAGTGGGGTTTTCAGTCCAAGCTTTAATTCTTATTATTTAGGGCATGCTTCATCCATCTAGACTATCAAACTCTGAGGAAATAGACCTGCCAGAGAAAGAGGAGATTCATCTCTGTGTGCCTCTTTGATAGAGTATGAGCAATCAAATAAGTCTGAATGAACATATCTGAAGCACAAAGCAGAGAGGTTAAGGCAAGGGTAATGTACACATAAAAAAAACAGCAACATTCCTGGATAACAGGTCTATCGATCTTCTGTGGGTTCCATTATAAAGTAGGGGAGAAAACAGGCAGCAATCTCAAATTGAAAGACACATTATTCGTAGAATTGCATAGTGAATGGATAGCTAGAACTGAACTAATCCTCATCACTGGCTAATATATCCTAGAATCAATATAAGTGCAGCATGATTTCCTTGAACAAATGAATTCTTAAATAAAGATTCTTGATTTCAGATGCTGCTCACTGTGAATCCTGCCCAGAAGACCAATATCCCAACAAGGACAAGGACCAATGCATTGCCAAGAAGATCCACTTCCTTGCCTATCAAGACACCCTGGGATACACTTTAGTTTCTCTCACTCTTTTTCTCTCTGTGAGCACATCTGCAGTCCTGGTGATTTTCTATAAACATCATGAAACACCAATCGTCAAGGCCAACAACCGAGATCTCACTTACATCCTCCTGGTCTCCCTTCTGCTCTGCTTCCTCTGCTCCTTCCTCTTCATCGGTCAACCTGGGAAGGTCACTTGTCTCTTACAACAATCTGCCTTTGCCATTCTCTTTTCCCTGGCAGTTTCCTCTGTGTTGGCAAAAACTGTCATGGTGGTTCTGGCCTTCATGGCCACCAAGCCAGGGAACAAGACAAGGAAACTCTTAGGAAAACCACTGACCTACTCCATTGTCATAGCCTGTCCTCTGGTCCAAGCAGTACTTTGTGCCACCTGGTTGATCACCTCTCCCCCGTTTCCTAATTTGGACTTTCATTCTGTGTTTGGAGAAGCTGTCTTGGAATGTAAGCAGGGTTTAGCTTTCATGTTTTACATTGTCCTTGCCTATCTCGGTTTTCTGGCCCTCATCAGTTTCACAGTGGCCTTTCTAGCTAGGAAATTGCCTGATAGTTTTAATGAAGCCAAGTTCATTACTTTTAGCATGCTGGTCTTTTGCAGTGTTTGGATCTCCTTCCTCCCCACCTACCTGAGCACCAAAGGGAAGTCCATGGTGGCTGTGGAGATCTTCTCCATTTTGGCCTCTGGAGCTGCTCTCTTGGCCTGTATTTTTTTCCCCAAATGCTACATTATTCTACTGAGGCCCGATTTGAATTGTAGAGAAAATATAGTAAGAAACAAGAATGTCTAACTAATGCCGGGATCTGCTTTTTATATTTATAGTTCTCTTTGTGGCATGTTTAGAATATGATGATTTCTACAAAAATAATAATGTCTTCAAAGAGGAATTTCTCCATTAAAAAATTCCTTATCAAATGCCACAATTAGTTAGAATTTACCTGTGGTCAACAGCAATCACCCAGCCTTTTGTTTATCATGCCTTCAAAATATCCTCTTGTTTTCCAGTGACTAATGTTGATGGAAAACCAGTTATTAAAGATGTATTCATTATTTCAAGGAGGACATTTTCTCATTCCATTCTTTTTAATTTAATTATTTTTTAAAATAGTGTGTTAAAGAGTTGGAATAAATGTTTTTAGGCCTATATGGTTGTTTCCTTCGACGTCTGAGGCTTTATAGAGTTCTCTACCAGTATTCAGTTATTTTTAATAACATCTCCCTTTCCATAAAATGGCCTCTCATGTGGCAAATAGAAAGAATGGAGGAATGTGTGCTAGCTGGCCCATAAAATAGAAATTCTTTGGCTTTCAATAAGCTTTATCAACATTTCTATGGCAATGTAACTGATATACTTTTTTATTAAGAGAATATTTCTCTGTTGAAGATAGTAACAGTAGAAGAGTGGCAACATAATTGATAGTTTGTTAATTATGAATAGGTATGATTATACCACCTTATGCATAAATCATTTTCTCCTTCTTTGTCAAATGTATAAATATGAGTGCAATCTTTGGTCTTCAAAAGTTCCTCCCACTATTCTCTGGAGAAAATTTACCCTGGGCACACTCTTAACAAGCAATACTGCTGTGAGAATTGATTATTGATTTTTGGTCCTGCATTTGGAGCCTGAAAGCTTAAGCAGTTGTAATAGCTACATAAACATGACAGATAGTGCTTGTTTAGCAACAATGATGAAATAGTCACTTTGCAACCAGAGACAATGACTGAACGATCCAAGGACAGAGGCATGGGAATAGAATGCAAAGGGCCACCAAATAAGCATCAAACTTTAGAACTATTACCAAAACAACTAATTTTAACCTCATTGGACACTAACAAGATGACATATCGGACATATGGGAGTAGGGGAAATTACATGGTTTATACAGAAATCTTCAGACCTGGCTTTGCTTACGCAGTAACCACTTGACTTTTAGTAAAAGTATACCCAACTCTACAGCTAGAGTCAAGGATTTTTCTTTCCTAAATGTCTAAGCTGGGACAGGCCTGACATTCTGTCCACCAGCAAGGCCAGCAAAGGCATTATGCAACCGGTGGTCCTAACTGGAGAGCCATAGATGATGCTTCCTAAATTAAGGGCTCTGTCACTCCAGGAGAGATTGAATTTTTTCCCCTCCCAGATAGTTGTAGAGAGCACAGTCCTGCCCTGCATTGACAGCAGGCTACAGCTTTCAAGCCCCTCTTTGCAAACTGCACACCTCAGGCCATGGAATTGATCAGCAAACTGAAGTGCTGAATTGGCTGCTGAATGGTGAGAACAGAAGCTGTCTGGCCCATGTGCTCACCCTTTGCATTGAACCAAAGTGGGGCAGCTCGAAGGGACTCAAAAGGCCATCATGATCACTCCTGCCACAGCCTGGGGTATCCAGTTTGCAAAGAGGGGAGCATCAACCATTGCAGCTAGGGAGGGGTGAATGCCATGGGTCAGCTGGGGTGAGGGGGCTGGGATGAAGTGGATGTAGCCAATTGTCCTAGACTACACATTGACAATGTTCACAGGTCTATAAAGCATAAAAAAATGAAGTTCTTCATCAATGTTGGGACAGATTCGCTAAGCAAGCACTTCCAGCATGATTTTGGGAGCAGCCACCAGTGGCCTCATTCAGTTGTGGTCCCTTGGAATATGGTGGCCGCTTCTGTCATTGCACCATGTGGCCTTATGACAAAGTGATTCGTTCTGCTTCCCTCTTGCTGTTTGTGCAGCATTGCAGAAAATTCTGGAGCTCCCGTGAAGATGGAGTTCATGTGAGGATCAACAATAGTGATTTTATTTATTTATTTCATTTTCCGAGTGCAGAACATCTTATATTAAAAGTAGAAATATGCTATTTAATGTTGGCCTATTGACCTAAATTTTAAAACATCAAAAACTATATAACAAATATATAAATTAAACACAGAAGGAATTTAAAATCCATATGTGATTCATACAGGCTGTCCTCGACAGTTCATTCAGTGACTGTTCAAAGTTACAAGGCAATGAAAAAAGTGACTTAGGATTGTTTTTCACACTTACGACCATTGCAGCATTCCCATGGGCATGTGGTCAAAATTTGGGCCCTTGGCAACTGGCTCATATTTATGATGGTTGCAGTGTCCCAGGGTCCTCTTTTCTGACCTTCCAACAAGCCAGGTCAATGGGGAAGCCAGATTCATTTAACAACCATGTCATTAACAGGCAGGCATGGATCTAGTTCACAGGTGGTCACAACTCCATCCCATGGACTCTGTCGACATCCTTGGGATCAGCCGGATCAAACTGTTCCTAAATTACTGCAAAAGTCCTTTCCCCAGCCTTCTCCATAGGATCCACACCATGCTTGGCCTCCAACTGGGAAGAGATCCAAGCAATTTTATCAACCAGAATTCCTCTGTGAGTGTGAGAAAAAAAAATTCCCTCAGAGTTGCTGTGCCTATTAATGGCCTTTGGCTTAGATAATTGAATAGGCCAATCAGAGTGCAGCTCCTGGTTTTGAATCTCCCGCGCTTTTTCTATGCCTTCCCTAACTGTCACTAACTGTCAGCATTTAAGGAGCTGCTTGCCAGCAGGCTAACCCAGTTCGGGATCAGAGGCAGAGCTGAAGTCACCAAAGCCTCTCCCTTCTGAGGAAGAAAGGCCCAAACTCCAATCATGCAGGGCGACTGTAGAAAGAGCTGACAAGATACTCAAGGAAGAGACAGACAACTGATATTCTGTTGAATAGGCTTTGTTTATTTTCGTAAATAAAACAGTTTAGTTTAAAAATCTTTGTGAGGCTCATTTATTTCATAGATTGTAAACATATAAAGTTATGGTCCACCATCTTTATAACATCCTGTGAGGCCTGAAGGAAAACCTACACATGACCCTTACCCAGAAGGTTCCAGGTCATCTTTAAAAAGGCCAGGGGGGTTACTCAGTTTTATAAGAAGTGTAAAAAGAATGGAGAAATATTGACATTTTGAGGCTTGTAGTGCCATGAGGTGGGCCTTAATAGAAGCTCTAGCTCAGATATGTCAAACACAAGGCCCCTCCCACCCCAGTCCACACACAGGAGGGGACGAGTGCACAGGGTCCAACAGTGTCTGGCAGTAGCCACAGCCCATGCTGGGCAGGTGGGTCCAAGCACTGGGACTGCCAGGTTGGCCCTCCAAGCAGAGGCCGAGCCTTCGGGGGAGGCACATGATCAGGCCTGCAGAATGTACCACGTGGCTGCCCACTCACTCACCCACTCTGTCCCACCATTTGTTTTTGCTTGCCCACGGCCATCCCAGCTGGGACAGGGCAAGCAGATGCATGGCCTCCTTGCAGACCATATCTTATGCCTTCCCCCAAGAATCTGCTTCTACCTGCTGTTGCTTCCACCATGGGGCTCAGCCTGTGCTTTCGAAACTTCTTCCTCCAGCTCCACCAGACATGGGGATGAGCCTCCCACCCACTTCCCCACCTGCAATGGCCTCAGTATATGGGAAGGGCAGGGAGACCCATCCCAAAGAGGCAGCCAGGACTCCCCTTCCTACTCTGCCTCGCCTTCAAGCAGTGGCACCAGCAGTAGCAGAGCCCTCCAGCAGGAGCCCCACTGTCCCTTAGCCCCTCCCCCAAGTCCTGGAAGCCCAGACTGGGCAAGCAGTAGCCTGGAGCAGGAGCCAAGTGAGCCCAGGCAGCCCCTCAGGGAAGTAGGGCATGGCTGTGGAATCCTGGTGCCCTGGGAGCTCAAAGGTCAGATGACTCATGCTGCCATCTGTACATCCCGTGTGGCCCAAGAGGGTCAGTGAGTCTCCTCCGGTGGATCATCCTGGTCTCACCCCCCAACATGAGGGACATCTATCTCGCCATGCCCACCCTGTCCACACACACCCATCTACCCACAACCACACAGCCATGCCACACCCGGCTCCCCTAAGGGCAACAACAATCCTGATCTGGCCCTCAGTGAAATGGAGTTTGATACCCCTGCTCTAGCTCAAGTTCAGTCAGATTCATCCCTCATGAATCCCTCATCCATTCATCCTTCAGCAGAGCTCCGGATGTCCCTTGATCCTTTTCAGCTCCCTCAATTGAATGATGGGGCATGTTGGGAACAATGGACCAAGAGTGATTACATGCAAGTGATCCTATCCAAGGCCTCAGTAGCTTTTCTATTCCAGGCAGTGGCCAAGGCCTCAGAAGGACCATTCAGCAGAGCCTGGGGTATAATCCTCAGTTCCCTTTGGAACCCTATCAGTCACTAAGAGTGGACTGGTCAAAGAGATCCAGCCTCCCTGCAGAGAGGGGCAGCATAATAGAATCTCAAAGTCATCAGGCCATGATCTGGCCAGGACAAAGGGGACCAGGATAGCTCCTCCTCAGATCACATTGGAAGTGGTCAGTTTTGAGTTGAGCCAAGAATGATGATGGCCATGATGAGATGCCTCTAAAGCCAGCCCAAGGGATAGCAAATGGACATCTCTCAAGACCATAAATCTCAGGAACCCCACAGTCAACTGAGAAATGTCCTCCAGAGACTCAGACACAGAGATTGCTGTGCAGCAAGAAGGTTGGTACAGTAGTAATGATCCCATTTGGTCCTGTGAATGAATCTTCAGGAGAAGAATTTCAGACCTGGCAATTTGGGGAGCAGCACCCAAAAGACCAAAAGAAACACCCAAATGACAATTCCTACCCTTAGGATACAGCAACAAAAATTTCCAAGTTTTGCCAAAAAATTGCAGTTAATATCCTGAGATTCTTCCTCAAATTGCATTTCTGCCTGTGCCACTATTCCCAAGTAGACCTCCTGTTATCTGACCCAACTAGGGCATAAGCCAAAATCCACCTTGTGTGCAGGGGTCACTTTCACATAGGTCAACTAGACAGCTTCCCCATGACTCCACCTGCTCTGTGAATTACAAGAGACACAAAGATGTTTTCCATTCTTCTGCATGAAGAGAAGCTCTTGCTAAGGGGACAGGACAATGGCTCTTCCCTGCAATTATCAGAAGAACAGTCATTCTTCATTTATCCCCTGTGGATTTCCAGACACAAAGATCTTCCAGGATAAAACCTGCTTTAAAAATTATTTCTCAGTTCACCAAATGGGGGGCAGATCATGTCACCTTAGCCTGTCTTGCAAAGAGCTCACTCCTGGGTTTGAAGAGACTGACTTGCCTTTGTTTCCTCTATGGTCACAGCCCAAACTCAGGTAAGAGGAAGCATAGTTGCTATAAATTTGTCCTGGACCAGGAGACACAGGTGGTGTTCGATCTACTAAAATTCCAGCGAGATTTCAGGAGCAACTTTTAAATCAGTTTCTACATGAACCTTGATTTCTGTTCTAGGAGGGAAGGTGATAAGAATCACCAGACAGGAGTCATGCTATTGCTGATACTGATGTTCTTCTGGCTCCTGGCTCCAACTACAGCGAAGAGGCTGCAAACCATATGCGTGCTCAGAGATTATATTGACATAGAGAAAAGCTCCTACAGGCCTGGTGATCTCATTATTGGTGGGAATTTGCCCTTGGGAGCCATGTACAGTTCTATTGTCCAAGACTTTAATAAAGTGAATCGTATTTCCTCTATTGCGTAAGTTTCAGCTGGATGGGAAACATTCTTTTTGCTTGACATTCAGGGACTTTTTTTCAAAAAAATAATTCTTCTACTATTTGTACTGTCCTAGTGTAGTTCACATTTTGTGCTTTTCTCCATAAAGTAGCAAGCTCTTCAAATAGGTTGGAATTCTCAATCGCTTCATCAGGAAGATGATAAACAAGAAAAATGAAGAGGGAAGCTGTGCTGGCTTAATGAATACGTCAAATTATAATATTAATCTCACCAGTAACTTCTGATAGAAAATACAAATAAAAGCTTAGCACGCTTCAAGTGTTCAGAAGTTACAAAGATCCCTCTCAGTGTTGGAATCAGCATTGCTGATGAATAATGGCCTTCAGTAAATCTATGAAGTGACCCCCACGGTACTCCTGGGCTCAGCAATCTTTACCACACCTGAAGAAGCTGCTCCAAGAGACACCTTCAATAATTACATTGAAAGGGGAGCAGTTGGAAAGAATTACAGCCACTGCAGCAAAATGAATGTGGCAGGGATGACAGAGAGTATAAAACAGTCCATGATATCTATGGAAAGGCTTGTCTCCTTTCTTAGAAAGTCATCCAAGTTTAGCCAAGGGAAATCCTTTGAAAGAAACCCAAACCCAATAAAATTTGGGAGTTTCTGCCCCCAAAAGTCCCCCCCAAACAGTAAAGCAAGTTCTACAGCCATGCACAAGATTTCCTGTAATATTTGCCAATGTTTTGCTCATTACAGACCCATCACCAGTTACTACCAGCAGTTCCTTGCATTGATGTTTGCTGTCTCTGAGGTCAATAAGGATTTTTTTCTGCTCCCCAACATCTCCCTTGGCTTCCACATCTATGGCCATTTCCAGACTGGGGTATTTATTTCCTTAAACAGCCTCTCCATGCTCTCCTCACAAGACCATGTGCTTCCAGGTTACAAGTGTCACCTGCAGGACACTCTGCTATCCGTCATTGGTGATCTGAATGCCAGGTTCTCAAGGCAGATGGCCTCCATCTTCAGCATCTTTAAGGTCCCACAGGTAAGAGAGCTCCACTGGATACAATATGGAGTAGACAAAGATCAAAACACACAAATAAACCAAGAGGAAATTAAAGGTAGTTTGGGGGAGGCACATCATGAGCCTCTGACTCTCCGTTTATTCTTCATAAAAGGGTAGCCATCATTTTAGTGACATTTATTTCCTGCCTCAGTTTGTTGGTTTCTTCTCTTGTCTTCTGACATATCACAATCAGTCAAGATGTGTAAGTGGTGGCTCTCCCTAAGGAGGGAAGGAGATGAAGCTTGCCACTGAGGGTCAGTCAGCCTGACTGGTGGAGCAAAAGCCACACAATGGTGACTCCTAAAGTTGCCCTAAGACTTTACTTTGTCTTTGTAAGATGAATCTCACTGTTTTTCAGCTCGGTGTTGGCTTTGAGTTCTCTCAGGGAGAGAGAAGTGTTTATCCTTCCTTCTTCAGGATTGATCCCAAGGAATCTCCTCAGTATGAGGGTCTAGTCAAACTACTCCTGTATTTCCAGTGGAACTGGGTTGGGCTTCTGGCCCCTGTAGATGACAGGGGAGAACGTTTCATCTCAACTCTGACGTCAATGCTCCAGGAGAAGGAGATCTGCCTGGCCTTCACTGAAAGTTTAAAATTAGATGATATTCAGATTAGAATAGACAAAGTGCTTCTCAAGTTACAGACTTGGACAAAAACTGAAGTGATTATTCTATTTGGAGACTATGGTTGTAGTAATACTGTACAGGGACTTTTAGTTTACCATGAAATGTTGAGCAAGACAACATTGCAGAATGTTTGGATCTTAACTTCCCATTGGAAACTTAGTCTGGAGGAATCTGAAAGCATATTGCTATTTCTAAAGTCTTTCCATGGAGCCTTGCATTTTAGGGACCACACCGGGGATGTCTCAGAATTCAACCATTTCCTCCTGTCTTTAGACCCCTTGAGCCCCCAAGGAGATGTCTTTCTCCCAGAATTGTGGGAAACTGTCTTTCATTGCAAACTCCACAAACCAGGCAAGATCCCTCCAATGGGGAAAAAACAATGTACAGGAAAGGAGAATCTGCAGAATCTGCCAAATTACATTTTTGAAACAAGCATGACAGGTGAAAGTTACAAGATCTACAATGCCATTTATGCTGTAGCACAGGCTTTACATGTAATGTTTGCATCCAGAGCCCAACCGACCATGATGAGGCTTGGAAAGAGGATCTCATATATCCAGTCATGGCAGGTAATTTCTGTGGCTTCCTTAGAGAGGAAGCTTCCCATATGCATTCCTTCAATTACTGATTAAATATCTGCATGTTATTATATCAATGCATATTAAAAACAATTATTAGAAAAATGTGAGTTAAGAATAATGTCTTGTTGGAAGAGTTTAGAGGGGGGAAAAGAGAAGCAAAGAAAGGAGCTTTCCATAAGACCCATTGTTGTTGTTGTTTCTTAAAAATAATTTTCATTAAACAATTTTTTCTTTAAAAGCAACCTAAAAAACAACCACAAATACATAAAAACAAAACAAAACACAGCAACAATATATACTATCTAAGGTCATTTTACAGCTTTCTGTATCTGCATATGTATTTTGCTCTTGTGGTTCTCTATTCTATCATATCTATTTACTTCTCGATAGTAGTATAATAATTTTACATCAACGTATACTGTATATTAACACATATAGTAGTTATTCATTATTCTTGTCTACCAATTTATATTCATTTATATTTACATCTCTTTGTTTAATCTTTTTCAATTACTCCAAGTTAGGTTTCATCAGTACTAAGTTAAACATTTCCTGTTTTGCTTTCTATTTTCAAACCAACTGTACATTTTATTCCATACTTCATAATAGTCTGAATCATCCCTCTCTTTTAGCTCCATAGTCATTTTATCCATTTCTGTGCATTCAAGAATTTTTCTGATTGCTATTTTGTCTGAGGGTAAATTATTTTGTTTCCAGTTTTGTGCAAATATGATTCTTGCTGCAGTGAGTATGTGTAGTGTGATGTATTGAAGTTTTTTATTCATTTTCGAGTCCAGTATTCCTAATAAAAATAGTTCTGGTTTCAAATCTGTTTTTTACTCAGTAATTTCTTCCAGCCATTTTTGAATTTTGCAAAAATATTTCCTTTTGATGGGGCACATCCACCACATGTGATGGAATGTTCCAAATTTGTGATTACATCTCCAGCATTTGGGGGATAAATTTGGGTACATTTTGGCCAATATCGCTGAGGGCAAATGCCATTTTATAGAGGTTTTCTTTGTAGGTAACTGCTATTGTAAGTTTACAGTTCCTTGTCCATAGTTTGTCCCACTGTTCTAATTCTTTCTGTCCTCTACCATCCCCTGAAGTCCATTTAAGCTCATGCCTCCTGCTTCAGTGACTCCATCCAGTCCCCTCATTCTCTGTCGTCCCCTTCTTCTTTTGCCTTCAATGTTTCCCAGCATTAGGCTCTTCTCCAGGGAGTCCTTCCTTCTCATTAGGCGGCCAAAGTATTTGAGTTTCATCTTCAGGACCTGGCCTTCTAAAGAGCAGTCAGGGTCGATCTCCTCTAGGACTGACCGGTTTGATTGCCTTGCAGTCCAAGGGACTCGTAGGGGTTTTCTCCAGCACCAGAGTTCAAAGGTCTCCATTCTCTGATGCTCAGCCTTTCTTATGGTCCAACTTTCACAGCCACACATTGCAACTGGGAAAACCATAGCCTTGACTATACACACTTTTGGTGATGTCTCTGCTTTCTAAATTTGCCATAGCTTTCCTCCCCAGGAGCAAGCGGTCTTTGAATTTCTTGGCTGCAGTCCCCATCTGCAGTGATCTTGGAGCACATGAAAATAAAATCTGTCACTATCTCCATTTCTTCCCCATCTATTTGACAGGAATTGAGAGGGCCGGATGCCATGATCTTAGTTTTCTTTTCTTTCTTTTTTTTATAAAAAGCTTTTTATTTTGAACACATTAAAAACAAAACATAAACATACAACATTGATAAAAATAAAAATATATCACTTTTCTTTTCAGCTATTGCAGAGATCCTTTCTTACTATGTATCAATATTTACAGATATTTAAATATCAACTTATTCACCATTCATTTATCGCATTCCTTCATTCCCTCTGTCCTATAAATTGATCTATCACATTTCCCCCTTCCTTTCTTCATTCGTTTAGCTAATTTCCCTATTTTTCAACCATTCATACCATCTGCCCCACACCTTATAGTACTTTGATTCTTCTTTCCCCTTAATTTCTTTAGTTAATTTATCTAGTTCTGCACATTCCAATTTTTTTTTTATTAACTCTTCTTCAGATGGTGCATATTCTTTTTTCCAATATTGCGCATATACAATATGTGCAGCAGTCAATATATGCAGTATAAGATATTGTATTTCTTTAGTATAATGTTCTATCGCAATTCCTAACAGAAACTGTTCTGGCTCTCCCTCTATTGAATTCTGACTAATTTCTTCAATCCAAATTTTAATTTTCACCCAGAATTCTTTTGCAATTGGGCATGTCCACCATTGATGGTAATATGTTCCGTAACTGCTCTTGCATTTCCAACACTTCGGGGAGTTATTGGGGAACATTTTTGCAATTCTCGCTGGTGGAAAGTGCCATCTATGAAACATTTTCATCTGATTTTCCTTGTATGATGTCGCAATTGTCAGTTTCAAATTTGTATTCCACATCTTCTCCCACTTCTCTAATTCTATTGCATGATTAAAATTCTTTGCCCATTTGATCATCGTAACTTTCACTGTTTCCTTTTCCATTTTATACCGTAACAGAAATTTATAAATTCTACTAATCAATTTTTGTTCATTCCCTAATAATATTTTATCTAATTCAGTGTTTTCTAATCGAACTTGTTCCCTTTTTATCTCCTCTGTATACTTTGATCTAATTTGAAGATATGTCCACCATTGCACTTCCCTTCCTAGATCCTGTTCCAATTCATATTTAGTTTTTAATATTCCCTCCTCATTTATTATGTCCTTATATCTGATTATTTTGGTCCAGTCAGTTAAGTTTGGGTGTGTTAATGTTTCTTCTGGTGAAATCCAACGCGGTACTTTCATATAATGTTGTTTTTTAATTTTATTCCAAATTATTAATAATAAATTTCTAATTGTGTGTCTTTTAAAATATCCATGGGTATTCTGTTCCCCCCCCCCATAGAAATGCATGCCACCCTATACATAAATCATGACCTTCTAATAATAAAAGTCTTTTATTTTCTAACTCTATCCAGTCCTTTATCCAAGCTAGACCTGCTGCTTGATAATAGGTCTCCCAGTCAGGGAAGGCTGCTCCTCCTCTGTCTCTAGTGTCTTGTAATACTTTTAGTCTAATCCTAGGCTTCTTCCCTTGCCAAATAAATTTTGTAGCCAGTCTATTTAATAAATCAAAAAAGTTTTTCCCTAGTTTTATCGGTATAACCTGGAAGAGGAACAGAATTTTGGGCAAGATATTCATTTTTATTGCTGCCACTCTCCCCATCCATGAGATTTGCAAATTTGACCAATTTTCCAGGTCTTTCCCAATTTGCCAAATTAATTTATCATAATTTTCTTGTTTAATTGAGGAGCTTCTTGCAGTCAACCAAATTCCCAAGTATTTAATTTTTGTTGTTGTTTCTATATTCATAATCTTTTCTAATTCTATATCTTGTTTTTTGTAAGGTTTTTAGTTAATAATTTTGATTTATTCTTGTTAATTTTTAAACCTGCTACTGCACCAAATTCTTCTATTTTTTAAATTAATTTAGGGCCTGATTTTAAAGGTTCTTCAATTATAAAAACCGTATTGTCCGCATATGCCTGGATTTTATACTCCTCCTTGTTTATTCTCAATCCTTTTATTTCTTGATCTTCCCTAATTCTATGTAAAAGTGGCTCCAGAGATAGAATAAAAAGAAGTGGGGAGAGTAGACATCCTTGTCTTACTCCCTTTGTTATCTCAAAATCTTCTGTCATATCTTGATTAAACATTACTTTTGCAGTCTGTTTTGAATATATATTTTTCAACCATTTTTCCAAATTTTTGTCCATATTCCAATTTCTTTATTAGTTGTATCATAAAATTCCAATTCAGGTTGTCAAATGCTTTTTGCGGGTCAAGGAAAACCAGTGAAATTTGTTTCTCTGGATGTGCTTCATAGAACTCTAATATATCAACTATCGTACGTGTGTTATTTTTAATTTGACGTCCTGGCAAGAATCCACTTTGATCCATATGAATGTTTGTTCAGAATCACTTTTAATCTATCAGCAATTATTGACATGTATGTTTTATAGTCAGAATTCAATAGGGAGATAGGCCTATAATTTTGTATTATTTTTTTTTTTTAATTTGATTCATATGCCGCCCTTCTCCGGAGACTCAGGGCGGCTTACAATGCGTTAAGCAATAGCCTTCATTCTTTTTATACAAAGTCATCTTATTGCCCCCACAAACTGGGTCCTCATTTCACCTACCTTAGAAAGGATGGAAGGCTGAGTCAACCTTGAGCCTTGGAGAGATTCAAACCAGCAGAAATTGCAGGCAGCTGTGTTAATAACAGGGTGCATTAAACCACTGTACTATCAAGGCTCTTTTTATTTATTTATTTATTTATTAATTGTTGATCAGAGTTGATAAGCGTGGAAAAATAATTAGTTTTTGCCATTCTTATCGCCACTAGGTAGGTCTTAATATGAGACCTCACCAGTGTTTAAACAGGGGGTTGGACTGGAAGAGCTCAAGCTTCCTTCAAACACTGTGCTTCTGTTTCTATGTCAACCACAGCACACACCAAGATTCAAAGTTGTCCTAATGGGCTCATAGTCGGGAATTCATCAAAATTTTCTGCATCAAAGGCCAAAAGATGGACCTCTCTCAATAGCAAAGTGACCAATCAGAGCAGGTGCTTCCTTCTACATGGTCCTACTTGATCAGATCTGGTTCCTGCATTCTGCTGCCTTTGATTATGAGCTAGAGAAAGTCAGTGGGATTATTTATTCATTTCTAAAATCCATTTGTCCATTAACAAGACCTTGGACCAAAGTAATTATTTGAAATTGCATGTAGCCAAGAATCACCATAGGAAAACCATATAATTAAGCTTTGGATCCAGAACAAAATTTTTTGTATGTCTTGTATTTTGATGAAAGGGAGTTGGAAACCATGCTCTGTAATAAAGGGAAATTTTTCTGGTTTCAGAATTAAATATCTGGTCTTCAGATTTCCACCAAGAGAACTCAACATAAACCCATCTGCTCAAGATGGCCATCGAGATAGGATAAAAGCCATTATGTCTCTTTGTAGCTCTACCCCAAAATCTCTGATTTCTGAAGGTCTCCTTTCTTTCAGATTCTTCCCTATTTGGGCAATGTGCAGTTCAACAACAGTGCTGGAGATGAGATTTCCTTCTCAGAAGATGGACTCGGATCTGCTCATTATGATCTTCTCAACTGGCTTTTCCTCCCCAATCAATCTTTTCTCCCCATGAAGGTTGGGCAAGTAAATCCTGAGGCTCCCCCAGGCCAGGATTTCACCATTAACTCTGATGGAATCCTCTGGGTCACAAAGGTGAGCTGCAAGGAAATATTGTAATTTGAGGGAAAGTTTCATTCTCTTCCTGAGATGCAGAACCTCTTTCTACCTTGAAAAATAATTATTTGAGTCAGAAATCATGGCAGTTCTTTGGTGAAAAATCTACTTTGCATATAACACAATTGATTTGTGTCATTCCACAAAGGGTTAGGCTTGGGAACATAATCTGCTTGAAATGCAGAATGCAATTAGAGCAAGCAACAGTGATTTCCATAGAAATGGAAATTTCCATATGCTCAGTTTCTGGTTCTTTCTTTTAGAAATGCTGTAGTACAGTCACAAGCCTTCCTCTGCAGGCCAAGATTCCAATTCCAATTTCCCATGTCCATGGGTGTGTCAGGAATGCCACTGGCCTGAATCCCTCAGGAGCTGTTCCTGATTTCTGATAGATGGTGACCATCTATTTCCTTAGAAAAGGATCTAAACAGAAGTAGGAATATGGAAGAGAAATAGGAATGGGGAGAAAATGAATGCATCAGGTTGATTGCTTAGGCCATCTCAAGTATTTCCTTTTTTCTCTTTCAGAAGGTGCCCTTTGCCAGGTGTGGCATCAAGAGGTGCCATGCAGGAGAGAGGAGAAGAGTTCCAGAGGGAAAGCAGGTTTGCTGCTACCAGTGTGATGCTTGTCCTGA
This sequence comes from Pituophis catenifer annectens, assembly GCF_029215685.1. Lineage (NCBI taxonomy): Eukaryota > Metazoa > Chordata > Lepidosauria > Squamata > Colubridae > Pituophis > Pituophis catenifer. The sequence continues at coordinate 346,149,574 of NW_027256881.1, read as the reverse complement.
AGGGACCTTCTCTAATCAAACAGGTAGACACGACATGAAATTGAAACCTTCCAGAATAAAGGAAGACATTCAATAAATTAATATGTTTTTGTTATTGTGTCATTTTTGATAAGATTGACATGCACTCACACTTTTCAGGAGAACTTTCAGTTTCCAAATCTAAACAAGGCCACTTTTCCTGACCCTCATCAAGGATAGTTTGAGGGCACAATTTATCAATCCCCACCTTCCATTTCTGCTTCTTTTTTCACATCCAGTTGGGAAACCAACTTTCAGTCTTTTCCTAGAAAAGGTGTAGCTTTTATTTGGTCATTTAGAGTGAGCTTCTTCTGACATCTCTATCAACCTCTGAATAATTAGACCTGCCAGAGAAAGAGGAGATCTGTACATTTACGTCTCTTTGATAGAGCAGGAGGGAGGGAAAAAAATCTGAATGAACAGATGTGACATACAAAGCAGAGAGGTTAAGGCAGGGAAAATGTACACACAAACAAAACACCAGCATTCCTGGATAACAGATCTGTTGGTCTTCTGTGAGTTTCAATATAAAGAGAGGGGGAAAACAGACAGTAACCTCAAACTTTAAGCCACATTACTCATTGAAGTTCAAAGTGAATGGATAGTTGAAACTGAATGAATCCTCATCACTGGCTATTCAGGATCATCATAAATGAAGAATGATTTGCTCTTTTTGATGTCCCATAAGTTGCTCAATGAGTTATTTCATTACTCCCTTTGATGGAAGGTGAACAGCAGAAAGGCAACAAGCATTTCACCTTTGCAGGAGGGATAGCGTGCATAGTAGTTGCTTAAGAAATCCTTAGACAAAGACTCTTGATTTCAGATGCAGCTCACTGTGAACCCTGCCCAGAAGACCAATTTCCCAACAAGGACAAGAACCAATGCATTGCCAAGAAGATCCACTTCCTTGCCTATCAAGACACCCTGGGATACACATTAGTTTTTCTTGCTCTTTTCCTCTCAGTGATCACTTCTGCAGTCCTGCTGATTTTCTATAAACATCACGACACACCAATTGTCAAGGCCAACAATCGAGACCTCACCTACATCCTCTTGGCCTCCCTCTTGCTCTGCTTCCTCTGCTCCTTCCTCTTCATTGGTCAACCAGGGAAGATCATCTGTCTCTTCCAACAATCTGCCTTTGCCATTCTCTTTTCTCTTGCAGTTTCCTCTGTCTTGGCAAAAACTGTCATGGTGGTTCTGGCCTTCATGGCCACCAAGCCAGGGAGCAAGACAAGGAAACTCTTAGGAAAACCACTAACCAACTCCATTGTCATAGCCTGTCCCCTGATCCAAGCAGTCCTTTGTGTCACTTGGCTGGGAACCTCTCCCCCATTTCTAAACTTGGACTTCCACTCCTTGTTTGGAGAGACCATCTTGGAATGTAAGGAAGGTTCAGCTTTAATGTTTTACATTGTCCTCATCTATCTAGCTTTTTTGGCCTTCATCAGTTTCACAGTGGCATTTCTAGCTAGGAAATTGCCTGATAGTTTTAATGAAGCCAAGTTCATTACTTTTAGCATGCTGGTCTTTTGCAGTGTTTGGATCTCCTTCCTCCCTACCTATCTGAGCACCAAAGGGAAGTCCATGGTGGCCGTGGAGATCTTTTCCATTTTGGCCTCTGGAGCTGCTCTCTTGGCTTGTATCTTTTTCCCCAAATGCTACATTATTCTGCTGAGGCCAGATTTGAATTGTAGAGAAAATATAGTAAGAAACAAAAATTTCTAACTAATGCAAGGATTAGCCTCATTTATATTTGTCTTTGAGGCATATATAGAATGTGATAAGATTTCTAATAAATAATAACATGAAGGAGGAATTTGTCCATAAAGGAATTCCTTATCAAGTGCTGCAATTCGTTATAGTATTCCTGTGGTCAATCTTTTGTTTTTCATGTTTTTAAAGTGTCCTTAGTGAGGTCCAGTGCTCTGTATGGCAGGAAAACCTGTTGTTAATGATGCATTTTTTATTTTGGATATTTCTAAGTTTATATGGCAAAGGAAAAAACCCAAAATTAGATACAAACTACTGCAAGATGCTCAGGAAAAAGGGGGGTTGGGTTTTCCAGACCTGAAATTGTATTTTGAGGCATGTTGTCTGGCCGGGTTAAAAGAGTGGGTGAACCTCCAGAATAAGAGGCTACTTGAATTAGAGGGGCATGAATTAAGGTTTGGTTATTTATGGTATGATAAAGTTGAACTTAATGTTGATTTTAATAATCACTTTGCTAGATGTGCCATACTTAAAGTTTGGAATAAATATAAAACAAGGTTCTATACGAAGTTGCCTCTTTGTATGTCCCCCCAAGAAGCTTTTTAAAGAAAAGAAATGGTGGCGAAGTCAGACTGGTGGACGTATGGTAAAATATTATCTTTCAACTCTGGTGAAGATATGTTAAAGTTGAGGGAAGAACTTGAATTAGAAGGTTATGTTTGCCATTGGTTTACATATCAAGAACTGAAAGAAAAGTTTAAATCAAATAAAAAGAGTTGTGGGTTTGATTTTGCTAAGAATGAATTGGAAATCTTACTGTGCTGTAGTGATATTATTACTAAGATATATAAAATATTATTGAATTTGAATATGGAAAGGGAACATATAAAACATTGTATGATTCAGTGGGCAAGGAATTTTGGATATAATGTGATGCTTGAAAATGGGAAAATATGTGGATGAAAGGTTTAAAATTTACACTAAAGTATAATTTAAAAGAATTTTTTATAAGATGACGTATTGCTGGCATTTAACACTGGATAAATTATCCAGAATGTATAAAGGTATTTCAAATGAATGTTGGAAGTGTAAAAGAAATAAGGAACTTTTTACCATTTATGGTGGACATGTGATAAAGCAAGGAAAATTTGGAGTAAGATTCATATTATAATACAGAATATTCTTCAAATGAAAATAAAAATGAAACCAGAAACTTTTCCTTTGGGTTTAATGGAAAAAGGCTTGGAGAAAAATTTTGATCTTATATATGTTGACAGTAGGAAGACTATTATGCGCACAAAAATGGAAGGGCCCTTAGATTCCCACTATGGATGAATGGCTACAGAAGCTGATGGTTTTGGCAGAAGGAAAGAAGTATATTCTTTCCTTTAACCAAATTGATCATTTTGGTTAAAGGAAAGAATATAAGTACCTTTATTTCCACATGGAAACCGCTTCTAAATTTTGTTGTTGAGGTGGAAAAAAATGAAACTTTGATTTTGGGTTTTACCGATTCGATTGGCTAGAAATGGCTATCTTATATTATTATGGAAAAACAAAGTTGTGGTTTGATGTTAATGCTTTTTTTTTTTTTTTACTTCCACAGAGGGAGTCAGAAGTCAATGTATTTTGTCTTATAACTTAATAAAAAATGTTAAACTGCAAAAATATCTGTTTATTGTTTCAAAGAGGATGCCATGGAGGACTTTCAGTGTGATAACCCAAAACCTTGAGTTGGACACGGATGTAAAGCAGAAACCAATGCAGCTTGTAAAACAGGGCTATTACATGGGCCATACTAGGGGTAGTTAACATTGTCCACCCTGCATTATTCAGCACCAGCTGTAATCCCCAAATGCTCTTCAAAGGTAGCCCTATGTAGAGCACACTGTATGAATTCAAATGCAAGATGACCAGGGCATGAGTGACTGAGAACAGGGAATCACGATCAGAGAACAGGGAAGCAGCTGGGACTCCCCTCCCCCACCTTAACCCAGCTCCAGAGCTGACCCACATGCCCTGCACTCATGTATTTCGGGGGCCCTGCAGCCAGGCCACTCCCGCTTTGCTTCCTGCCTCGCCTTGCAGCAGTGGCACCACCAGCAGCAGCAGCCAGGATCAGGAGGCAAACAGGCCCTGGCATCCCCTCAGGGAAGTGGGGCTGGGCAGTAGAGTCCTGGTGCCCTGGGAACTCAAATGTCGGGTACTTGCTGCCCAGGGCCCAGGGCAGCCCATGTCCTGCTGCAATCCAGAAAATGCCCATGTGGCCTGAGAGGATCGATGAAGCTTTGCCAGTGGATCAGGGCCTGGCGCTTACCCTGGTCCCACCCCCAACATGAGGGATGTTGAGCACCCATGCCCACACTGGCCATGCCCACCCAGGCAGCTGCAACCACCCGGTCACCACCACCCCGGCCCCCCAAGGGCAACAACAAACCTGATCTGACCCTCAATGAAATGGAGTTTGACACCCTGCCGTAGCTCATGTTCAGTCAGCTTCATCCCTCATGTTTCTTCAGCAGAGCTCTGGATGTCCCTTGACTCTTTTCAGATCCCTGAATTGAGTCATGGGACATGTTGGGAATAATGGACCAAGAGAGGTTGCATGTGATTGATCCTTTCCAAGGCCTCAGTAGCTTTCCTACACAACACCATCTATCAAAAAACAATGATCACACTCACTATTTTTTTAAGCATAAAAAAAAAATAGCAACTTACCCAAAATTAGGCAAAGGAACAAGGCAGGCAGGCAGATCCAGTTGCTCTCAGCAGGCCGATGAAATGGATGCAGCTGTGTTGGATACAGGCAAGGCAACACAGGTGACCAGCCTCTCTGGATTCGGGAGTCACTCGTGAAGGTCAGCTGGAGGCTGGTGACGGTGGGTTAGTTAGCTAGGCTCTCCTGGGATGGAGCTGAGGTGGCTTAACCAGGCAGGCAAACCCACCTCTCAAGGGTGAATTCATGCTGGGTGAGTCTCAACTATAGGTTTCTTCCCCAAAACAGAAGACTTTCGGCCTCCAGCCTTCCACCACTCTTGCCTCTATCCTCTCCGTGGCTCACGTGGGTGTTGAGATTCTCCACAGCTAAATTTCATTCTGTTTAACAAACTTCATCTATAGGAGGAGTGACAGAACCTGGACATAGAGTCAAAAGAGGAATTAGCCTAGAGCCGTGATGACGAACCTATGGCACACGTGCCACAACTGGCATGCGGAGCCATGTTGCCTGGCATGCACAGTGGTGCCATGCCATTGACGGCCGCTTCCTGGGATCCACGTTGGAGGCGGTTTGTGTCAGCAAATGAGCTCTGCTGTCTCTGCTCGAGGTTTGCCTTATGGGGGGGGGAGGAGAGAAAGAGGGGAATGTTCTTTGCAGAGATGGTGGCAGCTCCTCCTCCCCCTGCCAGCCTCACTGTAAATCTCAGGGTTTGCCTTACCGGGGGGTGGAGAGAAAAGTCCTGGTGAGAGGGACATCTGTGGGGCCAGTGACTGCAGCCACGCTTCGGAAAAGCCCCGTTGGAGTACCGATCAGCCGTATGCAAGGTGGTGGCCAGCGCAAGAGAAGCAGGATGCCAGACACTCAGCTCTGCAGACCCACGGAGCTGGGGTGAGGGGCTTGCCCACATATGTTTGTTGGCGCCACTGCCTTTTTGCTGGCACAAACAGCCTTCCGCCACTGCCTCTTTGCCGGCAAAGTTATGTAGCCAAGCCCTGCGCCCTGCCAGCGCAGACCATGCTGGAAATTGCCTGAGCAGCTCCAGCGGGGCTTCTCCAGAGTGCGGCTGCAGTCACTGGCACCACGGACCTTTCTCCCCCCGTAAGGCAAACCTCAAGATTTACGGTGAGGCTGGCAGGGGGAGGAGGAGGAGCCACCATTGCCTCTGCAAAGAAGATTCCTCCCCAACCAGGACCTTTCTGCCCCCCCATAAGGCAAACCCCAAGTTTTATGGTGAGACAGGCACAGGGAGGAGGAGGAGCCACCGGTTTTTGAATTTGGAGAAGAAAGGGTTTTCAGGTGGCTGCACCAAGATCCCCTCCCCGAATCACAAAAGTGCACTGCATTTCAGGCGGCAGATCTGGCCTTCTGCGGAGGAGAAGGAGGAAGGCACATGGTTCTGCAGTGTGCACTGGAGAACCACAGAGGAAAGCCTTTTCGGGTGGATTCGGGGAGGGGATTGCAGCGCTGCTGCCCGAAAAGACTTTCCTTCGTGGTTCTCCGGTGCACATTGCAGAACCGCCTGCCTTCATCCTCCTTCTCCACAGACACACCTCCTGGCCAGATCTGCCACCTGAAACGCAATGCACTTTTTTGATTTGGGGAGCAGATCGCAATGCTGTCGCCTGAAAACCCTTTCCTCTCCAAATCCAAAAATGGGGCATGTCAAGGCCAAAAAAGTGCATTGCATTTCAGGCCTCTGGGGGAGAGATTGAAGTCTGCCACCGGCTGCTACTGCCACTGAGTGAGAAGCGGTAGCGTGAGAAGCACCAGCAGAGATTGGGTGGCAGCAGAAAGGATGGGTGTGCTGGGGCTTCAGTCTGCCCCCCAGGCCTGGGTCCACACCAGAAGCCTGCTCATGTGGGGAGACAGGGGACCCCCAGCTCATCCATCCTTGCAGCCACCCCCTCCCATGCCCCTGGGGGCGGCGGTTCTCACATTGCTGCAGGGGGCTTGCTGGGAAGCCCAGCACCCAGTGGGGAGGAGCCAAGGCAAGGCTGCATGTTTGGAGTTTCCCCAGCTGACATATGGCGGGGCCGAGAGCACTGCTGCCGGCTGGGAAACGGCTGTCTCGCCAGGGAACAGTTCAGTATCTGGTTGTCCTCCGGTAAGAGGCGCGCCAGCTCCCTTGGAAAAAGTGGTGGGTGCATGTGCGGGAGGACACATGCACAGTGTGGGGTGCATGTGTGGGAGGGGAAGGGTCATGTGCACATGCGCAAATGGGGTGCAATGCCAAAAAGGTTTACCATCACTGGCCTAGAGGATCTATGTAGCCACAAAAGTCGAATCCCTCAGGAATTCCATTGACCCTTATCCAACACCAAGAAAGCGCTAACCATTCATTGAGTGGGTTCCTGTTTGCATGACTAGTAATTAATCCGTCTTATTCTAATGTCATGTGTGGTTTCAATGCTTTGCATGTGACACAACATTTACAAAGACCTTTCTTGACATAGCTACCATACCGTTCTTTGAGCAGAAACTAATAGTCCAGGAAGACCATAGACTGAAGAAGAGTCCTAAGCATTACAGTGCAATGTCATGCAGAACCAAAGATGAAAAATACCACTTCCGGGAGAACCAATCATGCACAGCTGCTTCTGCTTCCTAGTGTTTGCTTCAAATTTAGAGTCTTCCTTCCCATGTAAACTTTCATGCACTAATTCAGGGGTGGCCCTTTTACAACCTGTGGACTTCAACTCCCAGAATTCCTGACAGACAAGCTGGCTCAGGAATTCTGGGAGTTGAAGTCCACAGGTCATAAAGGGGCCATATTTGCCCACCCCTGCACTAATGCAAAACCTTGATAGCACTGCTTGGTCAATCATTGGTTGAACTGAATATCATCAGCATATGATGATACCGGATCTCAAACTGAGAAGGCTGTTCAGATGCACCCTGAAAGTCAATGGATTTGGCTCAGTCTCTCTCCTGCGACCAACACCCAATGGAACCACCTTCAGATGAAGGAGAGACTCACATAACAGTATGCACCCATGCCGTTTACCCCAATTTCTAATTTCATCCCCCTGTCAAGTCTTTGTTAAATCTGGTTATTCCATCCAAGCATTGGCATGACTGCTCACAGCTACAAGGGTACAACTGATTCCCATGTGCCATCAAACCACATTAGCACTCATACTAGCTGACCAACTATGGCACAGGCCAAACTTTCTCTGGTCAGTTTCATGGAGGTCAAATTCACAACTTCACCAACTTCCATCTGCTCTGTGCATTACAAGAAACACAAACATGTTTTTCCATCCTGGTGAATAAAAAATTATGGCTACTCGGGTAGAACAATTGCTTTTCCTTGCAATTATCTGAAGTACAGTAATTCTTAGTGTGTCCCCTGTGGTTTCCAAGATTCAAAAGCTACGAAGATAAAACCTGCTTTAAAAAATATCTCTGAGTTCTCCAAATGGGGGCAGAACATATCACCTTAGCCTGCCTTGCAAAAAGCTCATTCCTGGGTTTGAAGAGACTCACATGCCTTTGTTTCCTCTATGGTCACAGCCCAAACACAAGTAAGAGGAAGCATTGTTGATATAAATTTGTCCTGGTGCCATCCAGGTGGCACAGGTGGTGTCTGCTGTACTCATGTTTCAGTGAGATTTCAGGAGAAACCTTCATATCAGTTTCTGCACAAAGTTTGTTTTCTGTTCTAGGAGGGAAGCAGACAAGAAAGACGGGGCAGGAGTCATGCTACTTCTGATGCTAATGCTTCTGCTGCTCTTCTGGCTCCAGGCTCCAACTACAGCAAAGAGGCTGCAAACCATATGTGTGCTCCAGGATTATATTGACTTGGATGAAAACTACTATAGGCCTGGTGATCTCATTATTGGTGGGAATTTGCCCTTGGGAGCCATTATAAAGTCTCCTGTCTTTGATTTTAATGCTTTGAAGCTTGATTTAAAAAATGAGTAAGTTTCAGCTGAAGGGGATACATGCAGATAAATTGTTTCTTTGCTTTACATTCAGGGAATTTTAAAAAAAAATACTTCTAGTATTTGTACTATCCTGGTGAACTGCACATTTTGTGCTTTTTTCGATAAATTAGCAAGATCTTCAAATAGGCTGGAATTCTCAATCTCTTCATCAGGAAGATGATAAACAAGAAAAATGAAGAGGGAAGCTGTGCTGGCCTAGTGAAGAAGTCAAATTATAATATTAATCTGAACAGTAACTAGAGGTAGGAAGGGGTAGAAAATTCAAATAAAAGCTCAACACTCTTCAAGTGTTCAGGAGTTACAAAAATCCCTCTTCGTTTTGGAATCAGTATTGCTCATGTATTCAGTAAATCTATGAGGTTACCCCACTCTAGTCCTGTGCTCAGCAATCTTTACCACACCTGAAAAAGCTTCTCCAAGAGAGACCTTAAATAACTACGGTGAAAGGGGAGCAGTTGGAAAGGATTCTAGACACTGGAGCAAAGTGAATATATCTATAACTGTCTGGTTTGGTTCTGCAACCCAACAAGACAGACACAGACTTCAGAAGATAATTAGAACTGCAGAAAAAACAATGGCTACCAACCTGCCTTCCATTGAGGATCTGTATACTGCACAAGTCAAAAAGAGGGCTGTGAAAATATTGACAGACCGCTCACATCCTGGACATAAACTGTTTCAACTCCTACCCTCAAAATGATGCTGTAGAACACTGCACTCAGAACAACTAGACACAAGAACAGTTTTTCCCTGAATGCCATGTTATCAGAGCTTCATCACTTGAGACTTTCAAGAAGAGATTGTATTGCCATTTGTTAGGAATGGTGTAGGGTCTCCTGCTAGAGTGGGGGGGGGGTTGGACTAGATGATCTATAAAGTCCCTTCCCATTCTGTTAATCTGTTAAATCTGCCATCACCCTGCTAAACAAATAATTCTCTCAACACTGTCAAGCTATTCACTAAGTCTGCACTAATCTTCTCATCGTCCCTATCACCCTATGACTATCATTAAGTGTTGTACCTTTTGATTCTTGATGAATGTATATTTTCTTTTATGTACACTGAGAGTGTATGCACCAAAGACAAATTCCTTGTGTGTCCAATCACACTTGACCAATAAAGAATTCTAGTTCATTCTGTTCTAAAATGACAGGGATGATAGAGAGTATAAAACAGTCCATAAAATCTATGGAAAGGCTTGTCTCCTTTCTCACAAAATCACCCAAGTTTAGCCAAGGGAAATCCTTTGAAAAAAAAACCCAAAACAATGAAATTTGGGAGTTTCTGCCCCCAAAAGTCCCCCCAAACAGTGAAGCAAATTCTACAGTCATGCACAAGATTTCCTGTAATGTTTTCCAATGTTTTTCTCACTACAGATACACCACCAGTAACTACCAGCAGTTCCTTGCATTGATGTTTGCTGTTTCCGAGGTCAATAAGGATTTTCTTCTACTCCCCAACATCACCCTTGGCTTCCATATCTACTGCCATTTCCAGAGGGAGATATTTATTTCTTTAAACAGCCTCTCCATGCTCTCCTCACAAGGCCAAGTGGTTCCAGGGTACAAATGTCACCTGCAGGACACTCTGCTCTCCGTCATTGGGGGTCTCAGTGCCAAGTCCTCAAGGCTGATGGCCTCCATCTTCAGTGTCTTTAAGGTCCCACAGGTAAGAGAGCTTCCTTCGATACAGTATGGAATAGAGAAAGATCAAAAACACGCATAGAAGCCAAGATGAAACTAAAAGTAGTTTTTTTAGAGGGGGATATAATGAGCTTGTGACCCTTAGTTTATTCTTTATTAATGAGTAGCCGTCATTTTAGTGCCATTTATTCTCTGTACAAGGTTGTTGGTTTCTTCTCTTGTCTTCTGACAACCAATAAAAATGGCTAAGAAGGGGAGAAGATGAAGTTTGCCAGTCAAAGTGAGTCAGCCTGACTGGAGGGCCATTAACCACACAATGGTCACTACTAGAGTCAGCATGAAACTTTTACTTTGTCTTTGAAAACAGAATCTCTTTTTCTCCAGCTCGGTGTTGGCTTTGAGTTCTCTCAGGGAGAGAGAAGAGTTTATCCTTCCTTCTTCCGGATGAATCCCAAGGAATCTCCTCAGTATGTGGGTCTAGTCAAACTACTCTTGTACTTCCAGTGGAACTGGGTTGGCCTTCTGGCCCCTGAAGATGACAGGGGAGAACGTTTCTTCTCAACTCTGACTCCAATGTTCCAGGAGAGGGAAATCTGCCTGGCCTTCACTCTAATGCTGGAATTGAGTGATTTTAAAACCACTCTGAATAAATTAATTTTCAATTTCCCTACTTTGTCTAAAACAGAAGTGTTTATTATGTTTTCAGACTCAGCTGTTACTCTCGGTGTAGCAGGGGCAATATATTATTTTGAAAAATTTGAAAAGGTATCAATAAGGAAAGTTTGTATCCTCACTGCCCATTGGAAAATTGGTCAGAAAGAATCAGAACAAACATTGCGATATATAAAGATTTTTCACGGGGCCTTGCATTTCAGGGACCACTCCGGGGATGTCTCTGAATTCAGCCACTTCCTCCTGTCCTTAGACCCCTTGAACCCCCAAGGAGATGTCTTTCTCCCTCCATGGTGGGAATTGGTCTTTGGCTGCAAGATCCATAAATCAGGAAAGATCCCTCCAAAGGGAAAAAAACAATGTACAGGAAAGGAGAATCTGCAGAATCTGCCCAATTACACAGGTGAAATGACAGGTGAAAGTTACAATATCTACAATGCTGTTTATTCTTTGGCACATGCTTTACATGCAATGGATGGATCCAGAGTTCAACCGACCATGATGAGGCTTGGAAAGAGGATCTCAAATGTCCAGTCATGGCAGGTAATTTCTGGGGCTTTTGACTCAGTCCACAGACACTTTAATTGGAAGCTCCTTATATGAATTTCTTCAATTACTGATTAAATGTCTGCGTTCTCCCATAACAATTCATCTGAGACCCTGCCCTTTTTTTTAGTTTACCATTTATTATGCTACTCACTGTGTGAAAACAGCTTCTGATTAATCATGGATGGAAACTAACCAAGGATAGAAGCAACCTAGAACTAAGCAGAAATTTCTTAACGATCAGAGGGTCTGTGGCTTGAGCAGGGGGTTGGACTAGAAGACTTCCAATGTCCCTTCCAATACTGTGATTATGTTTCTATGACAACCACAGCACAGAACAAGATTCAACGTGGTCCTAAGGGGTTCCTTGTCTGAAATTCATCAGAATTTCGTTCATCAAAGGCTAAAATGTTGGACCTCTCTGAATAGTGATGTGACCAACTGGGTGAGATGGTTCCTTCCACATGGCTCAGTAGATCAAATATGGTTCCTGCCTTCTGCTGCCTTTGACAATGAGCCAGAGAAAATCAGTGGAATTTTCCATGGTTCTGATAGAAATAACTTATTCATTTCAAACATTCATTTATCAGTTAACAAGACCTTGGCCCAAAGTAACTACCTAAAGGGCATGTAGCCAAGTTTCAAAAGAGGAAAATCCTAATATTAAATTTAGATTGTGGAACTAAAATTCTTGTGTTTTGATCAAATTGGAGTTAGAAACCATGCCCAGTGATAAAGAGAAAACATTTAGTTTCACAGTTAAATACATCTGATTCCTCAGATCGCCATCAAGAAACGGAAGTAACTTCTCAAATATAAACCCATCTTCTCAAGATGGCCATTATGTGATGATAGAAGCCAAGAGGTTTCATTGGTAGCCCAAATACTCCGATTTATGAAGCTCTCCTTTCTTTCAGATTCTTCCCTATTTGAGGAATGTCCAGTTCAACAACACTGCTGGAGATGAAGTCTCCTTCTCAGAAGATGGACTAGGATCTGCTCGTTTTGATCTTCTCAACTGGGGTCTCTACCCCAATCAATCTTTTATCCACAAAAAAATTGGGCAAGTAAATCCTGAGGCTCTCCCAGGTCAGGATTTCACCATTAACTCTGATGGAATCGTCTGGGCCACAAAGGTGAGCTGCAAGGAAATGTTGTAAATTCAGGGAAGGATTCATTCTCTTCCTGAGATGCAGAACATCTTTCTAAGTTGAAAAATAATCAATTGAATCAGAAATCATGGCAGTCATTTAGTGAAAAATCTGCTTTGCATGTAACATATTTGATTTATGTCAATCCACAAAGGATTAGGCTTGGGAACAACATCTGCTTGAAATGCAGGATGCAATTCCAGGAAGCAACACTGATTTCTGAGGACCATTATCACTCAGTTGTATCCTCATGATTCTTTCTTTTAGAAATGCTGTACTTCAGTCACAAACCTTCCTTTTCAGGATGAAACCCCGGTTCCAAAATCCAGAATCTGTTGATGTGTCAGGAATGCCAGTGGCCTGAATCCCTCAGGAACTGTTCCATATTTCTGATAGACAGTGGAAAACTATTTATTTAGAAGAAAATCTGGACATAGAAGTAGGAATGGGGAAACGAATGAATGCAGCAAGTTGATTGCTTAAGTAATTTCAAATATTTCTCTTTCAGACCATCCCCTTTGCCAGGTGTGGAAGGAAGAGGTGCCATGCAGGAGAGAGGAGAAGAGTTCCAGAGGGCAAGCAGGTTTGCTGCTACCAGTGTGACCCTTGTCCAGAAGGGACCATTTCTAATCAGACAGGTAGACAGGACTTCAAATCTAAATCTTCCAGAATCAAGGAAGACATTCATTAAATCAATATATTTTTGTGTCATTTTTGATGTGATCGACATGCACTCATACTTTCCAATAGAACCTTTCAGTTTAGGGATCTTAATTGCCCAGGCCACAGAGGCCACCTTTCCCGATCCTCAGCAAGGATAATTTGAGGGCACAATTTTTCAATCCCCAACATCCGTTTCTGCTTCTAGTTTCACCTCTAATTGGGAAGCCAACTTTCAGTCTTTTCCTGAGGAAGTGGGATGTAGGGTCCAAGCTTTAATTTTTATCATTTAGAGTGTGTTTCTTCTGTCAGCACTATCAACCTCTGAGGAAAGGGACCTGCCAGGGAAAGAGGAGATCCATCTGTCTGTATCTCTTTCATAGAACAGGAGGGAGCAAAAATAAATAAATGTCTGAATGAATGGATTAGAAGTACAAAGCAGAGAGGTTAAGGCAGGGATTTCCTACACGCAAACAAAACAGCAGCATTCCTGGATAAAAGATCTATCAATCTTCTGTGTGTTCAATTATAAAATGGTGGAAAAAACAAGCAGGAATCTCAAACTGAAAGCCTCATCAGTCATGGAATTGCCCGGTGAATGGATAGCTGGAACTGAACAAATCCTTGTCTCTGGCTAATCTATCCACAGGATCATCATACACGAAGGATTGATTTCCTCTTTTTCATGCCCCATAAATGGCACATTGGGTTCTTTCATCAGTCCCTTTGTGGGTAAAACAATAGCAGAAAGGCAAGACTCGTATCTTCTCTGCAGGAGGGAAAATGTGCATCGTAGATGCCCCTGAAATTCTTTTTTTTTTTTTAAGTTTTTAATTTTTATACATCTTATTTCGTGAATGGTTTGATTCCTGGGTTTCACACATTTCAATATTAATAATCATAACAATATTATTCTTAATAATTACAGTTTTTGCTCTATACGATCCATACAGCCAGATATTTCCATCATCTCCTTACGTTGTTCTTTTATAGAATCCTTAATGTTTTGATATGTCAGCTCCATATCACTATCTCCACTTATTTCCATTTTACAGCCAGTCCAATTTTTTTAAAAAAAAACATCCAGGGGGTTCTCCAATAGGTGGGCAAACAAATAGTAATAAAATTTGGTAATAATAACATATAAACAAATTCCAGATCAAATTCCAATATTTTTTATTATTATTATTATTTTTAACATTTTATATTTTAAATTACTAACATTACAAACAACATATACAATATTTCACCCTGTGCTATACATAAGAAAGGAAGATTTGGTTCTTCGGATATATCCTCATGATCGCCAAAATCCACGTTCTCGGGGTACAGGTACCGAAGCATCCAATTTTCCCAGCGCATAGTCCACAAATGGTTTCCAAATTTTCCAGAAAATGTCTTCTTTATAGTCACCATTTCTAATTTTAATATCACATGTCATTTTATCATTTAAAGCTAATTTCCACATTTCACAATACCATTCTTCTATTCTAAAATTCACATCTAATTTCCAATATCTGGCTATTATAATTCTACCTATTATAATCATAATTCTAATCAATTCTTTCTCATATTTTGTTGGTTCTATTTCCTTAATTATCAACAGTAATATAGTTTCTGGTCTCAATATTATTGCTTTCCCCATCATTTCAAATATCATTTCCTCCAATTGTTGCCAAAACTTTTTAACTTTATCACATTTGTACCACATATGTTCATAAGTCCCTAATTCCATATCACATCTCCAACATTGTTTACTAATTTTTTTATCCATCAATGACAATCTTAATGGAGTCAAATACCATTTCCAAACAACCTTATAATTATGCTCTTTAATCCTTACAGATAAAGTCTTCATAATTCCACTCTTCCAATTCATGTTCCAATCTAAATCTGATATTTTAATATTAAGTTCTTTTTCCCAATTCATCTTCATCACCCTTTGTGGTTTTCCATCAAAATTTATAATCTTATATATCTTACTAACGAGTCCCTTTAGCCCAATTTCATCTTTCATAATTTGGAATACTAAATATTCAAATTCAGTTTTACTTCTACTTATTGAACAATTGTCCCTTACCTTCTTAGTCCATTTTTCTATCTGTATTTTTTCAAACCAGCCTAAACCCAATTTTTCAATGATTTCTTTTTTCCTCCTTTCATTTTCTGAAGTTTTTAACCAATCTATTATAGTTTGTATATTTTCATCTTCCATTACCCTATCATGACTTATATTAGTTTTAATCGGCCAATTTTCAATTGTCTTCCCTAAGAAAATTATATCTGGAATTAAAATTTTAACAAATTTGTTCCAAATTTTACTCAGTCCCTTTAACCAATAGCTATTAATTACACATTTTGATTTTGCTTTATCTAAAAACCATGTTGAGCCAAATCTCTTGATGTCCTTTAATTCTAAATCTCTCCAATGACTATCTTCACCTTTAAATATTTTTACCACAGTCCGAATAGCATAAACCCAATAATAATTGAGTAGTTTGGGGATTCCTAATCCACCTTCCTTTTGATTTTGATACCACATTTTCTTCACTAATCTAGGTCTTTTCCCACCATTACAAAATTTATCCAATTTCTTCTGATATCCTTCAATATCTTTCTCTGTCAAGTTTAACGGTAACATCTCAAATAAAAAATTAAACTTTGGCAACAACATCATCTTACACATTGCAATTCTACCAAACCAAGACAACTTTATCATTTTATATTTATCTATCTTTTTCTCAATTTCATTCATCACCACATCATAATTTAATTTTTTCATTTCTTTAACTTTGAGTGAAAGTGTTATACCCAAATATTTCAATGTTTTTTTAATCCTTATTCCAAGTTGTTCTTGCATATTCTCCCACTCCTTACCATAATTATTCATTAATAATTCAGATTTTGACCAATTTATTTTCAAACCTGTCATTTCCTCAAATTCTTCTAAATGCTTATGTATCCTTTTCAAATCTTTCTCTATATCTTTCAAAATAATCAAAGTATCATCCGCATACAGATTTATCTTATATCCCTTATACCCTTCCAATTCTTCATCTTTTTCTATCATTTTAGTCAAAATTTCCATAACTAATAAAAATAATGTTGGAGACAGGGGACATCCTTGTCTTGTACCCACTTCCAATCTTATCTCTTCTGTCAGCCTTCCATTCACCTTCACTCTTGCACTACTTTTTTGATACAGTTTTGAAATAACATGTATAAACTTATTACCAAAACCTAGTACCTCAACAATTGTTTTAATAGTTTCCCATTGTACAGAGTCAAAAGCTTTGAAAATATCTAATGATATTATACCTATTTTATCAGCATTATATTCAGCAACATCTATAATATTTAATACTCTTCTGACAATATCACTCATGTATCTACCCTTCACAAAACCTACTTGGTTATAACTTATATATCTATCTATAAATCTACTTAATCTATTATTTATAATGGCAGTAAATATCTTTGCATCTTGATTAATTAAAGAGATGGGCCGATAGGACTCAATCCTTTCTAAGTCTTTATCTGGTTTAGGGATTATAGATATCACCGTTCTGTTCCATGACAACGGAACTTCTCCACCATGTAAAATTCCGTTAAATAGTTTTTGCAATTTTGGTATTATTATTTCCTTAAATTCTTTATAAAACTCAGCAGGTAATCCATCTTCACCTGGAGCTTTCCCTAATTTTATTTTTTGTATTACTCCATTAATCTCGTCTTGTGTTATATCTTCTTCCATTAAATCTTTATATGTTTGGTCAATTTTCACAACATGTTTTTCTAAATAGCTTCTCAGTTTTCCCCGATCAATTAATTTTTTCGAATATAAATTTTGAAAAAAGTTCCTGACCACTTCACATTTTTCTAATTTTTTATAGCATCTTATACCCTTATCATCTATCAAGGCTCCAATTTCTCTCTTCTCTCTTTTATTTTTCGCCATCCTTGCCAATAACTTAGAGTTTTTATTGCTAAATTCAAAAAAATTCCTATTTAAATATCTCATATTCTTTTTTACCAATTCTATATCTTCTTCTATCAATTTATTTTTTAACAAATTTAATTCCTCCAAAAAAAAATTTTCTTTAGTAAGCAAAAATTGATTTTCCAATTCTTTAATCTGGCTTTTATCTTTTTCAATTTTATTTTTATAATTTTTATATTTTCTGCTTGATAACTTGATACTTTCCCCTCTAAACACTGCTTTCATCGCATCCCAAACAATTTCAAATTTAACCTCTCCATTATCATTCAATCTCCAACATTCTTCCCATTTTTTAAATATCCATTTTTTATCCTCCTCATTTTTATACAGTTTTTCATCATATCTCCAACAACTTCCTTTTTTCTCAAAATTAAAATCTATTTCCATCGTAACTTCTGCATGATCAGAATCCTTAAAAATTCCCACATCTATCTTATCCACATTATTCAACAAATCTTTAGAAACTAAGATATAGTCAATTCTTGAATATGTATTATGTATCTTAGAGTAAAAAGTGTACACTCTTTCAGTTCCTTTCACTTCTCTCCAGACATCCACCACGCCATTTTGAAACATCCATTTATTTAAGGTCCC
Source organism: Pituophis catenifer annectens (assembly GCF_029215685.1). Lineage (NCBI taxonomy): Eukaryota > Metazoa > Chordata > Lepidosauria > Squamata > Colubridae > Pituophis > Pituophis catenifer. The sequence goes on along the minus strand of NW_027256881.1, from coordinate 346,131,908 downwards.
CATTTTATTTGCTCCTCCACAACGAGTGGGGTTAGTACTATCTATTTTATCTCTAATTAAATTAAAATCCCCAGCCACAATTACTTTCCCTACACTTTTGATTTCCAAAATTTTAGTTATTTTTTCAAGAAATTCTTTTTGCTTCTCATTTGGTAAATATAAATTAACCAGTGTCACTTTTTCCTCGTTAATATTTCCCACAATTATTACATATCTTCCTTCTTCATCCACAATTACTTGTTCTTTTTCAAAATATACCCTATCTGATATCAATATAGCAACTCCTCTAGCTTTTGAAGTTCCAAAAGATTTTTCATAAATTTGCATACCCTTTATATACATTTTATTTGAGTCTTCAGATTTCTGATGGCTTTCTTGCAAAAATAATATATCTGGTAAATCTCTTTTAATTTTAAGTTCCAATCGTCTTCTCTTGATCTGATTCCCTGTACCCTTCACATTCCATGTCATTATTTTTATTAAACCCATTTAAACTGTAACTTTTTTAATCCTTTCCCCTCCTCTTCCTTTCTGTGCCCAGATCCCAGCACCAATCTCCCACATTCCAAACAACATTCAACATAGAAGAAAAAAAACAATAAAAAAAAACAAAAAAGGACAAAAAAAACATCAAACATTGAATAACAAACAATCGTCGTCCCCCACATCCTCAATTGGTTTCCGCCTCTATAAAGAGAGTGGGGGAGAGGGGACGTGCCAATGGTCGGGTCACTTCTTTCGGGTAGTCTACTTAAATTCATCTCTCAGAAAAAAGGGTGGTAATTTCTCCCCGCACTCAGCTTCCTGCAATTCTTTTTCAAGATCCTTGAATTTCTTATCCGCTCCATCTCCCATTATATCATCACGACTTTTCTTTTGTTCAACCATCGCAGGTGAGATTTCCTTCCGCTTTAGTCCTTTGGGATCTTGTCCTCCAGCAGCCCCTTTTTCTTCTGGTGTTGATGTTTTTGCATATGTTCCACCCATCTTGAGCATTTGATCTTTTATCTCTGTTACGTCCTCATACTTTACAATCAATCCAAGTTCGTGTAAGTATAACACTGCATCTGTTTCCAAAGTAATTATTTGCATTCTTCCTTTATAAAAAAATTTTAGTTGCTGTGGCGATCTCCAGTTATATTTAATTCCGTTGTCTCTCAGAACCTTTGTGATTGGTTTCAAAAAAAATCTCCACGCCCTTTCTTCTCTTGATATATCTGGAAAGACTTGAATAATTTTCTCCTCAAATTTCAAAGCTTCACCCATCTCTCTCACTTTCACCATCACTTCCAATTTGTCACTAAGATTTGCAAATCTGACAAGTACATTTCTATTTAAGCCGTTTTGTCTTTTAAACCCAATTCTAAAAACACTTGCCAGATTTGTTGCTGTAAATGTGATTTGTGTATCCAAGTCATTGAGCCATTTTTGTTTCAAATTGTCCACTTTTTCTTCTTGAATTCCACGAATAACCAGATTATATTTCCTCGCTTCTTCTTCCAAAAGACAAAATTTTTTATCTTGTTGTTTATTTTTAAAAAAGATTTCTCCAATTTGCCGATCTATCTTTGCATCATGTGTATGAATCTGCTCAATTTCATCTTTAATTATTGTCATTTCTGCTGTTTGCTTTGCAAAATTTTCATTCATTTCTTGCTTCATTCTTTTAATTTCCAATGTCATATTATCCATACTATCTGACAGTCCTGATATCTTTTCACTAATTTTGGTTAAGGCCACAGCAACTTGTTGCATTTCTAAAGATTGTTGGGTCGCCATTTTTTAATAAGTTTTAATTATCCACTTTTGCCAAGAGGGTCTGTAATGAAGATTAAGGGACAGCAATCCAATATTGAAGCTGAGACAGCTTATTATTGCACTCAAAAGGGCCAGCAATAAAAGTTTATAGTTCTCAATTCAGCTTACGTAATTTCCCTAAAAAAAAAAAAAAAAAAAAAAGGCTAACATCCGTTGGAAGGCACTGCCCAGAAATGCGTTTGCCGCTTCAACTCAGGCACTTTCACAAACAAAAGATCAACTTAAAGTTCACAAATTCTTCCAAGAGAGAGAAAAAAAAAAAAACCCTTCCACCAGTCTTTTGATGTTCCGTGCCTTTATCTCACAGCAAAAACAAACACAGATCGCAGTAATAATGAGAACAAAGACAGCTATTTACTCCAAGTATGCAATTGCGACTGCCTATCTGGTCACCCCTCGCTCCTTCCACTTTCCCACGCTATGAAAAGCTTCAAAATTTGAGTCGTTCAGGGTGACCTACCGATTCAAAAGTCCAGTCTGCTGGGCCAGTAGCTCTTCCGATACAATTTATAAAATTTTGGTCCTTATCAGTGCATTTCAAACACTTTAATCCACATTTATCTTCTGTAAAATGCCCTGCGAAGTGGAGAAAACGTCCTCACACCACCACGGCCATAACCACGCCCCCTCCACCTTTTTTAGAAAATAATTTTTATTAAACAGTTTTTTTTTTTCATTTTCTTCTTTACAACATTTCCACATCGGTGTATATCCATTATATATCCATCCCCCCTTACTTCAATTTATCTTTATCTATACATATATAATTCCATTAATTTTTATACATCATAATATATTCATATACTAAATTACAATCATTCATTATATATCATTTCCATTTATACAACTTTATTACTAATTTCTAACTCCTATATCTTCTTCATTCAATCCTGCCCTCTGGAATGATTTGCCCCTGGAGATACAAAGGATATCGGATCTCCGGGTCTTTCGCCGTGCCCTGAAAACTTTTCTTTTCCATCAAGCAGGGCTGGCGTGAAACCCCCCCCCTTCTTTAGTCTTTTTTAGTTTTTTAGCTTTTAAATTGTCAATGGGTTTTAATTTGAATTGTTTTAAATTTGGGCCAAAGTTATGTAATTCTTTTAATAATTTTAAATTTTGTATTGGTATGTGTTTTAGTTCTGTGCACCGCCCTGAGTCCACTAGGAGAAGGGCGGTATACAAATTGAATAAAATAAATAAATAAATAAATAAATAAATAAATAAATAAATAAATAAATAAATAAATAATCTTTCCTTAACCTTTACACCTATCCTCTAACCATTTATACCATTCATTCCATACTGTATAATACTCTGTTTCTCCTTTCTCCTTTAATTCTTTTTAAGTCTGTCCATTTCTGCATATTCTAGAACTTTCCTTATCACATTTTCCTCTGTTGGAATATTGTTATTTTTCCAATTCTGTGCATACATTATTCTCGCCACTGTTGTAATATGTAGAATTAAATATTGTATTTTTTATCATAATTCCCTGAAAATATTCCTAATAAAAATAATTCTGGTTTCATATCTATTTGCTGTTTAGTTATCTCTTAGAGCCATTTTCTTATTCTGTTCCAGCATTGTTTTGCTTTTGGGCATGTCCACCACATGTGGTAGTATGTTCCCTGATTTTGTCTGCATTTCCAGCTGTCTGGTGATGTATTCAGGAACATACTAGCCAATCTCGCTAGTGGGAGATGCCATCTGTAGAACATTTTCTACGTATTTTCCTTATAGGCTACAGACATCATCAATTTGTCGTTTTTATCCCAAGTTTTCTCCCATTTCTCCAATTCAATATTATAGCCGAAAATTTTGGCCCACATAATCACAGTTTCTTTAACTACCTCCTCCTCCATTCTGTATCTCAATAAATAATTATATATTTTCTTAATCAATTTGTCCTCAGTGCCTTGTAAAAGCTTATCTAATTCTTGTGGGGTTTTTTGGAATCCATATTGTTCTAAATCTTTCTTATATCTAGCTTGAATCTGCATATATGGTCACCACTCGATGTCTATGCCCTGTTCTTTTAGTTCTTGTCTTGTTTTCAATTCCCCCTGGTCATTTAATAGATCTTTGTATCTTTTTATTGTATCCATATCTAGGACATTTGGATAGATTAATGCTTCCATCATTGATAGCCAATTTAGTATTTTGTTATAATGATTTTTTTTCAATTTTTTGTAGCAACACTTCCCTAATTAGATGTTTCTGGAAGTAACTATGAATTTTGTTTTTCCCATCCCATATAAAAGCATGCCATCCTATCTGTAGGTCATGCCCTTCTAATATCAAAATCCTTTTATTTTTTAAGTCTATCCACTCTTTGATCCAAGTAAGTGCCATTGCCTGATAATATGTCTCCCAGTCTGGGAGTCCAAAGCCTCCTCTTTCTCTCCTATCCTGCAATAATTTTACTTTAATCCATGTCCCTCACTCCCGGCCAAATGTATTTAATTAGTTCATTTAAATCTTTTTTTGGGGGGGGATTTTATTGGTACTACCTGGAAAAGGAGCAATATTCTTGGTAAAATGTTCATTTTTATGGAGGCTATCCTTCCAATAGTAGACAATTGTAATTTTATCCATGTTTCCAAATCCTTTTTTATCTGTTGCATTAATTTATTATAATTATCTTCTTTTATTGAAGAACATTTGGCTGATAACCAAATCCCCAAATATTTTACTTTTTTAGCCACTTCTATACCCATTTTTTTTCTAATTCTCTTTCCTGTTTTTTGGTGAGGTTTTTAGATATTGCCTTTGTTTTACTTTTGTTTTTACTTTGATTTTAAGTTCTGCTACTCTACCATATTCTTCTATTTGTTGCACTAATTTAGGTCCTGTCTCTAATGGTTGTTCTAAAATAAATACTAAATCATCCGCAGATTTTGGACTTTATATTCTTCTCTTTTTGTTTTCAGGCCCTTTATTTCCTGATCACATCTGATTTTTATTAATAATACCTCGAAGGTTAAAATAAATAATAGGGGTGATAACGGGCAATCTTGTCTTACTCACTTTGCAATGTTAAATTTTTCAGTGACATCCCCATTTATTACTACCTTTGCTGTTTGGGTAGTATATATATATTTCCACCATCTTTACATTTCTCCCCAAAATTCATATTCCCCAATTGTAAAATAATAAACCTCCAATTTAAATTGTCAAAAGCTTTTTGGACATCCAAGAAAATTAATGCAGCTTGCTTTCCAGGGTGGGCTTCATAGTACTCTAATGTGTTTAGGATAGTTCCCATATTACCTTTTCAATGTCACGTCTTCACTTTGAGAGTTCAATTTTTGACATACTTTTCTTTAAAAAGTTTCTCTTCTTAAATATTATGGCTTTTTTTTTATGTGCTTATTCCGCTGCTAGCAAATAGTTCCAGTATGCTTCCCTCTCATATTTCTTGGAGATATTTTCAAAGCAAATTATTCTTTTGCCCAGTTCACAAGCCACTCACTTTCTCTGCTCCTGCTCAGTCTTGGGTATTCAGGTTGTCTTCAGCTTCATGGCAGCCATGTTTGCTGCCGCTGCTCCGTGTCGTTGGTGGAGGAAGCTTTCCTAGTCAGGAAAGGGAGATGCGGCTCCCCTCTACCTGCCAGGTGGTCCCCCTTTGCTTTGCCACCCATCTGGAGTGGTTACGGTCCTGATTTGAACCTTCCAATAAGGAGAGGTTGGAGCTGACCGTGGACCTCATGGATCAGGCTTCTGAAGGCGCCAGATATACAACCGGAAGTTCACCCCTAAAATTATTAAACTAAGACTCTTGATTTCAGATGCAGCTCACTGTGAACCCTGCCCAGAAGACCAATATCCCAAGAAGGACAAGGACCAATGCATTGCCAAGGAGCTCCACTTCCTTTCCTATGAAGACACTCTGGGATACACCTTAGTTTTTCTCGCTCTTTTTTTCTCAGTGATCACATCTGCAGTCCTGTTCATTTTCTATAAACATCATGACACACCAATCGTCAAGGCCAACAACCGAGATCTCACCTACATCCTCTTGGCCTCCCTCCTGCTCTGCTTCCTCTGCTCCTTCCTCTTCATTGGTCAACCAAGGAAGATCACCTGTCTCTTCCAGCAATCTGCCTTTGCCATTCTCTTTGCCCTTGCGGTTTCCTCTGTGTTGGCAAAAACTGTCATGGTGGTTCTGGCCTTCATGGCCACCAAGCCTGGAAACAGGTCAAGGAAACTCTTAGGAAAACCACTGACCAACTCCATTGTCTTAGCCTGTCCTCTGGTCCAAACAATACTTTGTGCCACCTGGCTTGGAACCTCTCCCCCGTTTCTTAACTTGGACTTCCACTCCTTGTTTGGAGAGATCATCTTGGAATGTAAGGAAGGCTCAGCTTTGATGTTTTACACTGTGCTTGCCTACCTAGCTTTTTTGGCCCTCATCAGTTTCACAGTGGCATTTCTAGCTAGGAAATTGCCTGATAGTTTTAATGAAGCCAAGTTCATTACTTTTAGCATGCTGGTCTTTTGCAGTGTTTGGATCACTTTCCTCCCCACCTACCTGAGCACCAAAGGGAAGTCCATGGTGGCCGTGGAGATTTTCTCCATTTTGGCCTCTGGAGCTGCTCTCTTGGCTTGTATCTTTTTCCCCAAATGCTACATTATTCTACTGAGGCCGGATCTCAATTGTAGAGAAAATATAGTAAGAAACAAGAATTTCTAACTAATGCAACAGCTGGCCACTTTGAGGCATTTTTAGAATGTGATAAGATTTTTTTAAAAAATGATGACATGAGGGAGAAATTTGTTCGTAAAAGAATTGCTTATCAAGTGCTGCAACTGGTTACAATTTATCTGCTTTCAGCAACAATCACCCAGCCTTTTGTTAATCATTTCTTCAAATGAAGAAATGATAAACAAAGGAAGAGCCTTGGTGGCGCAGCAGACTAAAGTGCTGTTAAGTAGCACTTAGCTGCCAGCTGCCTGCAATTACTGCAAGTTCAAATCTCACCAGGCTCAAGGTTGACTCAGCCTTCCATCCTTCCAAGGTAGGTAAAATGAGGACCCGGATTGTGGGGGCAATAAGCTGATTTTGTATAAAAAGAACACCGCTTGGGGGGGGGGGGGGCGAAAGCCCTACTAAGCAGGTATATACAAAGGTATGAAGGCTATTGCTTAACGCATTGTAAGCCGCCCTGAGTCTCCGGAGAAGGGCGGCATATAGATCGAACCAATAAATAAATAAAGTATCCTTGTATTGTTCAGTGCCCTGTGTCAGGTTTTGATGTCATCTCAAATAAATTGCACTCCCAAACAATTAATCTTTGCTGAAATATTCCATTTATTGAGTATGACAGATCTGGCCCCGACTTCGTCGTAGCCGATACTAACCCTCTGACCCCCAAACCCTTCCCTTTCTGTTCCCCAATTCTCATCTTCTCATTGGTCATCTTCCAAGTCAGTCTCCCCAGCTTCTGACCTCAGCCCACAGGAATGTCCCCCTCCCATCCCATCTCCTAGGGGATATTATCTACAGAGAAAATAAGTAGGTGAAAAGTCAAGCCTCATCGCCTCCTTTTTATGGCAGCATCAGAATGCTGACACCCTGTGTGGATGGAAAGCTAGTTTTTAAAAATGTGTTTATTATTTCAAGGAGGAAATTTTCTTATTTTAATCTTTTTAATTTAGTTGTTTTTTAATATAGTGTTTTAAAGGATTTGGTTCAGTATCAGTTTTTTTAAGCAGATATGGATCTCTCTCTCTCTCTCTCTCTCTCTCTCTCTCTCTCTCTGTTAATTTGCAATATATAATTTTTATGTTTTAAGATAATCACACTCCAATCTCAACTTTTTGCTTTTACACATTAATGTATAACTAGCCATTCCTATAACATCAAATCTTTCTAGTCATCAAAACCAAAGTCAAAGTTTCATTTTTTTTTCTTCATAAGCACAAATTCCAGAAATGATATCCAAATGAAAACATATTTTCTTCTTTGAATAAAATTATCAATTTAACCGTTTCTGCTTTATCTTTTTTGCTATGGAAATAAAAAGTCCCCCCCCCCTTTTTTTTTTTCCAGTAAGGTCAAAGAATTTGAAAAAAAAAACAATGAATTTTGTAAATAAAAATGGTGACAGGTCACAAAGATTACTAGGTGCAAACAGTATTAAGTTATTTTTGATAATATCCCCCTTTCCTTCGAATGGTCTGTCATGTGAGAAAAAGAAACATAGAAGGAGTGTGTGCTAACTGACCCATAAAATAGCAAACTTCAATTCTGTGATTTTCAATAAACTTTAACAAAATGTCTATGGCAATATAAGGTAACATAACTGATATGTTCTTTGATTAAGGAGAATATTTCTTTGTTGATGACAATAACATTAGTGGGAAAATAATTGATAGGCTGTTAATTATGAATATGTATGACTACATCATCTATTTCTTATGCATAACTCATTTTCTCCTCCTTTCTCAAATGTACAAATATGAGTGCATCCTTTGGTCTTCAAGAGATCCTCCCACTGTTCTCTGGAGAGAATTTATCCAGGGTGCAACAAATAATTCTGCTGTGAGACTTGATTATTGATTTTTGGTCCTGCATTTGAATCCACTGTGGTTTTGGGAGGATTAAGGATTAAGCAGTGGTAATAGCCAAATAAACATTACAGACAGTCCTTTTTTAGCAACAAGGATGAAATAGTATCTTTGCAATACATCACGTGGATGGGATTGGGACAGTCAGCTGCAGTTGCCTCCCCCTGATCATCCCAGCTTCCCACCCATCCCAACCACAACCCACCACAACCACCCTTCTCTGGCAGCCCCTCCACATCAGCCCCTCCCCCATTGCCTTCCCCAGGCGCATTGCCACAGTACAATTTGAACTGTCAGATTTGTCACATGGAACAATTAGCTGCATGTGTCTCATCTGTTCCCAGACCTAAACTGGTCCCAAAACTGGACCAAAACTGGTGCATATGTGTAACAAATAACGTGCAATTATTTGTTGCACATTGACCTCCTCCTCCACCGCCTCCTGGAATTGGGGTCCCCGGCCCTCCCCATTCTTTCATCTCCTCACCATATGACAATCGCTCTTGGCAAAGAAGAATTGGGGTGAGGCAGACTGCAGCCAGCAAAGGCAGGATATGACTGGTGGTCTCAGTTGAAGACTGATACAGAGGGCTCCCTAGATCAGAGGCTCCTTGCAGAGAAGGGTCCTCTAGAATACCTCGTGATTTGCCCCACTTCTGTCTTGGTTCCTTCCATCCAGGAGTGATCAAGAATTTACTCCCAGCAGGTAGTTGTAAGGAGAACGCAGTCCTGCCCATAGTGGATGAGAGCTCATGCACCCCGCTTTGCAAACTGGACCCTCTGGGCTGTGTCGTTCATTAGCAAACTGAAGCTCCAGGTTGAGTGCTGAGAGGTAGGGACAGAACCTTCCCTGCCCACATGCTCACCCCATTCACCTCAACCAAAGGTGGGCAGCTGAGGGGGAGTTGAGGGGCAAGCAGTATCACTCCTGCTGTGGCCCAGGGTGTCCATTTTGCAAAGAAGGGTGCAAGAGCTGTAGCCCACTGTGGGTGCAGAGCAGGGCTGTGCTCTCCATACAACTATATGGGGGGAGCAAACTCTCAATCACTCCTGGAGGGAAGGAGATGAGACTGAAGCAGGGCAGCTCACAGGGACTCAAAGGGTGCCTCCTCTCTGGAAGGGGCCTCTAATCTAGCAAGTAACCTGTAGGTGTGTCCACAGGGACCATCAGTCACCTCCCGCATTTGCCAGCTTTTCTGGTAGACAGAACCCTTTACTTTCTCCAGCCCACCTGTCCCCAATCCCTCTTCATCTAGAGAAACATTATGTGGGAGAAGACAAAGAGAATTGGGAAGGGACCCTAATTCCAGCAGGCAGCAGAGAAGGAAGAGTTCGGTGTGGTGGGAAGGACCTTTTGGGACCGGTTTTGGTCTGGGAACAGTTGAAATGCACATGGCTAATTGTCCCACATGGTAAAACTGTTTAGGCAATTTTGCCACAGTGAATTGCCCAGGGAGAGGCAGTGGGGGAGGGGCAGATGGGAAGAGGCACCAGGGATGGGAGCCTGGGGTTAGGCAGTGGGGGAAATGGTTCATTGGGGTGGGTGGCATGATGAGCTTAGGGTTAGGGCTGCAGGAAATTGTGGTAGACCCTATACTGACAATATTCACAGGTCTAAAAAAGTATATGAAAACTGATCTCATTCTGTAAGTGTTGGGACAGTTTTGCCTAGCAAACTTTTCCAGCATGATTTTGATAGCAGCCACCAGTGGCTTCATTCGGTTGTGGTCAAATGGAATATGGTGGCCACTTCTGTAATTGCACCATGTGGCGGTGTGACAAAGTGATTAGTTCTGCTTCTCTCTTGCTGTTTGTGCAGCATTGCAGAAGATTCTGGAGCTCCAGTGAAGGTGAAGTTTCAGGTGGGGTCAACAACAATGATTTTATTTATTTATTTATTTATTTTACTTTCTGAGTCCAGAACATCTTACATTAAAAGGAGAATATATGCTATTTAAAATTATTATATTGATCTAAATTAAAACAAATTCAAGAACTATATAACAAACATAAAAATTAAAGCCAGAAGGAATTTAAAACTATATAAAATATTTTATAGCATTTGAGGCCCAGGAAGTAACGGTCTGGGCATCAACAGCTCAGTTCAAAGAAGATCAAAGTTTCTTGCCTTTGGGGGGATATGGAGAGCAAGAGAAGAGGACAAGAGGAGAAGGTGGCATTTGGGGGCATCTCTGAGGAGGACTACTTAGAGCAAAGCAAGTGGCTATGGGTGTCCTCAGCTGACTTGAGACTAGAGGAGGCACCTGAACTTGATTCTGCCATGAGGAGTCATGCCACCTCCTGCCCAGAGAACCCGAAGAAACACCGCATGAGTCAAGATGGGAAGGGACAGACCTCATGTCAGGTGGCAAAATATTCCATTACAGAAAAGATTCTCCTTCTAGACCCTGAAAGCTGAAACTCTGACCAAGAAGGCCTGCAGTATGGGCCTTCTGCTGAATCGAGTGGGATGGCCGAATAACATTGGGGTGAGATGGTTCCTGTGATAGAATCAAAGAATCATAGGGCTGGAAGGAAACTTGGAGTTGTCGTAATCCAACCCTTTACCTAAAGCAGGAGTCCTTGTACATTTTGAACCAATGGCAGTCCAATCTCTTCTTAGAAACCTCCAGTGATGGAGCACCCAAAACCTCCGGAGGCAATCTATTCCATTGATTAATTCTCTCCCAGTCTAGGGCCTCTCTTTGATAAGTTTCCAACCATTATTCTTCTCCTTCCTCAAATGATTTGGAAAATAAATTAACTCCTTCTTCGGTGGGACCACACCTCAAATATTGGAAGAGTGCTATCTATGCACCTTTGGTACATAGATAGTACATATATGCTGGCCACATCACCATGGAAATTGTTTTCAAACAATACTGATTCCTCAACCAAGAAACATCTTCCCCGAGAGTCAGACGTAATTGAAAAGGAAATCTTTATCTTTTTGCTACCATTTTAACCCTAATCCTTCTCTTTGTTAGTGTTGATATACTATTTGCATTAAATATACATCATATGAATTCATATTCTTCAAGGAAGAGTTGTGAGTCCAAGAGGGCCCTCAGGTTACACACCAGTTCAGTCTGAGGCATTAAAACCCTTAAAACCAAAGATGATAAACACTCAGATAGAGAAGTCCCCACCCAACCACAACCCACTCCATCCTACCAATATTCAGTTGGAGCCTGTTGTTCCCCATCCAGATCCCCACAGCATCCAGGCACCATGAAGGAACATCCATTGTACCTGCTAGTTCACCTGGGACACAGATGTACAACAGGGTATCATCTGCATAGAGATATATCTCATTCTATAGTATAATGTAGTTGTTAAACAGGAATAGAGAGAGCACCAAGTCCTCTGGCATCTCACAAAGAGGCTGTGTGGTGGAACTCTCATTCCTTCTAGAGATAATCTGGTGATAATTGGAACTGTCCATGGATGAAGGAGATGAACCAGCACAAAATTCTACTTCACTTCCTTAAATCCTGGAACCGATTCAAAAGTATACAGGATCAATCATTCAAAAGAAACCTAAAGGTCCACAAGAACAAGAATGGATTCATGACCTTCATTCTACTTCCACCAGAGATCCTACAAAACCATGACTAAGATGTTGCTATCCCATATTGGCTCTGAAACCTGACCATATAAAATCTAGATAATCCACTTAATCCAGGATCCTCTCAAGATGCAGCCCTACCACTTTCTCAATCACCTTCTCTTAAAAGAGGAGGTGGGACACTGGATGAAATAATCAGCATGGTGGTGTCCAGGAAAGGTTTCTTGAAGAGAGGCCATAACAGCATCTCTTTAAAGGATGATGAGAAGACCCCCTTCCTCAAGGATGAATTAACCATCATTAGGATCCATCTTCCAGGTGATCTTGACCAGCCAAGAGGGACATGGATCTAGTTCACAGGTGGTCAAATCTACATCCCAAGGACTTGTTGACTTCCTTAGGCTCAACAGTGTCAAACTGTTCCTAGATAACTGGGTAAATCATTTCCCCAGCCATCTCCAGAGGATCTACAGTAGATTCTACACCATGCTTAGCCTCCAACTGGAAACAGATCCAGTTTTAACAACGAGATGCATAGAGAATTCCTGTCAGATCTGTGTATCTGCCATTCTTCATGGAACAAGGGGGGGGGGGGGGTTGGAGTTGTCACATTTAGTTCTTTTCCTATGTATCCTAAGTATCCAATTTCTTGCCTGATCCTCTTTGTATAAACTTTACCCTGCCTGCTGCCAGGAATGCCTGGAGAATTCTCACACCTCGGGAAATGAAAGGAAAGGTGGGGGGGGCAGTGGATTGTAAGATGACCCTGAGAAGCTCTTTGTATCTGTTTCTCAGAGAGGCTGGTGCAATTTGTATTCACACCGGCGGATTGGTTGGAATCCACATTGGAAGGTGGGGAGGGGGTTCCTAATTTCCTTTATCCTGAACTGCACGCCCTGAGGGACCCCAGAGCCTGCTTTGAGTTTTGACTAGCTTTCATCCCTTTCAATAAAAGGTTCCTTTTGAGATACAAAGTTCTCAAGAGTTTGTACTTTCTTGGAAGTGGGGGGAGAAGCTGGTGCTCACAATTCCTCTGTGAGGCCTGAAGGAAAACCTACATGTGAGGCTTACTCAGAAGGTTCCGGATCATCTTTAAAAAGACCATAGGGTGTCACTCAGTGCAATAATAAGTGCAATACGAATGGAGAAATATTGACATTTTGTGGCTTGTACTGCCATGAGGTAGGCCTTAATAGAAGCTCTAGCTCAGATAGGTCAAACACAAGGCCCCTCCCATCCCAGTACATGCATAGGAGGTGGGGAGTGCACAGGGGTCAATGGTCTGGCAGTAGCCACAGCCTCATGGAGCTCACTAGGCTCCACATCTCATGCTGTGCAGTTGAATCCAAACACTGGGAATGCCAGGCTGGCCATCCAAGCAGCAGGTGGTGGCAGAGGCATAGAGGAGGCAAGTGATCTGGCCTGCTGAATGCACTGGTGGTTGCCCATTGACCCACCCATTCTGTCCTACCATTTGTTTTTGCTTGCCCATGGCCATCCTGTCTGAGACATGGCAACCAGCCACATGGCCACCTTGCAGGCCAAATCTCATTCCACCCTCCATGCATCTGCTTCCACCTACTGTTGGTGCTGCCACCACAGGGCTCAGCCCATGCCATCCAAATCTCCTACTCCAGCTCCGCCAGAAACGTGGGACAAGCAACCTTGCCCACCATCCCACACACAATGCCCTAGTTTGTGCAAATATCCTGAGAAACTTCCTCAAATTCCATTTATGCCTTGTGTCACTATTTCCAAGTAGCCCTCCTATGATCTGACCCAACTAAGGCATAAACCAGAATCCATCTTGTGTGCAGGGGTCACTTTCATGTAGGTTAACTACACGGCTTCCCCATGACTCCATCTGCTCTGTGAATTACAAGAAGAGAAACAAACATGTTTTCCATTCTGCTGCATGAAGAGAAGCTGTTGCTAAGGGGATAGGACAATGGCTCTTCCCTGCAATTATCAGAAGATCAGTCATTCTTCAGGTATCCCCTGTGGATTTCCAAACACAAACATCTTCCAAGATAAAATCTGCTATAAAAAATATGTCTGAGCTCTCCAAATGGGGCAGATCATGTCACACTAGCCTGTCTTGCAAAGAACTCACTCCTGGGTTTGAAGAGACTCACATGCCTTTGTTTCCTCTATGGCCACAGCCCAAATACAGGTAAGAGGAATTATTTTTTCTATAAATTTGTCCTGGTGCCATCCAGGTGGCACAGGTGGTGTCTGATCTGCTAAAGTTCCAGTGAGATTTCAGGAGAAACCTTCAATTCAGTTTCTGCATAAACCTTGATTTCTCTCCTAGGAGGGAAGGTGGAAAGAATGACCAGACAGGAGTCATGGTACTGATGCTTCTGCTGCTCTTCTGGCTCCTGGCTCCAATGACAGCAAAGAAGCTGCAAGCCATCTGTGTGCTCAGGGATTATATCCAGTTAGAGGAAAGTAACTACAGGCCTGGTGATCTCATTATTGGTGGGAATTTGCCCTTGCGAATCATTTTCAAGTCTTCTGGCCTAGATTTTAATACAGTGTATCTTCCATTACAAAATGTGTAAGTTTCAGCTGAAGGAGAAATATGCAGATTAATGTTCTCTTTGCTTTGCATTCAGGGACTTTTTTTAAACAATCCTTCTAGTGTTTTGAATGGTCCTGGTGTAGTGTGCATTTTGTGCTTCCCTCAGTAAATTAGGAAGTTCTTCAAATAGGCTGGAATTCTCAATCCCTTCATCAGGAAGATGATAAACAATAAAATGAAGAGGGAAGCTGTGCTGACCTAGTGAAGAAGTTAAATTATAATATTAATCTGAACAGAAGCTTCTGGTAGAAAATTCAAATAAAAGCTCAACACTCTTCAAGTGTTCAGGGGTTACAAAAATCCCTTTCAGTTTTGGAATTAGCATTGCTGATGAATAATAGCCTTCAGTAAAGCTATGAGGTGACTCCCACTGTAGTCCTGTGCTCAGCAATTTTCACCACACCTGAAGAAGCTGCTGCAAGAGAGACCTTAAATAATGATGGTGAAAGGGGAGCAGTTGGAAAGGATTACAACCACTAAAGCAAAGTGAATATGGAAGGAATCGATAGAGAGTATAAAACAATCCATGGTATCTATTGAAAGGCTTGTCTCCTTTCTCACAAAGTCATCCAAGTTTAGTCAAGGGAAATCCTTTGAATAAAAAGCCCAACACAATGAAATTTGGGAGTTTCTCCCACTATAAGTCCCCCCAAACAGTGAAGCAAATTCTACAGCCAAGCACAAGATTTCCTGTCATGTTCTCCAATGTTTTTCTTACTACAGTCTCGTACCCAGTAACTACCAGCAGTTCCTTGCATTGATGTTTGCTGTCTCTGAGGTCAATAAGGATTTTCTTCTGCTCCCCAACATCACCCTTGGCTTCCACATCTACCGCCATTTCCAGAGGGAGGAGATTATTTCCTCAAACAGCCTCTCCATGCTCTCCTCACGAGGCCAAGTGGTTCCAGGTTACAAATGTGACCTGCAGGACACTCTGCTCTCTGTCATTGGTGGTCTCAGTGCCAAGACTTCAATGGAGATGGCCTCCATCTTCAGCATCTTTAAGGTCCCACAGGTAAGAGAGCTCTCTTGGATAGAGTATGGAACAGACAAAGATCAGAAGCACAGACAGAAGCCAAAAATAAAACTAAAAGTATTTTTTGTTGGGGTGGGGAACATAATGACCTTGTGATTCTTAGTTTACTTTTTATTAAAAAGTAGCCATCATTTTAGTGCCATTTATTCTCTGTATCAGGTTGTTGGTTTCTTCTCTTGTCTTCTGATGTACCACAACTAATAAAAATGGCTAAGAAGGGAAGAAGATTAAGTCAAAGTGAGTCAGCCTGTCTATGAGGGCCATCACCCAGACAATGGTAACTACTAAAGTCAACATAAAATTTACTATGTCTTTGAAAAAATTAATCTCACTTTCTCCAGCTCGGTGTTGGCTTTGAGTTCTCCCAGGGAGAGAGAAGAGTTTATCCTTCCTTCTTCCGGATTAATCCCAAGGAATCTCCTCAGTATGTGGGTTTAGTCCAGCTGCTCCTGCATTTCCAGTGGAACTGGGTTGGGCTTTTTGCCCCTGAAGATGATAGAGGAGAGCATTTCATCTCAACTCTGATGCCAATGCTCCAGGACAAGGAGATCTGCCTGGCCTTCACTCTAATCCTGGAATTGGATGATATTAAAATCAATCAGAAGAAGTTTATTCTTAAATTCCTTACCTTGGCTAAAACAGAAGTGTTTATTCTGTTTGCAGACTCAATTGTTACTACCACTGTAATGGGGATGATGTATTATTTTGAAAACTATATGAAACTATCATCTAAGAAAGTTTATATCTTCACTTCCCATTGGAAACTTGGCATGGAAGAATCTGAATACACATTGCAATATGTAAAGCTTCATCATGGGGTCTTGCATTTTAGGGACCACCCTGGGAATGTCTCTGAATTCAGCCACTTCCTCCTGTCTTTAGACCCCTTGAACCCCCAAGGAGATGTCTTTCTTCCTCAATGGTGGGAAACAGTCTTTGGCTGCAAGATCCATAAATCAGGAAAGATCCCTCCAAAGGGGGAAAAACAATGTACAGGAAAGGAGAATCTGCAGAATCTACAAAATTACATTTTTGAAACAAGAATGACAGGTGACAGTTACAATATCTACAATGCTGTTTATGCTCTGGCATATGCTTTGCATGCAATATATGGATCCAGAGTTTGACCGACCATGATGAGGCTTGGAAAGAGGATCTCAAATGTCCAGTCATGGCAGGTAATTTCTGGGTCTTTTGACTCAGTCCACAGATAGAAACTAACCAAGGAGAGAAGCAACCTAGAACTAAGGAGAAATTTCTTAAGGAAGGGTTTACCTTTACAAATCGTAGGTGCCCCATTGCTGGAATCATTTAAGAAGAGACAGGATGGCCACATGTCTAAAACTGTAGAGGGTCTGTTGCTTGAGCAGAGGGTTGGGCTAGAAGACCTCCAATGTCCCTTCCAATAATAGTATTCTGTTTCTATGACAACCACAGCACAGAGCAAGATTCAAAGTGGTCCTAATGGGTTCCTGATCTGAAATTCATCAGAATTTTCTGCATCAAAGGCTAAAATGTTGGACCTCTCTGAATAGTGAAGTGACCAACCAGGTCAGATGCTTCCTTCCACATGGCCCAGTAGATCAAAACCGGTTCCTGCATTCTGCTGCCTGAGAATGAGCTAGAGAAAATCAGAACCATGAATTTTCCATGGTTCTGATAGAAATAATGTATTCACTCCAAACATTCATTTATTAGTCAACAAGACTTTGGAACTGTTTCAAAATGCAGGTAGCAAAGTATCACAAGAGGAAAATCCTAAAATTAAATTTAGATTGTGGAACTAAAAATCTTGTATTTTAGTGAAATTGGAGTTGGAAACCATGCCCAGTGATAAAGGGAAAACTTACTTTCAAAGTAAAATACACTCGATTCTTCAGATTGCCACCAAGAGATGGAACAATGATGTTCCATTTGTAGCTCTAGCCCAAATACTCCTATTTTTGAAGGTCTCCTTTCTTTCAGATTCTTCCCTATTTGAGGAATGTGCAGTTCAACAACAATGCTGGAGATGAAGTCTCCTTCTCAGAAGATGGACTGGGATCTGCTCGTTATGATCTTCTCAACTGGGTTCTCTTCCCCAATCAATCTTTTGTCCCCATGAAGGTTGGGTAAGTAAATCCTGAGGCTCCCCCAGGCCACGATTTCACCATTAAATCTGATGGCATTGTCTGGGCCACAAAGGTGAGCTGCAAGGAAATGTTGTAAGTTCAGGGAAAGATTCATTCTCTTCTTGTGATGCAGAACATCTTCCTAACTTGAAAAATAATAAATTGAGTCAGAAACTATGGCAGTCATTTGGTGAATAACCTGCTTTACGTATAACACCTTTGAGGTCTGATTTGTGTCATTCCACAAAGGGTTAGCCTTGGGATCAACATCTGCTTGAAATGCAGGATGCAATTACAGCAAGCAACAGTGATTTCCATGGAATTCAGTTGCATCCTCATGGTTCTTTCTTTTAGAAATGCTGCGGTTCATTCACAAGCCTTCCTCCTCATGATGAAATCCCAATTCCAATCTCCAGCATCTATTGATGTCTCAGGAATGCCTGAATCCCTCACGAGCTGTTCCATATTTCTGATAGACAGTGGCACTGTATCTCTTTAGAAGAGTATCTGAACATAGAAATAGGAATGGGGAAAAGAATGAATGCAGCAGATTCGTTGCTTAAGTAATTTCAAATACCGATCTTTCAGACCATCCCCATTGCCAGGTGTGGACGGAAGAGGTGCCATGCAGGAGAGAGGAGAAGAGTTCCAGAGGGCGAGCAGGTTTGCTGCTACCAATGTGACCCTTGTCCCAAAGGGACCATTTCTAATCAGACAGGTAGACCATACTTCAAATTTAAATCTTCCAGAATCAAGGAAGAAATTCATAAAATCAGTATATTTCTGTTATTGTGATCGTTTTTGATCAAATTGACATGCACTGATAGTTTTCAATAAAACCTTTCTATTGATCTAAACTGCCCTGGCCACGGAGGCCACCTTTCTCGATCCTCAGCAAGGATAGTTTGAGGGCACAATTTATTAATCCCCAACTTCTTTTTCTGCTTCTACTTTAACCTCCAATTGGGAAACCACTTTTCGGTCTTTTCCTGAGGAAGTGGGGAATGCAGTCCAAGGTTTTATTTGGTCATTTAGTGCCCGCTTCTTCCAGCATCTCTATCAACCTCTGAGGAAACAGATCTGCCGGAGAAAGAGAAATTCCATCTATTTATGTCTCTTCGATAGGGCAGAAAGGAAGGAAGGAACAGATTTTTAAAAAGCTTTTTATATTTTTTATTTTATACATCTCATTCTGTGAATGGTTTGATTCCTGGGTTTCATATATTTCAATATAAATAATCATAACAATATTATTCTTAATAATTACAGCCCATTTTCATTTTTAAATGTACTAACATATAATTTCTATTGTCATCTTTCAACTCTAAACCTTCTCATACTTCTATCATACTTCATATCATCTTAATATACTATTAAGATGATATACTACAACTTTTTACTATTTCCCCCCTCATATTTCTACTTCTATTTTATCCCTCTTTTTCCCCCTTACCCCTATCATTCTAATAATCAAAGATGTGATCTTTCCTTTTTTCATTATTCAATATTCCAGTATATCAATCATGATCTTTCTCTGGCTTTTCATTAATAATCACATTTTTAAAACATACATATTATCTCCAACCATTCATTTCTTATATTCATTATGTTACTACCAGTAGTGGGTTGCTCCCAGTTTGCACCTGTTCTACGGAACTGGTAGTAAAACCAGCGGGAGGCTCCTCCCACTGACCCCAACATCATCAAAATGCTTCTGCGCCTGAAGCTTCATTTCCTTATGTTGTTCTTTCATAAAATCCTTCATGTCTTGGTATGTCAGCTCCATATCATTATATCCACTTATTTCCATTTTACAGTCAGTCCAATTTTAAAAAACATCCAGGGGTTATCCACGTCCCTTCCAATCACTTTTATTTCTTCAAAAGTTTTGTATTTTGAAGTTTAAAGTAAGTTTGAACTAACTCCTTATAATCCAACAAAGATACAAATTCCCATAGATGCACAGTTCTCCTCTTAGCAGCAGATGGGGCTCATGATTCAGCTTGGTATTGCCCCTCTGCATAATGCTGATAATCCAATTTTAATTATTTTGGATTGTAAATCCAATAGGTGGGTGAACGAATAGTCATAAAATTTGATAGTCATAAAATATAAACAATTTCCAGATCAAATTCCAGTATATATATTTTTTAAAAAATACCTTTTCAATGTCATGTCTTCACTTTGAGAGTTCAATTTTTAAGTTTAATTTTCTTTAAAAAGTTTCTCTTCTTAAATATTATAGCTTTTATATATAAAAATAAGTGTGCTTATTCCGCAGCTAGCAAATAGTTCCAGTATTCTTCCCCCTCATATTTCTTGGGAATATTTTCAAAGAAAAATATTCTTTTGCCCAGTTCACAAGCCACTCACTTTCTCTGCTCCTGCTCAGTCTTGGGTATTCAGGTTGTCTTCAGCTTCAGGGCAGCCATGTTTGCTGCCACTGATCCCTGTCGTTGGCCGAGTGGGCTTTCCTAGTCAGGGAAGGGAGACGCCCCAGGTTGAGAACCACTGTGCTAGGCTGTCCCCCTTTGCTTCACCACCCCTCCAGGGTGGCTATGGTCCCGATTTGACCCCTCCAATAAAGAGAGGTTGGAGCTGACCACGAAGCTCGCGGATCAGGCTTCTGAAGGCACCGGAAGTACAACTGGAAATCAGGAATGAACAGATTTGAAGTATAAAGTAGAGATGTTGAGGCAGGAATAATGTACTCAAAACAAAACAGCAACATTTCTGGATAACGGATCTGCCGTTCTTCTTTGTGTTCAATTATAAAATGGCAGAAAAAAACAAGCAGGAATCTTGGACTGAAAGCCACATTACTCATGGAAGTGCACAGTGAATGGACAGCTGGAACTGAATAAATCCTTGTCTCTGGTTAATCTATCCCCAGGATCATCATAAATGAAGGATGATTTGCTCTTTTTGATGTCCCATAAATAACATAGGGGATTGTTTCATTACTCCCTTTGTAGGAAGGTCAATAGCAGGAAGGCAACACACATATCACTTTTGCAGGAGAGAAAATGTGTATGGTAGTTGCTCAAGAAATCCTTAGACAAAGACTTTTGATTTCAGATGCAGCTCACTGTGAACCCTGCCCAGAAGACCAATATCCCAACAAGGACAAGGACCATTGCATTGCCAAGAAGATCCACTTCCTTGCCTATCAAGACATCCTGGGATACATTTTAGTTTTTCTTGCTTTTTTCCTGTCTGTGATCACTTCTGCAGTTCTGGTGATTTTCTATAAACATCATGACACACCGATTGTCAAGGCCAACAACCGAGATCTCACTTACATCCTCCTGGTCTCCCTCCTGCTCTGCTTCTTCTGCTCCTTTCTCTTCATTGGTCAACCAGGGAAGCTTACCTGTCTCTTACAACAATCTGCCTTTGCCATTCTCTTTTCCCTTGCAGTTTCCTCTGTGTTGGCAAAAACTGTCATGGTGGTTCTGGCCTTCATGGCTACCAAACCAGGGAACAAGACAAGGAAACTCTTAGGAAAACCACTGACCAACTCCATTGTCATAGTCTGTCCCCTGATCCAAGCACTTCTTTGTTCCGCCTGGCTGGGAACCTCTCCTCCATTTCCCAGCTGTGACTTTCACTCCTTGGTAGGAGAGATCATCTTGGAATGTAAGCAAGGCTCAGCTGTAATGTTTTATGGTGTCCTCTCTTACCTAGGACTTTTGGCCCTTGTCAGTTTCTCAGTGGCCTTCCTGGCTAGGAAATTGCCTGATAGTTTTAACGAAGCCAAGTTCATTACTTTTAGCATGCTGGTCTTTTGCAGTGTTTGGATCTCCTTCCTCCCTACCTATCTGAGCACCAAAGGGAAGTCCATGGTGGCCGTGGAGATCTTCTCCATTTTGGCCTCTGGAGCTGCTCTCTTGGCTTGTATCTTTTTCCCCAAATGCTACATTATTCTGCTGAGGCCAGATCTGAATTGCAGAGAAAATATAGTAAGAAACAAGAATTTCTAATTAATTCAAGGATTGGCCTCATTTATATTTGTCTTTGTGGCATGTTTAGAATGTGATAAGATTTCTAATAAATTATAACATGAAGGAGGAATTTGTCCATTAAGGAATTCTTTATGAAGTGCTGCAATTGGTTACAATATTGCTGTGGTCAATCTTTTGCTTTTCATGTTTTCAAAGTGTCCTTAGTGAGATCCAGCGCCCTGTATGGAAGGAAAACCTGTTGTTAAAGATACATTTTTTATTTTGGATATTTCTAAGTTTATATGGAAAATGAAAAAAACCCAAAATTAGATATAAACTACTGCAAGATGCTAAGGAAAAAGGAGGGGTTGGGTTTACGAGACCTGAAATTGTATTTTGAGGCATGTTGTCTAGCCTGGTCAAAAGAGAGGGTGAACCTACAGAATAAGAGGCTACTTGAATTAGGGAGGCACGAATTAAGTTTTGGATGGCACCATTACGTATGGTATGATAAAGTTCAAGTTTATGTTGATTTTAATAATCACTTTGCTAGATGTGCCATACTAAGAGTTTGAAATAAATATAAAACAAGGTTCTATACGAAGTTGCCTCTTTGGGTATCCTTGTCCCCTCAAGAAGCTTTTTTAAGAAAAGAAATTGTGGTGAAGCCAGACTGCTGGATGTATGGTAAAATATTATCTTTCAACTCTGGTGAACCTACATTAAAGTTGAGGGAAGAACTTGAATTAGACGGTTATGTTTGCCATGGGTTTACATATCAAGAATTGAAAGAATGGTTTAAATCAAATAAAAAGAGTTCTGGGTTTGATTTTGCTAAAAATGCATTGGAAATCTTACTGTGTGGTAGTGATGAGCATATTATTACTAAGATTTATAAAATGTTATTGAAATTGAAATTTGGAAAGTAAACAGGTAAAACATTGTATGATTCTCTGGGTAAGGAATTTTGGATATAATGTGATGCTTGAACAATAGGAAAATATGTGGATGAAAGGTTTAAAATTTACACTAAACTGTAATTAAAAACAAAAATTTTATAAGATCATGTATCGCTGGCATTTAACACCGGATAAGTTATGCAGAATGTATAAAGGCATTTCAAATGAATTTGTAAAGGAAAGAAGGAACTTCTTACCTTTTATAGTGGAGATGTGTTAAGAAATTTTAGAGTAAGATTCATACTATAATACAGAATATTATTAAAACGAAAATAAAAATGAAACCAGAAACTTTTCCTTTGGGTTTAATGGAAAAAGACTTGGAGAAAAATTTTGATCTTATATATGTTGACAGCAGCAAAACTGTTATACGCACAAAAATGGAAGGACGCTTATGGACGAATGGCTACAGAAGTTGATGGAGTTGGCAGAAGTGGCAAAATTGATCGTTTTGGTTAATGGAAAGAATATAAATATCCTTTGTTTCCACATGGAGACCACTTCTGAACTTTGTGCTTGAGATGGATAAAAATGAAACTTTGATTTTGGGTTTTACCGATTAGATTGATATGTTTTTATAGAAATGGATAGTTTATATTACTATGGGAAGATAAAAAGTTGTGGTTTGATGTTAATGCTTTTTTTTTTTTACTGCAACAGAGGGAGTCGGAAGTCAATGTTTCTTCTTTTCTTTTCCCCAATTTCTCCTCACTTTTCTCTCCCTGTTTCCCCCTCAAAACATTATGTCTTTCTATTTACTTTTGTATTTTCTTTTTTATCTTATAACCTAATAAAAAATGTTAAACTGGAAAAAAGATGTGTTTATTATTTCAAGGAGGAAATTTTCTTATTTTGTTCCTTATTTTATTTAGTTTATTTTTAAGGTAGTGTTTTAAAGGATTGGGTTCAATATCAGTGTTTCTAAACATATATGGCTGTTTCCTTAGATGTTTGAGGCTTTATAGAACTTCCCTAACACTACTCAATTGTTTTTGAAATAGCAGAGTTTAAATCTTATTCACATCCAGATCTGCAGTACTGTCTCATCAATGTTGGACAGAATTTCCCTTAGAGGAATGAGCAAAGAATGTCATAATTGTATGGAGTAGGTTAGTCATCTCTTGTGACATTTCATCTCATGGACTTCTGTGGTAAACTGCTGTTCCATGAGATCTGTGTGCACAGAAGGTCTCCACAGGAATCATGCTATCCATGCCCAACATCACAATCAAATCTCTTTAATGAGGACAAGTTCCCAGTAACGTCATTCAAGGTGTGCCAAGATATGACAGTCATCAAAGTCAGGAGGCACCTAGAAATCAGAGAGTCCTGTGACATGTAGTCATTTAATCCTGGGTAGTGCACTATTGGTATGTTGAGGATAACATCTCCATTTCCATCAGATGGCCTCTCATGTGGGAAATAGAAACATAGGAGGAATGTGTGCAAATTGGCCCATAAAATAGCAAACTCAAATTCTCTGGTTTTCAATAAGCTTTACCAAAATTCTATGGCAATCTAACTGACATACTTTTTTATTAAGAGAATATTTCTCTGTTGAAGATAGTAACAGTAGAAGAGCGGCAACATAATTGATAGTTTGTTAGTTATGAATATGTATAATTACACCATCTATTTCTTATGCACAAATCATCTTCTCCTTCTTTCTCAAATGTATGAATATGAGTGTATCCTTTGGTCTTCAAGAGTTCCTCCCACTATTCTCTGGAGAAAATTTACCCTGGGCATACTCTTAAGAAGCAATACTGCTGTGAGAATTGATTATTGGTTCTTGGTCCTGCATTTGAAGCCAGAAGGCTTAAGCAGTTGTAATAGCTACATAAACATGAGAGTCCTTATTTTGCAACAATGATGAAATAGCAACTTTGCAACACATCATATTGATGGAAATGGGACAATTGCATGCAGTCACCTTGCCCCGGCCACCTCATCCCAGCCTCCCCATTTCAGCTAACCCACCACGGCCACCCCTCCCCATCAGTCCCTCCCTGTTAGCTCCTCCACATCAACTCCCCCCCTCAATAGATTCTCCCCAGCCACCTTCCCCCACTGCTTCACTGGGTGATTCACTGCAGTACAAATTGCCTCGGCAGATTTGCAACACGGGACAATTAGCCCTGTGTGTCTCAACTCTTCCCAGAACAAAACCATTCCCAGAAGATCCTTCCCATTGCACCAACCTCCTCCTCCTCTACTGACTCCTGGAATTGGGGCCCATTCCCCATTTTTTTCATCGCCTCCCACATGAGAATCACTCTCAGCGAAGAGGGATCGGGGCCATGTGGGTTGCAGACAGTAAGAGGCTCTAGGGCAGATCTGCCATAAGGGATGAGAGGGGGGAAATAGGGAAGGGGGGAATTTTATTTATTTATTTTTATTTACATTTAAATTTATATACCGTCCTTCTCCCGAAGGACTCAAGGCGGTGAACAGCCAAAGGTAAAAAACATAGAATACAAAAATTTAAAAGAAATTTAAAATATATTAAACAATTTGACCCAACAATTAAAAAACATAACAGGCAACCAGAGACAATGACTGAACGATCCAAGGACAGAGGCATGGGAAAAGAATGCAAAGGGCCACCAAACAGGCCTCAAACTTTAGAAACCAAGACGACTAATTTTAACCTCATTGGACACTAACAAGATGACATATGGGGGAAGGCCTGGGAGTAGGGAAAATTACATGGTTTATACAGAAATCTTCAGATCTGGTTTTTCTTACGCTGTAACCACTTGACTTTTAGTAAAAGTATACCCAACTCTACAGATAGAGTCAAGGATTTTTCTTTCCTAAATGTCTAAGCTGGGACAGGCCTGACATTCTGCCCACCAGCAAGGCCAGCAAAGGCATTATGCAACCGGTGGTCCCAACTGGAGAGCCGTAGATGATGCTTCCTAAATTAGAGGCTCTGTCACTCCAGGAGTGATAGAATTTTTTCCCCTCCCAGATAGTTGTACGGAGAACACAGTCCTGCCCTGCATTGACAGCAGGCTACAGCTTGTGGGCCCCTCTTTGCAAACTGCACACCTCAGGAATTGATCAGCAAACTGAAGCACTGAATTGGCTGCTGAATGGTGGGAACAGAAGCTGTCTGGCCCATGTGCTCACCCTTTGCATTGAACCAAAGTGGGGCAGCTCAAAGGGAGTCAAAAGGCCATCATGATCACTCCTGCCACAGCCTGGGGTATCCAGTGTGCAAAGAGGGGAGCGTCAACCATAGCAGCTAGGGAGGGGTGAATGCAATGGGTCAGCTGGGGTGAGGGGGCTGGGATGAAGCGGATGTAGGCAATTGTTCCAGACTACACATTGACCATGTTCACAGGTCTGTAAAGCATAAAAAAAAATGATGTTCTTCATCAATGTTGGGACAGATTCGCTAAGCAAGCACTTCCAGCATGATTTTGGTAGCAGCCACCAGTGGCCTCATTCAGTTGTGGTCCCTTGGAATATGGTGGCCGCTTCTGTCATTGCACCAGGTGGCCTTGTGACAAAGTGATTCTTTCTGCTTCCCTCTGGCTGTTTGTGCAGCATTGCAGAAAACTCTGGAGCTCCAGCGAAGGTGAAGTTTCAGGTGGGGGTCAACAACGGTGATTTCATTTATTTATTTTATTTCCCGAGTGCAGAACATCTTACAATAAAAGGAGAAAATGTGCTATTTAAAATTGGCCTATTGATCTAAATAAACCAAAAACCAAAAACTATACAATCAATATAAAAATTAAACGCAGGAGGAATTTAAAAACCGTCTGTGACATTATACAGACCTACCTCGTTCAAAGTTACAAAGGCACTGAAGAAAGTGACTTATGACTGTTTTTCACACTTATGACCATTGCAGCATTCTCATGGGCATGTGGTCAGAATTTGGGCCCTTGGCAACTGGCTCATATTTATGACGGTTGCAGTGTCCCAGGGTCCTCTTTTCTGACCTTCCAACAAGTCAGGTCAAAGGGGAAACTAGATTCATTTAACAACCACATCATTAACAGGGGGGCATGGATCTAGTTCATGGGTGGTCACAACTGCATCCCATGGACTCTGTCGACATCCTTGGGATCAGCCGGATGAAACTGTTCCTAAATTACTGCATAAGTCCTTTCCCCAGCCTTCTCCATAGGATCCACACCATGCTTGGCCTCCAACTGGGAAGAGATCCAAGCAATTTTATCAACCAGAATTCCTCTGTGAGTGTGAGAAAAAAAAATTCCCTCACAGTTGCTGTGCCTATTAATGGCCTTTGGCTTAGATAATTGAATAGGCCAATCAGAGTGCAGCTCCTGGTTTTGAATCTCCCAGGCTTTTTCTATGCCTTCCCTAACTGTCACTAACTGTCACTAACTGTCAGCATATAAGGAGCTGCTTGCCAGCAGGCTAACCCAGTTCGGGATCAGAGGCAGAGCTGAAGTCCCTAAAGCCTTTCCCTTCTGAGGAAGAAAGGCCCAAACTCCTCATTTCGTACAGGGCGACTGGAGAAAGAGCTGACAAGATATTTAAGGAAGAGACTGACAATGGATATTCTGTTGAATAGGCTTTGTTTATTTTCGTAAATAAAACAGTTTAGTTTAAAAATCTTCGTGAGGCTCATTTATTTAATAGATTGTAAACATATAAAGTTACGGTCCACCATCTTTATAACATCCTGTGAGGCCTGAAGGAAAACCTACACATGACCCTTACCCAGAAAGTTCCAGATCATCTTTAAGAAGACCATAGGATGTCACTCAGTGTTATAAGAAGTGCAAAAAGAATGGAGAAATATTGACATTTTGAGGCTTGTAGTGCCATGAGGTGGGCCTTAATAGAAGCTCTAGCTCAGATATGTCAAACACAAGGCCCCTCCCACCCCAGTCCACACACAGGAGGGGACGAGTGCACAGGGTCCAACAGCGTCTGGCAGTAGTCACAGCCCATGCTGGGCAGGTGGGTCCAAGCACTGGGACTGCCAGGTTGGCCCTCCAAGCAAAAGGGGGAGGCAGAGCCATGGGGGGGGGGCACATGATCAGGCCTGCTGAATGCACCAGGTGGCTGCCCACTCACTCACCCACTCTGTCCCTCCATTTGTTTTTGCTTGCCCACGGCCATCCCAGCTGGAACAGGACAGGCAGCTGCATGGCCCCCTTGCAGACCAAATCTCCTGCCTTCCCCCAAGCATCTGTTTCCACCTGCTGCTGTTGCTTCCAACATGGGACGCAGCCCGTGCTGTCCAAACCTCTTCCTCCAGCTCCACCAGACATGTGGGATGAGCCTCCCACCCACTTCCCCACCTGCAATGGCCTCAGTATATGGGAAGGGAAGGGAGACCCATCCCCAAGAGGCAGCCGGGACTCCTGTCCCTACTCTGCCTTGCCTGAGCTCAGCCCCAGAGCTGACCTACATGCCCTACACCAGCATACATCGAGACCCCACGTCCAGGCCACCCCCGTCTCACCCCCTGCCTCGCCTTCAAGTAGTGGCACCACAGTAGCAGAGCCCTCCAACAGGAGCCCCACTGTCCCTCACCCCCTCCCCCAAGTCCAGAAAGCCCAGACTGGGCAAGGAGAGTGAGCCTGGAGCAGGAGGCAAGTGAGCCCAGGCAGCCCCTCAGGGAAGTGGGGCACGGCTGTGGAGTCCTGGTGCCCTGGGAGCTCAAAGGTCAGATGACTCATGCTGCCATCTGTGCACCCCCCGGGTGGCCCAAGAGGGTCAGTGAGTCTCTGTCAAGTATTTGCAAGCCATTGGCACATATATCATACAGAACACTAGTGGAGGCAGAAAGTGCCCTCACCCCTATGTGGAGAGGAGGGGCTTACACTGAGTATAAAACCCCCTCTAACCTTTCCACCATGCTCTCTTTTACGTTTGTTCTCCATGAGACATGATCTTTGATAGGGGTAGTCACACACGCTGTGTGCCCCCTACCCTAATGGATATTAAGACAGCCTTTGTATATAGTTAATATGTTTTGTTATATGAATAAATACATTTATCACATTTATTCATGCATCTGCCTTTGGACTCTTCTATGCTCCTGGGTGTTTTCTACGATCCCAATTTCCACAGAATGGTAGCAGAGGGAATGGTAGCAGAACTCCACTCCAGGAGCTGCTGAAAAGGCGAGATGCCCTCCAAAATAACCTGTGAGAGAAGCTCCCCTGTTGTGACCAGAGGCCTTCAACGGAGGAGAACTTCACAGCAGCCCCAGTCTGAATCAACGATGGAAAACATTGAAGGGGGTTTCCATCCTGCTACACCCTGGCAGCCAGAGGCCACCCAGATGCAGCAAGAGATCCCAGGGGCCGAGCCAAGCGATGCTGGAGAAGGCTTCTTCAGCACTGACGAAGAGGGGGCAGAAGGACCAGATGAAAGCCTGGACAGGCAAGTGGCTGAGATGTCAGAAGAGGAGTGCAGAGCAGCGCTCGCCTGCCTCCTGAAGACAAGGGCAGCAGCCAGAGAGAGGCCTGAGGAGGCAGCACCAGAGATGCCTGCCATCCCGGTAAGGACTCCCCTGCCTGATCTCTCCAAGATGGCGCCTGCCGCCAGAGAGACTGCCCCCCCACCCAGTTTCCCGCCAAACAAAATGGCCGCCAGGCCACTTCCGGAGGCAACTTCCTCCAAGATGGCTGCTCCCCTGGGCACTTTGCCAGAACCACGAGCCAGGCCATCCCCAGCTCCACAGCCCAGGCCTACAACGCCAGCCAGTCAGTTCAGCTTTCCAGCGGCCCAGAGGACCACTCCGAGCCCACAAGGCCCTTGCCAGGCCCCGCCTGCCATGGCAAACATCAAAGAGGCCATAGAGGCCCTGGTCGCTGCCCTGCAACTTATGGAGCAACCACCCACTGGCCCCCCCGAGGCCCCAGACCCAGCTGCCCACTCAAGGAGGGCCCCAAATCCAACCTCCCACCCCCGGAGGAACCCAGATGGACCTGCAGCCTCCCACCCCCCACTGCAGAGGCACTCACCATTCACTGAATGCTCCAGGGAGGCCCAGGCTGAGGCCTCCGCACCTTTCTGGCCCTGCTGGGATGATCCGGAGCTGCAATCCTGCTCCTCTGATGGAGAAGAGGAGATCCAGAGACATTTCCAGGCCTACCCAGCCCATGGACCTCATCTGATGGGCCTCCAGTCTCCAGAAAGATCTCCAGGCCTTCTTCCCACTCCTCCAAGGCTTCCCCACCACATCGATGATGTCCGGCCCTATTCTGAGGCTCCAGCCAGACCTGACTTCAGAGCTCAGAGAGGGAGATCGGAGCTCCAACAAGAAAAGGCTTTGGAGCATGCCCCATTTCCTGCACGTGCCCAGTTGCTTCAAACTACAGAAGGACTACAAAAAGGAGCCAGACCTAAGCAATCGATCCCAGGCTTAGGGATCCCAATGCCATTCACAACAGGATCTCTTCAGACATTTGAACAACTCCCCATGCAGTTTAATGGCAATAATTTTGTAACTTTGCCAAATAATTTTGAAAAATTACATTTAAGTGGTCAGAATTTTAAAAAATGGTGTAAAGAGATTCAGATAATTCTCTTAAGAGAAAATACTCTGGACATGATCAAAAGACCACCCCCTTTACCTTGGAGCCCTGAAATTGAGTTCCTGCATAAAAGAGCTTACACAACCCTGTTAAGTTCTATAGACACAGCTCTGTATGCCAGTCTTTCAGATGGCCTCACAGCTCAGGAAGTTTGGACTGCCCTATATGATTTGTTCCATAGTGACAATATGGCTGCAACCAGCAGATTGTCAAGAATTTTCCACAACTATAAACTTAAACCTGGTGTCAAAATGGGGGAACATTTGGCAACGCTTAAAGCCATGAGGGATGAGCTTATACAGAGGGGGGAGCCTGTTTCTGAATCCACTTTAATTAGCGTGATGTTGAACTCCCTAGACAAATCTTGGAGTCCCTTTATTATTTCTCTAGAAGGGGTTTCTAGGGAACAAAGAAATATAGAATACTTTTCTGGCCGCTTTATTGAGGAAGATTTAAGGCTCAGAGATGAGGAACAACAAGAAATGAAGGAGGCATATCACAGACCTAGGCCTCAGAGGAGGCGCCAGGACACATGTGAAAGGATTAATACCCTTCCCACCTGTTTTGACTGTGGCATACAAGGTCACTTTAAAAGGGAGTGCCCTCGCTCTAGGGCCAACACGGCTGGACTTAAGCACAGTAAAAATAAAAGAGGCCGTGGAAGAGGGGGAGGTGGTCATAAAGGATACCAATTCTATAGTGTCACTAGTGACAATCACACCTCCCAGGTAAAGGATGCTGAGGGGCTGTGGCTTCTTGATTCAGGTGCATCAACGCATATAGCCAACACGAAGCAACGATTTAAGGTTTTACACCCACTCAAGTCCTCAGTAAAAGTTGCCACTGGGGACAAGGCAGAGGTAACTGGGGAAGGCGTGATCAATGTGCCTGGTATAGGAGATGTCACAGGGGCACTGTATGTTCCCTCAATCAAGAACAACCTTTTAAGCATCTTAAAATTGACTGAGGATAAAAATGTAAAACTGGTTTTTGAGAAGGGTGGAGGTTATGTTTCCGAAAATGGGAGTGTTGTTGGCGATATTGTAAAAATCAACAATTTGCCTTATTTTTCCCCAAAAGCACAGGTCAAAAGGCACAAGAAACCTAACAAGAGGGCTCAGGGAGCTAACGCCCAGATAGAGCAGAAAGCTTCTGTGCCAACCCCCAGGTTGTCCAAACTCAAGGACCCTGGACCTAAAACCAATGAAGCTTTTAAACCAGCTCCTAGGACATCCAAAGCCATTAAGGCTGAGCCCATTAAGGTCACAACTCCTCAGCCAACCCTGAGGAACTCTAAGGTGACCTTTAATCCAGTGCCTACTCTCATTACTGAACAGACCAAAGCTTGTAATGGTAAGATACATAAGGTTGACAAAGTATGCATGGGTAAACCTTTACATTTGGATTGTGCTCATATATTACACCGCAGGCTTGGCCATGCCAGCTTCCCGGTTATTAAGAAAATGCAAGATTTTTCTGATGGGCTTAAGATAAAGAATTGTAATACCTATTTGGAATGTGCCATCTGTAAGGCAGCAAAATCTAAAACTGCTGCCATACCTAAGGTCTCTTCCCGTCGTGCAAGGTACCCTTATCAGCTGGTACACATGGATTTGGTTGGTCCTTTTAGACCCTCCCTTGGTAGGGGGCGTTATTTTTTAACGGTAGTAGATGATTACTCTCGTTATGGCCATGTATTTATTTTAAAGGACAAAACTGAAGTCTTTACCAACTTCAAATATCTTTACAACCAGATCCAAATGCAACACAAGGTGTGCATCGCTCAGGTGCAGAGTGATAGGGGGACTGAGTTTACATCCAAGATTTTTGAAAAGTGGATGAAGGAGAGAGGTATCCTCCATTTTAAATCATCCCCTCGAACTCTGTCCGAGAATGGTATTTCAGAAAGGAGAAATGGAGTGCTGCAGAATGTCATGAACTGCCTACTTGCAGATGCTGACATGAGCCAAGTTTTTTGGGCAGAAGCGGTCAAAATGGCTAATTATCTAGTCAACAGGACGTGGAGTAGTGCCATTAACCAAACCCCATACTTCCTGGTCCATGGAAGGAAACCTAGTCTCTCACACTTGAGAATTTTTGGTTCCTATGCCTGGGTCCATATTCCCAAGCACCTCAGAAGAAAGGGGGCAAGGCATCAAGGAGGCTCAGATTTATAGGTTATGCAACCGGCAGCAAGGCCTCTAGGTTTGTAGACAAAAATAACCTTGTCATTGTCTCTAGATCAGCTTCCTTTGAGGAGGGGTCAAATTGGTCAAAAATTCATTCCAATGAACCCGGTTATTCCCCTATTAGAAGCGACACTGAACAAGCAGCACCACCTGAAGAGGATGAACCAACAAACTCCAAGCAACTGACCAGCGAAGATCCAGATGGTGATGAATCCCTACCTGACTCTGACGATTCAGACAAGGAATCCCTGGGTGACTTCACACCTCCTGCCTCACCTAAACGACCATATCTTCGCAGCGCCTGGGACAGAGGCCCGCCCCATTTTGATTGGAAAGATACCTCCGGCAGCTCCAATTCTGACACCGATGCTCCGGATGACAATGATGATGGTGAGTGGCAATTTCCCAGACGGTCAAAACGCTCCAATAAAGGGGTGCCACCCAAAAGGTTGGACATTGGCTGTGTTGCCTCGGTCAACAGCGTTACCATGGCCCCAAAAACGTACTCAGATGTCCTTCAGCTTCCCGAGGAAGAACAGCGCAGGTGGAGGGTGGCAATGGAGCGGGAAATGGACAGTCTCAAAAAATTGAAAGTCTTCATCCCCATGGAAGTCCCCAAAAAGAGGAAAGCAATTGGCACCCGTTGGGTCTACAAGGTCAAGCCAATGCCCAACAACAAACTCCTCTATAAGGCCCGGCTGGTAGCACAAGGCTACGCACAGCGCTACTTGCAGGACTTTGATGAAACATACTCCCCCACCGTGAGAGCGGAAAGTGTGAGGGCTGCTTTGGTCACCGCAGCAGCACATGGGGAACACATTTTTCAATTTGATGTGCAAACTGCTTATTTACACGCACATCTAAAACAAGAAATTTACGTCAGAGGTGCCCCCGGATTTCAACGGCAGGAAGGCCACACCTGGCTTCTGAAGAAAAGTTTGTACGGCCTCAAACAATCAGGCAGACTGTGGTACAAATGCCTGACTAAAACTCTCAAATCACTGGGTTTCCATCCATCTCCAGCTGATAAATGTACCTTCACAAGGGATACCAAAGGGGGGCTGGAGAAAGTCCTAGTGTATGTCGATGATCTTTTATATATAGGGCTTGACAAGGGGGGAAGTATTATATTTGCCAGGACCCTACAAAAAAAGTTCACTCTAAAGTCTTTAGGATATGTGGACAAGTACCTAGGCGTACAAATCATCACTACACCAAAAGGCTTTGCTCTCTCACAAAAGGAAAAGATAGAGGAACTCTTGGTGAAATGTAAAATGGAAGATAGCAAGCCAACGGCTATCCCAATGCAGACCGACTATTATGGATTGGCACACAAGGATAGCCCAGAGTTCCAAAATAATACTCTATTTAGGTCAGTGATTGGCTCATTACTATATATAAGTAACTGGAGCCGTCCAGATATTGCCCTGGCCGTAAACCTGCTATCTAGACAAGTGGAACATCCTACCCAGTTCCACTGGTTAGCCATTAAAAAGCTATTAAGGTATCTCAAGACCACAGCAGATTACGTGCTTCACTTGGAACCTGAGAATAGAGACAAGGCCCAATTAAAATGCTTCGCAGATGCGGACTGGGCCGGAGATACCAAGACACGTAGGAGTACTTCGGGCTTCTTGGTACTATTAAATGAGGCACCCATCCATTGGCATGTGGGGCAACAGAAATTTGTTTCGTGCTCCACCGCTGAGGCCGAATATGCATGCTTATCAGAGGCAGGGAACGATCTGATATGGTTTGATGCCTTAATTTCTAGCATCTGGACACCACCGACTTTGCCCATCCAAATTATAGAAGACAACACCGGGGCCATAGGCATTGCCAAAGCCTATGCGGTGGGAAAAAGGTCCAGACATATCGATATCCGCTATCAAAATGTTAGGCAACTAGTAGAGATGGGGTTTATATCTTTATCACATTGTCAGACCAAATATCAAACAGCTGATATTTTCACAAAACCTCTACCAGCAGATAGGCACAAAGATCTGTGTAAAAAGTTATGTCACACAGGGTAAAATCTGTTGTGCATTGCATTTGTATGTTTGCATGTCATTGGCTCGCAAGGAGGGGAACTGTCAAGTATTTGCAAGCCATTGGCACATATATCATACAGACACTAGTGGAGGCAGGAAGTGCCCCCACCCCTATGTGGAGAGGAGGGGCTTACACTGAGTATAAAACCCCCTCTAACCTTTCCACCACGCTCTCTTTTACGTTTGTTCTCCAGGAGACATGATCTTTGATAGGGGTAGTCACACACGCTGTGTGCCCCCTATCCTAATGGATATTAAGACAGCCTTTGTATATAGTTAATATGTTTTGTTATATGAATAAATACATTTATCACATTTATTCATGCATCTGCCTTTGGACTCTTCTATGCTCCTGGGTGTTTTCTACGATCCCAATTTCCACACCAACAATAACAACAACAGCGATTTTGTAATTTTCATGGGGAATTAGTCTCTGGTCCATTTCTGCACCAACTCAGAAAGCTCAAACTGCCCAAGGAGCTGCTGATCCAGTTCTACAGAGGAGTGATCGAGTCTGTCACATCTGCACCTGTACAACTGTCTGGTTTGGCTCTGCAACCCTACAAGACAGACACAGACTTCAGAGGAACATTAGAACTGCAGGGAAAAAAAAAAAACCTCTACCAACCTGCCTTTCTTTGAGGCCCTGTATACGGCATGAGTCAAAAAAGAGGGCTGCAAAAATATAGACAGCCCTCTCACATCCTGGACATCCACTGTTTCAACTCCTATCCTCAGGGTCTCCTGAGGAACATTCAGAAGCTAGAAAATGGACTCGCATGGATGACGTTTGCGGTGCCCTGTGTTTACGGAATGCCCTTTTGTGACCTTCCCAGGAGCCAAGTAAATGCGGAAGGCAGAGTCACTGAACCCACATGTTCCTGAGGTGACTTCTGGGTTGAGAAGCGAAACGTCTCTCTCCCAGGACAAGCAAGAAAAAGTCCAGTTGAAGGACTCTTGCCAAAAAAAAAAAAAGCACCTTTCGGACGACCCTGACCTGGCTGGCTGGCTGGCTGGGAAACTCCCTAGATGTCGTCGAACCCTCTTCCTCACGTGACAAACGGCAGCGAACGGGCCGTGGCAAGAAAAGGATCCCAACTTCCTATTTACATTCAACGTATTCTTAGAATGGGAAGAATTAATAAATCAATCCATCCATCAATCCATATGTATTTGCTTCTTCATTACGGTAGGAAACATGTTACAATATGGGAGAAGGAAGGGACTCCAGAAGATCACGAGGCAGATTGTATCCGAGCTGTTTGGAAAACCCATTTCCAGCACTCGTTCCATGAAATATTGAAAAAGTCAAAGACCCCCATGCCGTCCTCGAGCCAAGTTCTGTTTGTGGAAAAAAGGGTCTTCCTTGGTCTTCCCTGTAAGTAGTAGAAGCAAAGGGGGTTCTGGACCGCTTCCGCTTCTCTCCTCACACCGGTTCACAGCTGCCGAAGGCGGCCATCCGTTTCCCCAGCAGAGATGGAGCCGTTAGACCAGGGGTGGGCAAATGTGGCTCTTTTCTACAAGTTGTGGACTTCAGCTCCCAGAATTCCAGAGACCTTCCGTGGCAAAGAATGGGTTTTTTTGTTTTCTTTTGTTTTTTAATGACCACATGTATTTTTTTAAAAGAATTTCTTTCTTTCTTTCTTTCTTTCTTTCTTTCTTTCTTTCTTTCTTTCTTTCTTTCTTTCTTTCTTTTTTTGGGTTTGTTTGTTTCTTTGTTTTGTTTGTTTGCTAAAGACTGAAGGATGCTGTAAAAACCTGTCAATCCCAAGGCCCCTGATAACTGAAAACGCAATGAACCCTTTGATTTGGCGCCCCCTGGTGGGCCAGAAGGTTCGGTGCACCGGTGTCGAGGAGGCCCCCTTTTTTAAGTACTGTACAAGCAAGAATTCAAACATGAGACACTGCAGCGCGCGTTCATGTCTCCGAGTGTCTTTGTGGGTGGATTTCCAGGGCCAGCGGTGCCAGACCAGTACATACATACATACATACATAAATACATACATAAATACATACATACATACATACAATATATATATATATATATATATATTCAATATATCATAAGGGTTGGCTTGGGGTAATGCTTGTTCAGTAAAGGGGGGATGGGAAAAGGTCAGAGGTACAGGCAAAGGGGGTTCTGGACCGCTTCTGCTTCTCTCCTGGCCCAGTGGGCGGGGCTGTCATTTTCACCCGACGGAATCGCAGGCTGGGCGGAGCCTCCTCCGGGCACCTATTTAAGTCGGCGCCTGTCGTGGCTGCCAGACACTTGCTGCCGGACACTTTGGGAGGAAAGAAGAAGAAGAAGAAGAAGGAGAAGGAGAAGGAGAAGGAGAAGGAGAAGGAGAAGGAGAAGGAGAAGGAGAAGGAGAAGGAGAAGGAGAAGAGGAAGGAGAAGGAGAAGGAGAAGGAGAAGGAGAAGGGGAAGAAGAAGAAGAAGAAATGCAAAACGGTGCCTTGGCGGGCCGACGTGAAGCGCAAGAGGAGGGAATGAGGACCCCCTCGAGATTCAGGGCCGTCCTAAACGTAATTCTAACTCTAACTCTAACTGTAACTGTAACTGTAACTGTAACTGTAGCTGTAGATGTACCTGTACCTGTAACTGGAATTGTAGCTGTAGCTGTAGCTGTAACTGTAGCTCTAAAATGTAGCTGTAAATGTAACTGGAACTGGAACTGGAACTGGAACTGGAACTGGAACTGGAACTGGAACTGGAACGCCAATGCCAACACCAACGCCAACACCAACACCAACAATAACAACAACAGCGATTTTGTAATTTTCATGGGGAATTAGTCTCTGGTCCATTTCTGCACCAACTCAGAAAGCTCAAACTGCCCAAGGAGCTGCTGATCCAGTTCTACAGAGGAGTGATCGAGTCTGTCACATCTGCACCTGTACAACTGTCTGGTTTGGCTCTGCAACCCTACAAGACAGACACAGACTTCAGAGGAACATTAGAACTGCAGGGAAAAAAAAAAAACCTCTACCAACCTGCCTTTCTTTGAGGCCCTGTATACGGCATGAGTCAAAAAAGAGGGCTGCAAAAATATAGACAGCCCTCTCACATCCTGGACATCCACTGTTTCAACTCCTATCCTCAGGGTCTCCTGAGGAACATTCAGAAGCTAGAAAATGGACTCGCATGGATGACGTTTGCGGTGCCCTGTGTTTACGGAATGCCCTTTTGTGACCTTCCCAGGAGCCAAGTAAATGCGGAAGGCAGAGTCACTGAACCCACATGTTCCTGAGGTGACTTCTGGGTTGAGAAGCGAAACGTCTCTCTCCCAGGACAAGCAAGAAAAAGTCCAGTTGAAGGACTCTTGCCAAAAAAAAAAAAAAGCACCTTTGGGACGACCCTGACCTGGCTGGCTGGCTGGCTGGGAAACTCCCTAGATGTCGTCGAACCCTCTTCCTCACGTGACAAACGGCAGCGAACGGGCCGTGGCAAGAAAAGGATCCCAACTTCCTATTTACATTCAACGTATTCTTAGAATGGGAAGAATTAATAAATCAATCCATCCATCAATCCATATGTATTTGCTTCTTCATTACGGTAGGAAACATGTTACAATATGGGAGAAGGAAGGGACTCCAGAAGATCACGAGGCAGATTGTATCCGAGCTGTTTGGAAAACCCATTTCCAGCACTCGTTCCATGAAATATTGAAAAAGTCAAAGACCCCCATGCCGTCCTCGAGCCAAGTTCTGTTTGTGGAAAAAAGGGTCTTCCTTGGTCTTCCCTGTAAGTAGTAGAAGCAAAGGGGGTTCTCGACCGCTTCCGCTTCTCTCCTCACACCGGTTCACAGCTGCCGAGGGCGGCCATCCGTTTCCCCAGCAGAGATGGAGCCGTTAGACCAGGGGTGGGCAAATGTGGCTCTTTTCTACAAGTTGTGGACTTCAGCTCCCAGAATTCCAGAGACCTTCCGTGGCAAAGAATGGGGTTTTTTGTTTTCTTTTGTTTTTTAATGACCACATGTATTTTTTTAAAAGAATTTCTTTCTTTCTTTCTTTCTTTCTTTCTTTCTTTTTTTGGGTTTGTTTCTTTGTTTGTTTTGTTTGTTTGCTAAAGACTGAAGGATGCTGTAAAAACCTGTCAATCCCAAAGCCCCTGATAACTGAAAACGCAATGAACCCTTTGATTTGGCGCCCCCTGGTGGGCCAGAAAGTTCGGTGCACCGGTGTCGAGGAGGCCCCCTTTTTTAAGTACTGTACAAGCAAGAATTCAAACATGAGACACTGCAGCGCGCGTTCATGTCTCCGAGTGTCTTTGTGGGTGGATTTCCAGGGCCAGCGGTGCCAGACCAGTACATACATACATACATACATAAATACATACATAAATACATACATACATACATACAATATATATATATATATATATTCAATATATCATAAGGGTTGGCTTGGGGTAATGCTTGTTCAGTAAAGGGGGGATGGGAAAAGGTCAGAGGTACAGGCAAAGGGGGTTCTGGACCGCTTCTGCTTCTCTCCTGGCCCAGTGGGCGGGGCTGTCATTTTCACCCGACAGAATCGCAGGCTGGGCGGAGCCTCCTCCGGGCACCTATTTAAGTCGGCGCCTGTCGTGGCTGCCAGACACTTGCTGCTGGACACTTTGGGAGGAAAGAAGAAGAAGAAGGAGAAGGAGAAGGAGAAGGAGAAGGAGAAGGAGAAGGAGAAGGAGAAGGAGAAGGAGAAGGAGAAGGAGAAGGAGAAGGAGAAGGGGAAGAAGAAGAAGAATAAATGCAAAACGGTGCCTTGGCAGGCCGACGTGCAGCGCGAGAGGAGGGAATGAGGACCCCCTCGAGATTCAGGGCCGTCCTAAACGTAATTCTAACTCTAACTCTAACTCTAACTGTAACTGTAACTGTAACTGTAACTGTAACTGTAGCTGTAGATGTACCTGTACCTGTAACTGGAATTGTAGCTGTAGCTGTAGCTGTAACTGTAGCTCTAAAATGTAGCTGTAAATGTAACTGGAACTGGAACTGGAACTGGAACTGGAACTGGAACGCCAATGCCAACACCAACGCCAACACCAACACCAACAATAACAACAACAGCGATTTTGTAATTTTCATGGGGAATTAGTCTCTGGTCCATTTCTGCACCAACTCAGAAAGCTCAAACTGCCCAAGGAGCTGCTGATCCAGTTCTACAGAGGAGTGATCGAGTCTGTCACATCTGCACCTGTACAACTGTCTGGTTTGGCTCTGCAACCCTACAAGACAGACACAGACTTCAGAGGAACATTAGAACTGCAGGGAAAAAAAAAAAACCTCTACCAACCTGCCTTTCTTTGAGGCCCTGTATACGGCATGAGTCAAAAAAGAGGGCTGCAAAAATATAGACAGCCCCCTCACATCATGGACATCCACTGTTTCAACTCCTATCCTCAGGGTCTCCTGAGGAACATTCAGAAGCTAGAAAATGGACTCGCATGGATGACATTTGCGGTGCCCTGTGTTTACGGAATGCCCTTTTGTGACCTTCCCAGGAGCCAAGTAAATGCGGAAGGCAGAGTCACTGAACCCACATGTTCCTGAGGTGACTTCTGGGTTGAGAAGCGAAACGTCTCTCTCCCAGGACAAGCAAGAAAAAGTCCAGTTGAAGGACTCTTGCCAAAAAAAAAAAAAAGCACCTTTGGGACGACCCTGACCTGGGTGGCTGGGAAACTCCCTAGATGTCGTCGAACCCTCTTCCTCACGTGACAAACGGCAGCGAACGGGCCGTGGCAAGAAAAGGATCCCAACTTCCTATTTACATTCAACGTATTCTTAGAATGGGAAGAATTAATAAATCAATCCATCCATCAATCCATATGTATTTGCTTCTTTATTACGGTAGGAAACATGTTACAATATGGGAGAAGGAAGGGACTCCAGAAGATCACGAGGCAGATTGTATCCGAGCTGTTTGGAAAACCCATTTCCAGCACTCGTTCCATGAAATATTGAAAAAGTCAAAGACCCCCATGCCGTCCTCGAGCCAAGTTCTGTTTGTGGAAAAAAGGGTCTTCCTTGGTCATCCCTGTAAGTAGTAGAAGCAAAGGGGGTTCTGGACCGCTTCCGCTTCTCTCCTCACACCGGTTCACAGCTGCCGAGGGCGGCCATCCGTTTCCCCAGCAGAGATGGAGCCGTTAGACCAGGGGTGGGCAAATGTGGCTCTTTTCTACAAGTTGTGGACTTCAGCTCCCAGAATTCCAGAGACCTTCCGTGGCAAAGAATGGGGTTTTTTGTTTTCTTTTGTTTTTTAATGACCACATGTATTTTTTTAAAAGAATTTCTTTCTTTCTTTCTTTCTTTTTTTGGGTTTGTTTGTTTGTTTGTTTTGTTTGTTTGCTAAAGACTGAAGGATGCTGTAAAAACCTGTCAATCCCAAGGCCCCTGATAACTGAAAACGCAATGAACCCTTTGATTTGGTGCCCCCTGGTGGGCCAGAAGGTTCGGTGCACCGGTGTCGAGGAGGCCCCCTTTTCTAAGTACTGTACAAGCAAGAATTCAAACATGAGACACTGCAGCGCGCGTTCATGTCTCCGAGTGTCTTTGTGGGTGGATTTCCAGGGCCAGCGGTGCCAGACCAGTACATACATACATACATACATACATACATACATAAATACATACATACATACAATATATATATATATATATATATATATATATTCAATATATCATAAGGGTTGGCTTGGGGTAATGCTTCTTCAGGAAAGGGGGGATGGGAAAAGGTCAGAGGTACAGGCAAAGGGGGTTCTGGACCGCTTCTGCTTCTCTCCTGGCCCAGTGGGCGGGGCTGTCATTTTCACCCGACGGAATCGCAGGCTGGGCGGAGCCTCCTCCGGGCACCTATTTAAGTCGGCGCCTGTCGTGGCTGCCAGACACTTGCGGCCGGACACTTTGGGAGGAAAGAAGAAGAAGAAGAAGAAGAAGAAGAAGGAGAAGGAGAAGGAGAAGGAGAAGGAGAAGGAGAAGGGGAAGAAGAAGAAGAAGAAATGCAAAACGGTGCCTTGGCAGGCCGACGTGCAGCGCGAGAGGAGGGAATGAGGACCCCCTCGAGATTCAGGGCCGTCCTAAACGTAATTCTAACTCTAACTCTAACTCTAACTGTAACTGTAACTGTAACTGTAGCTGTAGATGTACCTGTACCTGTAACTGGAATTGTAGCTGTAGCTGTAGCTGTAACTGTAGCTCTAAAATGTAGCTGTAAATGTAACTGGAACTGGAACTGGAACTGGAACTGGAACTGGAACTGGAACTGGAACTGCAACACCAATGCCAACACCAACGCCAACACCAACACCAACAATAACAACAACAGCGATTTTGTAATTTTCATGGGGAATTAGTCTCTGGTCCATTTCTGCACCAACTCAGAAAGCTCAAACTGCCCAAGGAGCTGCTGATCCAGTTCTACAGAGGAGTGATCGAGTCTGTCACATCTGCACCTGTACAACTGTCTGGTTTGGCTCTGCAACCCTACAAGACAGACACAGACTTCAGAGGAACATTAGAACTGCAGGGAAAAAAAAAAAACCTCTACCAACCTGCCTTTCTTTGAGGCCCTGTATACGGCATGAGTCAAAAAAGAGGGCTGCAAAAATATAGACAGCCCCCTCACATCCTGGACATCCACTGTTTCAACTCCTATCCTCAGGGTCTCCTGAGGAACATTCAGAAGCTAGAAAATGGACTCGCATGGATGACGTTTGCGGTGCCCTGTGTTTACGGAATGCCCTTTTGTGACCTTCCCAGGAGCCAAGTAAATGCGGAAGGCAGAGTCACTGAACCCACATGTTCCTGAGGTGACTTCTGGGTTGAGAAGCGAAACGTCTCTCTCCCAGGACAAGCAAGAAAAAGTCCAGTTGAAGGACTCTTGCCAAAAAAAAAAAAAGCACCTTTCGGACGACCCTGACCTGGCTGGCTGGCTGGCTGGGAAACTCCCTAGATGTCGTCGAACCCTCTTCCTCACGTGACAAACGGCAGCGAACGGGCCGTGGCAAGAAAAGGATCCCAACTTCCTATTTACATTCAACGTATTCTTAGAATGGGAAGAATTAATAAATCAATCCATCCATCAATCCATATGTATTTGCTTCTTCATTACGGTAGGAAACATGTTACAATATGGGAGAAGGAAGGGACTCCAGAAGATCACGAGGCAGATTGTATCCGA
The DNA here is from genome assembly GCF_029215685.1 of Pituophis catenifer annectens. Lineage (NCBI taxonomy): Eukaryota > Metazoa > Chordata > Lepidosauria > Squamata > Colubridae > Pituophis > Pituophis catenifer. The sequence continues at coordinate 346,089,368 of NW_027256881.1, read as the reverse complement.
GCTGTTTGGAAAACCCATTTCCAGCACTCGTTCCATGAAATATTGAAAAAGTCAAAGACCCCCATGCCGTCCTCGAGCCAAGTTCTGTTTGTGGAAAAAAGGGTCTTCCTTGGTCTTCCCTGTAAGTAGTAGAAGCAAAGGGGGTTCTGGACCGCTTCCGCTTCTCTCCTCACACCGGTTCACAGCTGCCGAGGGCGGCCATCCGTTTCCCCAGCAGAGATGGAGCCGTTAGACCAGGGGTGGGCAAATGTGGCTCTTTTCTACAAGTTGTGGACTTCAGCTCCCAGAATTCCAGAGACCTTCCGTGGCAAAGAATGGGGTTTTTTGTTTTCTTTTGTTTTTTAATGACCACATGTATTTTTTTAAAAGAATTTCTTTCTTTCTTTCTTTCTTTCTTTCTTTTTTTGGGTTTGATTGTTTGTTTGTTTTGTTTGTTTGCTAAAGACTGAAGGATGCTGTAAAAACCTGTCAATCCCAAGGCCCCTGATAACTGAAAACGCAATGAACCCTTTGATTTGGCGCCCCCTGGTGGGCCAGAAGGTTCGGTGCACCGGTGTCGAGGAGGCCCCCTTTTTTAAGTACTGTACAAGCAAGAATTCAAACATGAGACACTGCAGCGCGCGTTCATGTCTCCGAGTGTCTTTGTGGGTGGATTTCCAGGGCCAGCGGTGCCAGACCAGTACATACATACATACATACATACATACATACATACATACATAAATACATACATACATACATACATACAATATATATATATATATATATATATTCAATATATCATAAGGGTTGGCTTGGGGTAATGCTTGTTCAGGAAAGGGGGGATGGGAAAAGGTCAGAGGTACAGGCAAAGGGGGTTCTGGACCGCTTCTGCTTCTCTCCTGGCCCAGTGGACGGGGCTGTCATTTTCACCCGACGGAATCGCAGGCTGGGCGGAGCCTCCTCCGGGCACCTATTTAAGTCGGCGCCTGTCGTGGCTGCCAGACACTTGCTGCCGGACACTTTGGGAGGAAAGAAGAAGAAGAAGGAGAAGGAGAAGGAGAAGGAGAAGGAGAAGGAGAAGGAGAAGGAGAAGGAGAAGGAGAAGGAGAAGGAGAAGGAGAAGGAGAAGGAGAAGGAGAAGGAGAAGGAGAAGGAGAAGGAGAAGGGGAAGAAGAAGAAGAAGAAATGCAAAACGGTGCCTTGGCAGGCCGACGTGCAGCGCGAGAGGAGGGAATGAGGACCCCCTCGAGATTCAGGGCCGTCCTAAACGTAATTCTAACTCTAACTGTAACTGTAACTGTAACTGTAACTGTAACTGTAACTGTAGCTGTAGATGTACCTGTACCTGTAACTGGAATTGTAGCTGTAGCTGTAGCTGTAACTGTAGCTCTAAAATGTAGCTGTAAATGTAACTGGAACTGGAACTGGAACTGGAACTGGAACTGGAACTGGAACTGGAACTGGAACTGGAACTGGAACGCCAATGCCAACACCAACGCCAACACCAACACCAACAATAACAACAACAGCGATTTTGTAATTTTCATGGGGAATTAGTCTCTGGTCCATTTCTGCACCAACTCAGAAAGCTCAAACTGCCCAAGGAGCTGCTGATCCAGTTCTACAGAGGAGTGATCGAGTCTGTCACATCTGCACCTGTACAACTGTCTGGTTTGGCTCTGCAACCCTACAAGACAGACACAGACTTCAGAGGAACATTAGAACTGCAGGGAAAAAAAAAAAACCTCTACCAACCTGCCTTTCTTTGAGGCCCTGTATAAGGCATGAGTCAAAAAAGAGGGCTGCAAAAATATAGACAGCCCCCTCACATCCTGGACATCCACTGTTTCAACTCCTATCCTCAGGGTCTCCTGAGGAACATTCAGAAGCTAGAAAATGGACTCGCATGGATGACGTTTGCGGTGCCCTGTGTTTACGGAATGCCCTTTTGTGACCTTCCCAGGAGCCAAGTAAATGCGGAAGGCAGAGTCACTGAACCCACATGTTCCTGAGGTGACTTCTGGGTTGAGAAGCGAAACGTCTCTCTCCCAGGACAAGCAAGAAAAAGTCCAGTTGAAGGACTCTTGCCAAAAAAAAAAAAAGCACCTTTTTGACGACCCTGACCTGGCTGGCTGGCTGGCTGGGAAACTCCCTAGATGTCGTCGAACCCTCTTCCTCACGTGACAAACGGCAGCGAACGGGCCGTGGCAAGAAAAGGATCCCAACTTCCTATTTACATTCAACGTATTCTTAGAATGGGAAGAATTAATAAATCAATCCATCCATCAATCCATATGTATATGCTTCTTCATTACGGTAGGAAACATGTTACAATATGGGAGAAGGAAGGGACTCCAGAAGATCACGAGGCAGATTGTATCCGAGCTGTTTGGAAAACCCATTTCCAGCACTCGTTCCATGAAATATTGAAAAAGTCAAAGACCCCCATGCCGTCCTCGAGCCAAGTTCTGTTTGTGGAAAAAAGGGTCTTCCTTGGTCTTCCCTGTAAGTAGTAGAAGCAAAGGGGGTTCTGGACCGCTTCCGCTTCTCTCCTCACACCGGTTCACAGCTGCCGAGGGCGGCCATCCGTTTCCCCAGCAGAGATGGAGCCGTTAGACCAGGGGTGGGCAAATGTGGCTCTTTTCTACAAGTTGTGGACTTCAGCTCCCAGAATTCCAGAGACCTTCCGTGGCAAAGAATGGGGTTTTTTGTTTTCTTTTGTTTTTTAATGACCACATGTATTTTTTTAAAAGAATTTCTTTCTTTCTTTCTTTCTTTTTTTGGGTTTGTTTGTTTGTTTGTTTTGTTTGTTTGCTAAAGACTGAAGGATGCTGTAAAAACCTGTCAATCCCAAGGCCCCTGATAACTGAAAACGCAATGAACCCTTTGATTTGGTGCCCCCTGGTGGGCCAGAAGGTTCGGTGCACCGGTGTCGAGGAGGCCCCCTTTTCTAAGTACTGTACAAGCAAGAATTCAAACATGAGACACTGCAGCGCGCGTTCATGTCTCCGAGTGTCTTTGTGGGTGGATTTCCAGGGCCAGCGGTGCCAGACCAGTACATACATACATACATACATACATACATACATAAATACATACATACATACAATATATATATATATATATATATATATTCAATATATCATAAGGGTTGGCTTGGGGTAATGCTTCTTCAGGAAAGGGGGGATGGGAAAAGGTCAGAGGTACAGGCAAAGGGGGTTCTGGACCGCTTCTGCTTCTCTCCTGGCCCAGTGGGCGGGGCTGTCATTTTCACCCGACGGAATCGCAGGCTGGGCGGAGCCTCCTCCGGGCACCTATTTAAGTCGGCGCCTGTCGTGGCTGCCAGACACTTGCGGCCGGACACTTTGGGAGGAAAGAAGAAGAAGAAGAAGAAGAAGAAGAAGGAGAAGGAGAAGGAGAAGGAGAAGGAGAAGGAGAAGGAGAAGGGGAAGAAGAAGAAGAAGAAATGCAAAACGGTGCCTTGGCAGGCCGACGTGCAGCGCGAGAGGAGGGAATGAGGACCCCCTCGAGATTCAGGGCCGTCCTAAACGTAATTCTAACTCTAACTCTAACTCTAACTGTAACTGTAACTGTAACTGTAGCTGTAGATGTACCTGTACCTGTAACTGGAATTGTAGCTGTAGCTGTAGCTGTAACTGTAGCTCTAAAATGTAGCTGTAAATGTAACTGGAACTGGAACTGGAACTGGAACTGGAACTGGAACTGGAACTGGAACTGCAACACCAATGCCAACACCAACGCCAACACCAACACCAACAATAACAACAACAGCGATTTTGTAATTTTCATGGGGAATTAGTCTCTGGTCCATTTCTGCACCAACTCAGAAAGCTCAAACTGCCCAAGGAGCTGCTGATCCAGTTCTACAGAGGAGTGATCGAGTCTGTCACATCTGCACCTGTACAACTGTCTGGTTTGGCTCTGCAACCCTACAAGACAGACACAGACTTCAGAGGAACATTAGAACTGCAGGGAAAAAAAAAAAACCTCTACCAACCTGCCTTTCTTTGAGGCCCTGTATACGGCATGAGTCAAAAAAGAGGGCTGCAAAAATATAGACAGCCCCCTCACATCCTGGACATCCACTGTTTCAACTCCTATCCTCAGGGTCTCCTGAGGAACATTCAGAAGCTAGAAAATGGACTCGCATGGATGACGTTTGCGGTGCCCTGTGTTTACGGAATGCCCTTTTGTGACCTTCCCAGGAGCCAAGTAAATGCGGAAGGCAGAGTCACTGAACCCACATGTTCCTGAGGTGACTTCTGGGTTGAGAAGCGAAACGTCTCTCTCCCAGGACAAGCAAGAAAAAGTCCAGTTGAAGGACTCTTGCCAAAAAAAAAAAAAGCACCTTTCGGACGACCCTGACCTGGCTGGCTGGCTGGCTGGGAAACTCCCTAGATGTCGTCGAACCCTCTTCCTCACGTGACAAACGGCAGCGAACGGGCCGTGGCAAGAAAAGGATCCCAACTTCCTATTTACATTCAACGTATTCTTAGAATGGGAAGAATTAATAAATCAATCCATCCATCAATCCATATGTATTTGCTTCTTCATTACGGTAGGAAACATGTTACAATATGGGAGAAGGAAGGGACTCCAGAAGATCACGAGGCAGATTGTATCCGAGCTGTTTGGAAAACCCATTTCCAGCACTCGTTCCATGAAATATTGAAAAAGTCAAAGACCCCCATGCCGTCCTCGAGCCAAGTTCTGTTTGTGGAAAAAAGGGTCTTCCTTGGTCTTCCCTGTAAGTAGTAGAAGCAAAGGGGGTTCTGGACCGCTTCCGCTTCTCTCCTCACACCGGTTCACAGCTGCCGAGGGCGGCCATCCGTTTCCCCAGCAGAGATGGAGCCGTTAGACCAGGGGTGGGCAAATGTGGCTCTTTTCTACAAGTTGTGGACTTCAGCTCCCAGAATTCCAGAGACCTTCCGTGGCAAAGAATGGGGTTTTTTGTTTTCTTTTGTTTTTTAATGACCACATGTATTTTTTTAAAAGAATTTCTTTCTTTCTTTCTTTCTTTTTTTGGGTTTGTTTGTTTGTTTGTTTTGTTTGTTTGCTAAAGACTGAAGGATGCTGTAAAAACCTGTCAATCCCAAGGCCCCTGATAACTGAAAACGCAATGAACCCTTTGATTTGGTGCCCCCTGGTGGGCCAGAAGGTTCGGTGCACCGGTGTCGAGGAGGCCCCCTTTTCTAAGTACTGTACAAGCAAGAATTCAAACATGAGACACTGCAGCGCGCGTTCATGTCTCCGAGTGTCTTTGTGGGTGGATTTCCAGGGCCAGCGGTGCCAGACCAGTACATACATACATACATACATACATACATACATAAATACATACATACATACAATATATATATATATATATATATATATATTCAATATATCATAAGGGTTGGCTTGGGGTAATGCTTCTTCAGGAAAGGGGGGATGGGAAAAGGTCAGAGGTACAGGCAAAGGGGGTTCTGGACCGCTTCTGCTTCTCTCCTGGCCCAGTGGGCGGGGCTGTCATTTTCACCCGACGGAATCGCAGGCTGGGCGGAGCCTCCTCCGGGCACCTATTTAAGTCGGCGCCTGTCGTGGCTGCCAGACACTTGCGGCCGGACACTTTGGGAGGAAAGAAGAAGAAGAAGAAGAAGAAGAAGAAGGAGAAGGAGAAGGAGAAGGAGAAGGAGAAGGAGAAGGAGAAGGGGAAGAAGAAGAAGAAGAAATGCAAAACGGTGCCTTGGCAGGCCGACGTGCAGCGCGAGAGGAGGGAATGAGGACCCCCTCGAGATTCAGGGCCGTCCTAAACGTAATTCTAACTCTAACTCTAACTCTAACTGTAACTGTAACTGTAACTGTAGCTGTAGATGTACCTGTACCTGTAACTGGAATTGTAGCTGTAGCTGTAGCTGTAACTGTAGCTCTAAAATGTAGCTGTAAATGTAACTGGAACTGGAACTGGAACTGGAACTGGAACTGGAACTGGAACTGGAACTGCAACACCAATGCCAACACCAACGCCAACACCAACACCAACAATAACAACAACAGCGATTTTGTAATTTTCATGGGGAATTAGTCTCTGGTCCATTTCTGCACCAACTCAGAAAGCTCAAACTGCCCAAGGAGCTGCTGATCCAGTTCTACAGAGGAGTGATCGAGTCTGTCACATCTGCACCTGTACAACTGTCTGGTTTGGCTCTGCAACCCTACAAGACAGACACAGACTTCAGAGGAACATTAGAACTGCAGGGAAAAAAAAAAAACCTCTACCAACCTGCCTTTCTTTGAGGCCCTGTATACGGCATGAGTCAAAAAAGAGGGCTGCAAAAATATAGACAGCCCCCTCACATCCTGGACATCCACTGTTTCAACTCCTATCCTCAGGGTCTCCTGAGGAACATTCAGAAGCTAGAAAATGGACTCGCATGGATGACGTTTGCGGTGCCCTGTGTTTACGGAATGCCCTTTTGTGACCTTCCCAGGAGCCAAGTAAATGCGGAAGGCAGAGTCACTGAACCCACATGTTCCTGAGGTGACTTCTGGGTTGAGAAGCGAAACGTCTCTCTCCCAGGACAAGCAAGAAAAAGTCCAGTTGAAGGACTCTTGCCAAAAAAAAAAAAAGCACCTTTCGGACGACCCTGACCTGGCTGGCTGGCTGGCTGGGAAACTCCCTAGATGTCGTCGAACCCTCTTCCTCACGTGACAAACGGCAGCGAACGGGCCGTGGCAAGAAAAGGATCCCAACTTCCTATTTACATTCAACGTATTCTTAGAATGGGAAGAATTAATAAATCAATCCATCCATCAATCCATATGTATTTGCTTCTTCATTACGGTAGGAAACATGTTACAATATGGGAGAAGGAAGGGACTCCAGAAGATCACGAGGCAGATTGTATCCGAGCTGTTTGGAAAACCCATTTCCAGCACTCGTTCCATGAAATATTGAAAAAGTCAAAGACCCCCATGCCGTCCTCGAGCCAAGTTCTGTTTGTGGAAAAAAGGGTCTTCCTTGGTCTTCCCTGTAAGTAGTAGAAGCAAAGGGGGTTCTGGACCGCTTCCGCTTCTCTCCTCACACCGGTTCACAGCTGCCGAGGGCGGCCATCCGTTTCCCCAGCAGAGATGGAGCCGTTAGACCAGGGGTGGGCAAATGTGGCTCTTTTCTACAAGTTGTGGACTTCAGCTCCCAGAATTCCAGAGACCTTCCGTGGCAAAGAATGGGGTTTTTTGTTTTCTTTTGTTTTTTAATGACCACATGTATTTTTTTAAAAGAATTTCTTTCTTTCTTTCTTTCTTTCTTTCTTTTTTTGGGTTTGATTGTTTGTTTGTTTTGTTTGTTTGCTAAAGACTGAAGGATGCTGTAAAAACCTGTCAATCCCAAGGCCCCTGATAACTGAAAACGCAATGAACCCTTTGATTTGGCGCCCCCTGGTGGGCCAGAAGGTTCGGTGCACCGGTGTCGAGGAGGCCCCCTTTTTTAAGTACTGTACAAGCAAGAATTCAAACATGAGACACTGCAGCGCGCGTTCATGTCTCCGAGTGTCTTTGTGGGTGGATTTCCAGGGCCAGCGGTGCCAGACCAGTACATACATACATACATACATACATACATACATACATACATACATAAATACATACATACATACATACATACAATATATATATATATATATATATATTCAATATATCATAAGGGTTGGCTTGGGGTAATGCTTGTTCAGGAAAGGGGGGATGGGAAAAGGTCAGAGGTACAGGCAAAGGGGGTTCTGGACCGCTTCTGCTTCTCTCCTGGCCCAGTGGACGGGGCTGTCATTTTCACCCGACGGAATCGCAGGCTGGGCGGAGCCTCCTCCGGGCACCTATTTAAGTCGGCGCCTGTCGTGGCTGCCAGACACTTGCTGCCGGACACTTTGGGAGGAAAGAAGAAGAAGAAGGAGAAGGAGAAGGAGAAGGAGAAGGAGAAGGAGAAGGAGAAGGAGAAGGAGAAGGAGAAGGAGAAGGAGAAGGAGAAGGAGAAGGAGAAGGAGAAGGAGAAGGAGAAGGAGAAGGGGAAGAAGAAGAAGAAGAAATGCAAAACGGTGCCTTGGCAGGCCGACGTGCAGCGCGAGAGGAGGGAATGAGGACCCCCTCGAGATTCAGGGCCGTCCTAAACGTAATTCTAACTCTAACTCTAACTGTAACTGTAACTGTAACTGTAACTGTAACTGTAGCTGTAGATGTACCTGTACCTGTAACTGGAATTGTAGCTGTAGCTGTAGCTGTAACTGTAGCTCTAAAATGTAGCTGTAAATGTAACTGGAACTGGAACTGGAACTGGAACTGGAACTGGAACTGGAACTGGAACTGGAACTGGAACTGGAACGCCAATGCCAACACCAACGCCAACACCAACACCAACAATAACAACAACAGCGATTTTGTAATTTTCATGGGGAATTAGTCTCTGGTCCATTTCTGCACCAACTCAGAAAGCTCAAACTGCCCAAGGAGCTGCTGATCCAGTTCTACAGAGGAGTGATCGAGTCTGTCACATCTGCACCTGTACAACTGTCTGGTTTGGCTCTGCAACCCTACAAGACAGACACAGACTTCAGAGGAACATTAGAACTGCAGGGAAAAAAAAAAAAACCTCTACCAACCTGCCTTTCTTTGAGGCCCTGTATAAGGCATGAGTCAAAAAAGAGGGCTGCAAAAATATAGACAGCCCCCTCACATCCTGGACATCCACTGTTTCAACTCCTATCCTCAGGGTCTCCTGAGGAACATTCAGAAGCTAGAAAATGGACTCGCATGGATGACGTTTGCGGTGCCCTGTGTTTACGGAATGCCCTTTTGTGACCTTCCCAGGAGCCAAGTAAATGCGGAAGGCAGAGTCACTGAACCCACATGTTCCTGAGGTGACTTCTGGGTTGAGAAGCGAAACGTCTCTCTCCCAGGACAAGCAAGAAAAAGTCCAGTTGAAGGACTCTTGCCAAAAAAAAAAAAAGCACCTTTTTGACGACCCTGACCTGGCTGGCTGGCTGGCTGGGAAACTCCCTAGATGTCGTCGAACCCTCTTCCTCACGTGACAAACGGCAGCGAACGGGCCGTGGCAAGAAAAGGATCCCAACTTCCTATTTACATTCAACGTATTCTTAGAATGGGAAGAATTAATAAATCAATCCATCCATCAATCCATATGTATATGCTTCTTCATTACGGTAGGAAACATGTTACAATATGGGAGAAGGAAGGGACTCCAGAAGATCACGAGGCAGATTGTATCCGAGCTGTTTGGAAAACCCATTTCCAGCACTCGTTCCATGAAATATTGAAAAAGTCAAAGACCCCCATGCCGTCCTCGAGCCAAGTTCTGTTTGTGGAAAAAAGGGTCTTCCTTGGTCTTCCCTGTAAGTAGTAGAAGCAAAGGGGGTTCTGGACCGCTTCCGCTTCTCTCCTCACACCGGTTCACAGCTGCCGAGGGCGGCCATCCGTTTCCCCAGCAGAGATGGAGCCGTTAGACCAGAGGTGGGCAAAAGTGGCTCTTTTCTACAAGTTGTGGACTTCAGCTCCCAGAATTCCAGAGACCTTCCGTGGCAAAGAATGGGGTTTTTTGTTTTCTTTTGTTTTTTAATGACCACATGTATTTTTTTAAAAGAATTTCTTTCTTTCTTTCTTTCTTTCTTTCTTTTTTTGGGTTTGTTTGTTTGTTTGTTTTGTTTGTTTGCTAAAGACTGAAGGATGCTGTAAAAACCTGTCAATCCCAAGGCCCCTGATAACTGAAAACGCAATGAACCCTTTGATTTGGCGCCCCCTGGTGGGCCAGAAGGTTCGGTGCACCGGTGTCGAGGAGGCCCCCTTTTCTAAGTACTGTACAAGCAAGAATTCAAACATGAGACACTGCAGCGCGCGTTCATGTCTCCGAGTGTCTTTGTGGGTGGATTTCCAGGGCCAGCGGTGCCAGACCAGTACATACATACATACATACATACATACATACATACATACATAAATACATACATACATACATACATACAATATATATATATATATATATATATTCAATATATCATAAGGGTTGGCTTGGGGTAATGCTTGTTCAGGAAAGGGGGGATGGGAAAAGGTCAGAGGTACAGGCAAAGGGGGTTCTGGACCGCTTCTGCTTCTCTCCTGGCCCAGTGGACGGGGCTGTCATTTTCACCCGACGGAATCGCAGGCTGGGCGGAGCCTCCTCCGGGCACCTATTTAAGTCGGCGCCTGTCGTGGCTGCCAGACACTTGCTGCCGGACACTTTGGGAGGAAAGAAGAAGAAGAAGGAGAAGGAGAAGGAGAAGGAGAAGGAGAAGGAGAAGGAGAAGGAGAAGGAGAAGGAGAAGGAGAAGGGGAAGAAGAAGAAGAAGAAATGCAAAACGGTGCCTTGGCAGGCCGACGTGCAGCGCGAGAGGAGGGAATGAGGACCCCCTCGAGATTCAGGGCCGTCCTAAACGTAATTCTAACTCTAACTCTAACTGTAACTGTAACTGTAACTGTAACTGTAACTGTAACTGTAGCTGTAGATGTACCTGTACCTGTAACTGGAATTGTAGCTGTAGCTGTAGCTGTAACTGTAGCTCTAAAATGTAGCTGTAAATGTAACTGGAACTGGAACTGGAACTGGAACTGGAACTGGAACTGGAACTGGAACTGGAACTGGAACTGGAACGCCAATGCCAACACCAACGCCAACACCAACACCAACAATAACAACAACAGCGATTTTGTAATTTTCATGGGGAATTAGTCTCTGGTCCATTTCTGCACCAACTCAGAAAGCTCAAACTGCCCAAGGAGCTGCTGATCCAGTTCTACAGAGGAGTGATCGAGTCTGTCACATCTGCACCTGTACAACTGTCTGGTTTGGCTCTGCAACCCTACAAGACAGACACAGACTTCAGAGGAACATTAGAACTGCAGGGAAAAAAAAAAACCTCTACCAACCTGCCTTTCTTTGAGGCCCTGTATAAGGCATGAGTCAAAAAAGAGGGCTGCAAAAATATAGACAGCCCCCTCACATCCTGGACATCCACTGTTTCAACTCCTATCCTCAGGGTCTCCTGAGGAACATTCAGAAGCTAGAAAATGGACTCGCATGGATGACGTTTGCGGTGCCCTGTGTTTACGGAATGCCCTTTTGTGACCTTCCCAGGAGCCAAGTAAATGCGGAAGGCAGAGTCACTGAACCCACATGTTCCTGAGGTGACTTCTGGGTTGAGAAGCGAAACGTCTCTCTCCCAGGACAAGCAAGAAAAAGTCCAGTTGAAGGACTCTTGCCAAAAAAAAAAAAAAGCACCTTTGGGACGACCCTGACCTGGGTGGCTGGGAAACTCCCTAGATGTCGTCGAACCCTCTTCCTCACGTGACAAACGGCAGCGAACGGGCCGTGGCAAGAAAAGGATCCCAACTTCCTATTTACATTCAACGTATTCTTAGAATGGGAAGAATTAATAAATCAATCCATCCATCAATCCATATGTATTTGCTTCTTTATTACGGTAGGAAACATGTTACAATATGGGAGAAGGAAGGGACTCCAGAAGATCACGAGGCAGATTGTATCCGAGCTGTTTGGAAAACCCATTTCCAGCACTCGTTCCATGAAATATTGAAAAAGTCAAAGACCCCCATGCCGTCCTCGAGCCAAGTTCTGTTTGTGGAAAAAAGGGTCTTCCTTGGTCTTCCCTGTAAGTAGTAGAAGCAAAGGGGGTTCTGGACCGCTTCCGCTTCTCTCCTCACACCGGTTCACAGCTGCCGAGGGCGGCCATCCGTTTCCCCAGCAGAGATGGAGCCGTTAGACCAGAGGTGGGCAAAAGTGGCTCTTTTCTACAAGTTGTGGACTTCAGCTCCCAGAATTCCAGAGACCTTCCGTGGCAAAGAATGGGGTTTTTTGTTTTCTTTTGTTTTTTAATGACCACATGTATTTTTTTAAAAGAATTTCTTTCTTTCTTTCTTTCTTTCTTTCTTTTTTTGGGTTTGTTTGTTTGTTTGTTTTGTTTGTTTGCTAAAGACTGAAGGATGCTGTAAAAACCTGTCAATCCCAAGGCCCCTGATAACTGAAAACGCAATGAACCCTTTGATTTGGCGCCCCCTGGTGGGCCAGAAGGTTCGGTGCACCGGTGTCGAGGAGGCCCCCTTTTCTAAGTACTGTACAAGCAAGAATTCAAACATGAGACACTGCAGCGCGCGTTCATGTCTCCGAGTGTCTTTGTGGGTGGATTTCCAGGGCCAGCGGTGCCAGACCAGTACATACATACATACATACATACATACATACATACATACATAAATACATACATACATACATACATACAATATATATATATATATATATATATTCAATATATCATAAGGGTTGGCTTGGGGTAATGCTTGTTCAGGAAAGGGGGGATGGGAAAAGGTCAGAGGTACAGGAAAAGGGGGTTCTGGACCGCTTCTGCTTCTCTCCTGGCCCAGTGGACGGGGCTGTCATTTTCACCCGACGGAATCGCAGGCTGGGCGGAGCCTCCTCCGGGCACCTATTTAAGTCGGCGCCTGTCGTGGCTGCCAGACACTTGCTGCCGGACACTTTGGGAGGAAAGAAGAAGAAGAAGGAGAAGGAGAAGGAGAAGGAGAAGGAGAAGGAGAAGGAGAAGGAGAAGGAGAAGGAGAAGGAGAAGGAGAAGGAGAAGGAGAAGGAGAAGGAGAAGGAGAAGGAGAAGGAGAAGGGGAAGAAGAAGAAGAAGAAATGCAAAACGGTGCCTTGGCAGGCCGACGTGCAGCGCGAGAGGAGGGAATGAGGACCCCCTCGAGATTCAGGGCCGTCCTAAACGTAATTCTAACTCTAACTGTAACTGGAACTGGAACTGTAACTGTAACTGTAACTGTAGCTGTAGATGTACCTGTACCTGTAACTGGAATTGTAGCTGTAGCTGTAGCTGTAACTGTAGCTCTAAAATGTAGCTGTAAATGTAACTGGAACTGGAACTGGAACTGGAACTGGAACTGGAACTGGAACTGGAACTGGAACTGGAACTGGAACTGGAACTGGAACGCCAATGCCAACACCAACGCCAACACCAACACCAACAATAACAACAACAGCGATTTTGTAATTTTCATGGGGAATTAGTCTCTGGTCCATTTCTGCACCAACTCAGAAAGCTCAAACTGCCCAAGGAGCTGCTGATCCAGTTCTACAGAGGAGTGATCGAGTCTGTCACATCTGCACCTGTACAACTGTCTGGTTTGGCTCTGCAACCCTACAAGACAGACACAGACTTCAGAGGAACATTAGAACTGCAGGGAAAAAAAAAAAAACCTCTACCAACCTGCCTTTCTTTGAGGCCCTGTATAAGGCATGAGTCAAAAAAGAGGGCTGCAAAAATATAGACAGCCCCCTCACATCCTGGACATCCACTGTTTCAACTCCTATCCTCAGGGTCTCCTGAGGAACATTCAGAAGCTAGAAAATGGACTCGCATGGATGACGTTTGCGGTGCCCTGTGTTTACGGAATGCCCTTTTGTGACCTTCCCAGGAGCCAAGTAAATGCGGAAGGCAGAGTCACTGAACCCACATGTTCCTGAGGTGACTTCTGGGTTGAGAAGCGAAACGTCTCTCTCCCAGGACAAGCAAGAAAAAGTCCAGTTGAAGGACTCTTGCCAAAAAAAAAAAAAAGCACCTTTCGGACGACCCTGACCTGGGTGGCTGGGAAACTCCCTAGATGTCGTCGAACCCTCTTCCTCACGTGACAAACGGCAGCGAACGGGCCGTGGCAAGAAAAGGATCCCAACTTCCTATTTACATTCAACGTATTCTTAGAATGGGAAGAATTAATAAATCAATCCATCCATCAATCCATATGTATTTGCTTCTTTATTACGGTAGGAAACATGTTACAATATGGGAGAAGGAAGGGACTCCAGAAGATCACGAGGCAGATTGTATCCGAGCTGTTTGGAAAACCCATTTCCAGCACTCGTTCCATGAAATATTGAAAAAGTCAAAGACCCCCATGCCGTCCTCGAGCCAAGTTCTGTTTGTGGAAAAAAGGGTCTTCCTTGGTCTTCCCTGTAAGTAGTAGAAGCAAAGGGGGTTCTGGACCGCTTCCGCTTCTCTCCTCACACCGGTTCACAGCTGCCGAGGGCGGCCATCCGTTTCCCCAGCAGAGATGGAGCCGTTAGACCAGGGGTGGGCAAATGTGGCTCTTTTCTACAAGTTGTGGACTTCAGCTCCCAGAATTCCAGAGACCTTCCGTGGCAAAGAATGGGGTTTTTTGTTTTCTTTTGTTTTTTAATGACCACATGTATTTTTTTTAAAGAATTTCTTTCTTTCTTTCTTTCTTTTTTTGGGTTTGTTTGTTTGTTTGTTTTGTTTGTTTGCTAAAGACTGAAGGATGCTGTAAAAACCTGTCAATCCCAAGGCCCCTGATAACTGAAAACGCAATGAACCCTTTGATTTGGCGCCCCCTGGTGGGCCAGAAGGTTCGGTGCACCGGTGTCGAGGAGGCCCCCTTTTCTAAGTACTGTACAAGCAAGAATTCAAACATGAGACACTGCAGCGCGCGTTCATGTCTCCGAGTGTCTTTGTGGGTGGATTTCCAGGGCCAGCGGTGCCAGACCAGTACATACATACATACATACATACATACATACATACATACATACATACAATATATATATATATATATATATATTCAATATATCATAAGGGTTGGCTTGGGGTAATGCTTGTTCAGGAAAGGGGGGATGGGAAAAGGTCAGAGGTACAGGCAAAGGGGGTTCTGGACCGCTTCTGCTTCTCTCCTGGCCCAGTGGACGGGGCTGTCATTTTCACCCGACGGAATCGCAGGCTGGGCGGAGCCTCCTCCGGGCACCTATTTAAGTCGGCGCCTGTCGTGGCTGCCAGACACTTGCTGCCGGACACTTTGGGAGGAAAGAAGAAGAAGAAGGAGAAGGAGAAGGAGAAGGAGAAGGAGAAGGAGAAGGAGAAGGAGAAGGAGAAGGAGAAGGAGAAGGAGAAGGAGAAGGAGAAGGGGAAGAAGAAGAAGAAGAAATGCAAAACGGTGCCTTGGCAGGCCGACGTGCAGCGCGAGAGGAGGGAATGAGGACCCCCTCGAGATTCAGGGCCGTCCTAAACGTAATTCTAACTCTAACTCTAACTGTAACTGTAACTGTAACTGTAACTGTAACTGTAGCTGTAGATGTACCTGTACCTGTAACTGGAATTGTAGCTGTAGCTGTAGCTGTAACTGTAGCTCTAAAATGTAGCTGTAAATGTAACTGGAACTGGAACTGGAACTGGAACTGGAACTGGAACTGGAACTGGAACTGGAACTGGAACTGGAACTGGAACGCCAATGCCAACACCAACGCCAACACCAACACCAACAATAACAACAACAGCGATTTTGTAATTTTCATGGGGAATTAGTCTCTGGTCCATTTCTGCACCAACTCAGAAAGCTCAAACTGCCCAAGGAGCTGCTGATCCAGTTCTACAGAGGAGTGATCGAGTCTGTCACATCTGCACCTGTACAACTGTCTGGTTTGGCTCTGCAACCCTACAAGACAGACACAGACTTCAGAGGAACATTAGAACTGCAGGGAAAAAAAAAAAACCTCTACCAACCTGCCTTTCTTTGAGGCCCTGTATAAGGCATGAGTCAAAAAAGAGGGCTGCAAAAATATAGACAGCCCCCTCACATCCTGGACATCCACTGTTTCAACTCCTATCCTCAGGGTCTCCTGAGGAACATTCAGAAGCTAGAAAATGGACTCGCATGGATGACGTTTGCGGTGCCCTGTGTTTACGGAATGCCCTTTTGTGACCTTCCCAGGAGCCAAGTAAATGCGGAAGGCAGAGTCACTGAACCCACATGTTCCTGAGGTGACTTCTGGGTTGAGAAGCGAAACGTCTCTCTCCCAGGACAAGCAAGAAAAAGTCCAGTTGAAGGACTCTTGCCAAAAAAAAAAAAAAGCACCTTTGGGACGACCCTGACCTGGGTGGCTGGGAAACTCCCTAGATGTCGTCGAACCCTCTTCCTCACGTGACAAACGGCAGCGAACGGGCCGTGGCAAGAAAAGGATCCCAACTTCCTATTTACATTCAACGTATTCTTAGAATGGGAAGAATTAATAAATCAATCCATCCATCAATCCATATGTATTTGCTTCTTTATTACGGTAGGAAACATGTTACAATATGGGAGAAGGAAGGGACTCCAGAAGATCACGAGGCAGATTGTATCCGAGCTGTTTGGAAAACCCATTTCCAGCACTCGTTCCATGAAATATTGAAAAAGTCAAAGACCCCCATGCCGTCCTCGAGCCAAGTTCTGTTTGTGGAAAAAAGGGTCTTCCTTGGTCTTCCCTGTAAGTAGTAGAAGCAAAGGGGGTTCTGGACCGCTTCCGCTTCTCTCCTCACACCGGTTCACAGCTGCCGAGGGCGGCCATCCGTTTCCCCAGCAGAGATGGAGCCATTAGACCAGGGGTGGGCAAATGTGGCTCTTTTCTACAAGTTGTGGACTTCAGCTCCCAGAATTCCAGAGACCTTCCGTGGCAAAGAATGGGGTTTTTTGTTTTCTTTTGTTTTTTAATGACCACATGTATTTTTTTAAAAGAATTTCTTTCTTTCTTTCTTTCTTTTTTTGGGTTTGTTTGTTTGTTTGTTTTGTTTGTTTGCTAAAGACTGAAGGATGCTGTAAAAACCTGTCAATCCCAAGGCCCCTGATAACTGAAAACGCAATGAACCCTTTGATTTGGTGCCCCCTGGTGGGCCAGAAGGTTCGGTGCACCGGTGTCGAGGAGGCCCCCTTTTCTAAGTACTGTACAAGCAAGAATTCAAACATGAGACACTGCAGCGCGCGTTCATGTCTCCGAGTGTCTTTGTGGGTGGATTTCCAGGGCCAGCGGTGCCAGACCAGTACATACATACATACATACATACATACATACATAAATACATACATACATACAATATATATATATATATATATATATATATTCAATATATCATAAGGGTTGGCTTGGGGTAATGCTTCTTCAGGAAAGGGGGGATGGGAAAAGGTCAGAGGTACAGGCAAAGGGGGTTCTGGACCGCTTCTGCTTCTCTCCTGGCCCAGTGGGCGGGGCTGTCATTTTCACCCGACGGAATCGCAGGCTGGGCGGAGCCTCCTCCGGGCACCTATTTAAGTCGGCGCCGGTCGTGGCTGCCAGACACTTGCGGCCGGACACTTTGGGAGGAAAGAAGAAGAAGAAGAAGAAGAAGAAGAAGGAGAAGGAGAAGGAGAAGGAGAAGGAGAAGGAGAAGGAGAAGGAGAAGGGGAAGAAGAAGAAGAAGAAATGCAAAACGGTGCCTTGGCAGGCCGACGTGCAGCGCGAGAGGAGGGAATGAGGACCCCCTCGAGATTCAGGGCCGTCCTAAACGTAATTCTAACTCTAACTCTAACTCTAACTGTAACTGTAACTGTAACTGTAGCTGTAGATGTACCTGTACCTGTAACTGGAATTGTAGCTGTAGCTGTAGCTGTAACTGTAGCTCTAAAATGTAGCTGTAAATGTAACTGGAACTGGAACTGGAACTGGAACTGGAACTGGAACTGGAACTGGAACTGCAACACCAATGCCAACACCAACGCCAACACCAACACCAACAATAACAACAACAGCGATTTTGTAATTTTCATGGGGAATTAGTCTCTGGTCCATTTCTGCACCAACTCAGAAAGCTCAAACTGCCCAAGGAGCTGCTGATCCAGTTCTACAGAGGAGTGATCGAGTCTGTCACATCTGCACCTGTACAACTGTCTGGTTTGGCTCTGCAACCCTACAAGACAGACACAGACTTCAGAGGAACATTAGAACTGCAGGGAAAAAAAAAAAAACCTCTACCAACCTGCCTTTCTTTGAGGCCCTGTATACGGCATGAGTCAAAAAAGAGGGCTGCAAAAATATAGACAGCCCCCTCACATCCTGGACATCCACTGTTTCAATTCCTATCCTCAGGGTCTCCTGAGGAACATTCAGAAGCTAGAAAATGGACTCGCATGGATGACGTTTGCGGTGCCCTGTGTTTACGGAATGCCCTTTTGTGACCTTCCCAGGAGCCAAGTAAATGCGGAAGGCAGAGTCACTGAACCCACATGTTCCTGAGGTGACTTCTGGGTTGAGAAGCGAAACGTCTCTCTCCCAGGACAAGCAAGAAAAAGTCCAGTTGAAGGACTCTTGCCAAAAAAAAAAAAAGCACCTTTCGGACGACCCTGACCTGGCTGGCTGGCTGGCTGGGAAACTCCCTAGATGTCGTCGAACCCTCTTCCTCACGTGACAAACGGCAGCGAACGGGCCGTGGCAAGAAAAGGATCCCAACTTCCTATTTACATTCAACGTATTCTTAGAATGGGAAGAATTAATAAATCAATCCATCCATCAATCCATATGTATTTGCTTCTTCATTACGGTAGGAAACATGTTACAATATGGGAGAAGGAAGGGACTCCAGAAGATCACGAGGCAGATTGTATCCGAGCTGTTTGGAAAACCCATTTCCAGCACTCGTTCCATGAAATATTGAAAAAGTCAAAGACCCCCATGCCGTCCTCGAGCCAAGTTCTGTTTGTGGAAAAAAGGGTCTTCCTTGGTCTTCCCTGTAAGTAGTAGAAGCAAAGGGGGTTCTGGACCGCTTCCGCTTCTCTCCTCACACCGGTTCACAGCTGCCGAGGGCGGCCATCCGTTTCCCCAGCAGAGATGGAGCCGTTAGACCAGGGGTGGGCAAATGTGGCTCTTTTCTACAAGTTGTGGACTTCAGCTCCCAGAATTCCAGAGACCTTCCGTGGCAAAGAATGGGGTTTTTTGTTTTCTTTTGTTTTTTAATGACCACATGTATTTTTTTAAAAGAATTTCTTTCTTTCTTTCTTTCTTTCTTTCTTTTTTTGGGTTTGATTGTTTGTTTGTTTTGTTTGTTTGCTAAAGACTGAAGGATGCTGTAAAAACCTGTCAATCCCAAGGCCCCTGATAACTGAAAACGCAATGAACCCTTTGATTTGGCGCCCCCTGGTGGGCCAGAAGGTTCGGTGCACCGGTGTCGAGGAGGCCCCCTTTTTTAAGTACTGTACAAGCAAGAATTCAAACATGAGACACTGCAGCGCGCGTTCATGTCTCCGAGTGTCTTTGTGGGTGGATTTCCAGGGCCAGCGGTGCCAGACCAGTACATACATACATACATACATACATACATACATACATACATAAATACATACATACATACATACATACAATATATATATATATATATATATATTCAATATATCATAAGGGTTGGCTTGGGGTAATGCTTGTTCAGGAAAGGGGGGATGGGAAAAGGTCAGAGGTACAGGCAAAGGGGGTTCTGGACCGCTTCTGCTTCTCTCCTGGCCCAGTGGACGGGGCTGTCATTTTCACCCGACGGAATCGCAGGCTGGGCGGAGCCTCCTCCGGGCACCTATTTAAGTCGGCGCCTGTCGTGGCTGCCAGACACTTGCTGCCGGACACTTTGGGAGGAAAGAAGAAGAAGAAGGAGAAGGAGAAGGAGAAGGAGAAGGAGAAGGAGAAGGAGAAGGAGAAGGAGAAGGAGAAGGAGAAGGAGAAGGAGAAGGGGAAGAAGAAGAAGAAGAAATGCAAAACGGTGCCTTGGCAGGCCGACGTGCAGCGCGAGAGGAGGGAATGAGGACCCCCTCGAGATTCAGGGCCGTCCTAAACGTAATTCTAACTCTAACTCTAACTGTAACTGGAACTGGAACTGTAACTGTAACTGTAACTGTAGCTGTAGATGTACCTGTACCTGTAACTGGAATTGTAGCTGTAGCTGTAGCTGTAACTGTAGCTCTAAAATGTAGCTGTAAATGTAACTGGAACTGGAACTGGAACTGGAACTGGAACTGGAACTGGAACTGGAACTGGAACTGGAACTGGAACTGGAACGCCAATGCCAACACCAACGCCAACACCAACACCAACAATAACAACAACAGCGATTTTGTAATTTTCATGGGGAATTAGTCTCTGGTCCATTTCTGCACCAACTCAGAAAGCTCAAACTGCCCAAGGAGCTGCTGATCCAGTTCTACAGAGGAGTGATCGAGTCTGTCACATCTGCACCTGTACAACTGTCTGGTTTGGCTCTGCAACCCTACAAGACAGACACAGACTTCAGAGGAACATTAGAACTGCAGGGAAAAAAAAAAAACCTCTACCAACCTGCCTTTCTTTGAGGCCCTGTATAAGGCATGAGTCAAAAAAGAGGGCTGCAAAAATATAGACAGCCCCCTCACATCCTGGACATCCACTGTTTCAACTCCTATCCTCAGGGTCTCCTGAGGAACATTCAGAAGCTAGAAAATGGACTCGCATGGATGACGTTTGCGGTGCCCTGTGTTTACGGAATGCCCTTTTGTGACCTTCCCAGGAGCCAAGTAAATGCGGAAGGCAGAGTCACTGAACCCACATGTTCCTGAGGTGACTTCTGGGTTGAGAAGCGAAACGTCTCTCTCCCAGGACAAGCAAGAAAAAGTCCAGTTGAAGGACTCTTGCCAAAAAAAAAAAAAAGCACCTTTGGGACGACCCTGACCTGGGTGGCTGGGAAACTCCCTAGATGTCGTCGAACCCTCTTCCTCACGTGACAAACGGCAGCGAACGGGCCGTGGCAAGAAAAGGATCCCAACTTCCTATTTACATTCAACGTATTCTTAGAATGGGAAGAATTAATAAATCAATCCATCCATCAATCCATATGTATTTGCTTCTTCATTACGGTAGGAAACATGTTACAATATGGGAGAAGGAAGGGACTCCAGAAGATCACGAGGCAGATTGTATCCGAGCTGTTTGGAAAACCCATTTCCAGCACTCGTTCCATGAAATATTGAAAAAGTCAAAGACCCCCATGCCGTCCTCGAGCCAAGTTCTGTTTGTGGAAAAAAGGGTCTTCCTTGGTCTTCCCTGTAAGTAGTAGAAGCAAAGGGGGTTCTGGACCGCTTCCGCTTCTCTCCTCACACCGGTTCACAGCTGCCGAGGGCGGCCATCCGTTTCCCCAGCAGAGATGGAGCCGTTAGACCAGGGGTGGGCAAATGTGGCTCTTTTCTACAAGTTGTGGACTTCAGCTCCCAGAATTCCAGAGACCTTCCGTGGCAAAGAATGGGGTTTTTTGTTTTCTTTTGTTTTTTAATGACCACATGTATTTTTTTAAAAGAATTTCTTTCTTTCTTTCTTTCTTTCTTTCTTTTTTTGGGTTTGATTGTTTGTTTGTTTTGTTTGTTTGCTAAAGACTGAAGGATGCTGTAAAAACCTGTCAATCCCAAGGCCCCTGATAACTGAAAACGCAATGAACCCTTTGATTTGGCGCCCCCTGGTGGGCCAGAAGGTTCGGTGCACCGGTGTCGAGGAGGCCCCCTTTTTTAAGTACTGTACAAGCAAGAATTCAAACATGAGACACTGCAGCGCGCGTTCATGTCTCCGAGTGTCTTTGTGGGTGGATTTCCAGGGCCAGCAGTGCCAGACCAGTACATACATACATACATACATACATACATACATACATACATAAATACATACATACATACATACATACAATATATATATATATATATATATATTCAATATATCATAAGGGTTGGCTTGGGGTAATGCTTGTTCAGGAAAGGGGGGATGGGAAAAGGTCAGAGGTACAGGCAAAGGGGGTTCTGGACCGCTTCTGCTTCTCTCCTGGCCCAGTGGACGGGGCTGTCATTTTCACCCGACGGAATCGCAGGCTGGGCGGAGCCTCCTCCGGGCACCTATTTAAGTCGGCGCCTGTCGTGGCTGCCAGACACTTGCTGCCGGACACTTTGGGAGGAAAGAAGAAGAAGAAGGAGAAGGAGAAGGAGAAGGAGAAGGAGAAGGAGAAGGAGAAGGAGAAGGAGAAGGAGAAGGGGAAGAAGAAGAAGAAGAAATGCAAAACGGTGCCTTGGCAGGCCGACGTGCAGCGCGAGAGGAGGGAATGAGGACCCCCTCGAGATTCAGGGCCGTCCTAAACGTAATTCTAACTCTAACTCTAACTGGAACTGGAACTGTAACTGTAACTGTAACTGTAACTGTAGCTGTAGATGTACCTGTACCTGTAACTGGAATTGTAGCTGTAGCTGTAGCTGTAACTGTAGCTCTAAAATGTAGCTGTAAATGTAACTGGAACTGGAACTGGAACTGGAACTGGAACTGGAACTGGAACTGGAACTGGAACTGGAACTGGAACTGGAACGCCAATGCCAACACCAACGCCAACACCAACACCAACAATAACAACAACAGCGATTTTGTAATTTTCATGGGGAATTAGTCTCTGGTCCATTTCTGCACCAACTCAGAAAGCTCAAACTGCCCAAGGAGCTGCTGATCCAGTTCTACAGAGGAGTGATCGAGTCTGTCACATCTGCACCTGTACAACTGTCTGGTTTGGCTCTGCAACCCTACAAGACAGACACAGACTTCAGAGGAACATTAGAACTGCAGGGAAAAAAAAAAAACCTCTACCAACCTGCCTTTCTTTGAGGCCCTGTATAAGGCATGAGTCAAAAAAGAGGGCTGCAAAAATATAGACAGCCCCCTCACATCCTGGACATCCACTGTTTCAACTCCTATCCTCAGGGTCTCCTGAGGAACATTCAGAAGCTAGAAAATGGACTCGCATGGATGACGTTTGCGGTGCCCTGTGTTTACGGAATGCCCTTTTGTGACCTTCCCAGGAGCCAAGTAAATGCGGAAGGCAGAGTCACTGAACCCACATGTTCCTGAGGTGACTTCTGGGTTGAGAAGCGAAACGTCTCTCTCCCAGGACAAGCAAGAAAAAGTCCAGTTGAAGGACTCTTGCCAAAAAAAAAAAAAAGCACCTTTGGGACGACCCTGACCTGGGTGGCTGGGAAACTCCCTAGATGTCGTCGAACCCTCTTCCTCACGTGACAAACGGCAGCGAACGGGCCGTGGCAAGAAAAGGATCCCAACTTCCTATTTACATTCAACGTATTCTTAGAATGGGAAGAATTAATAAATCAATCCATCCATCAATCCATATGTATTTGCTTCTTTATTACGGTAGGAAACATGTTACAATATGGGAGAAGGAAGGGACTCCAGAAGATCACGAGGCAGATTGTATCCGAGCTGTTTGGAAAACCCATTTCCAGCACTCGTTCCATGAAATATTGAAAAAGTCAAAGACCCCCATGCCGTCCTCGAGCCAAGTTCTGTTTGTGGAAAAAAGGGTCTTCCTTGGTCTTCCCTGTAAGTAGTAGAAGCAAAGGGGGTTCTGGACCGCTTCCGCTTCTCTCCTCACACCGGTTCACAGCTGCCGAGGGCGGCCATCCGTTTCCCCAGCAGAGATGGAGCCGTTAGACCAGGGGTGGGCAAATGTGGCTCTTTTCTACAAGTTGTGGACTTCAGCTCCCAGAATTCCAGAGACCTTCCGTGGCAAAGAATGGGGTTTTTTGTTTTCTTTTGTTTTTTAATGACCACATGTATTTTTTTAAAAGAATTTCTTTCTTTCTTTCTTTCTTTTTTTGGGTTTGTTTGTTTGTTTGTTTTGTTTGTTTGCTAAAGACTGAAGGATGCTGTAAAAACCTGTCAATCCCAAGGCCCCTGATAACTGAAAACGCAATGAACCCTTTGATTTGGTGCCCCCTGGTGGGCCAGAAGGTTCGGTGCACCGGTGTCGAGGAGGCCCCCTTTTCTAAGTACTGTACAAGCAAGAATTCAAACATGAGACACTGCAGCGCGCGTTCATGTCTCCGAGTGTCTTTGTGGGTGGATTTCCAGGGCCAGCGGTGCCAGACCAGTACATACATACATACATACATACATACATACATAAATACATACATACATACAATACATATATATATATATATATATATATATTCAATATATCATAAGGGTTGGCTTGGGGTAATGCTTCTTCAGGAAAGGGGGGATGGGAAAAGGTCAGAGGTACAGGCAAAGGGGGTTCTGGACCGCTTCTGCTTCTCTCCTGGCCCAGTGGGCGGGGCTGTCATTTTCACCCGACGGAATCGCAGGCTGGGCGGAGCCTCCTCCGGGCACCTATTTAAGTCGGCGCCGGTCGTGGCTGCCAGACACTTGCGGCCGGACACTTTGGGAGGAAAGAAGAAGAAGAAGAAGAAGAAGAAGAAGGAGAAGGAGAAGGAGAAGGAGAAGGAGAAGGAGAAGGAGAAGGGGAAGAAGAAGAAGAAGAAATGCAAAACGGTGCCTTGGCAGGCCGACGTGCAGCGCGAGAGGAGGGAATGAGGACCCCCTCGAGATTCAGGGCCGTCCTAAACGTAATTCTAACTCTAACTCTAACTCTAACTGTAACTGTAACTGTAACTGTAGCTGTAGATGTACCTGTACCTGTAACTGGAATTGTAGCTGTAGCTGTAGCTGTAACTGTAGCTCTAAAATGTAGCTGTAAATGTAACTGGAACTGGAACTGGAACTGGAACTGGAACTGGAACTGGAACTGGAACTGCAACACCAATGCCAACACCAACGCCAACACCAACACCAACAATAACAACAACAGCGATTTTGTAATTTTCATGGGGAATTAGTCTCTGGTCCATTTCTGCACCAACTCAGAAAGCTCAAACTGCCCAAGGAGCTGCTGATCCAGTTCTACAGAGGAGTGATCGAGTCTGTCACATCTGCACCTGTACAACTGTCTGGTTTGGCTCTGCAACCCTACAAGACAGACACAGACTTCAGAGGAACATTAGAACTGCAGGGAAAAAAAAAAAACCTCTACCAACCTGCCTTTCTTTGAGGCCCTGTATACGGCATGAGTCAAAAAAGAGGGCTGCAAAAATATAGACAGCCCCCTCACATCCTGGACATCCACTGTTTCAATTCCTATCCTCAGGGTCTCCTGAGGAACATTCAGAAGCTAGAAAATGGACTCGCATGGATGACGTTTGCGGTGCCCTGTGTTTACGGAATGCCCTTTTGTGACCTTCCCAGGAGCCAAGTAAATGCGGAAGGCAGAGTCACTGAACCCACATGTTCCTGAGGTGACTTCTGGGTTGAGAAGCGAAACGTCTCTCTCCCAGGACAAGCAAGAAAAAGTCCAGTTGAAGGACTCTTGCCAAAAAAAAAAAAAGCACCTTTCGGACGACCCTGACCTGGCTGGCTGGCTGGCTGGGAAACTCCCTAGATGTCGTCGAACCCTCTTCCTCACGTGACAAACGGCAGCGAACGGGCCGTGGCAAGAAAAGGATCCCAACTTCCTATTTACATTCAACGTATTCTTAGAATGGGAAGAATTAATAAATCAATCCATCCATCAATCCATATGTATTTGCTTCTTCATTACGGTAGGAAACATGTTACAATATGGGAGAAGGAAGGGACTCCAGAAGATCACGAGGCAGATTGTATCCGAGCTGTTTGGAAAACCCATTTCCAGCACTCGTTCCATGAAATATTGAAAAAGTCAAAGACCCCCATGCCGTCCTCGAGCCAAGTTCTGTTTGTGGAAAAAAGGGTCTTCCTTGGTCTTCCCTGTAAGTAGTAGAAGCAAAGGGGGTTCTGGACCGCTTCCGCTTCTCTCCTCACACCGGTTCACAGCTGCCGAGGGCGGCCATCCGTTTCCCCAGCAGAGATGGAGCCGTTAGACCAGGGGTGGGCAAATGTGGCTCTTTTCTACAAGTTGTGGACTTCAGCTCCCAGAATTCCAGAGACCTTCCGTGGCAAAGAATGGGGTTTTTTGTTTTCTTTTGTTTTTTAATGACCACATGTATTTTTTTAAAAGAATTTCTTTCTTTCTTTCTTTCTTTCTTTCTTTTTTTGGGTTTGATTGTTTGTTTGTTTTGTTTGTTTGCTAAAGACTGAAGGATGCTGTAAAAACCTGTCAATCCCAAGGCCCCTGATAACTGAAAACGCAATGAACCCTTTGATTTGGCGCCCCCTGGTGGGCCAGAAGGTTCGGTGCACCGGTGTCGAGGAGGCCCCCTTTTTTAAGTACTGTACAAGCAAGAATTCAAACATGAGACACTGCAGCGCGCGTTCATGTCTCCGAGTGTCTTTGTGGGTGGATTTCCAGGGCCAGCGGTGCCAGACCAGTACATACATACATACATACATACATACATACATACATACATACATAAATACATACATACATACATACATACAATATATATATATATATATATATATTCAATATATCATAAGGGTTGGCTTGGGGTAATGCTTGTTCAGGAAAGGGGGGATGGGAAAAGGTCAGAGGTACAGGCAAAGGGGGTTCTGGACCGCTTCTGCTTCTCTCCTGGCCCAGTGGACGGGGCTGTCATTTTCACCCGACGGAATCGCAGGCTGGGCGGAGCCTCCTCCGGGCACCTATTTAAGTCGGCGCCTGTCGTGGCTGCCAGACACTTGCTGCCGGACACTTTGGGAGGAAAGAAGAAGAAGAAGGAGAAGGAGAAGGAGAAGGAGAAGGAGAAGGAGAAGGAGAAGGAGAAGGAGAAGGAGAAGGAGAAGGAGAAGGAGAAGGAGAAGGGGAAGAAGAAGAAGAAGAAATGCAAAACGGTGCCTTGGCAGGCCGACGTGCAGCGCGAGAGGAGGGAATGAGGACCCCCTCGAGATTCAGGGCCGTCCTAAACGTAATTCTAACTCTAACTCTAACTGTAACTGGAACTGGAACTGTAACTGTAACTGTAACTGTAGCTGTAGATGTACCTGTACCTGTAACTGGAATTGTAGCTGTAGCTGTAGCTGTAACTGTAGCTCTAAAATGTAGCTGTAAATGTAACTGGAACTGGAACTGGAACTGGAACTGGAACTGGAACTGGAACTGGAACTGGAACTGGAACTGGAACTGGAACGCCAATGCCAACACCAACGCCAACACCAACACCAACAATAACAACAACAGCGATTTTGTAATTTTCATGGGGAATTAGTCTCTGGTCCATTTCTGCACCAACTCAGAAAGCTCAAACTGCCCAAGGAGCTGCTGATCCAGTTCTACAGAGGAGTGATCGAGTCTGTCACATCTGCACCTGTACAACTGTCTGGTTTGGCTCTGCAACCCTACAAGACAGACACAGACTTCAGAGGAACATTAGAACTGCAGGGAAAAAAAAAAAACCTCTACCAACCTGCCTTTCTTTGAGGCCCTGTATAAGGCATGAGTCAAAAAAGAGGGCTGCAAAAATATAGACAGCCCCCTCACATCCTGGACATCCACTGTTTCAACTCCTATCCTCAGGGTCTCCTGAGGAACATTCAGAAGCTAGAAAATGGACTCGCATGGATGACGTTTGCGGTGCCCTGTGTTTACGGAATGCCCTTTTGTGACCTTCCCAGGAGCCAAGTAAATGCGGAAGGCAGAGTCACTGAACCCACATGTTCCTGAGGTGACTTCTGGGTTGAGAAGCGAAACGTCTCTCTCCCAGGACAAGCAAGAAAAAGTCCAGTTGAAGGACTCTTGCCAAAAAAAAAAAAAAGCACCTTTGGGACGACCCTGACCTGGGTGGCTGGGAAACTCCCTAGATGTCGTCGAACCCTCTTCCTCACGTGACAAACGGCAGCGAACGGGCCGTGGCAAGAAAAGGATCCCAACTTCCTATTTACATTCAACGTATTCTTAGAATGGGAAGAATTAATAAATCAATCCATCCATCAATCCATATGTATTTGCTTCTTCATTACGGTAGGAAACATGTTACAATATGGGAGAAGGAAGGGACTCCAGAAGATCACGAGGCAGATTGTATCCGAGCTGTTTGGAAAACCCATTTCCAGCACTCGTTCCATGAAATATTGAAAAAGTCAAAGACCCCCATGCCGTCCTCGAGCCAAGTTCTGTTTGTGGAAAAAAGGGTCTTCCTTGGTCTTCCCTGTAAGTAGTAGAAGCAAAGGGGGTTCTGGACCGCTTCCGCTTCTCTCCTCACACCGGTTCACAGCTGCCGAGGGCGGCCATCCGTTTCCCCAGCAGAGATGGAGCCGTTAGACCAGGGGTGGGCAAATGTGGCTCTTTTCTACAAGTTGTGGACTTCAGCTCCCAGAATTCCAGAGACCTTCCGTGGCAAAGAATGGGGTTTTTTGTTTTCTTTTGTTTTTTAATGACCACATGTATTTTTTTAAAAGAATTTCTTTCTTTCTTTCTTTCTTTCTTTCTTTTTTTGGGTTTGATTGTTTGTTTGTTTTGTTTGTTTGCTAAAGACTGAAGGATGCTGTAAAAACCTGTCAATCCCAAGGCCCCTGATAACTGAAAACGCAATGAACCCTTTGATTTGGCGCCCCCTGGTGGGCCAGAAGGTTCGGTGCACCGGTGTCGAGGAGGCCCCCTTTTTTAAGTACTGTACAAGCAAGAATTCAAACATGAGACACTGCAGCGCGCGTTCATGTCTCCGAGTGTCTTTGTGGGTGGATTTCCAGGGCCAGCAGTGCCAGACCAGTACATACATACATACATACATACATACATACATACATACATAAATACATACATACATACATACATACAATATATATATATATATATATATATTCAATATATCATAAGGGTTGGCTTGGGGTAATGCTTGTTCAGGAAAGGGGGGATGGGAAAAGGTCAGAGGTACAGGCAAAGGGGGTTCTGGACCGCTTCTGCTTCTCTCCTGGCCCAGTGGACGGGGCTGTCATTTTCACCCGACGGAATCGCAGGCTGGGCGGAGCCTCCTCCGGGCACCTATTTAAGTCGGCGCCTGTCGTGGCTGCCAGACACTTGCTGCCGGACACTTTGGGAGGAAAGAAGAAGAAGAAGGAGAAGGAGAAGGAGAAGGAGAAGGAGAAGGAGAAGGAGAAGGAGAAGGAGAAGGAGAAGGAGAAGGAGAAGGGGAAGAAGAAGAAGAAGAAATGCAAAACGGTGCCTTGGCAGGCCGACGTGCAGCGCGAGAGGAGGGAATGAGGACCCCCTCGAGATTCAGGGCCGTCCTAAACGTAATTCTAACTCTAACTCTAACTGGAACTGGAACTGTAACTGTAACTGTAACTGTAACTGTAGCTGTAGATGTACCTGTACCTGTAACTGGAATTGTAGCTGTAGCTGTAGCTGTAACTGTAGCTCTAAAATGTAGCTGTAAATGTAACTGGAACTGGAACTGGAACTGGAACTGGAACTGGAACTGGAACTGGAACTGGAACTGGAACTGGAACTGGAACTGGAACGCCAATGCCAACACCAACGCCAACACCAACACCAACAATAACAACAACAGCGATTTTGTAATTTTCATGGGGAATTAGTCTCTGGTCCATTTCTGCACCAACTCAGAAAGCTCAAACTGCCCAAGGAGCTGCTGATCCAGTTCTACAGAGGAGTGATCGAGTCTGTCACATCTGCACCTGTACAACTGTCTGGTTTGGCTCTGCAACCCTACAAGACAGACACAGACTTCAGAGGAACATTAGAACTGCAGGGAAAAAAAAAAAACCTCTACCAACCTGCCTTTCTTTGAGGCCCTGTATAAGGCATGAGTCAAAAAAGAGGGCTGCAAAAATATAGACAGCCCCCTCACATCCTGGACATCCACTGTTTCAACTCCTATCCTCAGGGTCTCCTGAGGAACATTCAGAAGCTAGAAAATGGACTCGCATGGATGACGTTTGCGGTGCCCTGTGTTTACGGAATGCCCTTTTGTGACCTTCCCAGGAGCCAAGTAAATGCGGAAGGCAGAGTCACTGAACCCACATGTTCCTGAGGTGACTTCTGGGTTGAGAAGCGAAACGTCTCTCTCCCAGGACAAGCAAGAAAAAGTCCAGTTGAAGGACTCTTGCCAAAAAAAAAAAAAAGCACCTTTGGGACGACCCTGACCTGGGTGGCTGGGAAACTCCCTAGATGTCGTCGAACCCTCTTCCTCACGTGACAAACGGCAGCGAACGGGCCGTGGCAAGAAAAGGATCCCAACTTCCTATTTACATTCAACGTATTCTTAGAATGGGAAGAATTAATAAATCAATCCATCCATCAATCCATATGTATTTGCTTCTTTATTACGGTAGGAAACATGTTACAATATGGGAGAAGGAAGGGACTCCAGAAGATCACGAGGCAGATTGTATCCGAGCTGTTTGGAAAACCCATTTCCAGCACTCGTTCCATGAAATATTGAAAAAGTCAAAGACCCCCATGCCGTCCTCGAGCCAAGTTCTGTTTGTGGAAAAAAGGGTCTTCCTTGGTCTTCCCTGTAAGTAGTAGAAGCAAAGGGGGTTCTGGACCGCTTCCGCTTCTCTCCTCACACCGGTTCACAGCTGCCGAGGGCGGCCATCCGTTTCCCCAGCAGAGATGGAGCCGTTAGACCAGGGGTGGGCAAATGTGGCTCTTTTCTACAAGTTGTGGACTTCAGCTCCCAGAATTCCAGAGACCTTCCGTGGCAAAGAATGGGGTTTTTTGTTTTCTTTTGTTTTTTAATGACCACATGTATTTTTTTTAAAGAATTTCTTTCTTTCTTTCTTTCTTTTTTTGGGTTTGTTTGTTTGTTTGTTTTGTTTGTTTGCTAAAGACTGAAGGATGCTGTAAAAACCTGTCAATCCCAAGGCCCCTGATAACTGAAAACGCAATGAACCCTTTGATTTGGCGCCCCCTGGTGGGCCAGAAGGTTCGGTGCACCGGTGTCGAGGAGGCCCCCTTTTCTAAGTACTGTACAAGCAAGAATTCAAACATGAGACACTGCAGCGCGCATTCATGTCTCCGAGTGTCTTTGTGGGTGGATTTCCAGGGCCAGCGGTGCCAGACCAGTACATACATACATACATACATACATACATACATACATACATACATACAATATATATATATATATATATATATTCAATATATCATAAGGGTTGGCTTGGGGTAATGCTTGTTCAGGAAAGGGGGGATGGGAAAAGGTCAGAGGTACAGGCAAAGGGGGTTCTGGACCGCTTCTGCTTCTCTCCTGGCCCAGTGGACGGGGCTGTCATTTTCACCCGACGGAATCGCAGGCTGGGCGGAGCCTCCTCCGGGCACCTATTTAAGTCGGCGCCTGTCGTGGCTGCCAGACACTTGCTGCCGGACACTTTGGGAGGAAAGAAGAAGAAGAAGGAGAAGGAGAAGGAGAAGGAGAAGGAGAAGGAGAAGGAGAAGGAGAAGGAGAAGGAGAAGGAGAAGGAGAAGGAGAAGGAGAAGGAGAAGGGGAAGAAGAAGAAGAAGAAATGCAAAACGGTGCCTTGGCAGGCCGACGTGCAGCGCGAGAGGAGGGAATGAGGACCCCCTCGAGATTCAGGGCCGTCCTAAACGTAATTCTAACTCTAACTCTAACTGTAACTGTAACTGTAACTGTAACTGTAACTGTAGCTGTAGATGTACCTGTACCTGTAACTGGAATTGTAGCTGTAGCTGTAGCTGTAACTGTAGCTCTAAAATGTAGCTGTAAATGTAACTGGAACTGGAACTGGAACTGGAACTGGAACTGGAACTGGAACTGGAACTGGAACTGGAACTGGAACTGGAACGCCAATGCCAACACCAACGCCAACACCAACACCAACAATAACAACAACAGCGATTTTGTAATTTTCATGGGGAATTAGTCTCTGGTCCATTTCTGCACCAACTCAGAAAGCTCAAACTGCCCAAGGAGCTGCTGATCCAGTTCTACAGAGGAGTGATCGAGTCTGTCACATCTGCACCTGTACAACTGTCTGGTTTGGCTCTGCAACCCTACAAGACAGACACAGACTTCAGAGGAACATTAGAACTGCAGGGAAAAAAAAAAACCTCTACCAACCTGCCTTTCTTTGAGGCCCTGTATAAGGCATGAGTCAAAAAAGAGGGCTGCAAAATTATAGACAGCCCCCTCACATCCTGGACATCCACTGTTTCAACTCCTATCCTCAGGGTCTCCTGAGGAACATTCAGAAGCTAGAAAATGGACTCGCATGGATGACGTTTGCGGTGCCCTGTGTTTACGGAATGCCCTTTTGTGACCTTCCCAGGAGCCAAGTAAATGCGGAAGGCAGAGTCACTGAACCCACATGTTCCTGAGGTGACTTCTGGGTTGAGAAGCGAAACGTCTCTCTCCCAGGACAAGCAAGAAAAAGTCCAGTTGAAGGACTCTTGCCAAAAAAAAAAAAAAGCACCTTTGGGACGACCCTGACCTGGGTGGCTGGGAAACTCCCTAGATGTCGTCGAACCCTCTTCCTCACGTGACAAACGGCAGCGAACGGGCCGTGGCAAGAAAAGGATCCCAACTTCCTATTTACATTCAACGTATTCTTAGAATGGGAAGAATTAATAAATCAATCCATCCATCAATCCATATGTATTTGCTTCTTTATTACGGTAGGAAACATGTTACAATATGGGAGAAGGAAGGGACTCCAGAAGATCACGAGGCAGATTGTATCCGAGCTGTTTGGAAAACCCATTTCCAGCACTCGTTCCATGAAATATTGAAAAAGTCAAAGACCCCCATGCCGTCCTCGAGCCAAGTTCTGTTTGTGGAAAAAAGGGTCTTCCTTGGTCTTCCCTGTAAGTAGTAGAAGCAAAGGGGGTTCTGGACCGCTTCCGCTTCTCTCCTCACACCGGTTCACAGCTGCCGAGGGCGGCCATCCGTTTCCCCAGCAGAGATGGAGCCGTTAGACCAGGGGTGGGCAAATGTGGCTCTTTTCTACAAGTTGTGGACTTCAGCTCCCAGAATTCCAGAGACCTTCCGTGGCAAAGAATGGGGTTTTTTGTTTTCTTTTGTTTTTTAATGACCACATGTATTTTTTTAAAAGAATTTCTTTCTTTCTTTCTTTCTTTTTTTGGGTTTGTTTGTTTGTTTGTTTTGTTTGTTTGCTAAAGACTGAAGGATGCTGTAAAAACCTGTCAATCCCAAGGCCCCTGATAACTGAAAACGCAATGAACCCTTTGATTTGGTGCCCCCTGGTGGGCCAGAAGGTTCGGTGCACCGGTGTCGAGGAGGCCCCCTTTTCTAAGTACTGTACAAGCAAGAATTCAAACATGAGACACTGCAGCGCGCGTTCATGTCTCCGAGTGTCTTTGTGGGTGGATTTCCAGGGCCAGCGGTGCCAGACCAGTACATACATACATACATACATACATACATACATAAATACATACATACATACAATATATATATATATATATATATATATATTCAATATATCATAAGGGTTGGCTTGGGGTAATGCTTCTTCAGGAAAGGGGGGATGGGAAAAGGTCAGAGGTACAGGCAAAGGGGGTTCTGGACCGCTTCTGCTTCTCTCCTGGCCCAGTGGGCGGGGCTGTCATTTTCACCCGACGGAATCGCAGGCTGGGCGGAGCCTCCTCCGGGCACCTATTTAAGTCGGCGCCGGTCGTGGCTGCCAGACACTTGCGGCCGGACACTTTGGGAGGAAAGAAGAAGAAGAAGAAGAAGAAGAAGAAGGAGAAGGAGAAGGAGAAGGAGAAGGAGAAGGAGAAGGAGAAGGGGAAGAAGAAGAAGAAGAAATGCAAAACGGTGCCTTGGCAGGCCGACGTGCAGCGCGAGAGGAGGGAATGAGGACCCCCTCGAGATTCAGGGCCGTCCTAAACGTAATTCTAACTCTAACTCTAACTCTAACTGTAACTGTAACTGTAACTGTAGCTGTAGATGTACCTGTACCTGTAACTGGAATTGTAGCTGTAGCTGTAGCTGTAACTGTAGCTCTAAAATGTAGCTGTAAATGTAACTGGAACTGGAACTGGAACTGGAACTGGAACTGGAACTGGAACTGGAACTGGAACTGCAACACCAATGCCAACACCAACGCCAACACCAACACCAACAATAACAACAACAGCGATTTTGTAATTTTCATGGGGAATTAGTCTCTGGTCCATTTCTGCACCAACTCAGAAAGCTCAAACTGCCCAAGGAGCTGCTGATCCAGTTCTACAGAGGAGTGATCGAGTCTGTCACATCTGCACCTGTACAACTGTCTGGTTTGGCTCTGCAACCCTACAAGACAGACACAGACTTCAGAGGAACATTAGAACTGCAGGGAAAAAAAAAAAACCTCTACCAACCTGCCTTTCTTTGAGGCCCTGTATACGGCATGAGTCAAAAAAGAGGGCTGCAAAAATATAGACAGCCCCCTCACATCCTGGACATCCACTGTTTCAATTC
Organism: Pituophis catenifer annectens; assembly: GCF_029215685.1. Lineage (NCBI taxonomy): Eukaryota > Metazoa > Chordata > Lepidosauria > Squamata > Colubridae > Pituophis > Pituophis catenifer. The sequence continues at coordinate 346,055,237 of NW_027256881.1, read as the reverse complement.
CTATCCTCAGGGTCTCCTGAGGAACATTCAGAAGCTAGAAAATGGACTCGCATGGATGACGTTTGCGGTGCCCTGTGTTTACGGAATGCCCTTTTGTGACCTTCCCAGGAGCCAAGTAAATGCGGAAGGCAGAGTCACTGAACCCACATGTTCCTGAGGTGACTTCTGGGTTGAGAAGCGAAACGTCTCTCTCCCAGGACAAGCAAGAAAAAGTCCAGTTGAAGGACTCTTGCCAAAAAAAAAAAAAGCACCTTTCGGACGACCCTGACCTGGCTGGCTGGCTGGCTGGGAAACTCCCTAGATGTCGTCGAACCCTCTTCCTCACGTGACAAACGGCAGCGAACGGGCCGTGGCAAGAAAAGGATCCCAACTTCCTATTTACATTCAACGTATTCTTAGAATGGGAAGAATTAATAAATCAATCCATCCATCAATCCATATGTATTTGCTTCTTCATTACGGTAGGAAACATGTTACAATATGGGAGAAGGAAGGGACTCCAGAAGATCACGAGGCAGATTGTATCCGAGCTGTTTGGAAAACCCATTTCCAGCACTCGTTCCATGAAATATTGAAAAAGTCAAAGACCCCCATGCCGTCCTCGAGCCAAGTTCTGTTTGTGGAAAAAAGGGTCTTCCTTGGTCTTCCCTGTAAGTAGTAGAAGCAAAGGGGGTTCTGGACCGCTTCCGCTTCTCTCCTCACACCGGTTCACAGCTGCCGAGGGCGGCCATCCGTTTCCCCAGCAGAGATGGAGCCGTTAGACCAGGGGTGGGCAAATGTGGCTCTTTTCTACAAGTTGTGGACTTCAGCTCCCAGAATTCCAGAGACCTTCCGTGGCAAAGAATGGGGTTTTTTGTTTTCTTTTGTTTTTTAATGACCACATGTATTTTTTTAAAAGAATTTCTTTCTTTCTTTCTTTCTTTCTTTCTTTTTTTGGGTTTGATTGTTTGTTTGTTTTGTTTGTTTGCTAAAGACTGAAGGATGCTGTAAAAACCTGTCAATCCCAAGGCCCCTGATAACTGAAAACGCAATGAACCCTTTGATTTGGCGCCCCCTGGTGGGCCAGAAGGTTCGGTGCACCGGTGTCGAGGAGGCCCCCTTTTTTAAGTACTGTACAAGCAAGAATTCAAACATGAGACACTGCAGCGCGCGTTCATGTCTCCGAGTGTCTTTGTGGGTGGATTTCCAGGGCCAGCGGTGCCAGACCAGTACATACATACATACATACATACATACATACATACATACATACATAAATACATACATACATACATACATACAATATATATATATATATATATATATTCAATATATCATAAGGGTTGGCTTGGGGTAATGCTTGTTCAGGAAAGGGGGGATGGGAAAAGGTCAGAGGTACAGGCAAAGGGGGTTCTGGACCGCTTCTGCTTCTCTCCTGGCCCAGTGGACGGGGCTGTCATTTTCACCCGACGGAATCGCAGGCTGGGCGGAGCCTCCTCCGGGCACCTATTTAAGTCGGCGCCTGTCGTGGCTGCCAGACACTTGCTGCCGGACACTTTGGGAGGAAAGAAGAAGAAGAAGGAGAAGGAGAAGGAGAAGGAGAAGGAGAAGGAGAAGGAGAAGGAGAAGGAGAAGGAGAAGGAGAAGGAGAAGGAGAAGGAGAAGGAGAAGGAGAAGGAGAAGGGGAAGAAGAAGAAGAAGAAATGCAAAACGGTGCCTTGGCAGGCCGACGTGCAGCGCGAGAGGAGGGAATGAGGACCCCCTCGAGATTCAGGGCCGTCCTAAACGTAATTCTAACTCTAACTCTAACTGTAACTGGAACTGGAACTGTAACTGTAACTGTAACTGTAGCTGTAGATGTACCTGTACCTGTAACTGGAATTGTAGCTGTAGCTGTAGCTGTAACTGTAGCTCTAAAATGTAGCTGTAAATGTAACTGGAACTGGAACTGGAACTGGAACTGGAACTGGAACTGGAACTGGAACTGGAACTGGAACTGGAACTGGAACGCCAATGCCAACACCAACGCCAACACCAACACCAACAATAACAACAACAGCGATTTTGTAATTTTCATGGGGAATTAGTCTCTGGTCCATTTCTGCACCAACTCAGAAAGCTCAAACTGCCCAAGGAGCTGCTGATCCAGTTCTACAGAGGAGTGATCGAGTCTGTCACATCTGCACCTGTACAACTGTCTGGTTTGGCTCTGCAACCCTACAAGACAGACACAGACTTCAGAGGAACATTAGAACTGCAGGGAAAAAAAAAAAACCTCTACCAACCTGCCTTTCTTTGAGGCCCTGTATAAGGCATGAGTCAAAAAAGAGGGCTGCAAAAATATAGACAGCCCCCTCACATCCTGGACATCCACTGTTTCAACTCCTATCCTCAGGGTCTCCTGAGGAACATTCAGAAGCTAGAAAATGGACTCGCATGGATGACGTTTGCGGTGCCCTGTGTTTACGGAATGCCCTTTTGTGACCTTCCCAGGAGCCAAGTAAATGCGGAAGGCAGAGTCACTGAACCCACATGTTCCTGAGGTGACTTCTGGGTTGAGAAGCGAAACGTCTCTCTCCCAGGACAAGCAAGAAAAAGTCCAGTTGAAGGACTCTTGCCAAAAAAAAAAAAAAGCACCTTTGGGACGACCCTGACCTGGGTGGCTGGGAAACTCCCTAGATGTCGTCGAACCCTCTTCCTCACGTGACAAACGGCAGCGAACGGGCCGTGGCAAGAAAAGGATCCCAACTTCCTATTTACATTCAACGTATTCTTAGAATGGGAAGAATTAATAAATCAATCCATCCATCAATCCATATGTATTTGCTTCTTCATTACGGTAGGAAACATGTTACAATATGGGAGAAGGAAGGGACTCCAGAAGATCACGAGGCAGATTGTATCCGAGCTGTTTGGAAAACCCATTTCCAGCACTCGTTCCATGAAATATTGAAAAAGTCAAAGACCCCCATGCCGTCCTCGAGCCAAGTTCTGTTTGTGGAAAAAAGGGTCTTCCTTGGTCTTCCCTGTAAGTAGTAGAAGCAAAGGGGGTTCTGGACCGCTTCCGCTTCTCTCCTCACACCGGTTCACAGCTGCCGAGGGCGGCCATCCGTTTCCCCAGCAGAGATGGAGCCGTTAGACCAGGGGTGGGCAAATGTGGCTCTTTTCTACAAGTTGTGGACTTCAGCTCCCAGAATTCCAGAGACCTTCCGTGGCAAAGAATGGGGTTTTTTGTTTTCTTTTGTTTTTTAATGACCACATGTATTTTTTTAAAAGAATTTCTTTCTTTCTTTCTTTCTTTCTTTCTTTTTTTGGGTTTGATTGTTTGTTTGTTTTGTTTGTTTGCTAAAGACTGAAGGATGCTGTAAAAACCTGTCAATCCCAAGGCCCCTGATAACTGAAAACGCAATGAACCCTTTGATTTGGCGCCCCCTGGTGGGCCAGAAGGTTCGGTGCACCGGTGTCGAGGAGGCCCCCTTTTTTAAGTACTGTACAAGCAAGAATTCAAACATGAGACACTGCAGCGCGCGTTCATGTCTCCGAGTGTCTTTGTGGGTGGATTTCCAGGGCCAGCAGTGCCAGACCAGTACATACATACATACATACATACATACATACATACATAAATACATACATACATACATACATACATACAATATATATATATATATATATATATTCAATATATCATAAGGGTTGGCTTGGGGTAATGCTTGTTCAGGAAAGGGGGGATGGGAAAAGGTCAGAGGTACAGGCAAAGGGGGTTCTGGACCGCTTCTGCTTCTCTCCTGGCCCAGTGGACGGGGCTGTCATTTTCACCCGACGGAATCGCAGGCTGGGCGGAGCCTCCTCCGGGCACCTATTTAAGTCGGCGCCTGTCGTGGCTGCCAGACACTTGCTGCCGGACACTTTGGGAGGAAAGAAGAAGAAGAAGGAGAAGGAGAAGGAGAAGGAGAAGGAGAAGGAGAAGGAGAAGGAGAAGGAGAAGGAGAAGGGGAAGAAGAAGAAGAAGAAATGCAAAACGGTGCCTTGGCAGGCCGACGTGCAGCGCGAGAGGAGGGAATGAGGACCCCCTCGAGATTCAGGGCCGTCCTAAACGTAATTCTAACTCTAACTCTAACTGGAACTGGAACTGTAACTGTAACTGTAACTGTAACTGTAGCTGTAGATGTACCTGTACCTGTAACTGGAATTGTAGCTGTAGCTGTAGCTGTAACTGTAGCTCTAAAATGTAGCTGTAAATGTAACTGGAACTGGAACTGGAACTGGAACTGGAACTGGAACTGGAACTGGAACTGGAACTGGAACTGGAACTGGAACGCCAATGCCAACACCAACGCCAACACCAACACCAACAATAACAACAACAGCGATTTTGTAATTTTCATGGGGAATTAGTCTCTGGTCCATTTCTGCACCAACTCAGAAAGCTCAAACTGCCCAAGGAGCTGCTGATCCAGTTCTACAGAGGAGTGATCGAGTCTGTCACATCTGCACCTGTACAACTGTCTGGTTTGGCTCTGCAACCCTACAAGACAGACACAGACTTCAGAGGAACATTAGAACTGCAGGGAAAAAAAAAAAACCTCTACCAACCTGCCTTTCTTTGAGGCCCTGTATAAGGCATGAGTCAAAAAAGAGGGCTGCAAAAATATAGACAGCCCCCTCACATCCTGGACATCCACTGTTTCAACTCCTATCCTCAGGGTCTCCTGAGGAACATTCAGAAGCTAGAAAATGGACTCGCATGGATGACGTTTGCGGTGCCCTGTGTTTACGGAATGCCCTTTTGTGACCTTCCCAGGAGCCAAGTAAATGCGGAAGGCAGAGTCACTGAACCCACATGTTCCTGAGGTGACTTCTGGGTTGAGAAGCGAAACGTCTCTCTCCCAGGACAAGCAAGAAAAAGTCCAGTTGAAGGACTCTTGCCAAAAAAAAAAAAAAGCACCTTTGGGACGACCCTGACCTGGGTGGCTGGGAAACTCCCTAGATGTCGTCGAACCCTCTTCCTCACGTGACAAACGGCAGCGAACGGGCCGTGGCAAGAAAAGGATCCCAACTTCCTATTTACATTCAACGTATTCTTAGAATGGGAAGAATTAATAAATCAATCCATCCATCAATCCATATGTATTTGCTTCTTTATTACGGTAGGAAACATGTTACAATATGGGAGAAGGAAGGGACTCCAGAAGATCACGAGGCAGATTGTATCCGAGCTGTTTGGAAAACCCATTTCCAGCACTCGTTCCATGAAATATTGAAAAAGTCAAAGACCCCCATGCCGTCCTCGAGCCAAGTTCTGTTTGTGGAAAAAAGGGTCTTCCTTGGTCTTCCCTGTAAGTAGTAGAAGCAAAGGGGGTTCTGGACCGCTTCCGCTTCTCTCCTCACACCGGTTCACAGCTGCCGAGGGCGGCCATCCGTTTCCCCAGCAGAGATGGAGCCGTTAGACCAGGGGTGGGCAAATGTGGCTCTTTTCTACAAGTTGTGGACTTCAGCTCCCAGAATTCCAGAGACCTTCCGTGGCAAAGAATGGGGTTTTTTGTTTTCTTTTGTTTTTTAATGACCACATGTATTTTTTTTAAAGAATTTCTTTCTTTCTTTCTTTCTTTTTTTGGGTTTGTTTGTTTGTTTGTTTTGTTTGTTTGCTAAAGACTGAAGGATGCTGTAAAAACCTGTCAATCCCAAGGCCCCTGATAACTGAAAACGCAATGAACCCTTTGATTTGGTGCCCCCTGGTGGGCCAGAAGGTTCGGTGCACCGGTGTCGAGGAGGCCCCCTTTTCTAAGTACTGTACAAGCAAGAATTCAAACATGAGACACTGCAGCGCGCGTTCATGTCTCCGAGTGTCTTTGTGGGTGGATTTCCAGGGCCAGCGGTGCCAGACCAGTACATACATACATACATACATACATAAATACATACATACATACATACAATATATATATATATATATATATATATATTCAATATATCATAAGGGTTGGCTTGGGGTAATGCTTGTTCAGGAAAGGGGGGATGGGAAAAGGTCAGAGGTACAGGCAAAGGGGGTTCTGGACCGCTTCTGCTTCTCTCCTGGCCCAGTGGACGGGGCTGTCATTTTCACCCGACGGAATCGCAGGCTGGGCGGAGCCTCCTCCGGGCACCTATTTAAGTCGGCGCCTGTCGTGGCTGCCAGACACTTGCTGCCGGACACTTTGGGAGGAAAGAAGAAGAAGAAGGAGAAGGAGAAGGAGAAGGAGAAGGAGAAGGAGAAGGAGAAGGAGAAGGAGAAGGAGAAGGAGAAGGAGAAGGAGAAGGAGAAGGAGAAGGAGAAGGAGAAGGAGAAGGAGAAGGAGAAGGAGAAGGAGAAGGAGAAGGAGAAGGGGAAGAAGAAGAAGAAGAAATGCAAAACGGTGCCTTGGCAGGCCGACGTGCAGCGCGAGAGGAGGGAATGAGGACCCCCTCGAGATTCAGGGCCGTCCTAAACGTAATTCTAACTCTAACTCTAACTCTAACTCTAACTGTAACTGTAACTGTAACTGTAACTGTAGCTGTAGATGTACCTGTACCTGTAACTGGAATTGTAGCTGTAGCTGTAGCTGTAACTGTAGCTCTAAAATGTAGCTGTAAATGTAACTGGAACTGGAACTGGAACTGGAACTGGAACTGGAACTGGAACTGGAACTGGAACTGCAACGCCAATGCCAACACCAACGCCAACACCAACACCAACAATAACAACAACAGCGATTTTGTAATTTTCATGGGGAATTAGTCTCTGGTCCATTTCTGCACCAACTCAGAAAGCTCAAACTGCCCAAGGAGCTGCTGATCCAGTTCTACAGAGGAGTGATCGAGTCTGTCACATCTGCACCTGTACAACTGTCTGGTTTGGCTCTGCAACCCTACAAGACAGACACAGACTTCAGAGGAACATTAGAACTGCAGGGAAAAAAAAAAAAACCTCTACCAACCTGCCTTTCTTTGAGGCCCTGTATACGGCATGAGTCAAAAAAGAGGGCTGCAAAAATATAGACAGCCCCCTCACATCCTGGACATCCACTGTTTCAACTCCTATCCTCAGGGTCTCCTGAGGAACATTCAGAAGCTAGAAAATGGACTCGCATGGATGACGTTTGCGGTGCCCTGTGTTTACGGAATGCCCTTTTGTGACCTTCCCAGGAGCCAAGTAAATGCAGAAGGCAGAGTCACTGAACCCACATGTTCCTGAGGTGACTTCTGGGTTGAGAAGCGAAACGTCTCTCTCCCAGGACAAGCAAGAAAAAGTCCAGTTGAAGGACTCTTGCCAAAAAAAAAAAAAGCACCTTTTTGACGACCCTGACCTGGGTGGCTGGGAAACTCCCTAGATGTCGTCGAACCCTCTTCCTCACGTGACAAACGGCAGCGAACGGGCCGTGGCAAGAAAAGGATCCCAACTTCCTATTTACATTCAACGTATTCTTAGAATGGGAAGAATTAATAAATCAATCCATCCATCAATCCATATGTATTTGCTTCTTCATTACGGTAGGAAACATGTTACAATATGGGAGAAGGAAGGGACTCCAGAAGATCACGAGGCAGATTGTATCCGAGCTGTTTGGAAAACCCATTTCCAGCACTCGTTCCATGAAATATTGAAAAAGTCAAAGACCCCCATGCCGTCCTCGAGCCAAGTTCTGTTTGTGGAAAAAAGGGTCTTCCTTGGTCTTCCCTGTAAGTAGTAGAAGCAAAGGGGGTTCTGGACCGCTTCCGCTTCTCTCCTCACACCGGTTCACAGCTGCCGAGGGCGGCCATCCGTTTCCCCAGCAGAGATGGAGCCGTTAGACCAGGGGTGGGCAAATGTGGCTCTTTTCTACAAGTTGTGGACTTCAGCTCCCAGAATTCCAGAGACCTTCCGTGGCAAAGAATGGGGTTTTTTGTTTTCTTTTGTTTTTTAATGACCACATGTATTTTTTTAAAAGAATTTCTTTCTTTCTTTCTTTCTTTCTTTCTTTTTTTGGGTTTGATTGTTTGTTTGTTTTGTTTGTTTGCTAAAGACTGAAGGATGCTGTAAAAACCTGTCAATCCCAAGGCCCCTGATAACTGAAAACGCAATGAACCCTTTGATTTGGCGCCCCCTGGTGGGCCAGAAGGTTCGGTGCACCGGTGTCGAGGAGGCCCCCTTTTTTAAGTACTGTACAAGCAAGAATTCAAACATGAGACACTGCAGCGCGCGTTCATGTCTCCGAGTGTCTTTGTGGGTGGATTTCCAGGGCCAGCAGTGCCAGACCAGTACATACATACATACATACATACATACATACATACATACATAAATACATACATACATACATACATACAATATATATATATATATATATATATTCAATATATCATAAGGGTTGGCTTGGGGTAATGCTTGTTCAGGAAAGGGGGGATGGGAAAAGGTCAGAGGTACAGGCAAAGGGGGTTCTGGACCGCTTCTGCTTCTCTCCTGGCCCAGTGGACGGGGCTGTCATTTTCACCCGACGGAATCGCAGGCTGGGCGGAGCCTCCTCCGGGCACCTATTTAAGTCGGCGCCTGTCGTGGCTGCCAGACACTTGCTGCCGGACACTTTGGGAGGAAAGAAGAAGAAGAAGGAGAAGGAGAAGGAGAAGGAGAAGGAGAAGGAGAAGGAGAAGGAGAAGGAGAAGGAGAAGGAGAAGGGGAAGAAGAAGAAGAAGAAATGCAAAACGGTGCCTTGGCAGGCCGACGTGCAGCGCGAGAGGAGGGAATGAGGACCCCCTCGAGATTCAGGGCCGTCCTAAACGTAATTCTAACTCTAACTCTAACTGGAACTGGAACTGTAACTGTAACTGTAACTGTAACTGTAGCTGTAGATGTACCTGTACCTGTAACTGGAATTGTAGCTGTAGCTGTAGCTGTAACTGTAGCTCTAAAATGTAGCTGTAAATGTAACTGGAACTGGAACTGGAACTGGAACTGGAACTGGAACTGGAACTGGAACTGGAACTGGAACTGGAACTGGAACGCCAATGCCAACACCAACGCCAACACCAACACCAACAATAACAACAACAGCGATTTTGTAATTTTCATGGGGAATTAGTCTCTGGTCCATTTCTGCACCAACTCAGAAAGCTCAAACTGCCCAAGGAGCTGCTGATCCAGTTCTACAGAGGAGTGATCGAGTCTGTCACATCTGCACCTGTACAACTGTCTGGTTTGGCTCTGCAACCCTACAAGACAGACACAGACTTCAGAGGAACATTAGAACTGCAGGGAAAAAAAAAAAACCTCTACCAACCTGCCTTTCTTTGAGGCCCTGTATAAGGCATGAGTCAAAAAAGAGGGCTGCAAAAATATAGACAGCCCCCTCACATCCTGGACATCCACTGTTTCAACTCCTATCCTCAGGGTCTCCTGAGGAACATTCAGAAGCTAGAAAATGGACTCGCATGGATGACGTTTGCGGTGCCCTGTGTTTACGGAATGCCCTTTTGTGACCTTCCCAGGAGCCAAGTAAATGCGGAAGGCAGAGTCACTGAACCCACATGTTCCTGAGGTGACTTCTGGGTTGAGAAGCGAAACGTCTCTCTCCCAGGACAAGCAAGAAAAAGTCCAGTTGAAGGACTCTTGCCAAAAAAAAAAAAAAGCACCTTTGGGACGACCCTGACCTGGGTGGCTGGGAAACTCCCTAGATGTCGTCGAACCCTCTTCCTCACGTGACAAACGGCAGCGAACGGGCCGTGGCAAGAAAAGGATCCCAACTTCCTATTTACATTCAACGTATTCTTAGAATGGGAAGAATTAATAAATCAATCCATCCATCAATCCATATGTATTTGCTTCTTTATTACGGTAGGAAACATGTTACAATATGGGAGAAGGAAGGGACTCCAGAAGATCACGAGGCAGATTGTATCCGAGCTGTTTGGAAAACCCATTTCCAGCACTCGTTCCATGAAATATTGAAAAAGTCAAAGACCCCCATGCCGTCCTCGAGCCAAGTTCTGTTTGTGGAAAAAAGGGTCTTCCTTGGTCTTCCCTGTAAGTAGTAGAAGCAAAGGGGGTTCTGGACCGCTTCCGCTTCTCTCCTCACACCGGTTCACAGCTGCCGAGGGCGGCCATCCGTTTCCCCAGCAGAGATGGAGCCGTTAGACCAGGGGTGGGCAAATGTGGCTCTTTTCTACAAGTTGTGGACTTCAGCTCCCAGAATTCCAGAGACCTTCCGTGGCAAAGAATGGGGTTTTTTGTTTTCTTTTGTTTTTTAATGACCACATGTATTTTTTTTAAAGAATTTCTTTCTTTCTTTCTTTCTTTTTTTGGGTTTGTTTGTTTGTTTGTTTTGTTTGTTTGCTAAAGACTGAAGGATGCTGTAAAAACCTGTCAATCCCAAGGCCCCTGATAACTGAAAACGCAATGAACCCTTTGATTTGGTGCCCCCTGGTGGGCCAGAAGGTTCGGTGCACCGGTGTCGAGGAGGCCCCCTTTTCTAAGTACTGTACAAGCAAGAATTCAAACATGAGACACTGCAGCGCGCGTTCATGTCTCCGAGTGTCTTTGTGGGTGGATTTCCAGGGCCAGCGGTGCCAGACCAGTACATACATACATACATACATACATAAATACATACATACATACATACAATATATATATATATATATATATATATTCAATATATCATAAGGGTTGGCTTGGGGTAATGCTTGTTCAGGAAAGGGGGGATGGGAAAAGGTCAGAGGTACAGGCAAAGGGGGTTCTGGACCGCTTCTGCTTCTCTCCTGGCCCAGTGGACGGGGCTGTCATTTTCACCCGACGGAATCGCAGGCTGGGCGGAGCCTCCTCCGGGCACCTATTTAAGTCGGCGCCTGTCGTGGCTGCCAGACACTTGCGGCCGGACACTTTGGGAGGAAAGAAGAAGAAGAAGAAGAAGAAGGAGGAGAAGGAGAAGGAGAAGGAGAAGGAGAAGGAGAAGGAGAAGGAGAAGGAGAAGGAGAAGGAGAAGGAGAAGGAGAAGGAGAAGGGGAAGAAGAAGAAGAAGAAATGCAAAACGGTGCCTTGGCAGGCCGACGTGCAGCGCGAGAGGAGGGAATGAGGACCCCCTCGAGATTCAGGGCCGTCCTAAACGTAATTCTAACTCTAACTCTAACTCTAACTCTAACTGTAACTGTAACTGTAACTGTAACTGTAGCTGTAGATGTACCTGTACCTGTAACTGGAATTGTAGCTGTAGCTGTAGCTGTAACTGTAGCTCTAAAATGTAGCTGTAAATGTAACTGGAACTGGAACTGGAACTGGAACTGGAACTGGAACTGGAACTGGAACTGGAACTGCAACGCCAATGCCAACACCAACGCCAACACCAACACCAACAATAACAACAACAGCGATTTTGTAATTTTCATGGGGAATTAGTCTCTGGTCCATTTCTGCACCAACTCAGAAAGCTCAAACTGCCCAAGGAGCTGCTGATCCAGTTCTACAGAGGAGTGATCGAGTCTGTCACATCTGCACCTGTACAACTGTCTGGTTTGGCTCTGCAACCCTACAAGACAGACACAGACTTCAGAGGAACATTAGAACTGCAGGGAAAAAAAAAAAACCTCTACCAACCTGCCTTTCTTTGAGGCCCTGTATACGGCATGAGTCAAAAAAGAGGGCTGCAAAAATATAGACAGCCCCCTCACATCCTGGACATCCACTGTTTCAACTCCTATCCTCAGGGTCTCCTGAGGAACATTCAGAAGCTAGAAAATGGACTCGCATGGATGACGTTTGCGGTGCCCTGTGTTTACGGAATGCCCTTTTGTGACCTTCCCAGGAGCCAAGTAAATGCAGAAGGCAGAGTCACTGAACCCACATGTTCCTGAGGTGACTTCTGGGTTGAGAAGCGAAACGTCTCTCTCCCAGGACAAGCAAGAAAAAGTCCAGTTGAAGGACTCTTGCCAAAAAAAAAAAAAGCACCTTTTTGACGACCCTGACCTGGGTGGCTGGGAAACTCCCTAGATGTCGTCGAACCCTCTTCCTCACGTGACAAACGGCAGCGAACGGGCCGTGGCAAGAAAAGGATCCCAACTTCCTATTTACATTCAACGTATTCTTAGAATGGGAAGAATTAATAAATCAATCCATCCATCAATCCATATGTATTTGCTTCTTTATTACGGGAGGAAACATGTTACAATATGGGAGAAGGAAGGGACTCCAGAAGATCACGAGGCAGATTGTATCCGAGCTGTTTGGAAAACCCATTTCCAGCACTCGTTCCATGAAATATTGAAAAAGTCAAAGACCCCCATGCCGTCCTCGAGCCAAGTTCTGTTTGTGGAAAAAAGGGTCTTCCTTGGTCTTCCCTGTAAGTAGTAGAAGCAAAGGGGGTTCTGGACCGCTTCCGCTTCTCTCCTCACACCGGTTCACAGCTGCCGAGGGCGGCCATCCGTTTCCCCAGCAGAGATGGAGCCGTTAGACCAGGGGTGGGCAAATGTGGCTCTTTTCTACAAGTTGTGGACTTCAGCTCCCAGAATTCCAGAGACCTTCCGTGGCAAAGAATGGGGTTTTTTGTTTTCTTTTGTTTTTTAATGACCACATGTATTTTTTTTAAAGAATTTCTTTCTTTCTTTCTTTCTTTTTTTGGGTTTGTTTGTTTGTTTGTTTTGTTTGTTTGCTAAAGACTGAAGGATGCTGTAAAAACCTGTCAATCCCAAGGCCCCTGATAACTGAAAACGCAATGAACCCTTTGATTTGGTGCCCCCTGGTGGGCCAGAAGGTTCGGTGCACCGGTGTCGAGGAGGCCCCCTTTTCTAAGTACTGTACAAGCAAGAATTCAAACATGAGACACTGCAGCGCGCGTTCATGTCTCCGAGTGTCTTTGTGGGTGGATTTCCAGGGCCAGCGGTGCCAGACCAGTACATACATACATACATACATACATAAATACATACATACATACATACAATATATATATATATATATATATATATTCAATATATCATAAGGGTTGGCTTGGGGTAATGCTTGTTCAGGAAAGGGGGGATGGGAAAAGGTCAGAGGTACAGGCAAAGGGGGTTCTGGACCGCTTCTGCTTCTCTCCTGGCCCAGTGGACGGGGCTGTCATTTTCACCCGACGGAATCGCAGGCTGGGCGGAGCCTCCTCCGGGCACCTATTTAAGTCGGCGCCTGTCGTGGCTGCCAGACACTTGCGGCCGGACACTTTGGGAGGAAAGAAGAAGAAGAAGAAGAAGAAGGAGGAGAAGGAGAAGGAGAAGGAGAAGGAGAAGGAGAAGGAGAAGGAGAAGGAGAAGGAGAAGGAGAAGGAGAAGGAGAAGGAGAAGGGGAAGAAGAAGAAGAAGAAATGCAAAACGGTGCCTTGGCAGGCCGACGTGCAGCGCGAGAGGAGGGAATGAGGACCCCCTCGAGATTCAGGGCCGTCCTAAACGTAATTCTAACTCTAACTCTAACTCTAACTCTAACTGTAACTGTAACTGTAACTGTAACTGTAGCTGTAGATGTACCTGTACCTGTAACTGGAATTGTAGCTGTAGCTGTAGCTGTAACTGTAGCTCTAAAATGTAGCTGTAAATGTAACTGGAACTGGAACTGGAACTGGAACTGGAACTGGAACTGGAACTGGAACTGGAACTGCAACGCCAATGCCAACACCAACGCCAACACCAACACCAACAATAACAACAACAGCGATTTTGTAATTTTCATGGGGAATTAGTCTCTGGTCCATTTCTGCACCAACTCAGAAAGCTCAAACTGCCCAAGGAGCTGCTGATCCAGTTCTACAGAGGAGTGATCGAGTCTGTCACATCTGCACCTGTACAACTGTCTGGTTTGGCTCTGCAACCCTACAAGACAGACACAGACTTCAGAGGAACATTAGAACTGCAGGGAAAAAAAAAAAAACCTCTACCAACCTGCCTTTCTTTGAGGCCCTGTATACGGCATGAGTCAAAAAAGAGGGCTGCAAAAATATAGACAGCCCCCTCACATCCTGGACATCCACTGTTTCAACTCCTATCCTCAGGGTCTCCTGAGGAACATTCAGAAGCTAGAAAATGGACTCGCATGGATGACGTTTGCGGTGCCCTGTGTTTACGGAATGCCCTTTTGTGACCTTCCCAGGAGCCAAGTAAATGCAGAAGGCAGAGTCACTGAACCCACATGTTCCTGAGGTGACTTCTGGGTTGAGAAGCGAAACGTCTCTCTCCCAGGACAAGCAAGAAAAAGTCCAGTTGAAGGACTCTTGCCAAAAAAAAAAAAGCACCTTTTTGACGACCCTGACCTGGGTGGCTGGGAAACTCCCTAGATGTCGTCGAACCCTCTTCCTCACGTGACAAACGGCAGCGAACGGGCCGTGGCAAGAAAAGGATCCCAACTTCCTATTTACATTCAACGTATTCTTAGAATGGGAAGAATTAATAAATCAATCCATCCATCAATCCATATGTATTTGCTTCTTTATTACGGGAGGAAACATGTTACAATATGGGAGAAGGAAGGGACTCCAGAAGATCACGAGGCAGATTGTATCCGAGCTGTTTGGAAAACCCATTTCCAGCACTCGTTCCATGAAATATTGAAAAAGTCAAAGACCCCCATGCCGTCCTCGAGCCAAGTTCTGTTTGTGGAAAAAAGGGTCTTCCTTGGTCTTCCCTGTAAGTAGTAGAAGCAAAGGGGGTTCTGGACCGCTTCCGCTTCTCTCCTCACACCGGTTCACAGCTGCCGAGGGCGGCCATCCGTTTCCCCAGCAGAGATGGAGCCGTTAGACCAGGGGTGGGCAAATGTGGCTCTTTTCTACAAGTTGTGGACTTCAGCTCCCAGAATTCCAGAGACCTTCCGTGGCAAAGAATGGGGTTTTTTGTTTTCTTTTGTTTTTTAATGACCACATGTATTTTTTTAAAAGAATTTCTTTCTTTCTTTCTTTCTTTCTTTCTTTTTTTGGGTTTGATTGTTTGTTTGTTTTGTTTGTTTGCTAAAGACTGAAGGATGCTGTAAAAACCTGTCAATCCCAAGGCCCCTGATAACTGAAAACGCAATGAACCCTTTGATTTGGCGCCCCCTGGTGGGCCAGAAGGTTCGGTGCACCGGTGTCGAGGAGGCCCCCTTTTTTAAGTACTGTACAAGCAAGAATTCAAACATGAGACACTGCAGCGCGCGTTCATGTCTCCGAGTGTCTTTGTGGGTGGATTTCCAGGGCCAGCAGTGCCAGACCAGTACATACATACATACATACATACATACATACATACATACATAAATACATACATACATACATACATACAATATATATATATATATATATATATTCAATATATCATAAGGGTTGGCTTGGGGTAATGCTTGTTCAGGAAAGGGGGGATGGGAAAAGGTCAGAGGTACAGGCAAAGGGGGTTCTGGACCGCTTCTGCTTCTCTCCTGGCCCAGTGGACGGGGCTGTCATTTTCACCCGACGGAATCGCAGGCTGGGCGGAGCCTCCTCCGGGCACCTATTTAAGTCGGCGCCTGTCGTGGCTGCCAGACACTTGCTGCCGGACACTTTGGGAGGAAAGAAGAAGAAGAAGGAGAAGGAGAAGGAGAAGGAGAAGGAGAAGGAGAAGGAGAAGGAGAAGGAGAAGGAGAAGGAGAAGGGGAAGAAGAAGAAGAAGAAATGCAAAACGGTGCCTTGGCAGGCCGACGTGCAGCGCGAGAGGAGGGAATGAGGACCCCCTCGAGATTCAGGGCCGTCCTAAACGTAATTCTAACTCTAACTCTAACTGGAACTGGAACTGTAACTGTAACTGTAACTGTAACTGTAGCTGTAGATGTACCTGTACCTGTAACTGGAATTGTAGCTGTAGCTGTAGCTGTAACTGTAGCTCTAAAATGTAGCTGTAAATGTAACTGGAACTGGAACTGGAACTGGAACTGGAACTGGAACTGGAACTGGAACTGGAACTGGAACTGGAACGCCAATGCCAACACCAACGCCAACACCAACAATAACAACAACAGCGATTTTGTAATTTTCATGGGGAATTAGTCTCTGGTCCATTTCTGCACCAACTCAGAAAGCTCAAACTGCCCAAGGAGCTGCTGATCCAGTTCTACAGAGGAGTGATCGAGTCTGTCACATCTGCACCTGTACAACTGTCTGGTTTGGCTCTGCAACCCTACAAGACAGACACAGACTTCAGAGGAACATTAGAACTGCAGGGAAAAAAAAAAAACCTCTACCAACCTGCCTTTCTTTGAGGCCCTGTATAAGGCATGAGTCAAAAAAGAGGGCTGCAAAAATATAGACAGCCCCCTCACATCCTGGACATCCACTGTTTCAACTCCTATCCTCAGGGTCTCCTGAGGAACATTCAGAAGCTAGAAAATGGACTCGCATGGATGACGTTTGCGGTGCCCTGTGTTTACGGAATGCCCTTTTGTGACCTTCCCAGGAGCCAAGTAAATGCGGAAGGCAGAGTCACTGAACCCACATGTTCCTGAGGTGACTTCTGGGTTGAGAAGCGAAACGTCTCTCTCCCAGGACAAGCAAGAAAAAGTCCAGTTGAAGGACTCTTGCCAAAAAAAAAAAAAAGCACCTTTGGGACGACCCTGACCTGGGTGGCTGGGAAACTCCCTAGATGTCGTCGAACCCTCTTCCTCACGTGACAAACGGCAGCGAACGGGCCGTGGCAAGAAAAGGATCCCAACTTCCTATTTACATTCAACGTATTCTTAGAATGGGAAGAATTAATAAATCAATCCATCCATCAATCCATATGTATTTGCTTCTTTATTACGGTAGGAAACATGTTACAATATGGGAGAAGGAAGGGACTCCAGAAGATCACGAGGCAGATTGTATCCGAGCTGTTTGGAAAACCCATTTCCAGCACTCGTTCCATGAAATATTGAAAAAGTCAAAGACCCCCATGCCGTCCTCGAGCCAAGTTCTGTTTGTGGAAAAAAGGGTCTTCCTTGGTCTTCCCTGTAAGTAGTAGAAGCAAAGGGGGTTCTGGACCGCTTCCGCTTCTCTCCTCACACCGGTTCACAGCTGCCGAGGGCGGCCATCCGTTTCCCCAGCAGAGATGGAGCCGTTAGACCAGGGGTGGGCAAATGTGGCTCTTTTCTACAAGTTGTGGACTTCAGCTCCCAGAATTCCAGAGACCTTCCGTGGCAAAGAATGGGGTTTTTTGTTTTCTTTTGTTTTTTAATGACCACATGTATTTTTTTTAAAGAATTTCTTTCTTTCTTTCTTTCTTTTTTTGGGTTTGTTTGTTTGTTTGTTTTGTTTGTTTGCTAAAGACTGAAGGATGCTGTAAAAACCTGTCAATCCCAAGGCCCCTGATAACTGAAAACGCAATGAACCCTTTGATTTGGTGCCCCCTGGTGGGCCAGAAGGTTCGGTGCACCGGTGTCGAGGAGGCCCCCTTTTCTAAGTACTGTACAAGCAAGAATTCAAACATGAGACACTGCAGCGCGCGTTCATGTCTCCGAGTGTCTTTGTGGGTGGATTTCCAGGGCCAGCGGTGCCAGACCAGTACATACATACATACATACATACATAAATACATACATACATACATACAATATATATATATATATATATATATATTCAATATATCATAAGGGTTGGCTTGGGGTAATGCTTGTTCAGGAAAGGGGGGATGGGAAAAGGTCAGAGGTACAGGCAAAGGGGGTTCTGGACCGCTTCTGCTTCTCTCCTGGCCCAGTGGACGGGGCTGTCATTTTCACCCGACGGAATCGCAGGCTGGGCGGAGCCTCCTCCGGGCACCTATTTAAGTCGGCGCCTGTCGTGGCTGCCAGACACTTGCGGCCGGACACTTTGGGAGGAAAGAAGAAGAAGAAGAAGAAGAAGGAGGAGAAGGAGAAGGAGAAGGAGAAGGAGAAGGAGAAGGAGAAGGAGAAGGAGAAGGAGAAGGAGAAGGAGAAGGAGAAGGAGAAGGAGAAGGGGAAGAAGAAGAAGAAGAAATGCAAAACGGTGCCTTGGCAGGCCGACGTGCAGCGCGAGAGGAGGGAATGAGGACCCCCTCGAGATTCAGGGCCGTCCTAAACGTAATTCTAACTCTAACTCTAACTCTAACTCTAACTGTAACTGTAACTGTAACTGTAACTGTAGCTGTAGATGTACCTGTACCTGTAACTGGAATTGTAGCTGTAGCTGTAGCTGTAACTGTAGCTCTAAAATGTAGCTGTAAATGTAACTGGAACTGGAACTGGAACTGGAACTGGAACTGGAACTGGAACTGGAACTGCAACGCCAATGCCAACACCAACGCCAACACCAACACCAACAATAACAACAACAGCGATTTTGTAATTTTCATGGGGAATTAGTCTCTGGTCCATTTCTGCACCAACTCAGAAAGCTCAAACTGCCCAAGGAGCTGCTGATCCAGTTCTACAGAGGAGTGATCGAGTCTGTCACATCTGCACCTGTACAACTGTCTGGTTTGGCTCTGCAACCCTACAAGACAGACACAGACTTCAGAGGAACATTAGAACTGCAGGGAAAAAAAAAAAACCTCTACCAACCTGCCTTTCTTTGAGGCCCTGTATACGGCATGAGTCAAAAAAGAGGGCTGCAAAAATATAGACAGCCCCCTCACATCCTGGACATCCACTGTTTCAACTCCTATCCTCAGGGTCTCCTGAGGAACATTCAGAAGCTAGAAAATGGACTCGCATGGATGACGTTTGCGGTGCCCTGTGTTTACGGAATGCCCTTTTGTGACCTTCCCAGGAGCCAAGTAAATGCAGAAGGCAGAGTCACTGAACCCACATGTTCCTGAGGTGACTTCTGGGTTGAGAAGCGAAACGTCTCTCTCCCAGGACAAGCAAGAAAAAGTCCAGTTGAAGGACTCTTGCCAAAAAAAAAAAAAGCACCTTTTTGACGACCCTGACCTGGGTGGCTGGGAAACTCCCTAGATGTCGTCGAACCCTCTTCCTCACGTGACAAACGGCAGCGAACGGGCCGTGGCAAGAAAAGGATCCCAACTTCCTATTTACATTCAACGTATTCTTAGAATGGGAAGAATTAATAAATCAATCCATCCATCAATCCATATGTATTTGCTTCTTTATTACGGGAGGAAACATGTTACAATATGGGAGAAGGAAGGGACTCCAGAAGATCACGAGGCAGATTGTATCCGAGCTGTTTGGAAAACCCATTTCCAGCACTCGTTCCATGAAATATTGAAAAAGTCAAAGACCCCCATGCCGTCCTCGAGCCAAGTTCTGTTTGTGGAAAAAAGGGTCTTCCTTGGTCTTCCCTGTAAGTAGTAGAAGCAAAGGGGGTTCTGGACCGCTTCCGCTTCTCTCCTCACACCGGTTCACAGCTGCCGAGGGCGGCCATCCGTTTCCCCAGCAGAGATGGAGCCGTTAGACCAGGGGTGGGCAAATGTGGCTCTTTTCTACAAGTTGTGGACTTCAGCTCCCAGAATTCCAGAGACCTTCCGTGGCAAAGAATGGGGTTTTTTGTTTTCTTTTGTTTTTTAATGACCACATGTATTTTTTTAAAAGAATTTCTTTCTTTCTTTCTTTCTTTCTTTCTTTCTTTTTTTGGGTTTGATTGTTTGTTTGTTTTGTTTGTTTGCTAAAGACTGAAGGATGCTGTAAAAACCTGTCAATCCCAAGGCCCCTGATAACTGAAAACGCAATGAACCCTTTGATTTGGCGCCCCCTGGTGGGCCAGAAGGTTCGGTGCACCGGTGTCGAGGAGGCCCCCTTTTTTAAGTACTGTACAAGCAAGAATTCAAACATGAGACACTGCAGTGCGCGTTCATGTCTCCGAGTGTCTTTGTGGGTGGATTTCCAGGGCCAGCAGTGCCAGACCAGTACATACATACATACATACATACATACATACATACATACATAAATACATACATACATACATACATACATACAATATATATATATATATATATATATTCAATATATCATAAGGGTTGGCTTGGGGTAATGCTTGTTCAGGAAAGGGGGGATGGGAAAAGGTCAGAGGTACAGGCAAAGGGGGTTCTGGACCGCTTCTGCTTCTCTCCTGGCCCAGTGGACGGGGCTGTCATTTTCACCCGACGGAATCGCAGGCTGGGCGGAGCCTCCTCCGGGCACCTATTTAAGTCGGCGCCTGTCGTGGCTGCCAGACACTTGCTGCCGGACACTTTGGGAGGAAAGAAGAAGAAGAAGGAGAAGGAGAAGGAGAAGGAGAAGGAGAAGGAGAAGGAGAAGGAGAAGGAGAAGGAGAAGGAGAAGGAGAAGGGGAAGAAGAAGAAGAAGAAATGCAAAACGGTGCCTTGGCAGGCCGACGTGCAGCGCGAGAGGAGGGAATGAGGACCCCCTCGAGATTCAGGGCCGTCCTAAACGTAATTCTAACTCTAACTCTAACTGGAACTGGAACTGTAACTGTAACTGTAACTGTAACTGTAGCTGTAGATGTACCTGTACCTGTAACTGGAATTGTAGCTGTAGCTGTAGCTGTAACTGTAGCTCTAAAATGTAGCTGTAAATGTAACTGGAACTGGAACTGGAACTGGAACTGGAACTGGAACTGGAACTGGAACTGGAACTGGAACTGGAACTGGAACTGGAACGCCAATGCCAACACCAACGCCAACACCAACACCAACAATAACAACAACAGCGATTTTGTAATTTTCATGGGGAATTAGTCTCTGGTCCATTTCTGCACCAACTCAGAAAGCTCAAACTGCCCAAGGAGCTGCTGATCCAGTTCTACAGAGGAGTGATCGAGTCTGTCACATCTGCACCTGTACAACTGTCTGGTTTGGCTCTGCAACCCTACAAGACAGACACAGACTTCAGAGGAACATTAGAACTGCAGGGAAAAAAAAAAAACCTCTACCAACCTGCCTTTCTTTGAGGCCCTGTATAAGGCATGAGTCAAAAAAGAGGGCTGCAAAAATATAGACAGCCCCCTCACATCCTGGACATCCACTGTTTCAACTCCTATCCTCAGGGTCTCCTGAGGAACATTCAGAAGCTAGAAAATGGACTCGCATGGATGACGTTTGCGGTGCCCTGTGTTTACGGAATGCCCTTTTGTGACCTTCCCAGGAGCCAAGTAAATGCGGAAGGCAGAGTCACTGAACCCACATGTTCCTGAGGTGACTTCTGGGTTGAGAAGCGAAACGTCTCTCTCCCAGGACAAGCAAGAAAAAGTCCAGTTGAAGGACTCTTGCCAAAAAAAAAAAAAAGCACCTTTGGGACGACCCTGACCTGGGTGGCTGGGAAACTCCCTAGATGTCGTCGAACCCTCTTCCTCACGTGACAAACGGCAGCGAACGGGCCGTGGCAAGAAAAGGATCCCAACTTCCTATTTACATTCAACGTATTCTTAGAATGGGAAGAATTAATAAATCAATCCATCCATCAATCCATATGTATTTGCTTCTTTATTACGGTAGGAAACATGTTACAATATGGGAGAAGGAAGGGACTCCAGAAGATCACGAGGCAGATTGTATCCGAGCTGTTTGGAAAACCCATTTCCAGCACTCGTTCCATGAAATATTGAAAAAGTCAAAGACCCCCATGCCGTCCTCGAGCCAAGTTCTGTTTGTGGAAAAAAGGGTCTTCCTTGGTCTTCCCTGTAAGTAGTAGAAGCAAAGGGGGTTCTGGACCGCTTCCGCTTCTCTCCTCACACCGGTTCACAGCTGCCGAGGGCGGCCATCCGTTTCCCCAGCAGAGATGGAGCCGTTAGACCAGGGGTGGGCAAATGTGGCTCTTTTCTACAAGTTGTGGACTTCAGCTCCCAGAATTCCAGAGACCTTCCGTGGCAAAGAATGGGGTTTTTTGTTTTCTTTTGTTTTTTAATGACCACATGTATTTTTTTAAAAGAATTTCTTTCTTTCTTTCTTTCTTTCTTTCTTTCTTTTTTTGGGTTTGATTGTTTGTTTGTTTTGTTTGTTTGCTAAAGACTGAAGGATGCTGTAAAAACCTGTCAATCCCAAGGCCCCTGATAACTGAAAACGCAATGAACCCTTTGATTTGGCGCCCCCTGGTGGGCCAGAAGGTTCGGTGCACCGGTGTCGAGGAGGCCCCCTTTTTTAAGTACTGTACAAGCAAGAATTCAAACATGAGACACTGCAGCGCGCGTTCATGTCTCCGAGTGTCTTTGTGGGTGGATTTCCAGGGCCAGCAGTGCCAGACCAGTACATACATACATACATACATACATACATACATACATACATAAATACATACATACATACATACATACAATATATATATATATATATATATATTCAATATATCATAAGGGTTGGCTTGGGGTAATGCTTGTTCAGGAAAGGGGGGATGGGAAAAGGTCAGAGGTACAGGCAAAGGGGGTTCTGGACCGCTTCTGCTTCTCTCCTGGCCCAGTGGACGGGGCTGTCATTTTCACCCGACGGAATCGCAGGCTGGGCGGAGCCTCCTCCGGGCACCTATTTAAGTCGGCGCCTGTCGTGGCTGCCAGACACTTGCTGCCGGACACTTTGGGAGGAAAGAAGAAGAAGAAGGAGAAGGAGAAGGAGAAGGAGAAGGAGAAGGAGAAGGAGAAGGAGAAGGAGAAGGAGAAGGAGAAGGGGAAGAAGAAGAAGAAGAAATGCAAAACGGTGCCTTGGCAGGCCGACGTGCAGCGCGAGAGGAGGGAATGAGGACCCCCTCGAGATTCAGGGCCGTCCTAAACGTAATTCTAACTCTAACTCTAACTGGAACTGGAACTGTAACTGTAACTGTAACTGTAACTGTAGCTGTAGATGTACCTGTACCTGTAACTGGAATTGTAGCTGTAGCTGTAGCTGTAACTGTAGCTCTAAAATGTAGCTGTAAATGTAACTGGAACTGGAACTGGAACTGGAACTGGAACTGGAACTGGAACTGGAACTGGAACTGGAACTGGAACTGGAACTGGAACGCCAATGCCAACACCAACGCCAACACCAACACCAACAATAACAACAACAGCGATTTTGTAATTTTCATGGGGAATTAGTCTCTGGTCCATTTCTGCACCAACTCAGAAAGCTCAAACTGCCCAAGGAGCTGCTGATCCAGTTCTACAGAGGAGTGATCGAGTCTGTCACATCTGCACCTGTACAACTGTCTGGTTTGGCTCTGCAACCCTACAAGACAGACACAGACTTCAGAGGAACATTAGAACTGCAGGGAAAAAAAAAAAACCTCTACCAACCTGCCTTTCTTTGAGGCCCTGTATAAGGCATGAGTCAAAAAAGAGGGCTGCAAAAATATAGACAGCCCCCTCACATCCTGGACATCCACTGTTTCAACTCCTATCCTCAGGGTCTCCTGAGGAACATTCAGAAGCTAGAAAATGGACTCGCATGGATGACGTTTGCGGTGCCCTGTGTTTACGGAATGCCCTTTTGTGACCTTCCCAGGAGCCAAGTAAATGCGGAAGGCAGAGTCACTGAACCCACATGTTCCTGAGGTGACTTCTGGGTTGAGAAGCGAAACGTCTCTCTCCCAGGACAAGCAAGAAAAAGTCCAGTTGAAGGACTCTTGCCAAAAAAAAAAAAAAAGCACCTTTGGGACGACCCTGACCTGGGTGGCTGGGAAACTCCCTAGATGTCGTCGAACCCTCTTCCTCACGTGACAAACGGCAGCGAACGGGCCGTGGCAAGAAAAGGATCCCAACTTCCTATTTACATTCAACGTATTCTTAGAATGGGAAGAATTAATAAATCAATCCATCCATCAATCCATATGTATTTGCTTCTTTATTACGGTAGGAAACATGTTACAATATGGGAGAAGGAAGGGACTCCAGAAGATCACGAGGCAGATTGTATCCGAGCTGTTTGGAAAACCCATTTCCAGCACTCGTTCCATGAAATATTGAAAAAGTCAAAGACCCCCATGCCGTCCTCGAGCCAAGTTCTGTTTGTGGAAAAAAGGGTCTTCCTTGGTCTTCCCTGTAAGTAGTAGAAGCAAAGGGGGTTCTGGACCGCTTCCGCTTCTCTCCTCACACCGGTTCACAGCTGCCGAGGGCGGCCATCCGTTTCCCCAGCAGAGATGGAGCCGTTAGACCAGGGGTGGGCAAATGTGGCTCTTTTCTACAAGTTGTGGACTTCAGCTCCCAGAATTCCAGAGACCTTCCGTGGCAAAGAATGGGGTTTTTTGTTTTCTTTTGTTTTTTAATGACCACATGTATTTTTTTTAAAGAATTTCTTTCTTTCTTTCTTTCTTTTTTTGGGTTTGTTTGTTTGTTTGTTTTGTTTGTTTGCTAAAGACTGAAGGATGCTGTAAAAACCTGTCAATCCCAAGGCCCCTGATAACTGAAAACGCAATGAACCCTTTGATTTGGTGCCCCCTGGTGGGCCAGAAGGTTCGGTGCACCGGTGTCGAGGAGGCCCCCTTTTCTAAGTACTGTACAAGCAAGAATTCAAACATGAGACACTGCAGCGCGCGTTCATGTCTCCGAGTGTCTTTGTGGGTGGATTTCCAGGGCCAGCGGTGCCAGACCAGTACATACATACATACATACATACATAAATACATACATACATACATACAATATATATATATATATATATATATATATTCAATATATCATAAGGGTTGGCTTGGGGTAATGCTTGTTCAGGAAAGGGGGGATGGGAAAAGGTCAGAGGTACAGGCAAAGGGGGTTCTGGACCGCTTCTGCTTCTCTCCTGGCCCAGTGGACGGGGCTGTCATTTTCACCCGACGGAATCGCAGGCTGGGCGGAGCCTCCTCCGGGCACCTATTTAAGTCGGCGCCTGTCGTGGCTGCCAGACACTTGCGGCCGGACACTTTGGGAGGAAAGAAGAAGAAGAAGAAGAAGAAGGAGGAGAAGGAGAAGGAGAAGGAGAAGGAGAAGGAGAAGGAGAAGGAGAAGGAGAAGGAGAAGGAGAAGGAGAAGGAGAAGGAGAAGGGGAAGAAGAAGAAGAAGAAATGCAAAACGGTGCCTTGGCAGGCCGACGTGCAGCGCGAGAGGAGGGAATGAGGACCCCCTCGAGATTCAGGGCCGTCCTAAACGTAATTCTAACTCTAACTCTAACTCTAACTCTAACTGTAACTGTAACTGTAACTGTAACTGTAGCTGTAGATGTACCTGTACCTGTAACTGGAATTGTAGCTGTAGCTGTAGCTGTAACTGTAGCTCTAAAATGTAGCTGTAAATGTAACTGGAACTGGAACTGGAACTGGAACTGGAACTGGAACTGGAACTGGAACTGCAACGCCAATGCCAACACCAACGCCAACACCAACACCAACAATAACAACAACAGCGATTTTGTAATTTTCATGGGGAATTAGTCTCTGGTCCATTTCTGCACCAACTCAGAAAGCTCAAACTGCCCAAGGAGCTGCTGATCCAGTTCTACAGAGGAGTGATCGAGTCTGTCACATCTGCACCTGTACAACTGTCTGGTTTGGCTCTGCAACCCTACAAGACAGACACAGACTTCAGAGGAACATTAGAACTGCAGGGAAAAAAAAAAAACCTCTACCAACCTGCCTTTCTTTGAGGCCCTGTATACGGCATGAGTCAAAAAAGAGGGCTGCAAAAATATAGACAGCCCCCTCACATCCTGGACATCCACTGTTTCAACTCCTATCCTCAGGGTCTCCTGAGGAACATTCAGAAGCTAGAAAATGGACTCGCATGGATGACGTTTGCGGTGCCCTGTGTTTACGGAATGCCCTTTTGTGACCTTCCCAGGAGCCAAGTAAATGCAGAAGGCAGAGTCACTGAACCCACATGTTCCTGAGGTGACTTCTGGGTTGAGAAGCGAAACGTCTCTCTCCCAGGACAAGCAAGAAAAAGTCCAGTTGAAGGACTCTTGCCAAAAAAAAAAAAAGCACCTTTTTGACGACCCTGACCTGGGTGGCTGGGAAACTCCCTAGATGTCGTCGAACCCTCTTCCTCACGTGACAAACGGCAGCGAACGGGCCGTGGCAAGAAAAGGATCCCAACTTCCTATTTACATTCAACGTATTCTTAGAATGGGAAGAATTAATAAATCAATCCATCCATCAATCCATATGTATTTGCTTCTTTATTACGGGAGGAAACATGTTACAATATGGGAGAAGGAAGGGACTCCAGAAGATCACGAGGCAGATTGTATCCGAGCTGTTTGGAAAACCCATTTCCAGCACTCGTTCCATGAAATATTGAAAAAGTCAAAGACCCCCATGCCGTCCTCGAGCCAAGTTCTGTTTGTGGAAAAAAGGGTCTTCCTTGGTCTTCCCTGTAAGTAGTAGAAGCAAAGGGGGTTCTGGACCGCTTCCGCTTCTCTCCTCACACCGGTTCACAGCTGCCGAGGGCGGCCATCCGTTTCCCCAGCAGAGATGGAGCCGTTAGACCAGGGGTGGGCAAATGTGGCTCTTTTCTACAAGTTGTGGACTTCAGCTCCCAGAATTCCAGAGACCTTCCGTGGCAAAGAATGGGGTTTTTTGTTTTCTTTTGTTTTTTAATGACCACATGTATTTTTTTAAAAGAATTTCTTTCTTTCTTTCTTTCTTTCTTTCTTTCTTTTTTTGGGTTTGATTGTTTGTTTGTTTTGTTTGTTTGCTAAAGACTGAAGGATGCTGTAAAAACCTGTCAATCCCAAGGCCCCTGATAACTGAAAACGCAATGAACCCTTTGATTTGGCGCCCCCTGGTGGGCCAGAAGGTTCGGTGCACCGGTGTCGAGGAGGCCCCCTTTTTTAAGTACTGTACAAGCAAGAATTCAAACATGAGACACTGCAGCGCGCGTTCATGTCTCCGAGTGTCTTTGTGGGTGGATTTCCAGGGCCAGCGGTGCCAGACCAGTACATACATACATACATACATACATACATACATACATACATACATAAATACATACATACATACATACATACAATATATATATATATATATATATATTCAATATATCATAAGGGTTGGCTTGGGGTAATGCTTGTTCAGGAAAGGGGGGATGGGAAAAGGTCAGAGGTACAGGCAAAGGGGGTTCTGGACCGCTTCTGCTTCTCTCCTGGCCCAGTGGACGGGGCTGTCATTTTCACCCGACGGAATCGCAGGCTGGGCGGAGCCTCCTCCGGGCACCTATTTAAGTCGGCGCCTGTCGTGGCTGCCAGACACTTGCTGCCGGACACTTTGGGAGGAAAGAAGAAGGAGAAGGAGAAGGAGAAGGAGAAGGAGAAGGAGAAGGAGAAGGAGAAGGAGAAGGAGAAGGAGAAGGAGAAGGAGAAGGAGAAGGAGAAGGAGAAGGAGAAGGGGAAGAAGAAGAAGAAGAAATGCAAAACGGTGCCTTGGCAGGCCGACGTGCAGCGCGAGAGGAGGGAATGAGGACCCCCTCGAGATTCAGGGCCGTCCTAAACGTAATTCTAACTCTAACTCTAACTCTAACTCTAACTGTAACTGTAACTGTAACTGTAACTGTAGCTGTAGATGTACCTGTACCTGTAACTGGAATTGTAGCTGTAGCTGTAGCTGTAACTGTAGCTCTAAAATGTAGCTGTAAATGTAACTGGAACTGGAACTGGAACTGGAACTGGAACTGGAACTGGAACTGGAACTGGAACTGGAACTGGAACTGGAACTGGAACGCCAATGCCAACACCAACGCCAACACCAACACCAACAATAACAACAACAGCGATTTTGTAATTTTCATGGGGAATTAGTCTCTGGTCCATTTCTGCACCAACTCAGAAAGCTCAAACTGCCCAAGGAGCTGCTGATCCAGTTCTACAGAGGAGTGATCGAGTCTGTCACATCTGCACCTGTACAACTGTCTGGTTTGGCTCTGCAACCCTACAAGACAGACACAGACTTCAGAGGAACATTAGAACTGCAGGGAAAAAAAAAAAACCTCTACCAACCTGCCTTTCTTTGAGGCCCTGTATAAGGCATGAGTCAAAAAAGAGGGCTGCAAAAATATAGACAGCCCCCTCACATCCTGGACATCCACTGTTTCAACTCCTATCCTCAGGGTCTCCTGAGGAACATTCAGAAGCTAGAAAATGGACTCGCATGGATGACGTTTGCGGTGCCCTGTGTTTACGGAATGCCCTTTTGTGACCTTCCCAGGAGCCAAGTAAATGCGGAAGGCAGAGTCACTGAACCCACATGTTCCTGAGGTGACTTCTGGGTTGAGAAGCGAAACGTCTCTCTCCCAGGACAAGCAAGAAAAAGTCCAGTTGAAGGACTCTTGCCAAAAAAAAAAAAAAAGCACCTTTGGGACGACCCTGACCTGGGTGGCTGGGAAACTCCCTAGATGTCGTCGAACCCTCTTCCTCACGTGACAAACGGCAGCGAACGGGCCGTGGCAAGAAAAGGATCCCAACTTCCTATTTACATTCAACGTATTCTTAGAATGGGAAGAATTAATAAATCAATCCATCCATCAATCCATATGTATTTGCTTCTTTATTACGGTAGGAAACATGTTACAATATGGGAGAAGGAAGGGACTCCAGAAGATCACGAGGCAGATTGTATCCGAGCTGTTTGGAAAACCCATTTCCAGCACTCGTTCCATGAAATATTGAAAAAGTCAAAGACCCCCATGCCGTCCTCGAGCCAAGTTCTGTTTGTGGAAAAAAGGGTCTTCCTTGGTCTTCCCTGTAAGTAGTAGAAGCAAAGGGGGTTCTGGACCGCTTCCGCTTCTCTCCTCACACCGGTTCACAGCTGCCGAGGGCGGCCATCCGTTTCCCCAGCAGAGATGGAGCCGTTAGACCAGGGGTGGGCAAATGTGGCTCTTTTCTACAAGTTGTGGACTTCAGCTCCCAGAATTCCAGAGACCTTCCGTGGCAAAGAATGGGGTTTTTTGTTTTCTTTTGTTTTTTAATGACCACATGTATTTTTTTAAAAGAATTTCTTTCTTTCTTTCTTTCTTTCTTTCTTTCTTTCTTTTTTTGGGTTTGATTGTTTGTTTGTTTTGTTTGTTTGCTAAAGACTGAAGGATGCTGTAAAAACCTGTCAATCCCAAGGCCCCTGATAACTGAAAACGCAATGAACCCTTTGATTTGGCGCCCCCTGGTGGGCCAGAAGGTTCGGTGCACCGGTGTCGAGGAGGCCCCCTTTTTTAAGTACTGTACAAGCAAGAATTCAAACATGAGACACTGCAGCGCGCGTTCATGTCTCCGAGTGTCTTTGTGGGTGGATTTCCAGGGCCAGCGGTGCCAGACCAGTACATACATACATACATACATACATACATACATACATACATACATAAATACATACATACATACATACATACAATATATATATATATATATATATATTCAATATATCATAAGGGTTGGCTTGGGGTAATGCTTGTTCAGGAAAGGGGGGATGGGAAAAGGTCAGAGGTACAGGCAAAGGGGGTTCTGGACCGCTTCTGCTTCTCTCCTGGCCCAGTGGACGGGGCTGTCATTTTCACCCGACGGAATCGCAGGCTGGGCGGAGCCTCCTCCGGGCACCTATTTAAGTCGGCGCCTGTCGTGGCTGCCAGACACTTGCTGCCGGACACTTTGGGAGGAAAGAAGAAGAAGAAGGAGAAGGAGAAGGAGAAGGAGAAGGAGAAGGAGAAGGAGAAGGAGAAGGAGAAGGAGAAGGAGAAGGAGAAGGAGAAGGAGAAGGAGAAGGAGAAGGGGAAGAAGAAGAAGAAGAAATGCAAAACGGTGCCTTGGCAGGCCGACGTGCAGCGCGAGAGGAGGGAATGAGGACCCCCTCGAGATTCAGGGCCGTCCTAAACGTAATTCTAACTCTAACTCTAACTGTAACTGTAACTGTAACTGTAACTGTAACTGTAACTGTAACTGTAGCTGTAGATGTACCTGTACCTGTAACTGGAATTGTAGCTGTAGCTGTAGCTGTAACTGTAGCTCTAAAATGTAGCTGTAAATGTAACTGGAACTGGAACTGGAACTGGAACTGGAACTGGAACTGGAACTGGAACTGGAACTGGAACTGGAACTGGAACTGGAACGCCAATGCCAACACCAACGCCAACACCAACACCAACAATAACAACAACAGCGATTTTGTAATTTTCATGGGGAATTAGTCTCTGGTCCATTTCTGCACCAACTCAGAAAGCTCAAACTGCCCAAGGAGCTGCTGATCCAGTTCTACAGAGGAGTGATCGAGTCTGTCACATCTGCACCTGTACAACTGTCTGGTTTGGCTCTGCAACCCTACAAGACAGACACAGACTTCAGAGGAACATTAGAACTGCAGGGAAAAAAAAAAAACCTCTACCAACCTGCCTTTCTTTGAGGCCCTGTATAAGGCATGAGTCAAAAAAGAGGGCTGCAAAAATATAGACAGCCCCCTCACATCCTGGACATCCACTGTTTCAACTCCTATCCTCAGGGTCTCCTGAGGAACATTCAGAAGCTAGAAAATGGACTCGCATGGATGACGTTTGCGGTGCCCTGTGTTTACGGAATGCCCTTTTGTGACCTTCCCAGGAGCCAAGTAAATGCGGAAGGCAGAGTCACTGAACCCACATGTTCCTGAGGTGACTTCTGGGTTGAGAAGCGAAACGTCTCTCTCCCAGGACAAGCAAGAAAAAGTCCAGTTGAAGGACTCTTGCCAAAAAAAAAAAAAAGCACCTTTGGGACGACCCTGACCTGGGTGGCTGGGAAACTCCCTAGATGTCGTCGAACCCTCTTCCTCACGTGACAAACGGCAGCGAACGGGCCGTGGCAAGAAAAGGATCCCAACTTCCTATTTACATTCAACGTATTCTTAGAATGGGAAGAATTAATAAATCAATCCATCCATCAATCCATATGTATTTGCTTCTTCATTACGGTAGGAAACATGTTACAATATGGGAGAAGGAAGGGACTCCAGAAGATCACGAGGCAGATTGTATCCGAGCTGTTTGGAAAACCCATTTCCAGCACTCGTTCCATGAAATATTGAAAAAGTCAAAGACCCCCATGCCGTCCTCGAGCCAAGTTCTGTTTGTGGAAAAAAGGGTCTTCCTTGGTCTTCCCTGTAAGTAGTAGAAGCAAAGGGGGTTCTGGACCGCTTCCGCTTCTCTCCTCACACCGGTTCACAGCTGCCGAGGGCGGCCATCCGTTTCCCCAGCAGAGATGGAGCCGTTAGACCAGGGGTGGGCAAATGTGGCTCTTTTCTACAAGTTGTGGACTTCAGCTCCCAGAATTCCAGAGACCTTCCGTGGCAAAGAATGGGGTTTTTTGTTTTCTTTTGTTTTTTAATGACCACATGTATTTTTTTTAAAGAATTTCTTTCTTTCTTTCTTTCTTTTTTTGGGTTTGTTTGTTTGTTTGTTTTGTTTGTTTGCTAAAGACTGAAGGATGCTGTAAAAACCTGTCAATCCCAAGGCCCCTGATAACTGAAAACGCAATGAACCCTTTGATTTGGCGCCCCCTGGTGGGCCAGAAGGTTCGGTGCACCGGTGTCGAGGAGGCCCCCTTTTTTAAGTACTGTACAAGCAAGAATTCAAACATGAGACACTGCAGCGCGCGTTCATGTCTCCGAGTGTCTTTGTGGGTGGATTTCCAGGGCCAGCGGTGCCAGACCAGTACATACATACATACATACATAAATACATAGATACATACATACATACATACAATATATATATATATATATATTCAATATATCATAAGGGTTGGCTTGGGGTAATGCTTGTTCAGGAAAGGGGGGATGGGAAAAGGTCAGAGGTACAGGCAAAGGGGGTTCTGGACCGCTTCTGCTTCTCTCCTGGCCCAGTGGACGGGGCTGTCATTTTCACCCGATGGAATCGCAGGCTTGGCGGAGCCTCCTCCGGGCACCTATTTAAGTCGGCGCCTGTCGTTGCTGCCAGACACTTGCTGCCGGACACTTTGGGAGGAAAGAAGAAGAAGGAGAAGGAGAAGGAGAAGGAGAAGGAGAAGGAGAAGGAGAAGGAGAAGGAGAAGGAGAAGGAGAAGGAGAAGAAGAAGAAGAAGAAATGCAAAACGGTGCCTTGGCAGGCAGACGTGCAGCGCGAGAGGAGGGAATGAGGACCCCCTCGAGATTCAGGGCCGTCCTAAACGTAATTCTAACTCTAACTCTAACTCTAACTCTAACTCTAACTGTAACTGTAACTGTAACTGTAACTGTAACTGTAACTGTAACTGTAGCTGTAGATGTACCTGTACCTGTAACTGGAATTGTAGCTGTAGCTGTAGCTGTAACTGTAGCTCTAAAATGTAGCTGTAAATGTAACTGGAACTGGAACTGGAACTGGAACTGGAACTGGAACTGGAACTGGAACTGGAACTGGAACTGGAACTGGAACTGGAACGCCAATGCCAACACCAACGCCAACACCAACACCAACAATAACAACAACAGCGATTTTGTAATTTTCATGGGGAATTAGTCTCTGGTCCATTTCTGCACCAACTCAGAAAGCTCAAACTGCCCAAGGAGCTGCTGATCCAGTTCTACAGAGGAGTGATCGAGTCTGTCACATCTGCACCTGTACAACTCTCTGGTTTGGCTCTGCAACCCTACAAGACAGACACAGACTTCAGAGGATCATTAGAACTGCCGGGGGAAAAAAAAAACCTCTACCAACCTGCCTTCCTTTGAGGCCCTGTATACGGCACGAGTCAAAAAAGAGGGCTGCAAAAATATAGACAGCCCTCTCACATCCTGGACATCCACTGTTTCAACTCCTATCCTCAGGGTCTCCTGAGGAACATTCAGAAGCTAGAAAATGGACTCGCATGGATGACGTTTGCGGTGCCCTGTGTTTACGGAATGCCCTTTTGTGACCTTCCCAGGAGCCAAGTAAATGCGGAAGGCAGAGTCACTGAACCCACATGTTCCTGAGGTGACTTCTGGGTTGAGAAGCGAAACGT
This sequence comes from Pituophis catenifer annectens, assembly GCF_029215685.1. Classification (NCBI taxonomy): domain Eukaryota; kingdom Metazoa; phylum Chordata; class Lepidosauria; order Squamata; family Colubridae; genus Pituophis; species Pituophis catenifer. The sequence goes on along the minus strand of NW_027256881.1, from coordinate 346,022,453 downwards.
CTCTCTCCCAGGACAAGCAAGAAAAAGTCCAGTTGAAGGACTCTTGCCAAAAAAAAAAAAAGCACCTTTGGGACGACCCTGACCTGGCTGGCTGGCTGGCTGGGAAACTCCCTAGATGTCGTCGAACCCTCTTCCTCACGTGACAAACGGCAGCGAACGGGCCGTGGCAAGAAAAGGATCCCAACTTCCTATTTACATTCAACGTATTCTTAGAATGGGAAGAATTAATAAATCAATCCATCCATCAATCCATATGTATTTGCTTCTTCATTACGGTAGGAAACATGTTACAATATGGGAGAAGGAAGGGACTCCAGAAGATCACGAGGCAGATTGTATCCGAGCTGTTTGGAAAACCCATTTCCAGCACTCGTTCCATGAAATATTGAAAAAGTCAAAGACCCCCATGCCGTCCTCGAGCCAAGTTCTGTTTGTGGAAAAAAGGGTCTTCCTTGGTCTTCCCTGTAAGTAGTAGAAGCAAAGGGGGTTCTGGACCGCTTCCGCTTCTCTCCTCACACCGGTTCACAGCTGCCGAGGGCGGCCATCCGTTTCCCCAGCAGAGATGGAGCCGTTAGACCAGGGGTGGGCAAATGTGGCTCTTTTCTACAAGTTGTGGACTTCAGCTCCCAGAATTCCAGAGACCTTCCGTGGCAAAGAATGGGGTTTTTTGTTTTCTTTTGTTTTTTAATGACCACATGTATTTTTTTAAAAGAATTTCTTTCTTTCTTTCTTTCTTTCTTTCTTTCTTTCTTTCTTTCTTTCTTTCTTTCTTTGGGTTTGTTTGTTTGTTTGTTTTGTTTGTTTGCTAAAGACTGAAGGATGCTGTAAAAACCTGTCAATCCCAAGGCCCCTGATAACTGAAAACGCAATGAACCCTTTGATTTGGTGCCCCCTGGTGGGCCAGAAGGTTCGGTGCACCGGTGTCGAGGAGGCCCCCTTTTTTAAGTACTGTACAAGCAAGAATTCAAACATGAGACACTGCAGCGCGCGTTCATGTCTCCGAGTGTCTTTGTGGGTGGATTTCCAGGGCCAGCGGTGCCAGACCAGTACATACATACATACATACATACATAAATACATACATACATACATACAATATATATATATATATATATGTATATTCTCAATATAGGTTGATCCCAATGCCGCCATAGAGCCACCTTCTGTTCATGAAAAAAAAAAGGGTCTTAATGTGTCTTTACGGAGTTCACTGTTAACAGCACCAACGAAGGTTTCTAAAGGATCATAAAACTAGGTCAACCAAATGGGATGTGGAAACATACCTGTTTGTGTGGGTGTTTGTGTGTGGGGTGTGTTTGCGCGTGTGGCAAAGGCTGTCGGAGGGTACAGAAGCCCCTTGGATTCAGGCTAGGCGGGCTCCATCCCTGGTCTGGGAATCCTGATCGGAGGAGACATTGGTCAGGCCTTCCAGGCGGTCCAGACAACAAACAGGAGATGGAAAAGGAGCTCCATCTCTCCCTGTAAGATGTAAGATGTCCTAGTGGGGCTATGTTATTTTGAAAAAAAAAAAGGAATCCTGAAAAAAGATCCTTTAGGAAAGTCTGAATCTTCACTTCCCAATGGAAAATGAGGGTGAAGGAATCTGAAGTCTTCCCAAGGAGCCTTTGGAAAGGAGCAGGAGAGGAGACCCTTCCCAGGATGGAGCCCCTCCTTCCCCTGCTCCTTTCCCTGATCCCCCTTCGGGACTCGATCGCCTCCAAGGCCATCGGAAGAAAGGCTCCTTCCAGCCTCGGGCAGCTCCAGCTGGCAGGCGGCAAGGGCTCGGCTCCCAGCGCTCGGGCCCAAGGAGGGACGGGCGCAGCGCTCCTCTTCTCCGCTTGCAGCCGGCGGCAGGACAGGAGCCGAGGAGTCAAGCGCCGGGTCCAGCGGGGCTGAGAGCGGCGGGCAGTGGCCTTTGTCCGGCTGACTGGCGGCGCAGCGAAGCCAGAGGCTCCCGGCAGATGCGATGTCAGGGAAAGGAAAGCGAGGAAGGGCCGGGGCGGAGTTGGGGCGGAGGATCGGTGGTAGAAGAGGCAAAGGGGGGTTCGGAATCGCAGGCTCGGCGTAGCCTCTTCCGGGCGCCTATTAGAGCCGGTGCCTGTCCTGGCTGGCAGTCACTTAGGCAGGAACACTTAACAAGAAGAAGAAGAAGAAGAAGAAGGAGAAGGAGGAGGAGGAGGAGGAGGAGGAGGAGGAGGAGGAGGAGGAGGAGGAGGAGGAGGAGGAGGAGGAGAAGAAGAAGAAGAAGAAGAAGAAGAAGAAGAAGAAGAAGAAGAAGAAGAAGAAGAAGAAGAAGAAGAAGAAGAAGACATGCCAAACGGTGCCTCGGCAGGCAGACGTGCAGCGCCAGAGGAGGGAAGGAGGCCCCCCTCAAGACTCAGGACCATCCTAACCCTAATTCCAACTCTAATTCTAACCCTAATTGGAATTCTAAATCTAGGTCGACCTACTCTAAATCTAAATCCAACTCTAAATCTAAATCTAAATCTAAATCCAACTCTAATTCTAACCCTAATTGGAATTCTAAATCTAGCTCGACCTACTCTAAATCTAAATCCAATTCTAAATCTAAATCTAAATCCAACTCTAAATCTAAATCTACCATCAACGACAACCCTACCACCTACCGCCAACGACAACACCAATGCCAACACCAACGGCGATGTTGACATTTCCATGGGGGATGAGTCTCTGGTCCAGGGCTGCACCCCACTCACAACCCAACATGTGTGCCAAAGAGAGCATAGAACACCCAGGACCGGCAAAGAAAACCCTCTCCATTTTAAGGAAGCCTCTCCGACGTTGAATTAATCAAACCAACCAACCAACCAATAAACGAATAAATAAATATGTATTTGCTTCTTTATTACGGTAGGAAACATGTTACAATATGGGAGAAGGAAGGGACTCCAGAAGATCACGAGGCAGATTGTATCCGAGCTGTTTGGAAAACTAATTTTCAGCACTTGTTGTTCCATGAAATATTGAAAAACTAAAAGATCCCGATGCCGCCATTGAGCCACCTTCTGTTCATGAAAAAAAAAAAGGGGGGCCCTTAATGTCTTTACCAACTAAGGCAGTGGTTCTCAACCTTCCTAATGCCGTGACCCATTAATACAGTTCCTCATGTTGTGGTGACCCCCAACCAGGGGTGCGTGTGGCTTATTTCGTGGGCGTGGCTTGGAGGTCATATGACTGGGTGGGCGTGGCTAGCTGGTCATGTGACCGGGCAGCCATGGCTATGTGTATAGGGACTACTCAGAGGGCTGAAAAAAGTCATTTCTGACAGATCCTCGCACTTTTGACTGGTCCTCACACTTATGACCATCCTCACATTTATGTTGGTGCAGCATTCTTAACAACCGTGTCACTCATTTCACAACTGCTTCTCTTCACCATGGTGATAAGATAGGGCAAAAACGTAAAATGTGAGGGCAGTCGTAAGTTCGAGGACTGGTCAAAAGTGCAAGGACCATGTATTTTTATTGTTACAAATTGAACATAATTAAAGCATAGTGATTAATCACAAAATGAATATGTAATTATATATTGTGAAATATTTATTTCTAATTATAAAGAAATGAAATTTTGTTGTGAAGCATGGTGTAGTATGGATAACAGTTTTAATACAACAACAGTAAACTACATTGGTACATTTTGTAACAGTATGCATAAAAAGCCAACGTCAGTGCGAAGGTTGAGATTGCTTCTTTCTCACCAAATCAGAAATTCTCGGGGCAGTCTTTGCAAGAGCACAACGAAGATCCTCTTCCACAAGAAGTCTACTTCTGTATTTAGACTTGATAACCAACAAGCTGGAAAACCCTTTTTCGCAAAGATATGTTGTTGGAAATGGAAGAAGAAGGCGCAACACAGTCTCAGACAGAACAGGATATGACTGCAAATACTTGATCCAGAATTTTGTAACTGGCATTGTAGTGAAATCAGTTCTCACTGCATTGCTGTTAATAAGTTCAATGAACTCCTCTTGTGCTGTCTCAGGAACATCTTCAACTTTGACTGTGAATGGGCTTCTGGCAAGTGCAAATGGGGTGTCAGGTAGATTTGGAAAGTACGATGAAACTTCGTCTTCAAGCATGCGCAAGTGTTCTTTCACAGAAATTATCATCGTAATCTTTTTGTCTGCTTCAATGTCATGTTCCTCAAAGAAAGCAGATAAGGTAGGCAGCATGTAAATTTTATTTTCATCCAATTTGTTTTGCCAAAGCTGAAGTTTCATTTGGAACGCTCGGATCTTTTCAGACAAATCGAGGCATGTTGCATCTGGTCCTTGCAGTGATAAATTTAACTCATTCAAGATGGCAAAGATATCAACCAAGTAAGCTATTTTCTGCAGTTCACTTTTATCGCTGAAAAGTGCTTCAAACTGCGGCCTTGCTTTCTGATTAAAAAACATTTTGAGTTCATCACGAAGCTCAAAAACACGTTTTAAAACTTTTCCTCTCGACAACCATCTCACTTCAGTGTGAAATGGCAGAGCATTGTTCGGCGCATCCAACTCGTTGCACAGTTGCGAAAACAGCCGGCTGTTTAAAGAACTCGCCTTTACAAAATTGACAGCACTTATGACACTTTTCATTACTTCATGTAACTCTTGTGGCAGCGTCTTCATTGCTAATATTTGCCGGTGAATCATACGGTGCGTTCTGATGACTTTTGGTGACTCATTCAGTACCAAACGTTGAAACCAAAGATCGACATCCTAGCATAGCTGGAGCACCATCTGTACAAACACCACAAACATTTTCCCAAGAGATCTTATGCTCTTTCAGAAATGAACCAACTGTGTCAAATACATCACGTGCAGTTGTTGTCGTTTCAAGAGGTTTGCAAAAAAGAAACTCATCTTTAAACTTGCCATCATTAATATACCTTACGTCAGCGGTTCTCAACCTGGGGGTCGCGACCCCTTTGGGGGTCGAATGGCCATTTCGCGGGGGTCGCCAAAGACCTCTCTTGCCCCCCCTTGCCCCCCCCATGCTTCCCCTCACCCTCTGAGCGTCTGTTGGAGGGCAGAGAGTGGGGAGAGCTGTGTGTGCCTTCGTGTGGGTAGAAAAGAGTTCAGGGACTCCCTGCTGCTGCTTCTGCCTCCGCCGTTGCTGATATCTCGCTGCATTAAAAGTTTGGGTGAGTGATTTCAGGGATTCCCTGCTGCCACCGCCCCCCACCCACCCCATTGCCTGAAACGGCAGGAAAATCTTTTGCTGGGTGAGCTCAGGGATTCCCTGCTGCCACCCTCCCCCCATTGCCTGAAACGGATTTTCCTGCCGTTCCTGAGTGAAAGTCCCAGCTAGGAAACACAGTTGAGATTCCCAGCCAGGTGGCACAAAGAAGTACTTGGAGCAGGGGACAGGCTATGACAATGGAGTTGGTCAGTGGTTTTCCTAAGAGTTTCCTTGTCTTGTTCCCTGGCTTGGTGGCCATGAAGGCCAGAACCACCATAACAGTTTTTGCCAACACAGAGGAAACTGCAAGAGAAAAGAGAATGGCAAAGGCAGCTTGTTGTAAGAGACAGGTGACCTTCCCAGGTTGACCAATGAAACGGAAAGAGCAGAGGAAGCAGAGCAGGAGGGAGACCAGGAGAATATAAGTGAGATCTCGGTTGTTGGCCTTGACAATTGGTGTGTCATGATGTTTAAGGAAAATTACCAGGACTGCAGAAGTGATCACAGAGAGAAAAAGAGCAAGAAAAACTAAAGTGTATCCCAGGGTCTCTTGATAGGAAAGGAAGTGGATCTTCTTGGCAATGCATTGGTCCTTGTCCTTGTTGGGATATTGGTCTTCTGGGCAGGGTTCACAGTGAGCTGCATCTGAAATCAAGAGTGTTTGGCTAAGAATTTCAGGGGGATCTGCCATATGCATTATCCCTCCTACAGAGGTGATATGACTTCCTCTTTCTGCTGTTGGCCTGTCCACAAAGGGAATGATGAAAGGACTCCCTGTACAATTTATGGGGCATCAAAAAGGGCAAATCATCCTCCATTTATGATGATCCTGAGTAGAGATTAGCCAGAGAAAAGGATTTGTTCAGTTCCAGCTATTCATTCACTGTGCGCTTCCATGAGTAATGAGGCTTTCAGTTTGATGTTGCTGCCTGTTTTTTCTCCTATTTTATAACGGAACCCCCAGAAGAATGACATATCTGTTATCCAGGAACGCTGCTCTTTTGTTTTTGAGTACATTATCCCTGCCTCGACCTCTCTGCTTCGAATCTCAAATCTGTTCATTCAGACGTTTTTTGCTCTTTCCTGCTCTATCAAAGAGATGTAGATAGATGAATGTCTTCTTTCCCTGGCAGGTCTATTTCCTCAGAGGTTGATAGTGCTGAAGGAAGGAGCATATTCTGAATAATAAAAAATAAAGCTTGAACTGCACACCACACTTCTTCAGGAAAGATTGGAAGGCAGTTTTTGCATTTGGGGATTAGAATAGGAGTGGAAATCCTAGTTGGAGATTCATAAATTCTGCCCAAAAGCTATCCTGCATGGAACTGCTGAGGATCAGGAAAGATGCCTCTGTGGCCGGGGCAGTTTATATCTGTGAACCCGAAAGGTTTCGTTGAAAGATATGATTTTATATCAATCTTATGAAAAATGACACAATAACAAAAAATGACTTAATGAATGTCTTCTTTGATCCTGAAAGATTAACATTTGAAGTCTTGTCTACCTGTCTGATTAGAAAAGGTCCCTTCTGGACAAGCAGCTCACCTTTGTAGCCCAGACGATTCCATCAGAGTTAATGGTGAAATCCTGGCCTGGGGGAGCCTCAGGATTTACTTGCCCAACCTTCACAGGGACAAAATATTTATTGGGGAGGAAAAGCCAGTTGAGAAGATCGTAACGAGCAGATCCCAGTCCATCTTCTGAGAAGGAGACTTCATCTCCAGCACTGTTGTTGAACTGCATATTCCTCAAATAGGGAAGAATCTGAAAGAAAGGAGACCTTCAGAAATAGGAGTATTTGGGCTAGAGCTACCAATGAGACCTCGTGGCTTCTATCATCACATAACGGCCATCCTGACAAGATGGGTTTATATTTGAGAAGCTAGTTCTGTATCTTGGTGGCCATCTGAGGAATCGGGTGTATTTAACACTGAAACGAAAAGTTCTCCCTTTATCCCTGGGCGCGCTTTCCACCTCCGATTGGATCAAAACCCAAGAATTTTAGTTCCAGAGTCTAAATTTAATTTTAGGATTTTCTCTGGTGATCCTTGGCTACATGCACTTTCAAACAGTTCCTTTGTCTCACGGCCTTTTTAACTGATGGATGAATGTTTGAAATAAAGAAAGGATTGCTATCGGAACCGTGGGAAATTCCACTGGCTTTCTCTGGCTCATTGTCAAAGGCAGCAGAATGCAAGAACCAGGTCTGATCTGCTGGGCCATGTGGAAGGAAGCATCTGACCTGGTTGGTCATTTTAGATACCCTAGAAGAGGGCAGGAGTTGAAACAGGTGATGTCCAGGATGCGAGGGGCCTGTTCATATTTTCACAGCCAGCCCTCCCTCTTTTTGACTCGGGCAGTATACAGGGCCTCAAGGGAAGGCAGGTTGGTAGCCCTTCATTGTTTTTTTTCTGCCCTTCTAATGATCCTCTGACGTCTGGGTCTGTCTTGGAGGGTTGCAGAACCCAACCAGACAGTTCTGCAGCTGCAGATGGGACAGACTCCATCATTCCTCTGTAGAACTGGATCAGCTCCTTGGGCAGTTTGAGCTTTCTGAGCACATTCTTCTTTGCGCTTTTTTGATGTTAGCTGTCCATCTTGCGATCTTGCGATACGGTAGAGCCTAGACATTTGAAGGTCTCTCCAGTTGATCCTGCGTTTGGCCTTTGATGCGGAAAATGCTGATGAAGTTCAGACCAGGAAGCCATTAGGACCACTTTGAATCTTGCTCTGTGCTGTGGTTGTCATAGAAACAGGACCCCAGTATGTTATGTATAAATGCCCACCATTCACCATCCCAGGTATGATAAGGGTTAACTCTACATCCACCTAGATCCTCCCCTGACCCCTCCTTACCTTAGCTCTGCCTCCCAGGTACTTAAGACATGGTCCAGGAGTCCAGGAGCCACTTCCAGCTAAATACCTGTAATAGAAACATTGATCAATAAAGGGCATTGGTTCACTGCATCCTGTGTTTGGAGTTATTGGGTAAGATCCTAGAAATCAGTAACAGGTTGGTAGCAGAGGACGGTTTATCCACAACTCACAGAAATGGCAGAATCTGCTTGATGTAGGCTCTGGTGGCCATTCTTTTCTCTGCTTCTGTCTGGGTTGACAGAAGCAGAGAAAAGAATGGCCACCAGAGCCTACATCAAGCAGATGAAAGAACTGCAGGCTCTCGAAGGTGCCACAGCAAGGACCACCACAACTGAAGGTGATGGAGACTACAACCTGAGTCCACAACCCAGGGACGAAGGGCCAAGAGAAGGAATCCACTACTGAGAAAGGGCAGAGCCATCAAGCAACTAAGAATTCCGATCCACCATCCTGGGGATGATGGAAGCAACTGCCAGCAAAGAGGAGCTCATCGCGAAACTCCAAAGCCTACTCAAAAGCAATGGAGCAGCGATGAGCACCCAGCAACAGAGAGAAGAAATCCTCAGCCCGGCAAGAGGAAGGTATCCCCAAACTGAAGCTCCGGACGTAGAGGATTTCATTTCCGCGCCATGCTCTCGGCGGCCATCTTGGAATGGCCAACAGCCAATGGGAGGCCGAGATTTAAATCAAATGGCGGGAAACAGCGAGAACCCCAACTTCGCTGGGGAAGACCCCCAAAACACCACCCAAGCAAGATCACAAGCCTGTGGGGGCTCACCCATCGAGTCCGAAGCAGACGAAACGATAGAAAACCTGGCTGCAGCACTCGGCTCAGCACTCAAGCCCCCAGGAGCCAGGAAGAAACAAACCGACGCTCAGCACCCCCAAAAGAGCAGCAGGGTAGCCACCGGAACCCTGGCAGCGCACCAGCAGACACCACGTGGGACAACGCACCCCAAAAACTACACCCAAGACCTGGCCGCCTGCAGGACTGAATACCTGCAGGATTCGCACTCGCCACCCACCGCACCAACTTCCCTAGGCCGCGGAATGAGGAGAAGAATCAACGACTCACCAACCATGCGGCCTCCACCAGGCTTCCTGGCCCATCCGGAGGTCCTCCAGTGTTGCCCAGGACCCACCGCCGCTGCCGCGCCGCTGAATCCTGGAGATCCTCGACTTACGACTGCCGCCGCTGCCGCCATCTCCAGGGATCCTCGACCTGCGACCGCCTCACCTCCTCGCCTTCTTCCAGCCTTTGCCCAAGATGCAGGGGCCCAGCCATGGCATCCGACGGCCAGGGAGGGCTACGGGCCCGCCAGGAGCGAGCCCAGCCCCCCACCAGCAGGCCTAGGCCTAGGCCTGAGAGCAGCAACAAGGAGCTCCTCACCAGACGACCTCCGGCGCGAAATGAGCCTCGCACATGCCCAGTCGCCACCTACAGGAAGAGAGAGGAACATAGAGATAAGTACAAGGAACATAGAGATAAGTCAGTTCAGACTGGCAACAAGCATTCCCCCAGCATATTGCGAGTTCACTCACATAAAGAACCATGGACAGCACCAGACTGTAAGTAACATAACTTTTACTGCTGACAATTACAAATTGAAATTAGATGGGGCCAATCTTTTGGAGTGGTACCACCAACTACAGATTGCTTTTCTGAAAGAAAATATGTTGTACCTATTTGATGACCCACCCAAGAAGCCATGGACTTTTGAGATTGACTGTTTGCACCACAGGGCTTACTATCTGTTAATGTCTAGCTTGTCACCCACCATTTACCCCAGTCTTGGCCGCCACTTAACCGTAGCAGAGATACTACAAAAAATACTTAATTTATTTTACAGTAAGAGTGCAGCCACTACAACCAAAATATCCAGGGAATTTTACTCAGCCAGGCATAAGGAAGGGACACCCATGGGGGAGCATATACTCAAGCTAAACACCACCAGGGCAGAACTCATACAAAGGGGGGAAACCATTTCTGATAATATCATGGAAAGCATCATCATAAACATCCTGGCCAGCCCACACTGGGAAACATACCATGGCCAGTTCACCCTGGCAAGCCCACACTGGGAAACATGCCATGACCAGCTCATCCTGGCCAGCCCACACTGGGCAACATACTATGGCCAGCTCATCCTGGCCAGCCCACACTGGGAAACATACCATGGCCAGCTCATCCTGGCCAGCCCACCCTGGGCAACATACCATGGCCAGCTCATCCTGGCCAGCCCACACTGGGAAACATACCATGGCCAGCTCATCCTGGCCAGCCCACCCTGGGCAACATACCATGGCCAGCTCATCCTGGCCAGCCCACACTGGGAAACATACCATGGCCAGTTCACCCTGGCAAGCCCACACTGGGCAACATACCATGGCCAGCTCATCCTGGCCAGCCCACACTGGGCAACATACTATGGCCAGCTCATCCTGGCCAGCCCACACTGGGCAACATACCATGGCCAGCTCATCCTGGCCAGCCCACACTGGGCAACATACCATGGCCAGATCACCCTGGCCAGCCCACACTGTGAAACATGTCATGGCCAGCTCATCCTGGCCAGCCCACACTGTGAAACATGCCATGGCCAGCTCATCCTGGCCAGCCCACACTGGGAAACATACCATGGCCAGTTCACCCTGGCAAGCCCACACTGGGAAACATGACATGGCCAGCACATCCTGGCCAGCCCACACTGGGAAACATACCATGGCCAGATCACCCTGGCCAGCCCACACTGTGAAACATGTCATGGCCAGCTCATCCTGGCCAGCCCACACTGTGAAACATGCCATGGCCAGCTCATCCTGGCCAGCCCACACTGGGAAACATGCCATGGCCAGCTCATCCTGGCCAGCCCACACTGGGAAACATACCATGGCCAGTTCACCCTGGCAAGCCCACACTGGGAAACATGCCATGGACAGATCACCCTGGCCAGCCCACACTGGGCAACATACCATGGCCAGATCACCCTGGCCAGCCCACACTGTGAAACATGTCATGGCCAGCTCATCCTGGCCAGCCCACACTGTGAAACATGCCATGGCCAGCTCATCCTGGCCAGCCCACACTGGGAAACATGCCATGGCCAGCTCATCCTGGCCAGCCCACACTGGGCAACATACCATGGACAGATCACCCTGGCCAGCCCACACTGGGCAACATACCATGGCCAGATCACCCTGGCCAGCCCACACTGGGCAACATACTATGGCCAGCTCATCCTGGCAAGCCCACACTGGGAAACATACCATGGCCAGCTCATCCTGGCCAGCCCACCCTGGGCAACATACCATGGCCAGCTCATCCTGGCCAGCCCACACTGGGAAACATACCATGGCCAGTTCACCCTGGCAAGCCCACACTGGGCAACATACCATGGCCAGCTCATCCTGGCCAGCCCACACTGGGCAACATACTATGGCCAGCTCATCCTGGCCAGCCCACACTGGGCAACATACCATGGCCAGCTCATCCTGGCCAGCCCACACTGGGCAACATACCATGGCCAGATCACCCTGGCCAGCCCACACTGTGAAACATGTCATGGCCAGCTCATCCTGGCCAGCCCACACTGTGAAACATGCCATGGCCAGCTCATCCTGGCCAGCCCACACTGGGAAACATACCATGGCCAGCTCATCCTGGCCAGCCCACACTGGGAAACATACCATGGCCAGCTCACCCTGGCCAGCCCACACTGGGAAACATACCATGGCCAGCTCATCCTGGCCAGCCCACACTGGGCAACATACTATGGCCAGCTCATCCTGGCCAGCCCACACTGGGAAACATACCATGACCAGCTCATCCTGGCCAGCCCACACTGGGAAACATGCCATGGCCAGCTCATCCTGGCCAGCCCACACTGGGCAACATACTATGGCCAGCTCATCCTGGCCAGCCCACACTGGGAAACATGCCATGACCAGCTCATCCTGGCCAGCCCACACTTGGCAACATACTATGGCCAGCTCATCCTGGCCAGCCCACACTGGGCAACATACCATGGACAGATCACCCTGGCCAGCCCACACTGGGCAACATACCATGGACAGATCACCCTGGCCAGCCCACACTGTGAAACATGTCATGGCCAGCTCATCCTGGCCAGCCCACACTGTGAAACATGCCATGGCCAGCTCATCCTGGCCAGCCCACACTGTGAAACATGCCATGGCCAGCTCATCCTGGCCAGCCCACACTGGGCAACATACCATGGCCAGCTCATCCTGGCCAGCCCACACTGGGAAACATACCATGGCCAGTTCACCCTGGCAAGCCCAGACTGGGAAACATACCATGGCCAGTTCACCCTGGCAAGCCCAGACTGGGAAACATACCATGGCCAGCTCATCCTGGCCAGCCCAGACTGGGAAACATGCCATGACCAGCTCACCCTGGCCAGCCCACACTGGGAAACATGCCATGGCCAGCTCATCCTGGCCAGCCCACACTGTGAAACATGCCATGGCCAGCTCATCCTGGCCAGCCCACACTGGGAAACATACCATGGCCAGCTCATCCTGGCCAGCCCACACTGGGCAACATACCATGGCCAGCTCATCCTGGCCAGCCCACACTGTGAAACATGCCATGGACAGATCACCCTGGCCAGCCCACACTGTGAAACATGCCATGGCCAGCTCATCCTGGCCAGCCCACACTGTGAAACATACCATGGCCAGCTCATCCTGGCCAGCCCACACTGGGAAACATACCATGGCCAGTTCACCCTGGCAAGCCCAGACTGGGAAACATACCATGGCCAACTCATCCTGGCCAGCCCACACTGGGCAACATACCATGGACAGATCACCCTGGCCAGCCCCCACTGTGAAACATGCCATGGCCAGCTCATCCTGGCCAGCCCACACTGTGAAACATACCATGGCCAGCTCATCCTGGCCAGCCCACACTGGGCAACATACCATGGTCAGCTCATTCTGGCCAGCCCACACTGGGCAACATACCATGGTCAGCTCATCCTGGCCAGCCCACACTGGGCAACATACCATGGTCAGCTCATTCTGGCCAGCCCACACTGGGCAACATACCATGGCCAGCTCATCCTGGTCAGCCCACACTGGGCAACATACCATGGCCAGCTCATTCTGGTCAGCCCACACTGGGCAACATACCATGGTCAGCTCATCCTGGTCAGCCCACACTGGGCAACATACCATGGTCAGCTCATTCTGGCCAGCCCACACTGGGCAACATGCCATGGCCAGCTCATCCTGGTCAGCCCACACTGGGCAACATACCATGGCCAGCTCATCCTGGTCAGCCCACACTGGGCAACATACCATGGTCAGCTCATTCTGGTCAGCCCACACTGGGAAACATACCATGGTCAGCTCATTCTGGCCAGCCCACACTGGGCAACATACCATGGCCAGCTCATCCTGGTCAGCCCACACTGGGCAACATACCATGGCCAGCTCATCCTGGTCAGCCCACACTGGGCAACATACCATGGTCAGCTCATTCTGGCCAGCCCACACTGGGCAACATACCATGGCCAGCTCATTCTGGTCAGCCCACACTGGGAAACATACCATGGCCAGCTCATTCTGGTCAGCCCACACTGGGCAACATACCATGGCCAGCTCATCCTGGTCAGCCCACACTGGGCAACATACCATGGCCAGCTCATCCTGGCAAGCCCACACTGGGAAACATACCATGGCCATCTCATCCTGGCAAGCCCACACTGGGAAACATACCATGGCCAGCTCATCCTGGTCAGCCCACACTGGGCAACATACCATGGCCAGCTCATTCTGGCCAGCCCACACTGGGAAACATACCATGGCCAGCTCATTCTGGTCAGCCCACACTGGGCAACATACCATGGCCAGCTCATCCTGGTCAGCCCACACTGGGCAACATACCATGGCCAGCTCATCCTGGCAAGCCCACACTGGGCAACATACCATGGCCAGCTCATCCTGGCAAGCCCACACTGGGAAACATACCATGGCCAGCTCATTCTGGTCAGCCCACACTGGGCAACATACCATGGCCAGCTCATTCTGGTCAGCCCACACTGTGAAACATACCATGGCCAGCTCATCCTGGCCAGCCCACACTGTGAAACATGCCATGGACAGATCACCCTGGCCAGCCCACACTGTGAAACATACCATGGCCAGCTCATCCTGGCCAGCCCACACTGTGAAACATACCATGGCCAGCTCATCCTGGCCAGCCCACACTGGGCAACATACCATGGCCAGCTCATCCTGGCCAGCCCACACTGGGAAACATACCATGGCCAGTTCACCCTGGCAAGCCCAGACTGGGAAACATACCATGGCCAACTCATTCTGGTCAGCCCACACTGGGCAACATACCATGGCCAGCTCATTCTGGTCAGCCCACACTGTGAAACATACCATGGCCAGCTCATCCTGGCCAGCCCACACTGTGAAACATGCCATGGACAGATCACCCTGGCCAGCCCACACTGTGAAACATGCCATGGCCAGCTCATCCTGGCCAGCCCACACTGTGAAACATACCATGGCCAGCTCATCCTGGCCAGCCCACACTGGGCAACATACCATGGCCAGCTCATCCTGGCCAGCCCACACTGGGAAACATACCATGGCCAGTTCACCCTGGCAAGCCCAGACTGGGAAACATACCATGGCCAACTCATCCTGGCCAGCCCACACTGGGCAACATACCATGGACAGATCACCCTGGCCAGCCCACACTGGGCAACATACCATGGCCAGCTCATTCTGGTCAGCCCACACTGGGAAAGATACCATGGCCAGCTCATTCTGGTCAGCCCACACTGGGCAACATACCATGGCCAGCTCATCCTGGTCAGCCCACACTGGGCAACATACCATGGCCAGCTCATTCTGGCCAGCCCACACTGGGAAACATACCATGGCCAGCTCATTCTGGTCAGCCCACACTGGGCAACATACCATGGCCAGCTCATCCTGGTCAGCCCACACTGGGAAACATACCATGGCCAGCTCATCCTGGCAAGCCCACACTGGGCAACATACCATGGCCAGCTCATCCTGGCAAGCCCACACTGGGAAACATACCATGGCCAGCTCATCCTGGCAAGCCCACACTGGGAAACATGCCATGGCCAGCTCATCCTGGCCAGCCCACACTGGGCAACATACCATGGCGAGCTCATCCTTGTTACAATTGAAAATACCTAACTTGTTCTCTGTAAATATGTGTATTTGTATATATGTCATTATGTGATGTCATTATGTCCCTTGCCATTGGTTCCTACTTACCTTTTGCCCCGCCTCCTCTGTATATAAGTCTTTGCTCCTGTCAGAACTCTGGCTCTCCAAAAGTGTTCCTGAAGAAGACAAGAAATAAATACCTTTGATATAAGAAAGTCTTCAATCTATTATATTGGGCCTGACCAGAATAATCAAACTAGCAACAAATTGGTAGCAAGAGGATGGTTTGGTAGGCCCAACCAAACATAAAGATACAAGAATCACAAAAAGACAAAAGAAGACCTGCCACCAGATATATAACAAAAAGAATGGCAGCTCAGCTGACTCCTGACAAACATACACCAATTGAAAACATGAAGAAACAAACGCAATTACAAGAAAATGAACTGCTAACACAATACAAACAACCACTAGCTGGAGCAGAAGAAACCTTTTTTTTTTTTAATACAATTTTTATTGATTTTTTTTTTTACACAGATAAAATATAGTAACAATTCTGTTTAACATTGGATTCGCAGTGTTTATACATATGTACATGAATAAGTATCTGGTGTCATTTATACTATACATTTCTAATTAATTTCTACACCTTTTACTCCTTCCTTAATTCTATCATTTATCCATTCGTACCATCTTCCCCACACAGTATCATAATCAGAATTTTCATCATCATTTATCTCGTGTGTTAATTTACTTATCTCTGCACACTCTAATATTTTGTTAATTATAAGGTCATCTGGTGGTAGGTCTTTCTTTTTCCAGTATTGAGCATATGCCAGTCTGGCAGCTGTAGTTATGTGTATTAGGAGGTGGACCTTTTCCTTTCCATACCCTT
Organism: Pituophis catenifer annectens; assembly: GCF_029215685.1. Lineage (NCBI taxonomy): Eukaryota > Metazoa > Chordata > Lepidosauria > Squamata > Colubridae > Pituophis > Pituophis catenifer. Next base: position 346,006,310 of record NW_027256881.1, on the reverse strand, counting down.
TCTTTACCATTCCCAGGAGAAATACTTCTGGATTCAAATCAATTTCTTCTTTAAGTATGTCTTTCAACCATCTCCGAATTTTGCTCCAGTATCTTTTTGCTTTGGGGCATGTCCACCACATATGAAAGAAGGTGCCATGACCATGGCCACATTTCCAACAATTTGGATGCGCGTTGGGGAACATCTTTGCTAGTCTTGCAGGTGCTAAATGCCACCTATGAAGCATTTTGTAATGGTTTTCCTTATACGTGGCTGCTCTAGTTAATTTATAATTTTTATTCCACGCTTCTTCCCATTCATTAAAGTTCAAACTATGTCCAATATTTCTCTCCCATGCTCTCAGTTGGTTTCTGATTGTGTCCTCATCTCTGTCTTCGTCTAGTAAATAATTATACAGCTTGGCCAACGCTTTTTTCCCTGGTCCCATCAAAATTTTATCTAATCCATTATATCCTAATTCTAAGCCATACTCATCTTTATCTTTCTGGTATCTTGATTTTATTTGCAGATAAGTCCACCAATCTAGAGTTATACCTTGGTCTCTCAGAGCTTCATTTGATTTAATGTTTCCCCCTCCATCGACGATGTCTTTGTATCTGCACAATTTCTCCATTCCCCACCTGTTGGGGTAAATCATTGCCTCTACCATGGAGAGCCAGTTTGGGACTTTTGAATAGTATCTCTGCCTAATCCCCACCCATGTTTGTATTAGGGAGTCCCTGATTTTATGCCTGTGGAAATAGGTTTTCTTTTTGTTGTCTTTGTCCCATAGATACGCATGCCACCCTTTCTGTAGGTCGTGGCCTTCTAACACTAAGATTCTCTTATTTTCCAAGGTGATCCAATCCCTTATCCATATCAACTTTGCTGCTCTGTAATACATTTCCCAATTTGGGAGTCCAAATCCTCCCACATTCCTTTTTTCCTGTAGAATTTTGAGTGAGATCCTTGATTTTTTCCCCTCCCAGACAAATTCCCTAACGGTCTTGTTTAATTCTGAAAAAAAATTTTTCTCTAAAATCACTGGTAGATTTTGATATAAAAATAAGATCTTGGGGAGGATGTTCATCTTAATTGCCGCAATTTTGCCTATAAGTGATAATTTAATCTTTTTCCATCTATCCAAATCTTGTTTTAATTTATTAATTAATGGAGTATAATTATCTTCTTTTAGGGATGAGCACCTTTTGGTTAGCCAAATTCCTAAGTATTTTATTTTTGGGACAACTTGTAGGCCCAAAGCTTCTTCTATCTCTTTCTTCTGCGTCTCAGTTACATTCTTAGTAAGTATTTTGGTTTTAGATTTGTTCAATTTAAAGCCAGCCACCTCTCCATATTTACCCAATTCCTCTAATACTTTTTGTCCAGATATTAATGGATCTTCTAATATTAGCGCCACATCATCCGCAAAGGCTTGCGTTTTATAAGTCTCTTTTCTAATTCTTAGGCCTTTGATTTCCTCGTTGTTTCTAATGTTACGTAGCAAAACTTCCAGAGCCAAAATGAATAATAGTGGTGACAGGGGGCAGCCTTGCCTTATTCCTTTCTTGATTTGAAAAATTCTTGTCCTATCTCCATTTACTAGAATGGAAATGCATTCTAGAAGAAACCTTTTCAACCTCAAACAAAGAAGGTGAAGTAAAAAGAAAAATACTAGAACTAATAGAAACAACTACAGTTGAATCAAATCTGCTTGTGAAAATCCACAGCATGATAAACGACCATGGAACAGCAGCAGATAACAAAAATAACAAACAAGAAAATTCCAAGGTAAGAAACTCAACCCCTGACTTTAAAAACGACACTGAAGATGGCGATAGCTTCCCGCCTTTTTCATGGCGGCCATCTTACCTACCTAATACTCCCAAAATGGCCGACCAATCACTAAAAGAATCCCAAACCTCAAACTACAAAGCGGGAAACAAAACCTACCAAGAAGATGCCTACCCGAGTTCAGAAATAAATAAAAAACAACTACTTAAACAATACAACTCCCAACCTACTGAATTTGAAATAGATAATGCTATACAGGTGTTAACTGCAGCATTCGGGACTAAACTAATAATACCAAATAAACAATCAGAAAATGAAAAAGAAAATTCTAAACTAACACCTACCAAAAGTCAAAAAGAAACAAACTGCCTAAAAGAAGAACTAATCACCCGAGAAAAGACGCACTGGCAATCATACTTACCTACCGAAGAACACCTTGCTGAGCGACCCGGCTTCACCGCCAATGGCGGCCCGCTTCGAGCTCCGCTTCCCGACCTCTTTGAAGAAAATGGCCGACAAGCCTCCGGTGGCTTCTTCTTTGATCGCCACGACTTCGGAGACTCCCCGACGAATAGGACAGCATCCCGGGCATTCTTCAGTCACCAGAGGCCCTCCGGAATCAAAGCCAAAGAACAGAAGGCCGACTGGGACTTCATCCCGGGAGCTGCAAGCACAGGATCCTCCCTTGTCGACTGCTGGAGAAGAATGAGGACTGAGCATGCGCAGAACGAACCTGCAAAGAAAAAAGAAGAAAACGTAAATACAAGTCAGCACAGATCCAGCCAGAACATAGAGATAAGTAAATACAGACATGCTTCCACCATACCTAAGCCTTATTGCGAGTATACTAAGGTCTTAAACTATGGACAGCTCCTAAACCCAAATAACTTCTCACAACACTCAGGGACACTATCTTCAGACTTTATAAAATTAAAATTAGATGGAAGCAACTTAATGGAATGGAGCCAGTGTTTACAAATTACATATTTGAAAGAAAATGTTTTATTTTTTATTGATAATCCACCAGACAAACCTTGGACTTATGAAATAGACTGCCTCCATCATAAAGCATATTATATATTAATTGCTTCTATTTCCCCAAGTATACTTCCTAGTATTGAGCATAATCTAACTGTATCTGAAACGTACCAAAAATTATTCAATTTGTTCTATAGCAAAACTGTAGCCACAACCACTAAAATTTCAAGAGATTTTTATTCTGCCAGACTAAAACATGATACCTCTATGAGTGAACATATCCTGAATCTGAACGCAATCAGGGCAGATCTTATCCAAAGGGGGGAAATTATTACTGATAACACTATGAAAAGCATTATAATCAATTCATTAGACCACAGCTGGGATAACTATATTACCTTAATCGATAACTTAAGTCTAGAACAAATTACCTTAGAAAACCTTACCAATAAACTTATTACTGAAGATAGACTTAGAAAGGAACGATATGCACAACAAAGGGAAGGTAGAAATCAAAGAAGGACAGATTTTAGAGTCAGAGACAGATACCCACAGGAATGTTCAATATGTGGATCTGAAAGGCATCAAAAAAGAGACTGCCCCAAGAACACAGGATACAGTGACACATATCACCACAAAGATAGGAGAATACATTTCTTAGACAGAACTTCCCCTGACTACAGATATAAACGCAGGGAGTCACCACATTCTAGAGAAAGACAAATGTACAGAAATAACCCTAGGGAAAACAAGAAAGGATCACTATATGGAATAAGAAACAGTGATACATTAACACCAGATTCACTCAACACTTGGCTCATCGATTCTGGGGCCACATGTCACACAACTCACAATAGAAAAATATTAAACAACTTCACTGAAAAGGAATATTACATAAAAGTAGCAAACCAAAATGAAGTCCTAGTAAGAGGAATAGGTGACACGCATATAAACGGTATAGGAAAAATAGAGGGGGTGATATTTGTACCCGAAATTCCAAGTAATATATTGGCAACTCTAAAATTAAGCATAGAAAATGAAGTAGAGACCACATTCAAAGGTGGAAAAGTATTTATGACTAAAAACAACAGAAACATTGGCAAACTATTCACAAATGACGGACTAACATGTCTACTACCACAAAGTAATGAATTACTCTACGCAAACTATCAATTAAAAAACAAAGAGGCAAAGCCAGATAGTCATAAAGAGGGTAATAATAATATACCAACTGCTAATATTAATATATCTGAAAATTTACACAATGGAAAACCTATACACGACAACTGTAGCCATTTACTCCACAGAAAGCTAGGACACGCAAGTTTTCCTGTCATACGAAAGATGTTAGAATGTTCCGAAGATTTAAAAATAAAAAATTGTAAAAATTATTTGGAATGCTCCGTGTGCAATTCATCCAAACTCAAAAATAAACCTAAGCCCAAGAAAGCCACTCGCACCACACACTCAATTTTCCAGCTAGTTCATATGGATGTAGTAGGCCCAATGAAACCTTCAATTAAATATAGAAAAAGATACTTTCTAACCATAGTCGATGACTATAGTAGATTTGGTTTTGTATACACCCTTAATCATAAAAGTGAAGTTTTCAAAAAATTTAAGGAGTTCTTTAAAATGGTAGAAACCCAACACAATGTTAAAATTAAACAAATAATGACCGACAGGGGGTCGGAATTTCTATCCAACGAATTTTCAAATTGGCTAAAATTACAAGGAATATTGCACTTTAAATCTTGTCCCTTCTCCCCTTTTCAAAATGGAGTATCTGAAAGGAAAAACGGTTTGCTACAAACCATGGTTAAATGTGTGTTAGACGATGCTGGTTTAAGCCAATCATTCTGGGCTGAGGCCCTTACTTATTCCAATTATACTCTAAACTGCTTATGGTCAAGTACACTCAACAAAACTCCATATGAGCTCATATATGGAAGAAAACCAAAAATTGGACATTTACACGTATTTGGTGTAACTGCTGATGTATATGTCCCCACACAATTGAGGCGCAAAGGAGAGAAAGTATCCAAGAGACTAATATTTATGGGGTATGAATCAGAAACCAAGGGATATCGCTTCATTGATAAAAATAACCATTTCGTTGTATCCAGATCTGCCGTGTTTCATGAACACGCGAACTGGTCAAAAATACATCTCAACGAGATATATCCAGAATCAAAAAACACTACACACACACACACACAGAACATTATCCAACAGATACCAACCCCAAAATTATAACAACAAACAAAATCAAATACCCAAAAATAATTAATGATGAATGGAAGAAAGGACATCCCACATTGAAAGTAGACCAATTAACTGAAAAAGAAACTAAATATATGCACAGCAATGAACAACCCCAGAATAGGCCCATTAGATCTAATAGAGGCACGATTCCTAAAAGATTAGATGATTACGTACTGTCTATCCAAGCTAAATACCTGACTCCCAATACATATGATGACATACTCAAGTTACCTCTAGAAGAAAAAAATAAGTGGGAGGAAGCAATGAAAAAAGAGATGGACAGTTTGAAAGAACTAAATGTATACTCACCAACAGATCTACCCACAGAAAAGTCCCCCATTGGCACTAAATGGATCTATAAAATCAAAGAGCTAGAGGATGGTAAATTCCTATATAAAGCTAGGTTAGTGGCTCAAGGTTTTGCCCAAAGATTTCCAGATGACTATGAGGACACATACTCTCCAACCGTTAGATCAGAAAGTGTGAAGACAGCATTGGTATTAGCTTCCATCTTAAGTTTAGACGTATATCAGTTTGATGTACAGACTGCTTATCTCCATGCTGATCTTGATAAAGAAATTTATGTAAAAGCGCCCCCAGGAAAGGATACAAAAAAGGGAGAGATTTGGCTATTGAATAAGAGTCTTTATGGATTAAAACAGTCTGGCAAACGGTGGTATGAATGTTTATCAAAAATTCTTAATGATATGGGTTTTATTGCCACTTCATCTGATTTATGTTTTTTCACAGAAAGAAATAATAATTCTATTGAATATGTTTTCATTTATGTTGATGACATATTATATTTTGGACGTGACAAGATTAAATGTGATGATTTTGCTGAACAATTGGGCAAACATTTCAACTTAAAAATATTAGGAAAGGTAAACAAATATTTAGGAGTCCAAATTGATAAAACGGATAAGGGTTTCAAATTGTCCCAGAAAGATAAAATTATAGAACTCATACAAAAGTGCAATATGATTAACTCAAAAATTTGTGAAACTCCCATGTCAACCGATTTTCATAGAAATGTGCACAATGAGCACGAGCCTTTCAAAGATAATACTTTATATCGATCAATTATTGGGTCCTTATTATACATATCTAATTGGACTAGACCTGATATCACCCTTGCCGTTAATTTGTTGTCAAGACATGTAAGCAATCCTAACTTATACCATTGGGAAGGAATCAAGAGAATTTTGAGATATCTGAAATCTAGCATTGATGTATGTCTATACTTAGAACCATTCATTTCTGAAAAGCCAACGTTGACCTGCTACGCTGATGCAGACTGGGCTGGTGATCCAAAAAGCCGAAAAAGCACCTCTGGATATGTTTTTCTTATAAATGGTTGTACGGTGCATGGTACACTGGCAAACAAAATTTAATTGCCACCTCTACAGCAGAAGCTGAGTACGTTTGCCTATCCAAAGCAGTCAATAATCTAACCTGGTTCGATGATTTGTTATCTAATATATGGGATGAACCTATTTATCCAATTATCATCAATGAAGACAATAAGGCAGCAATAGATATATCAGCTTCCGAAGCAATAGGCCAAAGATCTCGACATATCGATATCAAATACAAACATGTGAGGCAATTATCAAGTATAGGATTTATTAAAGCTGTTCATTGCGATACTAATGAACAAATTGCTGACATTCTCACTAAGCCATTAGCAACCAAACAACATGTATATTTGACTTCTAAACTTAATGTACATATATAATATTAATAATTCACTATTGGTTAGGTATTTTAGAGGGGGATTTGTTACAACTGAAAATACCTAACTTGTTCTCTGTAAATATGTGTATTTGTATATATGTCATTATGTGATGTCATTATGTCCCTTGCCATTGGTTCCTACTTACCTTTTGCCCCGCCTCCTCTGTATATAAGTCTTTGCTCCTGTCAGAACTCTGGCTCTCCAAAAGTGTTCCTGAAGAAGACAAGAAATTAATACCTTTGATATAAGAAAGTCTTCAATCTATTATATTGGGCCTGACCAGAATAATCAAACTAGCAACAATCCTGGCCAGCCCACACTGGGAAACATGCCATGGCCAGCTCATCCTGGCCAGCCCACACTGGGAAACATAACATGGCCAGTTCACCCTGGCAAGCCCAGACTGGGAAACATACCATGGCCAGAACACCCTGCCCAGCCCACACTGGGAAACATACCATGGCAATCTCACTTTGGCCAGCCCACACTCGGAAACATACCATGGCCAGCTCATCCTGGAGAGCCCACACTGGGAAACATACCATGGCCAGATCACCCTGGCCAGCCCACACTGGGAAACATATCATGGCCAGATCATCCTGGCCAGCCCACACTGGGCAACATACCATGGCCAGCTCATCCTGGCCAGCCCACACTGGGCAACATACCATGGCCAGCAAACACTGGGAAACATGCCATGGCCAGCTCATCCTGCCCAGCCCACACTGGGAAACATACCATGGCCAGCTCATCCTGGCCAGCCCACACTGGGCAACATACCATGGCCAGCAAACACTGGGAAACATGTCATGGCCAGCTCATCCTGCCCAGCCCACACTGGGAAACATACCATGGCCAGCTCATCCTGGCCAGCCCACACTGGGCAACATACCATGGTCAGCAAACACTGGGAAACATGTCATGGCCAGCTCATCCTGCCCAGCCCACACTGGGAAACATACCATGGCCAGCTCATCCTGGCCAGCCCACACTGGGCAACATACCATGGCCAGCCCACACTGGGAAACATACCATGGCCAGCTCACCCTAGCCAACACACCATGGCCATCTCACCATGGCCAACACACCATGGCCATCTCACCGTGGCCAACTCACCATGGCCAACTCACCATGGCTAATTCACCATGGCCATCTCACCATGGCCATCTCAGCATAGCCAACTCACCATGGCAATCTCACCATGGCCATCTCACCATGGCCAACTCACCATGGCCGTCTAACCATGGCCAATTCACCATCGCCATCTCACCATAGCCAACTCACCATGGCCGTCTCACCATGGCCATCTCACCATGGCCATCTCACCATGGTCAACTCACCATAACCATGTCACCATGGCCAACTCTCCATGGCCAGTTCACCACGGCCATCTCACCATGGCCATCTCACTATGTCCAATTCACCATGGCCATCTGACCATGGCCAACACACCATGGCTATCTCACCATGGCCATCTCACCATGGCCAACACACCATGGCCAAGTCACCATGGCCATCTCACCATGGCCAACACACCATGGCCATCTCACCATGGCCATCTCACCATGGGCAACTCACCATGGCCATCTCACCTTGGCCAATTCACCATAGCCATCTCACCATGGCCATTTCACCATGGCGAACACCCCATGGCCAAATCACCGTGGCCATCTCACCATGGCCAACTCACCATGGCCATCTCACCATGGCCATCTCACCATAGCCAACTCATCATGGCCAACTCACCATGGCCATCTCACCATGGCCATCTCACCATGGCCAACTCACCATGGCCATCTCACCATGGCCAACTCACCATTTCCAAACTCACTATGGCCAGCTCATCCTGGCCAGCCCACACTGGGAAACATACCATGGCCAGCTCACCTTGGCCAGCCCAAACTGAGAAACATACCTTGGCCAGCTCACCTTGGCCAGCCCACCCCGGGCAACATACCATTTCCAACTGACCAGGCCAGCCCACACTGGGCAACATACCATGGCCAGATCAACCTGGCCAGCGCATACACAGCAACATACCATGGCCAGATCACCCTGGCCAGCCCACACTGTGAAACATGCCATTGTGAGATCACCCTGGCCAGACCACACTGAGAAACGTACCATGGCCAGATCATCCTGGCCAGCCCACAATTGGAAACATATCATGGCCAGTTCATCCTGGCCAGCCCACACTGGGCAACATACCATGGCCAGCTCAACCTGGCCAGCCCACACTGGGCAACATACCATGGCCAGCACACACTGGGAAAAATGTCATGGCCAGCTCATCCTGCCCAGCCCACACTGGGCAACATACCATGGCCAGCTCATCCTGGCCAGCCCACACTGGGCAACATACCATGGCCAGCCCACACTGGGAAACACACCATGGCCAGCTCACCCTAGCCAACACACCATGGCCATCTCACCATGGCCAACACACCATGGCCATCTCACCGTGGCCAACTCACCATGGACAACTCACCATGGCTAATTCACCATGGCCATCTCACCATGGCCATCTCACCATGGCCAACTCACCATGGCCATCTCACTATAGCCAACTCACCATGGCCATCTCACCGTGGCCAACTCACCATGGACAACTCACCATGGCCCACTCACCATGGCCATCTCACCATGGCCAACTCACCATGGCCAATTCTTTTAGTTTTTCAATATTTCATGGAACAACAAGTGCTGGAAATTAGTTTTCGAAAAAGCTCTGATACAATCTGCCTTGTGATAATCTGGAGTCCCTTCCTTCTTCCATATTGTAACATGTTTCCTACCGTAATAAAGAAGTAAATACATATTTATTTATTCGTTTATTGGTTGGTTGGTTGGTTTGATTAATTCAATGTCGGAGAGGCTTCCTTAAAATGTAGAGGGTTTCCTTTGCCGGTCGTAGGTGTCGTATGCTCTCTTTGGCACACATGTTAGGTAGTGAGTGGGGTACAGCCCTGGACCAGAGACTCATCCCCCATGGAAATGACAACATTGCCGTTGGTGTAGGTATTGGTGTTGTCGTTAAGTGTTACTGCCTAAGTGTCTGGCAGCCACGACAGGCGTCGGCTCTAATAGGCGCCCGGACGAGGCCACGCCGACCCTGCGATTCCCTCGGGTTCAAATGGCAGCCGCTCACGGGAGCTGTGAAGCGGTGTGAGGAGCGAAGCAGCGTCTGGAAGCAAGTGAGATTCCCAGCCACCCAGGTCAGGGTCGTCCCAAAGGTGCTTTTTTCTTTTCCTTGTGAGAGTCCTTCAACTGGGCTTTCCTGCTTTTTCTGGAAGACGTTGGGCTTCTCATCCTAGAAGTCACCCCAGGAACATGGGGGGTTCAGTGAATCTGGCTTCCGCATTGACTCGGCTCCTGGGAAGGTCACAAAAGGGCATTCCGTAAGCCCAGGGCCCTGCAACCATCATGAAGAACCCTAGTTAGCCACCAGCCGGCTCTGGGCATGGAGACGTGTGGGATTCCCGAGAATTCAACATCGGAGAGACTTCCTTAAAATGGAGAGGGTTTCCTTTGCGGGTCCCAGGTGTCCTATGCTCTCTTTGGCATACAGGTTAGGTTATGAGTGGGGTATAGTCCAAGACCAGAGACTAATTCCCCATGAAAATTACAACATCGCCATTGGTGTTGACATTGGTGTTGGCGTTGGGGGTAGGGGTTGGGGTTGGGGTTGAAGTTAGTTTTAGATTTAGGGTTAGGGTTAGGGGTAGGGGTAGGGGTAGGGGTATGGTTAGGGTTAGAGTTAGGGTTGGCATTGGCGTTGGCGTTAGAGTTAGAGTTAGATTTAGAGTTAGGGGTAGGGGTATGATTAGGGTTAGGGTTGGCGTTGGCGTTAGAGTTAGGGTTAGGGGTAGAGGTAGGGGTAGGATTAGAGGTAAAGTTAGAGTTAGAATTAGGGTTAGGGTTAGGATGGCCCTGGGTCTTGAGGGGGGCCACCTTCCCTCCTCTGGCGCTGCATGTCCGCCTGCCGACGCAGCGTTTGGCATGTCTTCTTCTCCTTCTCCTTCTCCTTCTTCTTCTTAAGTGTTCCTGCCTAAGTGACGGCCAGCCAGGACAGGCACCGGCTCTAATAGGCGCCGGGACGAGGCTTCGCCGACCCTCCGATTCCTCGCGTAGAAATGGCAGCCGCCCACGGGAGCTGAGAAGCGGTGTGAGGAGCAAAGCGGCGTCTGGCAACAAGTGACTCCCACCCAAGACGGGCACCGGCTCTAATAGGCGCCGGGAAGGGGCTTGGCCGACCCTCCGATTCCTCGGGTGGAAATGACAGCCGACCACGGGAGCTGAGAAGCAGTGTGAGGAGCGTAGCAGCGTCTGGCAGCAAGTGACTCCCACCCAAGATGGGCACCGGCTCTAATAGGCGCCGGGAAGGGGCTTCGCCGATCGACCGATTCCTTCGGGTGGAAATGGCAGCCGCCCACGGGAGCTGAGAAGCGGTGGGAGGAGCGTAGCAGCGTCTGGCAGCAAGTGACTCCCACCCAAGACGGGCACCGGCTCTAATAGGCGCCGGGAAGGGGCTTCGCCGATCGACCGATTCCTTCGGGTGGAAATGGCAGCCGCCCACGGGAGCTGAGAAGCGGTGGGAGGAGCGTAGCAGCGTCTGGCAGCAAGTGACTCCCACCCAAGACGGGCACCGGCTCTAATAGGCGCCGGGAAGGGGCTTGGCCGACCCTCCGATTCCTCGGGTGGAAATGACAGCCGACCACGGGAGCTGAGAAGCAGTGTGAGGAGCGTAGCAGCGTCTGGCAGCAAGTGACTCCCACCCAAGATGGGCACCGGCTCTAATAGGCGCCGGGAAGGGGCTTCGCCGATCGACCGATTCCTTCGGGTGGAAATGGCAGCCGCCCACGGGAGCTGAGAAGCGGTGGGAGGAGCGTAGCAGCGTCTGGCAGCAAGTGATCCCACCCAAGACGGGCACCGGCTCTAATAGGCGCCGGGAAGGGGCTTGGCCGACCGACCGATTCCTTCGGGTGGAAATGGCAGCCGCCCACGGGAGCTGAGAAGCGGTGGGAGGAGCGTAGCAGCGTCTGGCAGCAAGTGACTCCCACCCAAGATGGGCACCGGCTCTAATAGGCGCCGGGAAGAGGCTTCGCCGATCGACCGATTCCTTCGGGTGGAAATGGCAGCCGCCCACGGGAGCTGAGAAGCGGTGGGAGGAGCGTAGCAGCGTCTGGCAGCAAGTGACTCCCACCCAAGACGGGCACCGGCTCTAATAGGCGCCGGGAAGAGGCTTCGCCGACCGACCGATTCCTTCGGGTGGAAATGGCAGCCGCCCACGGGAGCTGAGAAGCGGTGGGAGGAGCGTAGCAGCGTCTGGCAGCAAGTGACTCCCACCCAAGACGGGCACCGGCTCTAATAGGCGCCGGGAAGGGGCTTCGCCGATCGACCGATTCCTTCGGGTGGAAATGGCAGCCGCCCACGGGAGCTGAGAAGCGGTGGGAGGAGCGTAGCAGCGTCTGGCAGCAAGTGACTCCCACCCAAGATGGGCACCGGCTCTAATAGGCGCCGGGAAGAGGCTTCCCCGATCGACCGATTCCTTCGGGTGGAAATGACAGCCGCCCACGGGAGCTGAGAAGCGGTGGGAGGAGCGTAGCAGCGTCTGGCAGCAAGTGACTCCCACCCAAGACGGGCACCGGCTCTAATAGGCGCCGGGAAGAGGCTTCCCCGATCGACCGATTCCTTCGGGTGGAAATGACAGCCGCCCACGGGAGCTGAGAAGCGGTGGGAGGAGCGTAGCAGCGTCTGGCAGCAAGTGACTCCCACCCAAGATGGGCACCGGCTCTAATAGGCGCCGGGAAGAGGCTTCCCCGATCGACCGATTCCTTCGGGTGGAAATGGCAGCCGCCCACGGGAGCTGAGAAGCGGTGGGAGGAGCGTAGCAGCGTCTGGCAGCAAGTGACTCCCACCCAAGATGGGCACCGGCTCTAATAGGCGCTGGGAAGAGGCTTCCCCGATCGACCGATTCCTTCGGGTGGAAATGACAGCCGCCCACGGGAGCTGAGAAGCGGTGGGAGGAGCGTAGCAGCGTCTGGCAGCAAGTGACTCCCACCCAAGACGGGCACCGGCTCTAATAGGCGCCGGGAAGAGGCTTCGCCGATCGACCGATTCCTTCGGGTGGAAATGGCAGCCGCCCACGGGAGCTGAGAAGCGGTGGGAGGAGCGCAGCAGCGTCTGGCAGCAAGTGACTCCCACCCAAGACGGGCACCGGCTCTAATAGGCGCCGGGAAGAGGCTTCGCCGACCGACCGATTCCTTCGGGTGGAAATGGCAGCCGCCCACGGGAGCTGAGAAGCGGTGGGAGGAGCGTAGCAGCGTCTGGCAGCAAGTGACTCCCACCCAAGACGGGCACCGGCTCTAATAGGCGCCGGGAAGAGGCTTCGCCGATCGACCGATTCCTTCGGGTGGAAATGGCAGCCGCCCACGGGAGCTGAGAAGCGGTGGGAGGAGCGCAGCAGCGTCTGGCAGCAAGTGACTCCCAGCCAAGACGGGCACCGGCTCTAATAGGCGCCGGGAAGGGGCTTCGCCGATCGACCGATTCCTTCGGGTGGAAATGGCAGCCGCCCACGGGAGCTGAGAAGCGGTGGAAGGAGCGTAGCAGCGTCTGGCAGCAAGTGACTCCCACCCAAGACGGGCACCGGCTCTAATAGGCGCCGGGAAGGGGCTTCGCCGACCGACCGATTCCTTCGGGTGGAAATGGCAGCCGCCCACGGGAGCTGAGAAGCGGTGGGAGGAGCGTAGCAGCGTCTGGCAGCAAGTGACTCCCACCCAAGACGGGCACCGGCTCTAATAGGCGCCGGGAAGAGGCTTCGCCGATCGACCGATTCCTTCGGGTGGAAATGGCAGCCGCCCACGGGAGCTGAGAAGCGGTGGGAGGAGCGTAGCAGCGTCTGGCAGCAAGTGATCCCACCCAAGACGGGCACCGGCTCTAATAGGCGCCGGGAAGAGGCTTCGCCGATCGACCGATTCCTTCGGGTGGAAATGGCAGCCGCCCACGGGAGCTGAGAAGCGGTGGGAGGAGCGCAGCAGCGTCTGGCAGCAAGTGACTCCCACCCAAGACGGGCACCGGCTCTAATAGGCGCCGGGAAGGGGCTTCGCCGATCGACCGATTCCTTCGGGTGGAAATGGCAGCCGCCCACGGGAGCTGAGAAGCGGTGGGAGGAGCGTAGCAGCGTCTGGCAGCAAGTGACTCCCACCCAAGACGGGCACCGGCTCTAATAGGCGCCGGGAAGAGGCTTCGCCGATCGACCGATTCCTTCGGGTGGAAATGGCAGCCGCCCACGGGAGCTGAGAAGCGGTGGGAGGAGCGTAGCAGCGTCTGGCAGCAAGTGACTCCCACCCAAGACGGGCACCGGCTCTAATAGGCGCCGGGAAGGGGCTTCCCCGATCGACCGATTCCTTCGGGTGGAAATGACAGCCGCCCACGGGAGCTGAGAAGCGGTGGGAGGAGCGTAGCAGCGTCTGGCAGCAAGTGACTCCCACCCAAGACGGGCACCGGCTCTAATAGGCGCCGGGAAGGGGCTTCCCCGATCGACCGATTCCTTCGGGTGGAAATGGCAGCCGCCCACGGGAGCTGAGAAGCGGTGGGAGGAGCGTAGCAGCGTCTGGCAGCAAGTGACTCCCACCCAAGACGGGCACCGGCTCTAATAGGCGCCGGGAAGAGGCTTCGCCGATCGACCGATTCCTTCGGGTGGAAATGGCAGCCGCCCACGGGAGCTGAGAAGCGGTGGGAGGAGCGTAGCAGCGTCTGGCAGCAAGTGACTCCCACCCAAGACGGGCACCGGCTCTAATAGGCGCCGGGAAGAGGCTTCGCCGATCGACCGATTCCTTCGGGTGGAAATGGCAGCCGCCCACGGGAGCTGAGAAGCGGTGGGAGGAGCGTAGCAGCGTCTGGCAGCAAGTGACTCCCACCCAAGACGGGCACCGGCTCTAATAGGCGCCGGGAAGGGGCTTCGCCGATCGACCGATTCCTTCGGGTGGAAATGGCAGCCGCCCACGGGAGCTGAGAAGCGGTGGGAGGAGCGTAGCAGCGTCTGGCAGCAAGTGACTCCCACCCAAGACGGGCACCGGCTCTAATAGGCGCCGGGAAGAGGCTTCGCCGACCGACCGATTCCTTCGGGTGGAAATGGCAGCCGCCCACGGGAGCTGAGAAGCGGTGGGAGGAGCGTAGCAGCGTCTGGCAGCAAGTGACTCCCACCCAAGACGGGCACCGGCTCTAATAGGCGCCGGGAAGAGGCTTCGCCGATCGACCGATTCCTTCGGGTGGAAATGACAGCCGCCCACGGGAGCTGAGAAGCGGTGGGAGGAGCGTAGCAGCGTCTGGCAGCAAGTGACTCCCACCCAAGACGGGCACCGGCTCTAATAGGCGCTGGGAAGAGGCTTCGCCGACCGACCGATTCCTTCGGGTGGAAATGGCAGCCGCCCACGGGAGCTGAGAAGCGGTGGGAGGAGCGCAGCAGCGTCTGGCAGCAAGTGATCCCACCCAAGACGGGCACCGGCTCTAATAGGCGCCGGGAAGAGGCTTCCCCGATCGACCGATTCCTTCGGGTGGAAATGGCAGCCGCCCACGGGAGCTGAGAAGCGGTGGGAGGAGCGCAGCAGCGTCTGGCAGCAAGTGATCCCACCCAAGACGGGCACCGGCTCTAATAGGCGCCGGGAAGAGGCTTCCCCGATCGACCGATTCCTTCGGGTGGAAATGGCAGCCGCCCACGGGAGCTGAGAAGCGGTGGAAGGAGCGTAGCAGCGTCTGGCAGCAAGTGACTCCCACCCAAGACGGGCACCGGCTCTAATAGGCGCCGGGAAGGGGCTTCGCCGACCGACCGATTCCTTCGGGTGGAAATGGCAGCCGCCCACGGGAGCTGAGAAGCGGTGGGAGGAGCGTAGCAGCGTCTGGCAGCAAGTGACTCCCACCCAAGACGGGCACCGGCTCTAATAGGCGCCGGGAAGGGGCTTCGCCGATCGACCGATTCCTTCGGGTGGAAATGGCAGCCGCCCACGGGAGCTGAGAAGCGGTGGGAGGAGCGCAGCAGCGTCTGGCAGCAAGTGATCCCACCCAAGACGGGCACCGGCTCTAATAGGCGCCGGGAAGGGGCTTCGCCGACCGACCGATTCCTTCGGGTGGAAATGGCAGCCGCCCACGGGAGCTGAGAAGCGGTGGGAGGAGCGCAGCAGCGTCTGGCAGCAAGTGATCCCACCCAAGACGGGCACCGGCTCTAATAGGCGCCGGGAAGAGGCTTCCCCGATCGACCGATTCCTTCGGGTGGAAATGGCAGCCGCCCACGGGAGCTGAGAAGCGGTGGGAGGAGCGCAGCAGCGTCTGGCAGCAAGTGATCCCACCCAAGACGGGCACCGGCTCTAATAGGCGCCGGGAAGAGGCTTCGCCGATCGACCGATTCCTTCGGGTGGAAATGGCAGCCGCCCACGGGAGCTGAGAAGCCGTGTCAGCAGCGCAGTAGCGTCTGCCGATCCTCCCCCCCCAACTGGCCCCGGTCCTTCCTCGCTTTCGCTTTCCTGCCATCGCATCTGCCTGGAGCCGCTGGCTTCGCTGCGCCGCCAGTCAGCCGCCCACAGCCCACAGCCCGCCGCTCTCAGCCCCGCTGGACCCGGCGCTTGACTCCTCGGCTCCTGTCCTGCCGCCGGCTGGAAGCGGAGAAGAGGAGCCGGCCGAAGAACCGCTGCGCCCTTCCCTCCTTGGGCCCGAGCGCTGGGAGCCCAGCTGGAGCTGCCCGAGGCTGGAAGGAGCCTTTCTTCCGATGGCCTTGGAGGAAGTCTAGAAATCCTTGACGGGGGGGGGAAGGGAGGGGGGAGCAGGGGAGGGAGGGAGGGGGGTCTTCCTGGGAGCTCAGGAGGGGGGGCGGGGGCGGGGGCCAATGGGAGATCTGGCCACGGTTAAGAAAGCTCCGGGATGGAGAACCTGCCTGGCTCGGCTTCAAAGGGAGAGAGTGGATCGACCGCCCGCAGTTCCTGCTCAGATTCATCTTATAATTGGAGTCTAAATGTAATTGTCGGAGTTTCTCTGGCGATCCTTGGCTACGTGCTCTTTCAAACAGTTCCTCTGTCCCCCGGTGTGGTGGAGAAAAATGAGACACGCAGACAGGTATCTCGGGATGGGAGCCAAGAGCTGACTCCGTGACCCTCTTTTGTTAGAAATTCATCAAGCTCATTATACAGCATCATAGCAAGGTGGGATTGGGGGTGGTTACATGATCGGGTTGCATACACTCCTATTATATTAGTTACGTAGACCCTTCTCAGGCTGGTACGAGAATTACAATGTAGGTATTTCTTGCCTGAGCAGTCGGGACTTTCCAGATGATGTCAACATCCTATTTCCCTGCTGTGGCAAGGCCTACGGATAATTCTAATATGCAAGTATATTTCTGTACAACTATTCCCACACCCCGGTCTTTTTAACTGATGGAGGAAGGTTTGAAAGAAAGGAAGGATTGCTATGGGAACCCTGGGAAATTCCGCTGGTTTTCTCTGCCTCAAAACCTTAGTTGGTAAAGATACATTAAGACCCCCCCCCCCTTTTTTTTTTTTTTCTTCCATGAACAGAAGGTGGCTCAATGGCGGCATCGGGATCTTTGACTTTTTCAATATTTCATGGAACAACAAGTGCTGGAAATTAGTTTTCCAAACAGCTCGGATACAATCTGCCTCGTGATCTTCTGGAGTCCCTTCTGAAGGGAAACAATAATAAGGATATAATAAATAATGCTAGTATATGATCTACTGGTATACTAGATTCTGTAACCATTAGGTTCCTGTAATACATATATGCCTTTGTATTTGTATCACATATATTATGCCTTTATATTTGTATCTCCTGTAACAAACATATTCTGTTATTAGGCCTGTAATGTATCTGGTATTTGTCAGACATATGTCCCTGCCATTTGATCTGCACCCATATCAATCTTCTCCCTGTTTCTTTCTTGTGCCATCTAAGAGCATGGTACTATCTCAGTCTTAATTTATGTTGATCTGGATAGACTCCTGCTTTCCAGGGCCAGGGGGCCTAAGTGGCCAATTGAGTAAACAAAGAAATGCTCAAGATGACTAATTGGGAAGTTTCTATTCCCCCTTGCAGGGCAACAAGGAATACACAAACCTAAATTAGGAGGCTAGAATTGGGTACTAAGCTGACGTCTCTGAGGGTATAAAAGGACGCCATACCTTCCCCAAGGTGTGGCTATTTCCTCGCATGCATTGTAACTGTATGTTCTGGATATAGTTCCACCCAGTATTTTGTTTTTGGCCATAAATAAAATCTGGTTTTTTTGCAAGCCTCGTCTTGAGTCTCTCTCTTTGGCATTCTGGTGACTCAAGTGTATTTTGGGACCTTACACTTCCTTCTCCCATATTGTAACATGTTTCCTACCGTAATAAAGAAGCAAATACATGTTTATTTATTTGTTTATTGGTTGGTTGGTTGGTTTGATTAATTCAACGTCGGAGAGGCTTCCTTAAAATGGAGAGGGTTTTCCTTTGCCAGTCCTGGGTGTCCTATGCTCTCTTTGGCACACATGTTGGGTTGCGAGAGGGGTACAGCCCTGGACCAGAGACTCATCCCCCATGGAAATGTCAACATCACCGTTGGTGTTGGCATTGGTGTTCTCGTTGGCGGTAGATTTAGATTTAGATTTAGATTTAGAGTTGGATTTAGATTTAGATTTAGAGTAGGTCGAGCTAGATTTAGAATTCCAGTTAGGGTTAGAATTAGAGTGGATTTAGATTTAGAGTTGGATTTAGATTTAGATTTAGAGTTGTATTTAGATTTAGATTTAGATTTAGAGTTGGATTTAGATTTAGATTTAGATTTAGATTTAGAGTAGGTCGAGCTAGATTTAGAATTCCAGTTAGGGTTAGAATTAGAGTTGGATTTAGATTTAGAGTTGGATTAAGATTTAGATTTAGAGTTGGATTTAGATTTAGATTTAGATTTAGAGTTGGATTTAGATTTAGATTTAGATTTAGAGTAGGTCGAGCTAGATTTAGAATTCCAGTTAGGGTTAGAATTAGAGTTGGATTTAGATTTAGAGTTGGATTTAGATTTAGATTTAGAGTTGGATTTAGATTTAGATTTAGAGTAGGTCGAGCTAGATTTAGAATTCCAGTTAGGGTTAGAATTAGAGTTGGATTTAGATTTAGATTTAGAGTTGGATTTAGATTTAGATTTAGAGTTGGATTTAGATTTAGATTTAGAGTAGGTCGAGCTAGATTTAGAATTCCAATTAGGGTTAGAATTAGGGTTAGGATGGTGCTGAGTCTTGAGGGGGGCCTCCTTCCCTCCTCTGGCGCTGCATGTCCGCCTGCCGAGGCACCGTTTGGCATGTCTTCTTCTTCTTCTTCTTCTTCTTCTTCTTCTTCTTCTTCTTCTTCTTCTTCTTCTTCTTCTTCTTCTTCTTCTTCTTCTTCTTCCTCCTCCTCCTCCTCCCACTCCTCCCCCTCCCCCTCCCCCTCCCCCCTCCCCCTCCCCTCCCCCCTCCCCCTCCTCCTCCTCCTCTTCCTCTTCCTCTTCCTCTTCCTCTTCCTCTTCTTCTTCTTCTTCTTCTTCTTCTTCTTCTTCTTCTTCTTCTTCTTCTTCTTCTTCTTCTTCTTTCTTCTTCTTGTTAAGTGTTCCTGCCTAAGTGACTGCCAGCCACGACGGGCACCGGCTCTAATAGGCGCCCTGAAGAGGCTTCGCCTTGCCTGCGATTCCGAAATCCCCCTTTGCCTCTTCTACTGCCGATCCTCCGCCCCGGCCCTTTCCCGCTTTCGCTTTCCTGACATCGCATCTGCCGGGAGCCGCTGGCTTCACTGCGCCGCCAGTCAGCCAGACAAAGGGCACAGCCCGCCGCTCTCAGCCCCGCTGGACCCGGCGCTTGACTCCTCGGCTCCTGTCCTGCCGCCGGCTGCAAGCGGGAGAAGAGGAGCCGGCCGAAGAACCGCTGCGCCCTTCCCCCCTTGGGAAGTGCTGAGTTCCTGGTTTCCTTTCACATTTTTCGTGACTCAACTAGGTGATGTCATCAGTGCTAGAAGGGAAGGGGGTTGGTGGAGGGGAAGGGGGGGAAGGGGGAGATTGTGGGGTCTTCAGTGCTGAGTTCCTGGTTTCCTTGCAGACGTTTCCTGACCCAACTATGTGATGTCATCAGTGCTAGAAGGGAAGGGGGTTTGTGGAGGGGAAGGGGGGAAGGGGGAGATTGTGGGTCTTCAGTGCTTAGTTCCTGTTTCCTTGCAGACGTTTCGTGACCCAACTAGGTGATGTCATCAGTGCTAGAGGGGAAGGGGGGTTTGTGGAGGGGAAGGGGGGGGAAGGGGGAGATTGTGGGGTCTTCAGTGCTGAGTTCCTGTTTCCTTGCAGACGTTTCGTGACTCAACTAGGTGATGTCATCAGTGCTAGAAGGGAAGGGGGTTTGTGGAGGGGAAGGGGGGAAGGGGGAGATTGTGGGGTCTTCAGTGCTGAGTTCCTGGTTTCCTTGCAGACGTTTCCTGACCCAACTATGTGATGTCATCAGTGCTAGAAGGAAGGGGGTTTGTGGAGGGGAAGGGGGGAAGGGGGAGATTGTGGGGTCTTCAGTGCTTAGTTCCTGTTTCCTGGCAGACGTTTCGTGACCCAACTACGTGATGTCATCAGTGCTAGAAGGGAAGGGGGTTTGTGGAGGGGAAGGGGGGAAGGGGGAGATTGTGGGGTCTTCAGTGCTGAGTTCCTGGTTTCCTCGCAGACGTTTCGTGACCCAACTAGGTGATGTCATCAGTGCTAGAAGGGAAGGGGGTTTGTGGGGGGGAAGGGGGGAAGGGGGAGATTGTGGGGTCTTCAGTGCTGAGTTCCTGGTTTCCTGGCAGACGTTTTGTGACCCAACTAGGTGATGCCATCAGTGCTAGAAGGGAATGGGGTTTGTGGAGGGGAAGGGGGGAAGGGGGAGATTGTGGGGTCTTCAGTGCTGAGTTCCTGGTTTCCTCGCAGACATTTCGTGACCCAACTAGGTGATGCCATCAGTGCTAGAAGGGAATGGGGTTTGTGGAGGGGAAGGGGGGAAGGGGGAGATTGTGGGGTCTTCAGTGCTGAGTTCCTGGTTTCCTGGCAGACGTTTTGTGACCCAACTAGGTGATGTCATCAGTGCTAGAAGGGAATGGGGTTTGTGGGGGGGAAGGGGGGAAGGGGGAGATTGTGGGGTCTTCAGTGCTGAGTTCCTGGTTCCCTGGCAGACGTTTTGTGACCCAACTAGGTGATGCCATCAGTGCTAGAAGGGAAGGGGGTTTGTGGGGGGGAAGGGGGGAAGGGGGAGATTGTGGGGTCTTCAGTGCTGAGTTCCTGGTTTCCTGGCAGACGTTTCGTGACCCAACTAGGTGATGCCATCAGTGCTAGAAGGGAAGGGGGTTTCTGGAGGGGAAGAGGGGAAGGGGGAGATTGTGGGGTCTTCAGTGCTGAGTTCCTGGTTTCCTCGCAGACGTTTCGTGACCCAACTAGGTGATGCCATCAGTGCTAGAAGGGAAGGGGGTTTGTGGAGGGGAAGGGGGGGAAGGGGGAGATTCTGGGGTCTTCAGTGCTGAGTTCCTGGTTTCCTGGCAGACGTTTCGTGACCCAACTAGGTGATGCCATCAGTGCTAGAAGGGAAGGGGGTTTGTGGAGGGGAAGGGGGGAAGGGGGAGATTGTGGGGTCTTCAGTGCTGAATTCCTGGTTTCCTGGCAGACGTTTCGTGACCCAACTAGGTGATGCCATCAGTGCTAGAAGGGAAGGGGGGGTGGTGGAGGGGAAGAGGGGAAGGGGGAGATCGTGGGGTCTTCAGTGCTGAATTCCTGGTTTCCTGGCAGACGTTTCGTGACCCAACTAGGTGATGCCATCAGTGCTAGAAGGGAAGGGGGTTTGTGGAGGGGAAGGGGGGAAGGGGGAGATTGTGGGGTCTTCAGTGCTGAATTCCTGGTTTCCTGGCAGACGTTTCGTGACCCAACTAGGTGATGCCATCAGTGCTAGAAGGGAATGGGGTTTGTGGAGGGGAAGGGGGGAAGGGGGAGATTGTGGGGTCTTCAGTGCTGAGTTCCTGGTTTCCTGGCAGACGTTTCGTGACCCAACTAGGTGATGCCATCAGTGCTAGAAGGGAAGGGGGTTTGTGGAGGGGGAGGGGGGAAGGGGGTGATTGTGGGGTCTTCAGTGATGAATTCCTGGTTTCCTGGCAGACGTTTCGTGACCCAACTAGGTGATGCCATCAGTGCTAGAAGGGAAGGGGGTTTGTGGAGGGGAAGGGGGGAAGGGGGAGATTGTGGGGTCTTCAGTGCTGAGTTCCTGGTTTCCTGGCAGACGTTTCGTGACCCAACTAGGTGATGCCATCAGTGCTAGAAGGGAAGGGGGTTTGTGGAGGGGGAGGGGGGAAGGGGGTGATTGTGGGGTCTTCAGTGATGAATTCCTGGTTTCCTGGCAGACGTTTCGTGACCCAACTAGGTGATGCCATCAGTGCTAGAAGGGAAGGGGGTTTGTGGGGGGGAAGGGGGAGATTGTGGGGTCTTCAGTGCTGAGTTCCTGGTTTCCTGGCAGACGTTTCGTGACCCAACTAGGTGATGCCATCAGTGCTAGAAGGGAAGGGGGTTTGTGGAGGGGAAGGGGGGAAGGGGGAGATTGTGGGGTCTTCAGTGCTGAGTTCCTGGTTTCTGTTGCATTCATCCTGGTGGGCTTCTCATGATTAGTCCAGATTAGGGAAGACACAAACGCAGGTCTTTCTCGGGATGAGAGAGCAGCGAACAAAAGGCTCCCATCTCTTTTATTAGTTTTCAAAATACAGCATCATCAGAAGGCGTTATTATGGCTACACGTCTCATATTACATACAAGAAATAGAAAAACATCCATATAAGTTTGACATTCTTACCAATTACAGTAAATCACGTGAATTCTAGGAAAGCAATACTTAAGTTAAAAACAAAACTTAACTTTGGCTATGTTGCAAGTTACTACCAGGCCAGAGGCCCATCTCCTTTATCTGATTACTTCACTTCTCAGGAATGTAGCACAAAGAGATGTCTCTATCTTTACAAATACAGTCTATGTTAAAAACAAAGAGAGAACAAAATAGGGCCCTTCAGAGAGTATCCAGTTGAACCCGCATTCCATAGTCAGATTATTTTGGTGCTAAAGTCCATACAGGTGTCCAACCAGTTAGACTGGTCTATACATGTACTATGGCCACAGCATTCCCACAGGTTTCCTTGCAGACGTTTCGTGACCCAACTAGGTGATGCCATCAGTGCTAGAAGGGAATGGGGTTTGTGGAGGGGAAGAGGGGAAGGGGGAGATTGTGGGATCTTCAGTGCTGAGTTTCTGGTTTCCTGGCAGACGTTTCATGACCCAACTAGGTGATGCCATCAGTGCTAGAAGGGAATGGGGTTTGTGGAGGGGAAGAGGGGAAGGGGGAGATTGTGGGGTCTTCAGTGCTGAGTTCCTGGTTTCCTGGCAGACGTTTCATGACCCAACTAGGTGATGTCATCAGTGCTAGAAGGTAATGGGGTTTGTGGAGGGGACGGGGGGGAAGGGGGAGATTGTGGGGTCTTCAGTGCTGAGTTCCTGGTTTCCTGGCAGACGTTTCATGACCCAACTAGGTGATGTCATCAGTGCTAGAAGGGAATGGGGTTTGTGGAGGGGAAGAGGGGAAGGGGGAGATTGTGGGATCTTCAGTGCTGAGTTTCTGGTTTCCTGGCAGACGTTTCATGACCCAACTAGGTGATGCCATCAGTGCTAGAAGGGAAGGGGGTTTGTGGAGGGGACGGGGGGAAGGGGGAGATTGTGGGGTCTTCAGTGCTGAGTTCCTGGTTTCCTCGCAGATGTTTCGTGACCCAACTAGGTGATGTCATCAGTGCTGGAAGGGAAGGGGGTTTGAGGAGGGGAAGGGGGGAAGGGGGGAAGGGGGAGATTGTGGGGTCTTCAGTACTGAGTTCCTGGTTTCCTGGCAGACGTTTCGTGACCCAACTAGGTGATGCCATCATTGCTAGAAGGGAAGGGGGTTTGTGGAGGGGAAGAGGGGAAGGGGGAGATTGTGGGGTCTTCAGTGCTGAATTCCTGGTTTCCTGGCAGACGTTTTGTGACCCAACTAGGTGATGTCATCAGTGCTAGAAGGGAAGGGGGTTTGTGGAGGGGAAGGGGGGAAGGGGGAGATTGTGGGGTCTTCAGTGCTGAGTTCCTGGTTTCCTTGCAGACGTTTCCTGACCCAACTAGGTGATGTCATCAGTGCTAGAAGGGAAGGGGGTTTGTGGAGGGGAAGGGGGGGAAGGGGGAGATTGTGGGGTCTTCAGTGCTGAGTTCCTGGTTTCCTTGCAGACGTTTCCTGACCCAACTAGGTGATGTCATCAGTGCTAGAAGGGAAGGGGGTTTGTGGAGGGGAAGGGGGGAAGGGGGAGATTGTGGGGTCTTCAGTGCTGAGTTCCTGTTTCCTCGCAGACGTTTCGTGACCCAACTAGGTGATGCCATCAGTGCTAGAAGGGAAGGGGGTTTGTGGAGGGGACGGGGGGAAGGGGGAGATTGTGGGGTCTTCAGTGCTGAGTTCCTGGTTTCCTCGCAGACGTTTCGTGACCCAACTAGGTGATGTCATCAGTGCTGGAAGGGAAGGGGGTTTGAGGAGGGGAAGGGGGGGAAGGGGGGAAGGGGGAGATTGTGGGGTCTTCAGTACTGAGTTCCTGGTTTCCTGGCAGACGTTTCGTGACCCAACTAGGTGATGCCATCATTGCTAGAAGGGAAGGGGGTTTGTGGAGGGGAAGAGGGGAAGGGGGAGATTGTGGGGTCTTCAGTGCTGAATTCCTGGTTTCCTGGCAGACGTTTTGTGACCCAACTAGGTGATGTCATCAGTGCTAGAAGGGAAGGGGGTTTCTGGAGGGGAAGAGGGGAAGGGGGAGATTGTGGGGTCTTCAGTGCTGAGTTCCTGTTTCCTTGCAGACGTTTCCTGACCCAACTAGGTGATGTCATCAGTGCTAGAAGGGAAGGGGGTTTGTGGAGGGGAAGGGGGGGAAGGGGGAGATTGTGGGGTCTTCAGTGCTGAGTTCCTGGTTTCCTTGCAGACGTTTCCTGACCCAACTAGGTGATGTCATCAGTGCTGGAAGGGAATGGGGTTTGTGGAGGGGAAGGGGGGGAAGGGGGAGATTGTGGGGTCTTCAGTGCTGAGTTCCTGTTTCCTTGCAGACGTTTCGTGACTCAACTAGGTGATCTCATCAGTGCTAGAAGGGAAGGGGGTTTGTGGAGGGGAAGGGGGGAAGGGGGAGATTGTGGGGTCTC
This sequence comes from Pituophis catenifer annectens, assembly GCF_029215685.1. Taxonomy (NCBI): domain Eukaryota; kingdom Metazoa; phylum Chordata; class Lepidosauria; order Squamata; family Colubridae; genus Pituophis; species Pituophis catenifer. The sequence continues at coordinate 345,981,313 of NW_027256881.1, read as the reverse complement.
CAGTGCTGAGTTCCTGTTTCCTTATAGACGTTTGCTGACCCAACTAGGTGATGTCATCAGTGCTAGAAGGGAAGGGGGTTTGTGGAGGGGAAGGGGGGAAGGGGGAGATTGTGGGGTCTTCAGTGCTGAGTTCCTGGTTTCCTTGCAGACGTTTCGTGACCCAACTAGGTGATGCCATCAGTGCTAGAAGGGAAGGGGGTTTGTGGAGGGGGAGGGGGGAAGGGGGTGATTGTGGGGTCTTCAGTGCTGAATTCCTGGTTTCCTGGCAGACGTTTCGTGACCCAACTAGGTGATGTCATCAGTGCTAGAAGGGAAGGGGGTTTGTGGAGGGGAAGGGGGGAAGGGGGAGATTGTGGGGTCTTCAGTGCTGAGTTCCTGGTTTCTGTTGCATTCATCCTGGTGGGCTTCTCATGATTAGTCCAGATTAGGGAAGACACAAACGCAGGTCTTTCTCGGGATGAGAGAGCAGCGAACAAAAGGCTCCCATCTCTTTTATTAGTTTTCAAAATACAGCATCATCAGAAGGCGTTATTATGGCTACACGTCTCATATTACATACAAGAAATAGAAAAACATCCATATAAGTTTCACATTCTTACCAATTACAGTAAATCACGTGAATTCTAGGAAAGCAATACTTAAGTTAAAAACAAAACTTAACTCTGGCTATGTTGCAAGTTACTACCAGGCCAGAGGCCCATCTCCTTTATCTGATTACTTCACTTCTCAGGAATGTAGCACAAAGAGATGTCTCTATTTTTACAAATACAGTCTATGTTAAAAACAAAGAGAGAACAAAATAGGGCCCTTCAGAGAGTATCCAGTTGAACCCGCATTCCATAGTCAGATTATTTTGGTGCTAAAGTCCATACAGGTGTCCAACCAGTTAGACTGGTCTATACATGTACTATGGCCACAGCATTCCCACAGGTTTCCTTGCAGACGTTTCGTGACCCAACTAGGTGATGCCATCAGTGCTAGAAGGGAATGGGGTTTGTGGAGGGGAAGAGGGGAAGGGGGAGATTGTGGGATCTTCAGTGCTGAGTTTCTGGTTTCCTGGCAGACGTTTCATGACCCAACTAGGTGATGCCATCAGTGCTAGAAGGGAATGGGGTTTGTGGAGGGGAAGAGGGGAAGGGGGAGATTGTGGGGTCTTCAGTGCTGAGTTCCTGGTTTCCTGGCAGACGTTTCATGACCCAACTAGGTGATGTCATCAGTGCTAGAAGGTAATGGGGTTTGTGGAGGGGACGGGGGGAAGGGGGAGATTGTGGGGTCTTCAGTGCTGAGTTCCTGGTTTCCTGGCAGACGTTTCATGACCCAACTAGGTGATGTCATCAGTGCTAGAAGGGAATGGGGTTTGTGGAGGGGAAGAGGGGAAGGGGGAGATTGTGGGATCTTCAGTGCTGAGTTTCTGGTTTCCTGGCAGACGTTTCATGACCCAACTAGGTGATGCCATCAGTGCTAGAAGGGAAGGGGGTTTGTGGAGGGGACGGGGGGAAGGGGGAGATTGTGGGGTCTTCAGTGCTGAGTTCCTGGTTTCCTCGCAGATGTTTCGTGACCCAACTAGGTGATGTCATCAGTGCTGGAAGGGAAGGGGGGTTTGAGGAGGGGAAGGGGGGAAGGGGGGAAGGGGGAGATTGTGGGGTCTTCAGTACTGAGTTCCTGGTTTCCTGGCAGACGTTTCGTGACCCAACTAGGTGATGCCATCATTGCTAGAAGGGAAGGGGGTTTGTGGAGGGGAAGAGGGGAAGGGGGAGATTGTGGGGTCTTCAGTGCTGAATTCCTGGTTTCCTGGCAGACGTTTTGTGACCCAACTAGGTGATGTCATCAGTGCTAGAAGGGAAGGGGGTTTGTGGAGGGGAAGGGGGGAAGGGGGAGATTGTGGGGTCTTCAGTGCTGAGTTCCTGGTTTCCTTGCAGACGTTTCCTGACCCAACTAGGTGATGTCATCAGTGCTAGAAGGGAAGGGGGTTTGTGGAGGGGAAGGGGGGAAGGGGGAGATTGTGGGGTCTTCAGTGCTGAGTTCCTGGTTTCCTTGCAGACGTTTCCTGACCCAACTAGGTGATGTCATCAGTGCTAGAAGGGAAGGGGGTTTGTGGAGGGGAAGGGGGGAAGGGGGAGATTGTGGGGTCTTCAGTGCTGAGTTCCTGTTTCCTCGCAGACGTTTCGTGACCCAACTAGGTGATGCCATCAGTGCTACAAGGGAAGGGGGTTTGTGGAGGGGACGGGGGGAAGGGGGAGATTGTGGGGTCTTCAGTGCTGAGTTCCTGGTTTCCTCGCAGACGTTTCGTGACCCAACTAGGTGATGTCATCAGTGCTGGAAGGGAAGGGGGTTTGAGGAGGGGAAGGGGGGGAAGGGGGGAAGGGGGAGATTGTGGGGTCTTCAGTACTGAGTTCCTGGTTTCCTGGCAGACGTTTCTGTTACAAGGAATGGTGGATCAGGCCCAATAAAGAGACTTGAGTCATCTGGTAAAATATATCTCTTTTATTTGCAGGTTCATCACATCATCACTTGAATGCATCAGGAACAGGGGCGAGGAGGAGTGTGCCCACCTTTTATACCTGTGGGCGGGGACTCAGGTAAGGAGGAGTCTATGGGAGGAGCTGACCAGGTGGGAGTCTGGGTTAACCCTTGCACTGCTGCGCTATAGCTGATCCCTGGCATGGGCAGAGCATTTATACCTGACAAATCCCCCTCTAAATGCCTGACCCGTGTCTGTAGGCCTGACTGACTAGTTGGTACTCTGGGGTGAATGTTGAGCTTGGAAACTAAGTGTGAGTGTTGCTTGCCCTGTAAGGGTTTTGTGAGTATGTCTGCGGTCTGTTCTTCTGTATCGCAGTGTATGGCCTTTATGAAACCAATTCTGGAGAGCTGTCTAACGTGCTTATACTTTATGTCTATGTGCCTTGACCTTTGCCCTACAGCGTCGGACATAGATATCTCTATGGCGGCTTTGTTGTCTTCGTAGATATTTATTGGGTAAGCTGGTTCTCTCCACACGCTGGCAAGTAGGTCGTCGAACCAGATGAGGTTGTTGGCGGCTTTGGAGAGGCATATGTATTCAGCTTCAGTAGTTGAGGTTGCCACCAGGATTTGTTTGCCTGAGTACCAATGCACCGGGCAGTTATTTAGGTAGAATATGTACCCAGATGTGCTTTTGCGCCCCTTGGCGTCTCCGGCCCAGTCAGCATCAGCGTAGCATGAGAGGATGGGTTCTTCGGATTTCTCAGGCTCTAGGGTTAAGCATGCATTGACACTCTGTTTCAGGTATCTTAGCACCCTTTTCACTGCGTCCCAGTGGTATGTGGTGGGTTTGCTCACGTGCCTGGATAGTAAATTAACGGATAGAGCGATGTCCGGTCTGGTCCAGTTAGCGATATACAGGAGGGAGCCTATGATTGACCTGTACAGCGTGTTGTCTCCAAATTCGGGTGATTCATCATGCATGTTTTTTAGGAAGTCTGCCTGCATGGGTGAATCACATCCCTTGGCGTCTGCCATGTTGCATTTATGGAGCAACTCTTCTATCTTCTCTTTCTGCGACAGTTGGAAACCCTTTGGCGTCTGGTTGACTTGTACTCCCAGGTATCGGTTAATCCTCCCAAGGTACTTTAGGGTGAAATGCTCGCTCAGCCTGCTGGCGAAGGTGTTGCGGTTGGCTTCGTGTTTGCTGATGTACAGAATGTCATCCACGTAAACTAGGATGTATTCTGGCGAGTCCCCCTCTTTCCTGGTGAAGAAACAGTTGTCAGCTATGGTCGCCGTGAATCCCATAGACTTCAGGGCCTCTACCAGGCATTCGTACCACCGTTTGCCTGATTGCTTTAGTCCATACAGGCTCTTATGAAGTAACCAGGTGTCCCCTCTGTTGGTTTCTTTGCTGTGGGGGGCTCTGATGTATATCTCCTTGTCTAGGTTGGCGTGCAGGTAAGCGGTCTGTACATCGAACTGGTGTACTTCCAGCCCTAGCAAGGATGCGATGACCAGGGCGCTTTTGACGCTCTCTGTTCTTACGGTGGGCGAATAGGTGTCTGTGTAGTCCTCCGGAAACCTTTGAGCAAACCCCTGGGCAACTAATCTTGCCTTGTATAGGCTTTGGCCCCCCTCTAAGTTCTTGACTTTGAATATCCATCGGGTGCCTATTGTGTTCTTGCCCTCTGGGACTTTGGTGGGGGTGTATACTTCCAGCTTCCTCAGGCTGTCCAGTTCCTTGGCCATGGCTAGCTCCCACTTTGCCCTCTCCCCCTGGGGTAGTCTTAGCACCTCTTCGTATGAGTTTGGCGTAACGTGGTTTGCGTGCACGTGCATCACGTAATCATTTAACCTTTTTGGCAGCTGGTTTCTGGTCGATCTGACCGGCCTGGTTGCTGCCTGCTCGGTGTCATGCAGATATCTGGCTTCTCTTTGTGTCAGTGATTCGACACTTATCTTGGGATGATTCTCTTTCCATCCCTCAACCTTGATGCCTTGGAGGTCGGGCTTGGGCCTGCTCCCTTCCTGTCTACTCACTGTCTCGTTTTTGTTTTGGGTTTGTTCGGTTGGGCTATCCTCTCGTTCGGTGGGTACCTCATTTAGGTGTAATCTGGACCAGTTGGCTTGCTCATGGAATGCCGCTGTTCTAGAGATCACAAACCTATTATTATTGTCCACAAACCTGAAGCCCTTGGTCCCTGGCTCGTATCCCATAAACCTGAGCCTTCTGGATACCTTATCCCCTTTCTTGCGCAACTGCTTGGGTATGTGTACATCAGCCGTTACACCGAACACATGTAGGTGTGCTATCTGTGGCTTCTTGTTATACATGACCTCGTAGGGCGTTTTGTCTATCACACTGGACCATGTTCTATTTAATGTATAGTTGGAGTAGACCAGGGCCTCAGACCAGAAGTGCTGGCCAATGCCCGCGTCCTCTAGGGCGCACCTGACCATCGTTTGCAGCGTGGAGTTCCGTCGTTCTGCGACCCCGTTTTGAAAGGCGGAAAACGGGGACGACGTAAAGTGAATCACGCCTTTGGACCTGAGCCAATGTGAGAAGTCCTTGGATAGAAACTCAGACCCTCTGTCGGTCATGATCTGTTTGATCTGTTTGTTGTTTTGGGTTTCTACTCTTTTATAAAACTCCTTGAATTTTTGGAAGGCCTCATCCTTTTTTCTTAAGGTGTAGACGAAGCCATATCGACTATGGTCATCCACTATGGTGAGGAAGTACCTTTTTTTATAGTTTATGGATGGCCTTAGGGGTCCTACCAGGTCCATGTGTACTAAATCGAATATTTGGTTGGCGGCACGTAACGACTTCTTGGGTCTGGGTTTTACTTTCAGTTTTGAACATTTGCACACCGAGCACTCGAGGTAGTTTTCACAGTTTTTTATTATGGCACCCTCGGTACAATTGGCCATTTTCTGTATCACGGGAAAACTGGCGTGTCCAAGCTTGCGATGCAGCAGGTGGGCACAGTTGTCATGCATTGGTTTGCCTATTGAGGGTCTTCTTTGGGTGTGTTTGTTGTGTTGTGTTTCTGGTGTCATGTTACCATCTTTATCTACCTCTCTCCCGCCTACCTGTTCACCCTCAGTCCTGCCTTGGTCAGTGTCTTCTGCGTTCTCTGAACTGGTGTTTATGCTGTGGGCGTGATTCTCATAGAAAGCTATGTAGGGCAATCCTTGGTTAATGGTTACTCTCCCTATATCTTTCCCTTCCTTGCTAACCTTCACGTTGCCTTTTGTGAATATCATCTCAACCCCTGACTCTCTGCTAAGCTTTACTGCGGCCAGGATGTTGTGGGGTATCTCCGGGACTAGTAGTACCCCCTCTATTTTCCCTACGCCTGGTAATGTAATTGTCCCTTTGCCTGTTACTCTAACCTGGTTCTGGTCTGCAACTTTGATGGAAAAATCCTCTCTCTTGAATGATGAGAGTAGTTTCTGATTGTATGTGGTGTGGTTGGAGGCTCCCGAGTCCAGGAGCCAAGAGCTGGTGTCTTTGTCTTGGTGTGTGGTGTGTGTGTGCTCCCCTATTCCATATAGGGACCCTGTCCTGCTGTCGCGTGAACTGTCCCTGTTTCCCTTCCTATCCCTGGGGATGGGTGAGTCTCTACGCCTATACCTTTCTCCGGATGTGTGCCTTTCTGTTTGTCTGTGTCCATGCTCTGGCCTGCCTCTCTCCCTATAGTTCTTGGGGCAGTCCCTTTTGATGTGTCCCCTCGACCCGCAGATGTAGCACTCGGGGGTGTTGTGTTGTTTCTCTTGGAAAACTACTCTCCTCTCACTCTTGTGTTCTCTGGGAGGGCCGGGGCGGTTCCTCCTCAAATTATCTTCTGCGATGAGCCTGTTGGATAGCCTCTCCACAGACAGCATCCCTAGGCTAACGGTGTCTAGGTGAGTCAGGAAGTTATTCCATGAGTGATCTAAAGAGTTGATTATCACACTCTTCATGATTTGGTCGGAAATAACTTCTCCCCTAAGGTGTAGCTCTGCTCTGGTACCACTTAAGGACACTAGGTGCTCACTCATGGGGGTCCCTGGCTTAAGTCTGGCGGAAAAGAAGTCCTTGGAAATTTGCGTGGTGGTGGACACACTCTCACTATAAAACAATCCAAACATTTTCCCTATGATTTCGGATACTGTGAGGTTATGGCCAATACAGTGGTAAATTGTGGGGGAAATACTGGCAATTAAAAGGTAGAATGCCTTATGGTGCATGCAATCCAGCTCTAAAGTCCATGGTCTCTCTGGGGGGTCATTAATAAAATGAGACATGTTTTCTTTCAGAAACACCACCTGGAGCTGCTGTGACCACTCTAGGATATTACCCCCATCCATCCTCAACTTGGGAAAGTCAACAGGTAAGTTCCCAGCACTAGTAGTAAAATTACTTACTGCTGGCTGCTGTCCATGGTTCCTTATGTTCCTATAGCAGCAGTAGGGCATGGGAACGCTTGCCGGCAGTTTAAAAGTCCCGCTTTGTAATTTTTTTCTTTTTTCTTCCTCTAGGCGGAAGAGCGCATGCGCGAAGTCCATTTCAGCTCCGCCATCGCCGAGGAAGGACCTGTTCGTCGCGGCTCCGCTGTAGAGGCCTCTGCTGGTCGGGTAGGCCTCGGCCTCGGCCTTGGGGGTCCAGGTGTCCTCTGGAAGGGGTCGTCCAGCTGCTGCTTCCCTGGAATGAAGATCTCGGCGGTGCTGGGGCTCCGGCGACGGCTGTAAGTAGCTGCCCCAATCCATGCGGTCCGGGGTGCGCGGCCTGGGCGATCGGAGGCGCGGTGTCCCTGGGGTGCGAAGGTGGGCTGGCGAATCGTCGCGGGCGTCGGTGGCTCTCGGGTGGGTGCCCCGCTGCCCCTCTCCTCGTCTTCCCTTCTGCTTCGGCCTCTCCGGCTTCTCTTTGGTGATTTTGAGGCCTGGGCCGAAGGCGGCGGCAAGGGTCTTCATGGCCCTATCCACTTGCCGCTCGCTGGGGGTGTACCAGGGGTCGGAGTCAGATTCGGTTCCCTCTCCCTGGTCACTTTCATCATTGTTTATGGTCCGGCATTTTTCGCGCGCCGGCCATTTTGAATTCTGATCGCTGATTGGTTGGGGGTCGGCCATCTTGTCTGACCATGTGGACAAAGATGGCCGCCGTTTCAAATTTAGAGCGGGGCTTTGGGGCTCGGTGGCCGTTGGGGGTGCCCTTTTGGGCGATCCACTCACCGAGTCCAGCTCCTCGAGTTCAGAGTCCGAGCCCTCTTCGCTCCTTGCCACCTCGCGGTCGATTATGAAGCTCCGCAGGTCGGCAAGGAGGTTCTTGTCGCCGGCTCGCTCTTTCAGCAGCTGCAGGACGTCGAGTCGCAGCTTCTCTTCCTCTTGGTCGTGGTGGTGGGCCCTTTTTCCTTTTTCGATCTCCCCCTTTTCTTCCGTCGCTGTGGCTTTGGGGGTGGCTGAGGTTCCTGCCTTCCCTGGCGAGTCTGATGGGTTGCTCTCCCGTTGCTTCGGAGGTGTCGCCATTCTGCAGGTAGGTATGGGTCCTTGTCTTGTGTCTTGGGATCTTTGGGCCTTACCAACCATCCTCTGCTACCATTTTGTTACAAGGAATGGTGGATCAGGCCCAATAAAGAGACTTGAGTCATCTGGTAAAATATATCTCTTTTATTTGCAGGTTCATCACATCATCACTTGAATGCATCAGGAACAGGGGCGAGGAGGAGTGTGCCCACCTTTTATACCTGTGGGCGGGGACTCAGGTAAGGAGGAGTCTATGGGAGGAGCTGACCAGGTGGGAGTCTGGGTTAACCCTTGCACTGCTGCGCTATAGCTGATCCCTGGCATGGGCAGAGCATTTATACCTGACAGTTTCGTGACCCAACTAGGTGATGCCATCATTGCTAGAAGGGAAGGGGGTTTGTGGAGGGGAAGAGGGGAAGGGGGAGATTGTGGGGTCTTCAGTGCTGAATTCCTGGTTTCCTGGCAGACGTTTTGTGACCCAACTAGGTGATGTCATCAGTGCTAGAAGGGAAGGGGGTTTCTGGAGGGGAAGAGGGGAAGGGGGAGATTGTGGGGTCTTCAGTGCTGAGTTCCTGTTTCCTTGCAGACGTTTCCTGACCCAACTAGGTGATGTCATCAGTGCTAGAAGGGAAGGGGGTTTGTGGAGGGGGAGGGGGGGAAGGGGGAGATTGTGGGGTCTTCAGTGCTGAGTTCCTGGTTTCCTCGCAGACGTTTCGTGACCCAACTAGGTGATGCCATCAGTGCTAGAAGGGAATGGGGTTTGTGGAGGGGACGGGGGGAAGGGGGAGATTGTGGGGTCTTCAGTGCTGAGTTCCTGGTTTCCTGGCAGACGTTTCGTGACCCAACTAGGTGATGCCATCAGTGCTAGAAGGGAAGGGGGTTTGTGGAGGGGAAATGGGAAGGGGGAGATTGTGGGGTCTTCAGTGCTGGGTTCCTGGTTTCCTCGCAGACGTTTCGTGACCCAACTAGGTGATGTCATCAGTGCTAGAAGGGAAGGGGGTTTGTGGAGGGGAAGAGGGGAAGGGGGAGATTGTGGGGTCTTCAGTGCTGAGTTTCTGGTTTCCTGGCAGACGTTTCGTGACCCAACTAGGGGATGCCATCAGTGCTAGAAGGGAAGGGGGTTTGTGGGGTGGAAGGGGGGAAGGGTAAATCACGTGAATTCTAGGAAAGCAATACTTAAGTTAAAAACAAAACTTAACTCTGGCTATGTTGCAAGTTACTACCAGGCGAGAGGCCCATCTCCTTTATCTGATTACTTCACTTCTCAGGAATGTAGCACAAGGAGATGTCTCTATCTTTACAAATACAGTCTATGTTAAAAACAAAGAGAGAACAAAATAGGGCCCTTCAGAGAGTATCCAGTTGAACCCGCATTCCGTAGTCAGATTATTTTGGTGCTAAAGTCCATACAGGTGTCCAACCAGTTAGACTGGTCTATACATGTACTATGGCCACAGCATTCCCACAGGTTTCCTTGCAGACGTTTCGTGACCCAACTAGGTGATGTCATCAGTGCTGGAAGGGAATGAGGTTTGTGGAGGGGAAGGGGGGAAGGGGGAGATTGTGGGGTCTTCAGTGCTGAGTTCCTGGTTTCCTGGCAGACGTTTCGTGACCCAACTAGGTGATGTCATCAGTGCTAGAAGGGAAGGGGGTTTGTGGAGGGGAAGAGGGGAAGGGGGAGATTGTGGGGTCTTCAGTGCTGAGTTCCTGGTTTCCTGGCAGACGTTTTGTGACCCAACTAGGTGATGCCATCAGTGCTAGAAGGGAATGGGGTTTGTGGAGAGGAAGGGGGGAAGGGGGAGATTGTGGGGTCTTCAGTGCTGAGTTCCTGGTTTCCTGGCAGACGTTTCGTGACTCAACTAGGTGATGTCATCAGTGCTAGAAGGGAATGGGGTTCGTGGGCAGGAAGGGGGGAAGGGCGAGATCACCATGGATTGTTTCACAGTGTGGGCTGGGCAGGGTGATCTGACCATGGATTGTTTCACACTGTGGGCTGGGCAGGATGATCTGATCATTGATTTTTTCACAGTGTGGGTTGGGCAGGATGATTTTACCATGGATTATTTCACAGTGTGGGTTGGGCAGGATGATCTGACCATGGATTATTTCACAGTGTGGGTTGGGCAGGATGATCTGACCATGGATTATTTCACAGTGTGGGCTGGGCAGGATGATCTGACCATGGATTATTTCACAGTATGGGCTGGGCAGGGTGATCTGACCATGGATTATTTCACAGTGTGGGCTGGGCAGGATGATCTGACCATGGATTATTTCACAGTATGGGCTGGGCAGGTTGATCTGATCATTGATTGTATCACAATGTGGGCTGGGCAGGATGATCTGATCATTGATTATTTCACAGTGTGGGCTGGGCAGGGTGATCTAATCATTGATTATTTCACAGTGTGGGCTGGGCAGGTTGATCTGATCATTGATTGTATCACAGTGTGGGTTGGGCAGGATGATCTGACCATGGATTATTTCACAGTGTGGGTTGGGCAGGATGATCTGACCATGGATTATTTCACAGTGTGGGTTGGGCAGGATGATCTGACCATGGATTATTTCACAGTGTGGGCTGGGCAGGATGATCTGACCATGGATTATTTCACAGTGTGGGCTGGGCAGGGTGATCTGACCATGGATTATTTCACAGTGTGGGCTGGGCAGGATGATCTGATCATTGATTATTTCACAGTGTGGGCTGGGCAGGATGATCTGATCATTGATTATTTCACAGTGTGGGTTGGGCAGGATGATCTTACCAATGGATTATTTCACAGTGTGGGCTGGGCAGGATGATCTGATCATTGATTTTTTCACAGTGTGGGCTGGGCAGGATGATCTCACCATGGATTGTTTCACAGTGTGGGCTGGGCAGAATGATCTGATCATTGATTGTTTCACAGTGTGGGCTGGGCAGGATGATCTTACCATGGATTGTTTCACAGTGTGGGTTGGGCAGGATGATCTGACCATGGATTATTTCACAGTGTGGGTTGGGCAGGATGATCTGACCATGGATTATTTCACAGTGTGGGCTGGGCAGGATGATCTGACCATGGATTATTTCACAGTATGGGCTGGGCAGGGTGATCTGACCATGGATTATTTCACAGTGTGGGCTGGGCAGGATGATCTGACCATGGATTATTTCACAGTATGGGCTGGGCAGGTTGATCTGATCATTGATTGTATCACAATGTGGGCTGGGCAGGATGATCTGATCATTGATTATTTCACAGTGTGGGCTGGGCAGGGTGATCTGATCATTGATTATTTCACAGTGTGGGCTGGGCAGGTTGATCTGATCATTGATTGTATCACAGTGTGGGTTGGGCAGGATGATCTGACCATGGATTATTTCACAGTGTGGGTTGGGCAGGATGATCTGACCATGGATTATTTCACAGTGTGGGTTGGGCAGGATGATCTGACCATGGATTATTTCACAGTGTGGGCTGGGCAGGATGATCTGACCATGGATTATTTCACAGTGTGGGCTGGGCAGGGTGATCTGACCATGGATTATTTCACAGTGTGGGCTGGGCAGGATGATCTGATCATTGATTATTTCACAGTGTGGGCTGGGCAGGATGATCTGATCATTGATTATTTCACAGTGTGGGCTGGGCAGGATGATCTGACCATGAATTATTTCACAGTGTGGGCTGGGCAGGGTGATCTGACCATGGATTGATTCACAGTGTGGGCTGGACAGGATGATCTGATCATTGATTATTTCACAGTGTGGGCTGGGCAGAATGATCTGATCATTGATTTTTTCACAGTGTGGGCTGGGTAGGATGATCTCACCATGGATTGTTTCACAGTGTGAGCTGGGCAGAATGATCTGATCATTGATTGTTTCACAGTGTGGGCTGGGCAGGATGATCTTACCATGGATTGTTTCACAGTGTGGGATTGCCAGGGTGATCTCACCATGGATTGTTTCACAGTGTGGGCTGGGCAGGGTGATCTCACCATGGATTGTTTCACAGTGTGGGCTGGGCAGGATGATCTGATCATTGATTATTTCACAGTGTGGGCTGGGCAGGATGATCTCACCATGGATTGTTTCACAGTGTGGGGTGGTCAGGATGATCTGACCATGGATTGTTTCACAATGTGGGATTGCCAGGGTAATCTCACCATGGATTGTTTCACAGTGTGGGCTGGGCAGAATGATCTGATCATTGATAGTTTCACAGTGTCGGCTGGGCAGGATGATCTCACCATGGATTGTTTGACAGTGTGGGCTGGGCAGGATGATCTGATCATTGATTATTTCACAGTGTGGGCTGGGCAGGGTGATCTGACCATGGATTATTTCACAGTGTGGGTTGGGCAGGATGATCTCAGCATGGATTGTTTCACAGTGTGGGCTGGGCAGGGTGATCTGACCATGGATTATTTCACAGTGTGGGTTGGGCAGGATGATTTTACCATGGATTATTTCACAGTGTGGGCTGGGCAGGGTGATCTGACCATGGATTATTTCACAGTGTGGGCTGGGCAGGATGATCTGACCATGGATTATTTCACAGTGTGGGCTGGGCAGGGTGATCTGACCATGGATTATTTCACAGTGTGGGCTGGGCAGGATGATCTGACCATGGATTATTTCACAGTGTGGGCTGGGCAGGGTGATCTGACCATGGATTATTTCACAGTGTGGGCTGGGCAGGATGATCTGACCATGAATTATTTCACAGTGTGGGCTGGGCAGGGTGATCTGACCATGGATTGATTCACAGTGTGGGCTGGGCAGGATGATCTGATCATTGATTATTTCACAGTGTGGGCTGGGCAGAATGATCTGATCATTGATTTTTTCACAGTGTGGGCTGGGTAGGATGATCTCACCATGGATTGCTTCACAGTGTGGGCTGGGCAGAATGATCTGATCATTGATTGTTTCACAGTGTGGGCTGGGCAGGATGATCTTACCATGGATTGTTTCACAGTGTGGGATTGCCAGGGTGATCTCACCATGGATTGTTTCACAGTGTGGGCTGGGCAGGGTGATCTCACCATGGATTGTTTCACAGTGTGGGCTGGGCAGGATGATCTGATCATTGATTATTTCACAGTGTGGGCTGGGCAGGATGATCTCACCATGGATTGTTTCACAGTGTGGGGTGGTCAGGATGATCTGACCATGGATTGTTTCACAATGTGGGATTGCCAGGGTAATCTCACCATGGATTGTTTCACAGTGTGGGCTGGGCAGAATGATCTGATCATTGATAGTTTCACAGTGTGGGCTGGGCAGGATGATCTCACCATGGATTGTTTCACAGTGTGGGCTGGGCAGGATGATCTGATCATTGATTATTTCACAGTGTGGGCTGGGCAGGGTGATCTGACCATGGATTATTTCACAGTGTGGGTTGGGCAGGATGATCTCAGCATGGATTGTTTCACAGTGTGGGCTGGGCAGGGTGATCTGACCATGGATTATTTCACAGTGTGGGTTGGGCAGGATGATTTTACCATGGATTATTTCACAGTGTGGGCTGGGCAGGGTGATCTGACCATGGATTATTTCACAGTGTGGGCTGGGCAGGATGATCTGACCATGGATTATTTCACAGTGTGGGCTGGGCAGGGTGATCTGACCATGGATTATTTCACAGTGTGGGCTGGGCAGGATGATCTGACCATGAATTATTTCACAGTGTGGGCTGGGCAGGGTGATCTGACCATGGATTGATTCACAGTGTGGGCTGGGCAGGATGATCTGATCATTGATTATTTCACAGTGTGGGCTGGGCAGGATGATCTGATCATTGATTATTTCACAGTGTGGGCTGGGTAGGATGATCTCACCATGGATTGTTTCACAGTGTGGGCTGGGCAGAATGATCTGATCATGGATTATTTCACAGTGTGGGCTGGGCAGGGTGATCTGACCATGGATTATTTCACAGTGTGGGCTGGGCAGGATGATCTGACCATGAATTATTTCACAGTGTGGGCTGGGCAGGGTGATCTGACCATGGATTGATTCACAGTGTGGGCTGGGCAGGATGATCTGATCATTGATTATTTCACAGTGTGGGCTGGGCAGAATGATCTGATCATTGATTTTTTCACAGTGTGGGCTGGGTAGGATGATCTCACCATGGATTGTTTCACAGTGTGGGCTGGGCAGAATGATCTGATCATTGATTGTTTCACAGTGTGGGCTGGGCAGGATGATCTTACCATGGATTGTTTCACAGTGTGGGATTGCCAGGGTGATCTCACCATGGATTGTTTCACAGTGTGGGCTGGGCAGGGTGATCTCACCATGGATTGTTTCACAGTGTGGGCTGGGCAGGATGATCTGATCATTGATTATTTCACAGTGTGGGCTGGGCAGGATGATCTCACCATGGATTGTTTCACAGTGTGGGGTGGTCAGGATGATCTGACCATGGATTGTTTCACAATGTGGGATTGCCAGGGTAATCTCACCATGGATTGTTTCACAGTGTGGGCTGGGCAGAATGATCTGATCATTGATAGTTTCACAGTGTGGGCTGGGCAGGATGATCTCACCATGGATTGTTTCACAGTGTGGGCTGGGCAGGATGATCTGATCATTGATTATTTCACAGTGTGGGCTGGGCAGGGTGATCTGACCATGGATTATTTCACAGTGTGGGTTGGGCAGGATGATCTCAGCATGGATTGTTTCACAGTGTGGGCTGGGCAGGGTGATCTGACCATGGATTATTTCACAGTGTGGGTTGGGCAGGATGATTTTACCATGGATTATTTCACAGTGTGGGCTGGGCAGGGTGATCTGACCATGGATTATTTCACAGTGTGGGCTGGGCAGGATGATCTGACCATGGATTATTTCACAGTGTGGGCTGGGCAGGGTGATCTGACCATGGATTATTTCACAGTGTGGGCTGGGCAGGATGATCTGACCATGAATTATTTCACAGTGTGGGCTGGGCAGGGTGATCTGACCATGGATTGATTCACAGTGTGGGCTGGGCAGGATGATCTGATCATTGATTATTTCACAGTGTGGGCTGGGCAGGATGATCTGATCATTGATTATTTCACAGTGTGGGCTGGGTAGGATGATCTCACCATGGATTGTTTCACAGTGTGGGCTGGGCAGAATGATCTGATCATGGATTATTTCACAGTGTGGGCTGGGCAGGATGATCTGACCATGGATTATTTCACAGTGTGGGCTGGGCAGGGTGATCTGATCATGGATTATTTCACAGTGTGGGCTGGGCAGGATGATCTGACCATGAATTATTTCACAGTGTGGGCTGGGCAGGGTGATCTGACCATGGATTGATTCACAGTGTGGGCTGGGCAGGATGATCTGATCATTGATTATTTCACAGTGTGGGCTGGGCAGGATGATCTGATCATTGATTTTTTCACAGTGTGGGCTGGGTAGGATGATCTCACCATGGATTGTTTCACAGTGTGAGCTGGGCAGAATGATCTGATCATTGATTGTTTCACAGTGTGGGCTGGGCAGGATGATCTTACCATGGATTGTTTCACAGTGTGGGATTGCCAGGGTGATCTCACCATGGATTGTTTCACAGTGTGGGCTGGGCAGGGTGATCTCACCATGGATTGTTTCACAGTGTGGGCTGGGCAGGATGATCTGATCATTGATTATTTCACAGTGTGGGCTGGGCAGGATGATCTCACCATGGATTGTTTCACAGTGTGGGGTGGTCAGGATGATCTGACCATGGATTGTTTCACAATGTGGGATTGCCAGGGTAATCTCACCATGGATTGTTTCACAGTGTGGGCTGGGCAGAATGATCTGATCATTGATAGTTTCACAGTGTCGGCTGGGCAGGATGATCTCACCATGGATTGTTTCACAGTGTGGGCTGGGCAGGATGATCTGATCATTGATTATTTCACAGTGTGGGCTGGGCAGGGTGATCTGACCATGGATTATTTCACAGTGTGGGTTGGGCAGGATGATCTCAGCATGGATTGTTTCACAGTGTGGGCTGGGCAGGGTGATCTGACCATGGATTATTTCACAGTGTGGGTTGGGCAGGATGATTTTACCATGGATTATTTCACAGTGTGGGCTGGGCAGGGTGATCTGACCATGGATTATTTCACAGTGTGGGCTGGGCAGGATGATCTGACCATGGATTATTTCACAGTGTGGGCTGGGCAGGGTGATCTGACCATGGATTATTTCACAGTGTGGGCTGGGCAGGATGATCTGACCATGGATTATTTCACAGTGTGGGCTGGGCAGGGTGATCTGACCATGGATTATTTCACAGTGTGGGCTGGGCAGGATGATCTGACCATGAATTATTTCACAGTGTGGGCTGGGCAGGGTGATCTGACCATGGATTGATTCACAGTGTGGGCTGGGCAGGATGATCTGATCATTGATTATTTCACAGTGTGGGCTGGGCAGAATGATCTGATCATTGATTTTTTCACAGTGTGGGCTGGGTAGGATGATCTCACCATGGATTGTTTCACAGTGTGGGCTGGGCAGAATGATCTGATCATTGATTGTTTCACAGTGTGGGCTGGGCAGGATGATCTTACCATGGATTGTTTCACAGTGTGGGATTGCCAGGGTGATCTCACCATGGATTGTTTCACAGTGTGGGCTGGGCAGGGTGATCTCACCATGGATTGTTTCACAGTGTGGGCTGGGCAGGATGATCTGATCATTGATTATTTCACAGTGTGGGCTGGGCAGGATGATCTCACCATGGATTGTTTCACAGTGTGGGGTGGTCAGGATGATCTGACCATGGATTGTTTCACAATGTGGGATTGCCAGGGTAATCTCACCATGGATTGTTTCACAGTGTGGGCTGGGCAGAATGATCTGATCATTGATAGTTTCACAGTGTGGGCTGGGCAGGATGATCTCACCATGGATTGTTTCACAGTGTGGGCTGGGCAGGATGATCTGATCATTGATTATTTCACAGTGTGGGCTGGGCAGGGTGATCTGACCATGGATTATTTCACAGTGTGGGTTGGGCAGGATGATCTCAGCATGGATTGTTTCACAGTGTGGGCTGGGCAGGGTGATCTGACCATGGATTATTTCACAGTGTGGGTTGGGCAGGATGATTTTACCATGGATTATTTCACAGTGTGGGCTGGGCAGGGTGATCTGACCATGGATTATTTCACAGTGTGGGCTGGGCAGGATGATCTGACCATGGATTATTTCACAGTGTGGGCTGGGCAGGGTGATCTGACCATGGATTATTTCACAGTGTGGGCTGGGCAGGATGATCTGACCATGAATTATTTCACAGTGTGGGCTGGGCAGGGTGATCTGACCATGGATTGATTCACAGTGTGGGCTGGGCAGGATGATCTGATCATTGATTATTTCACAGTGTGGGCTGGGCAGGATGATCTGATCATTGATTATTTCACAGTGTGGGCTGGGTAGGATGATCTCACCATGGATTGTTTCACAGTGTGGGCTGGGCAGAATGATCTGATCATTGATTGTTTCACAGTGTGGGCTGGGCAGGATGATCTTACCATGGATTGTTTCACAGTGTGGGATTGCCAGGGTGATCTCACCATGGATTGTTTCACAGTGTGGGCTGGGCAGGGTGATCTCACCATGGATTGTTTCACAGTGTGGGCTGGGCAGGATGATCTGATCATTGATTATTTCACAGTGTGGGCTGGGCAGGATGATCTGACCATGGATTGTTTCACAATGTGGGATTGCCAGGGTAATCTCACCATGGATTGTTTCACAGTGTGGGCTGGGCAGAATGATCTGATCATTGATAGTTTCACAGTGTGGGCTGGGCAGGATGATCTCACCATGGATTGTTTCACAGTGTGGGCTGGGCAGGATGATCTGATCATTGATTATTTCACAGTGTGGGCTGGGCAGGTGATCTGACCATGGATTATTTCACAGTGTGGGTTGGGCAGGATGATCTCAGCATGGATTGTTTCACAGTGTGGGCTGGGCAGGGTGATCTGACCATGGATTATTTCACAGTGTGGGTTGGGCAGGATGATTTTACCATGGATTATTTCACAGTGTGGGCTGGGCAGGGTGATCTGACCATGGATTATTTCACAGTGTGGGCTGGGCAGGATGATCTGACCATGGATTATTTCACAGTGTGGGCTGGGCAGGGTGATCTGACCATGGATTATTTCACAGTGTGGGCTGGGCAGGGTGATCTGACCATGGATTATTTCACAGTGTGGGTTGGGCAGGATGATCTCAGCATGGATTGTTTCACAGTGTGGGCTGGGCAGGGTGATCTGACCATGGATTATTTCACAGTGTGGGTTGGGCAGGATGATTTTACCATGGATTATTTCACAGTGTGGGCTGGGCAGGGTGATCTGACCATGGATTATTTCACAGTGTGGGCTGGGCAGGATGATCTGACCATGGATTATTTCACAGTGTGGGCTGGGCAGGGTGATCTGACCATGGATTATTTCACAGTGTGGGCTGGGCAGGATGATCTGACCATGAATTATTTCACAGTGTGGGCTGGGCAGGGTGATCTGACCATGGATTGATTCACAGTGTGGGCTGGGCAGGATGATCTGATCATTGATTATTTCACAGTGTGGGCTGGGCAGGATGATCTGATCATTGATTATTTCACAGTGTGGGCTGGGTAGGATGATCTCACCATGGATTGTTTCACAGTGTGGGCTGGGCAGAATGATCTGATCATGGATTATTTCACAGTGTGGGCTGGGCAGGATGATCTGACCATGGATTATTTCACAGTGTGGGCTGGGCAGGGTGATCTGATCATGGATTATTTCACAGTGTGGGCTGGGCAGGATGATCTGACCATGAATTATTTCACAGTGTGGGCTGGGCAGGGTGATCTGACCATGGATTGATTCACAGTGTGGGCTGGGCAGGATGATCTGATCATTGATTATTTCACAGTGTGGGCTGGGCAGGATGATCTGATCATTGATTTTTTCACAGTGTGGGCTGGGTAGGATGATCTCACCATGGATTGTTTCACAGTGTGAGCTGGGCAGAATGATCTGATCATTGATTGTTTCACAGTGTGGGCTGGGCAGGATGATCTTACCATGGATTGTTTCACAGTGTGGGATTGCCAGGGTGATCTCACCATGGATTGTTTCACAGTGTGGGCTGGGCAGGGTGATCTCACCATGGATTGTTTCACAGTGTGGGCTGGGCAGGATGATCTGATCATTGATTATTTCACAGTGTGGGCTGGGCAGGATGATCTCACCATGGATTGTTTCACAGTGTGGGGTGGTCAGGATGATCTGACCATGGATTGTTTCACAATGTGGGATTGCCAGGGTAATCTCACCATGGATTGTTTCACAGTGTGGGCTGGGCAGAATGATCTGATCATTGATTGTTTCACAGTGTGGGCTGGGCAGGATGATCTTACCATGGATTGTTTCACAGTGTGGGTTGGGCAGGATGATCTGACCATGGATTATTTCACAGTGTGGGTTGGGCAGGATGATCTGACCATGGATTATTTCACAGTGTGGGCTGGGCAGGATGATCTGACCATGGATTATTTCACAGTATGGGCTGGGCAGGGTGATCTGACCATGGATTATTTCACAGTGTGGGCTGGGCAGGATGATCTGACCATGGATTATTTCACAGTATGGGCTGGGCAGGTTGATCTGATCATTGATTGTATCACAATGTGGGCTGGGCAGGATGATCTGATCATTGATTATTTCACAGTGTGGGCTGGGCAGGGTGATCTGATCATTGATTATTTCACAGTGTGGGCTGGGCAGGTTGATCTGATCATTGATTGTATCACAGTGTGGGTTGGGCAGGATGATCTGACCATGGATTATTTCACAGTGTGGGTTGGGCAGGATGATCTGACCATGGATTATTTCACAGTGTGGGTTGGGCAGGATGATCTGACCATGGATTATTTCACAGTGTGGGCTGGGCAGGATGATCTGACCATGGATTATTTCACAGTGTGGGCTGGGCAGGGTGATCTGACCATGGATTATTTCACAGTGTGGGCTGGGCAGGATGATCTGATCATTGATTATTTCACAGTGTGGGCTGGGCAGGATGATCTGATCATTGATTATTTCACAGTGTGGGCTGGGCAGGATGATCTGACCATGAATTATTTCACAGTGTGGGCTGGGCAGGGTGATCTGACCATGGATTGATTCACAGTGTGGGCTGGACAGGATGATCTGATCATTGATTATTTCACAGTGTGGGCTGGGCAGAATGATCTGATCATTGATTTTTTCACAGTGTGGGCTGGGTAGGATGATCTCACCATGGATTGTTTCACAGTGTGAGCTGGGCAGAATGATCTGATCATTGATTGTTTCACAGTGTGGGCTGGGCAGGATGATCTTACCATGGATTGTTTCACAGTGTGGGATTGCCAGGGTGATCTCACCATGGATTGTTTCACAGTGTGGGCTGGGCAGGGTGATCTCACCATGGATTGTTTCACAGTGTGGGCTGGGCAGGATGATCTGATCATTGATTATTTCACAGTGTGGGCTGGGCAGGATGATCTCACCATGGATTGTTTCACAGTGTGGGGTGGTCAGGATGATCTGACCATGGATTGTTTCACAATGTGGGATTGCCAGGGTAATCTCACCATGGATTGTTTCACAGTGTGGGCTGGGCAGAATGATCTGATCATTGATAGTTTCACAGTGTCGGCTGGGCAGGATGATCTCACCATGGATTGTTTGACAGTGTGGGCTGGGCAGGATGATCTGATCATTGATTATTTCACAGTGTGGGCTGGGCAGGGTGATCTGACCATGGATTATTTCACAGTGTGGGTTGGGCAGGATGATCTCAGCATGGATTGTTTCACAGTGTGGGCTGGGCAGGGTGATCTGACCATGGATTATTTCACAGTGTGGGTTGGGCAGGATGATTTTACCATGGATTATTTCACAGTGTGGGCTGGGCAGGGTGATCTGACCATGGATTATTTCACAGTGTGGGCTGGGCAGGATGATCTGACCATGGATTATTTCACAGTGTGGGCTGGGCAGGGTGATCTGACCATGGATTATTTCACAGTGTGGGCTGGGCAGGATGATCTGACCATGGATTATTTCACAGTGTGGGCTGGGCAGGGTGATCTGACCATGGATTATTTCACAGTGTGGGCTGGGCAGGATGATCTGACCATGAATTATTTCACAGTGTGGGCTGGGCAGGGTGATCTGACCATGGATTGATTCACAGTGTGGGCTGGGCAGGATGATCTGATCATTGATTATTTCACAGTGTGGGCTGGGCAGAATGATCTGATCATTGATTTTTTCACAGTGTGGGCTGGGTAGGATGATCTCACCATGGATTGCTTCACAGTGTGGGCTGGGCAGAATGATCTGATCATTGATTGTTTCACAGTGTGGGCTGGGCAGGATGATCTTACCATGGATTGTTTCACAGTGTGGGATTGCCAGGGTGATCTCACCATGGATTGTTTCACAGTGTGGGCTGGGCAGGGTGATCTCACCATGGATTGTTTCACAGTGTGGGCTGGGCAGGATGATCTGATCATTGATTATTTCACAGTGTGGGCTGGGCAGGATGATCTCACCATGGATTGTTTCACAGTGTGGGGTGGTCAGGATGATCTGACCATGGATTGTTTCACAATGTGGGATTGCCAGGGTAATCTCACCATGGATTGTTTCACAGTGTGGGCTGGGCAGAATGATCTGATCATTGATAGTTTCACAGTGTGGGCTGGGCAGGATGATCTCACCATGGATTGTTTCACAGTGTGGGCTGGGCAGGATGATCTGATCATTGATTATTTCACAGTGTGGGCTGGGCAGGGTGATCTGACCATGGATTATTTCACAGTGTGGGTTGGGCAGGATGATCTCAGCATGGATTGTTTCACAGTGTGGGCTGGGCAGGGTGATCTGACCATGGATTATTTCACAGTGTGGGTTGGGCAGGATGATTTTACCATGGATTATTTCACAGTGTGGGCTGGGCAGGGTGATCTGACCATGGATTATTTCACAGTGTGGGCTGGGCAGGATGATCTGACCATGGATTATTTCACAGTGTGGGCTGGGCAGGGTGATCTGACCATGGATTATTTCACAGTGTGGGCTGGGCAGGATGATCTGACCATGAATTATTTCACAGTGTGGGCTGGGCAGGGTGATCTGACCATGGATTGATTCACAGTGTGGGCTGGGCAGGATGATCTGATCATTGATTATTTCACAGTGTGGGCTGGGCAGGATGATCTGATCATTGATTATTTCACAGTGTGGGCTGGGTAGGATGATCTCACCATGGATTGTTTCACAGTGTGGGCTGGGCAGAATGATCTGATCATGGATTATTTCACAGTGTGGGCTGGGCAGGGTGATCTGACCATGGATTATTTCACAGTGTGGGCTGGGCAGGATGATCTGACCATGAATTATTTCACAGTGTGGGCTGGGCAGGGTGATCTGACCATGGATTGATTCACAGTGTGGGCTGGGCAGGATGATCTGATCATTGATTATTTCACAGTGTGGGCTGGGCAGAATGATCTGATCATTGATTTTTTCACAGTGTGGGCTGGGTAGGATGATCTCACCATGGATTGTTTCACAGTGTGGGCTGGGCAGAATGATCTGATCATTGATTGTTTCACAGTGTGGGCTGGGCAGGATGATCTTACCATGGATTGTTTCACAGTGTGGGATTGCCAGGGTGATCTCACCATGGATTGTTTCACAGTGTGGGCTGGGCAGGGTGATCTCACCATGGATTGTTTCACAGTGTGGGCTGGGCAGGATGATCTGATCATTGATTATTTCACAGTGTGGGCTGGGCAGGATGATCTCACCATGGATTGTTTCACAGTGTGGGGTGGTCAGGATGATCTGACCATGGATTGTTTCACAATGTGGGATTGCCAGGGTAATCTCACCATGGATTGTTTCACAGTGTGGGCTGGGCAGAATGATCTGATCATTGATAGTTTCACAGTGTGGGCTGGGCAGGATGATCTCACCATGGATTGTTTCACAGTGTGGGCTGGGCAGGATGATCTGATCATTGATTATTTCACAGTGTGGGCTGGGCAGGGTGATCTGACCATGGATTATTTCACAGTGTGGGTTGGGCAGGATGATCTCAGCATGGATTGTTTCACAGTGTGGGCTGGGCAGGGTGATCTGACCATGGATTATTTCACAGTGTGGGTTGGGCAGGATGATTTTACCATGGATTATTTCACAGTGTGGGCTGGGCAGGGTGATCTGACCATGGATTATTTCACAGTGTGGGCTGGGCAGGATGATCTGACCATGGATTATTTCACAGTGTGGGCTGGGCAGGGTGATCTGACCATGGATTATTTCACAGTGTGGGCTGGGCAGGATGATCTGACCATGAATTATTTCACAGTGTGGGCTGGGCAGGGTGATCTGACCATGGATTGATTCACAGTGTGGGCTGGGCAGGATGATCTGATCATTGATTATTTCACAGTGTGGGCTGGGCAGGATGATCTGATCATTGATTATTTCACAGTGTGGGCTGGGTAGGATGATCTCACCATGGATTGTTTCACAGTGTGGGCTGGGCAGAATGATCTGATCATGGATTATTTCACAGTGTGGGCTGGGCAGGATGATCTGACCATGGATTATTTCACAGTGTGGGCTGGGCAGGGTGATCTGATCATGGATTATTTCACAGTGTGGGCTGGGCAGGATGATCTGACCATGAATTATTTCACAGTGTGGGCTGGGCAGGGTGATCTGACCATGGATTGATTCACAGTGTGGGCTGGGCAGGATGATCTGATCATTGATTATTTCACAGTGTGGGCTGGGCAGGATGATCTGATCATTGATTTTTTCACAGTGTGGGCTGGGTAGGATGATCTCACCATGGATTGTTTCACAGTGTGAGCTGGGCAGAATGATCTGATCATTGATTGTTTCACAGTGTGGGCTGGGCAGGATGATCTTACCATGGATTGTTTCACAGTGTGGGATTGCCAGGGTGATCTCACCATGGATTGTTTCACAGTGTGGGCTGGGCAGGGTGATCTCACCATGGATTGTTTCACAGTGTGGGCTGGGCAGGATGATCTGATCATTGATTATTTCACAGTGTGGGCTGGGCAGGATGATCTCACCATGGATTGTTTCACAGTGTGGGGTGGTCAGGATGATCTGACCATGGATTGTTTCACAATGTGGGATTGCCAGGGTAATCTCACCATGGATTGTTTCACAGTGTGGGCTGGGCAGAATGATCTGATCATTGATAGTTTCACAGTGTCGGCTGGGCAGGATGATCTCACCATGGATTGTTTCACAGTGTGGGCTGGGCAGGATGATCTGATCATTGATTATTTCACAGTGTGGGCTGGGCAGGGTGATCTGACCATGGATTATTTCACAGTGTGGGTTGGGCAGGATGATCTCAGCATGGATTGTTTCACAGTGTGGGCTGGGCAGGGTGATCTGACCATGGATTATTTCACAGTGTGGGTTGGGCAGGATGATTTTACCATGGATTATTTCACAGTGTGGGCTGGGCAGGGTGATCTGACCATGGATTATTTCACAGTGTGGGCTGGGCAGGATGATCTGACCATGGATTATTTCACAGTGTGGGCTGGGCAGGGTGATCTGACCATGGATTATTTCACAGTGTGGGCTGGGCAGGATGATCTGACCATGGATTATTTCACAGTGTGGGCTGGGCAGGGTGATCTGACCATGGATTATTTCACAGTGTGGGCTGGGCAGGATGATCTGACCATGAATTATTTCACAGTGTGGGCTGGGCAGGGTGATCTGACCATGGATTGATTCACAGTGTGGGCTGGGCAGGATGATCTGATCATTGATTATTTCACAGTGTGGGCTGGGCAGAATGATCTGATCATTGATTTTTTCACAGTGTGGGCTGGGTAGGATGATCTCACCATGGATTGTTTCACAGTGTGGGCTGGGCAGAATGATCTGATCATTGATTGTTTCACAGTGTGGGCTGGGCAGGATGATCTTACCATGGATTGTTTCACAGTGTGGGATTGCCAGGGTGATCTCACCATGGATTGTTTCACAGTGTGGGCTGGGCAGGGTGATCTCACCATGGATTGTTTCACAGTGTGGGCTGGGCAGGATGATCTGATCATTGATTATTTCACAGTGTGGGCTGGGCAGGATGATCTCACCATGGATTGTTTCACAGTGTGGGGTGGTCAGGATGATCTGACCATGGATTGTTTCACAATGTGGGATTGCCAGGGTAATCTCACCATGGATTGTTTCACAGTGTGGGCTGGGCAGAATGATCTGATCATTGATAGTTTCACAGTGTGGGCTGGGCAGGATGATCTCACCATGGATTGTTTCACAGTGTGGGCTGGGCAGGATGATCTGATCATTGATTATTTCACAGTGTGGGCTGGGCAGGGTGATCTGACCATGGATTATTTCACAGTGTGGGTTGGGCAGGATGATCTCAGCATGGATTGTTTCACAGTGTGGGCTGGGCAGGGTGATCTGACCATGGATTATTTCACAGTGTGGGTTGGGCAGGATGATTTTACCATGGATTATTTCACAGTGTGGGCTGGGCAGGGTGATCTGACCATGGATTATTTCACAGTGTGGGCTGGGCAGGATGATCTGACCATGGATTATTTCACAGTGTGGGCTGGGCAGGGTGATCTGACCATGGATTATTTCACAGTGTGGGCTGGGCAGGATGATCTGACCATGAATTATTTCACAGTGTGGGCTGGGCAGGGTGATCTGACCATGGATTGATTCACAGTGTGGGCTGGGCAGGATGATCTGATCATTGATTATTTCACAGTGTGGGCTGGGCAGGATGATCTGATCATTGATTATTTCACAGTGTGGGCTGGGTAGGATGATCTCACCATGGATTGTTTCACAGTGTGGGCTGGGCAGAATGATCTGATCATTGATTGTTTCACAGTGTGGGCTGGGCAGGATGATCTTACCATGGATTGTTTCACAGTGTGGGATTGCCAGGGTGATCTCACCATGGATTGTTTCACAGTGTGGGCTGGGCAGGGTGATCTCACCATGGATTGTTTCACAGTGTGGGCTGGGCAGGATGATCTGATCATTGATTATTTCACAGTGTGGGCTGGGCAGGATGATCTGACCATGGATTGTTTCACAATGTGGGATTGCCAGGGTAATCTCACCATGGATTGTTTCACAGTGTGGGCTGGGCAGAATGATCTGATCATTGATAGTTTCACAGTGTGGGCTGGGCAGGATGATCTCACCATGGATTGTTTCACAGTGTGGGCTGGGCAGGATGATCTGATCATTGATTATTTCACAGTGTGGGCTGGGCAGGTGATCTGACCATGGATTATTTCACAGTGTGGGTTGGGCAGGATGATCTCAGCATGGATTGTTTCACAGTGTGGGCTGGGCAGGGTGATCTGACCATGGATTATTTCACAGTGTGGGTTGGGCAGGATGATTTTACCATGGATTATTTCACAGTGTGGGCTGGGCAGGGTGATCTGACCATGGATTATTTCACAGTGTGGGCTGGGCAGGATGATCTGACCATGGATTATTTCACAGTGTGGGCTGGGCAGGGTGATCTGACCATGGATTATTTCACAGTGTGGGCTGGGCAGGGTGATCTGACCATGGATTATTTCACAGTGTGGGTTGGGCAGGATGATCTCAGCATGGATTGTTTCACAGTGTGGGCTGGGCAGGGTGATCTGACCATGGATTATTTCACAGTGTGGGTTGGGCAGGATGATTTTACCATGGATTATTTCACAGTGTGGGCTGGGCAGGGTGATCTGACCATGGATTATTTCACAGTGTGGGCTGGGCAGGATGATCTGACCATGGATTATTTCACAGTGTGGGCTGGGCAGGGTGATCTGACCATGGATTATTTCACAGTGTGGGCTGGGCAGGATGATCTGACCATGAATTATTTCACAGTGTGGGCTGGGCAGGGTGATCTGACCATGGATTGATTCACAGTGTGGGCTGGGCAGGATGATCTGATCATTGATTATTTCACAGTGTGGGCTGGGCAGGATGATCTGATCATTGATTATTTCACAGTGTGGGCTGGGTAGGATGATCTCACCATGGATTGTTTCACAGTGTGGGCTGGGCAGAATGATCTGATCATGGATTATTTCACAGTGTGGGCTGGGCAGGATGATCTGACCATGGATTATTTCACAGTGTGGGCTGGGCAGGGTGATCTGATCATGGATTATTTCACAGTGTGGGCTGGGCAGGATGATCTGACCATGAATTATTTCACAGTGTGGGCTGGGCAGGGTGATCTGACCATGGATTGATTCACAGTGTGGGCTGGGCAGGATGATCTGATCATTGATTATTTCACAGTGTGGGCTGGGCAGGATGATCTGATCATTGATTTTTTCACAGTGTGGGCTGGGTAGGATGATCTCACCATGGATTGTTTCACAGTGTGAGCTGGGCAGAATGATCTGATCATTGATTGTTTCACAGTGTGGGCTGGGCAGGATGATCTTACCATGGATTGTTTCACAGTGTGGGATTGCCAGGGTGATCTCACCATGGATTGTTTCACAGTGTGGGCTGGGCAGGGTGATCTCACCATGGATTGTTTCACAGTGTGGGCTGGGCAGGATGATCTGATCATTGATTATTTCACAGTGTGGGCTGGGCAGGATGATCTCACCATGGATTGTTTCACAGTGTGGGGTGGTCAGGATGATCTGACCATGGATTGTTTCACAATGTGGGATTGCCAGGGTAATCTCACCATGGATTGTTTCACAGTGTGGGCTGGGCAGAATGATCTGATCATTGATAGTTTCACAGTGTCGGCTGGGCAGGATGATCTCACCATGGATTGTTTCACAGTGTGGGCTGGGCAGGATGATCTGATCATTGATTATTTCACAGTGTGGGCTGGGCAGGGTGATCTGACCATGGATTATTTCACAGTGTGGGTTGGGCAGGATGATCTCAGCATGGATTGTTTCACAGTGTGGGCTGGGCAGGGTGATCTGACCATGGATTATTTCACAGTGTGGGTTGGGCAGGATGATTTTACCATGGATTATTTCACAGTGTGGGCTGGGCAGGGTGATCTGACCATGGATTATTTCACAGTGTGGGCTGGGCAGGATGATCTGACCATGGATTATTTCACAGTGTGGGCTGGGCAGGGTGATCTGACCATGGATTATTTCACAGTGTGGGCTGGGCAGGATGATCTGACCATGGATTATTTCACAGTGTGGGCTGGGCAGGGTGATCTGACCATGGATTATTTCACAGTGTGGGCTGGGCAGGATGATCTGACCATGAATTATTTCACAGTGTGGGCTGGGCAGGGTGATCTGACCATGGATTGATTCACAGTGTGGGCTGGGCAGGATGATCTGATCATTGATTATTTCACAGTGTGGGCTGGGCAGAATGATCTGATCATTGATTTTTTCACAGTGTGGGCTGGGTAGGATGATCTCACCATGGATTGTTTCACAGTGTGGGCTGGGCAGAATGATCTGATCATTGATTGTTTCACAGTGTGGGCTGGGCAGGATGATCTTACCATGGATTGTTTCACAGTGTGGGATTGCCAGGGTGATCTCACCATGGATTGTTTCACAGTGTGGGCTGGGCAGGGTGATCTCACCATGGATTGTTTCACAGTGTGGGCTGGGCAGGATGATCTGATCATTGATTATTTCACAGTGTGGGCTGGGCAGGATGATCTCACCATGGATTGTTTCACAGTGTGGGGTGGTCAGGATGATCTGACCATGGATTGTTTCACAATGTGGGATTGCCAGGGTAATCTCACCATGGATTGTTTCACAGTGTGGGCTGGGCAGAATGATCTGATCATTGATAGTTTCACAGTGTGGGCTGGGCAGGATGATCTCACCATGGATTGTTTCACAGTGTGGGCTGGGCAGGATGATCTGATCATTGATTATTTCACAGTGTGGGCTGGGCAGGGTGATCTGACCATGGATTATTTCACAGTGTGGGTTGGGCAGGATGATCTCAGCATGGATTGTTTCACAGTGTGGGCTGGGCAGGGTGATCTGACCATGGATTATTTCACAGTGTGGGTTGGGCAGGATGATTTTACCATGGATTATTTCACAGTGTGGGCTGGGCAGGGTGATCTGACCATGGATTATTTCACAGTGTGGGCTGGGCAGGATGATCTGACCATGGATTATTTCACAGTGTGGGCTGGGCAGGGTGATCTGACCATGGATTATTTCACAGTGTGGGCTGGGCAGGATGATCTGACCATGAATTATTTCACAGTGTGGGCTGGGCAGGGTGATCTGACCATGGATTGATTCACAGTGTGGGCTGGGCAGGATGATCTGATCATTGATTATTTCACAGTGTGGGCTGGGCAGGATGATCTGATCATTGATTATTTCACAGTGTGGGCTGGGTAGGATGATCTCACCATGGATTGTTTCACAGTGTGGGCTGGGCAGAATGATCTGATCATTGATTGTTTCACAGTGTGGGCTGGGCAGGATGATCTTACCATGGATTGTTTCACAGTGTGGGATTGCCAGGGTGATCTCACCATGGATTGTTTCACAGTGTGGGCTGGGCAGGGTGATCTCACCATGGATTGTTTCACAGTGTGGGCTGGGCAGGATGATCTGATCATTGATTATTTCACAGTGTGGGCTGGGCAGGATGATCTGACCATGGATTGTTTCACAATGTGGGATTGCCAGGGTAATCTCACCATGGATTGTTTCACAGTGTGGGCTGGGCAGAATGATCTGATCATTGATAGTTTCACAGTGTGGGCTGGGCAGGATGATCTCACCATGGATTGTTTCACAGTGTGGGCTGGGCAGGATGATCTGATCATTGATTATTTCACAGTGTGGGCTGGGCAGGTGATCTGACCATGGATTATTTCACAGTGTGGGTTGGGCAGGATGATCTCAGCATGGATTGTTTCACAGTGTGGGCTGGGCAGGGTGATCTGACCATGGATTATTTCACAGTGTGGGTTGGGCAGGATGATTTTACCATGGATTATTTCACAGTGTGGGCTGGGCAGGGTGATCTGACCATGGATTATTTCACAGTGTGGGCTGGGCAGGATGATCTGACCATGGATTATTTCACAGTGTGGGCTGGGCAGGGTGATCTGACCATGGATTATTTCACAGTGTGGGCTGGGCAGGATGATCTGACCATGAATTATTTCACAGTGTGGGCTGGGCAGGGTGATCTGACCATGGATTGATTCACAGTGTGGGCTGGGCAGGATGATCTGATCATTGATTATTTCACAGTGTGGGCTGGGCAGGATGATCTGATCATTGATTATTTCACAGTGTGGGCTGGGTAGGATGATCTCACCATGGATTGTTTCACAGTGTGGGCTGGGCAGAATGATCTGATCATTGATTTTTTCACAGTGTGGGCTGGGTAGGATGATCTCACCATGGATTGTTTCACAGTTTGGGCTGGGCAGAATTATCTGATCATTGATTGTTTCACAGTGTGGGCTGGGCAGGATGATCTTACCATGGATTGTTTCACAGTGTGGGATTGCCAGGGTGATCTCACCATGGATTGTTTCACAGTGTGGGCTGGGCAGGGTGATCTTACCATGGATTGTTTCACAGTGTGGGATTGCCAGGGTGATCTTACCATGGATTGTTTCACAGTGTGGGATGGCCAGGATGATCTCACCATGGATTGTTTCACAGTGTGGGCTGGGTAGGGTGATCTCACCATGGCTTGTTTCACAGTGTGGGATGGCCAGGATGATCTCACCCTGGATTGTTTCACAGTGTGGGATGGCCAGGGTGATCTCACCATGGATTGTTTCACAGTGTGGGATGGCCAGGGTGATCTCACCATGGATTGTTTCACAGTGTGGGCTGGGCAGGATGATCTGATCATTGATTATTTCACAGTGTGGGCTGGGCAGAATGATCTCACCATGGATTGTTTCACAGTGTGGGGTGGCCAGGATGATCTCACCATGGATTGTTTCACAATGTGGGATTGCCAGGGTAATCTCACCATGGATTGTTTCACAGTGTGGGCTGGGCAGAATGATCTGATCATTGATAGTTTCACAGTGTGGGCTGGGCAGGATGATCTCACCATGGATTGTTTCACAGTGTGGGCTGGGCAGGATGATCTGATCATTGATTATTTCACAGTGTGGGCTGGGCAGGGTGATCTGACCATGGATTATTTCACAGTGTGGGTTGGGCAGGATGATCTTACCATGGATTGTTTCACAGTGTGGGATTGCCAGGGTGATCTCAGCATGGATTGTTTCACAGTGTGGGCTGGGCAGCATGATCTGATCATTGATTATTTCACAGTGTGGGCTGGGCAGGGTGATCTGACCATGGATTATTTCACAGTGTGGGTTGGGCAGGATGATTTTACCATGGATTATTTCACAGTGTGGGTTGGGCAGGATGATCTGACCATGGATTATTTCACAGTGTGGGTTGGGCAGGATGATCTGACCATGGATTATTTCACAGTGTGGGCTGGGAAGGATGATCTGACCATGGATTATTTCACAGTATGGGCTGGGCAGGTTGATCTGATCATTGATTGTATCACAGTGTGGGCTGGGCAGGATGATCTGACCATGGATTATTTCACAGTGTGGGATGGCCAGGGTGATCTGACCATGGATTGTTTCACAGTGTGGGCTGGGCAGGATGATCTGATCATTGATTGTATCACAGTGTGAGCTGGGCAGGATGATCTTGTTACAAGGAATGGTGTATCAGGCCCAATAAAGAGACTTGAGTCATCTGGTAAAATATATCTCTTTTATTTGCAGGTTCATCACATCATCACTTGAATGCATCAGGAACTGGGGCGAGGAGGAGTGTGCCCACCTTTTATACCTGTGGGCGGGGATTCAGGTAAGGAGGGGCTTATGGGAGGAGCTGACCAGGTGGGAGTCTGGGTTAACCCCTGCACTACTGCACTATAGCTGATCCCTGGCACGGGCAGAGCATTTATACCTGACAAATCCCCCTCTAAATGCCTGACCCGTGTCTGTAGGCCTGACTGACTAGTTGGTACCCTGGGGTGGATGTTGAGCTTGGAAACTAAGTGTGAGTGTTGTTTGCCTTGTAGGGGTTTCGTGAGTATGTCTGCGGTCTGTTCCTCTGTATCGCAGTGTATGGCTTTTATGAAACCAATTCTGGAGAGCTGTCTAACGTGCTTATATTTTATGTCTATGTGCCTTGACCTTTGCCCTACAGCGTCGGACATGGATATCTCTATGGCGGCTTTGTTATCTTCATATATATTTATTGGGTAAGCTGGTTCTCTCCACACGCTGGCAAGTAGGTCGTCGAACCAGATGAGGTTGTTGGCGGCTTTGGAGAGGCATATGTATTCGGCTTCGGTAGTCGAAGTTGCCACCAGGATTTGTTTGCCTGAGTACCAATGCACTGGGCAGTTATTTAAGTAGAATATGTACCCAGATGTGCTTTTGCGGCCTTTGGCGTCTCCGGCCCAGTCAGCATCAGCGTAGCATGAGAGGATGGGTTCTTCGGATTTTTCAGGCTCTAGGGTTAAGCATGCATTGACACTCTGTTTCAGGTATCTTAGTACCCTTTTCACTGCGTCCCAGTGGTATGTGGTGGGTTTGCTCACGTGCCTGGATAGTAAATTAACGGATAGGGCAATGTCCGGTCTGGTCCAGTTGGCGATATACAGGAGGGAGCCTATGATTGACCTGTACAGCGTGTTGTCTCCAAATTCGGGTGATTCATCATGCATGTTTTTTAGAAAGTCCGCCTGCATGGGTGAATCACATCCCTTGGCGTCTGCCATGTTGCATTTATGGAGCAACTCTTCTATCTTCTCTTTCTGCGACAGTTGGAAACCCTTTGGCGTCTGGTTGACTTGTACTCCCAGGTATCGGTTTATCCTCCCAAGGTACTTTAGGGTGAAATGCTCGCTCAGCCTGCTGGCGAAGGTGTTGCGGTTGGCTTCGTGTTTGCTGATGTATAGAATGTCATCCACGTAAACTAGGATGTATTCTGGTGAGTCCCCCTCTTTCCTGGTGAAGAAACAGTTGTCAGCTATGGTCGCCGTGAATCCCATAGACTTCAGGGCCTCTACCAGGCATTCGTACCATCGTTTGCCTGATTGTTTTAGTCCATACAGGCTCTTATGAAGTAACCAGGTGTCCCCTCTGTTGGTTTCTTTGCTGTGGGGGGCTCTGATGTATATCTCCTTGTCTAGGTTGGCGTGCAGGTAAGCGGTCTGCACATCGAACTGGTGTACTTCCAGCCCTAGCAAGGATGCGATGACCAGGGCGCTTTTGACGCTCTCTGTTCTTACGGTGGGCGAATAGGTGTCTGTGTAATCCTCCGGAAACCTTTGAGCAAACCCCTGGGCAACTAATCTTGCCTTGTATAGGCTTTGGCCCCCCTCTAAGTTCTTGACTTTGAATATCCATCGGGTGCCTATTGTGTTCTTGCCCTCTGGGACTTTGGTGGGGGTGTACACCTCCAGCTTCCTCAGGCTGTCCAGTTCCTTGGCCATGGCTAACTCCCACTTTGCCCTCTCCCCCTGGGGTAGTCTTAGCACCTCTTCGTATGAGTTTGGCGTAACGTGGTTTGCATGCACGTGCATCACGTAATCATTTAACCTTTTTGGCAGCTGGTTTCTGGTCGATCTGACCGGCCTGGTTGCTGCCTGCTCAGTGTCATGCAGATATCTGGCTTCTCTTTGTGTCAGTGATTCGACACTTATCTCGGGATGATTCTCTTTCCATCCCTCAACCTTGATGCCTTGGAGGTCGGGCTTGGGCCTGCTCCCTTCCTGTTTACTCACTGTCTTGTTTTTGTTTTGGGTTTGCTCGATTGGGCTATCCTCCCGCTTGGTGGGTACCTCATTTAGGTGTAACCTGGACCAGTTGGCTTGCTCATGGAATGCCGCTGTTCTGGAGACCACAAACCTATTATTATTGTCCACAAACCTGAAGCCCTTGGTTCCTGGCTCGTACCCCATAAACCTGAGCCTTCTGGACACCTTATCCCCTTTCTTGCGCAACTGCTTGGGTATGTGTACATCAGCCGTTACACCGAACACATGTAGGTGTGCTATCTGCGGCTTCTTGTTATACATGACCTCGTAGGGTGTTTTGTCTATCACACTGGACCATGTTCTATTTAATGTATAGTTGGAGTAGACCAGGGCTTCAGACCAGAAGTGTTGGCCAATGCCCGCGTCCTCTAGGGCGCACCTGACCATCGTTTGCAGCGTGGAGTTCCGTCGTTCTGCGACCCCGTTCTGAAAGGCGGAAAACGGGGACGACGTAAAGTGAATCACGCCTTTGGACCTGAGCCAATGTGAGAAGTCCTTAGATAGAAACTCAGACCCTCTGTCTGTCATGATCTGTTTGATCTGTTTGTTGTTTTGGGTTTCTACTCTTTTATAGAATTCGTTGAATTTTTGGAAGGCCTCATCCTTTTTTCTTAAGGTGTAGACGAAGCCATATCGACTATGGTCATCCACTATGGTGAGGAAGTACCTTTTTTTATAAGTTATGGATGGCCTTAGGGGCCCTACCAGGTCCATGTGTACTAGGTCGAATATTTGGTTGGCGGCGCGTAATGACTTCTTGGGTCTGGGTTTTACTTTTAGTTTTGAACACTTGCACACCGAGCACTCGAGGTAGTTTTCACAGTTTTTTATTATGGCACCCTCGGTACAATTGGCCATTTTTTGTATCACAGGAAAACTGGCGTGTCCAAGCTTGCGATGCAGCAGGTGGGCACAGTTGTCGTGCATTGGTTTGCCTATTGAGAGTCTCCTTTGGGTGTATTTGTTGTGTTGTGTCTCTGGTGTCGTGTTGTCATTGTTATCTACCTCTCTCCCGTCTACCTGTTCACCCTCAGCCCTGCCTTGGTCAGTGTCTTCTGCATTCTCTGAGCTGGTGTTTATGCTGTGGGCGTAATCCTCACAGAAAGTTATGTATGGTAACCCTTGGTCAACGGTTACTCTCCCTATATCCTTCCCGTCCTTGCTAACCTTCACGTTGCCTTTTGAGAATATCATCTCAATCCCTGATTCCCTGCTAAGCTTTACTGCAGCCAGGATGTTGTGGGGTATCTCCGGGACTAGTAGTACCCCCTCTATTTTCCCTACGCCTGGTAATGTAATTGCCCCTTTGCCTGTTACTCTAACTTGGTTTTGGTCTGCAACTTTGATAGAAAAATCCTCTCTCTTGAATGATGAGAGTAGTTTCTGATTGTATGTGGTGTGGTTGGAGGCTCCCGAGTCCAGGAGCCAAGAGCTGGTGTCTTTGTTTTGGTGTGTGGTGTGTGTGTGCTCCCCTATCCCATATAGGGACCCTGTCCTGCTGTCGCGTGAGCTGTCCCTGTT
This sequence comes from Pituophis catenifer annectens, assembly GCF_029215685.1. NCBI lineage: Eukaryota > Metazoa > Chordata > Lepidosauria > Squamata > Colubridae > Pituophis > Pituophis catenifer. Next base: position 345,945,889 of record NW_027256881.1, on the reverse strand, counting down.
TCCCTTCCTATCCCTGGGGATGGGTGAGTCTCTACGCCTATACCTATCTTCGGATGTGTGCCTTTCTGTTTGTCTGTACCTATGCTCTGGCCTGCCTCTCTCCCTATAGTTCTTGGGGCAGTCCCTTTTGATGTGTCCCCTCGACCCGCAGATGTAGCACTCGGGCGTGTTGTGTTGTTTCTCTTGGAAGACTACTCTCTTCTCACTCTTGTGTTCTCTGGGAGGGCCGGGGCGGCCCCTCCTCAGATTATCTTCTGCGATGAGCCTGTTGGATAGCCTCTCCACAGACAGCATCCCTAGGCTGACGGTGTCTAAGTGTGTCAGGAAGCTATTCCATGAGTGATCTAAAGAGTTGATTATCACACTCTTCATGATTTGGTCAGAAATAACTTCTCCCCTAAGATGTAGCTCTGCTCTGGTACCGCTTAAGGACACTAGGTGCTCACTCATGGGTGTCCCTGGCTTAAGTCTGGCGGAAAAGAATTCCTTGGAAATTTGTGTGGTGGTGGACACACTCTCACTATAAAACAACCCAAACATTTTCCCTATGATTTCGGATACTGTGAGGTTGTGGCCAATACAGTGGTAAATGGTGGGGGAAATACTGGCAATTAAAAGGTAGAATGCCTTATGGTGCATGCAATCTAGCTCTAAAGTCCATGGTCTCTCAGGGGGGTCATTAATAAAATGAGACATGTTTTCTTTCAGAAATACCACCTGGAGCTGCTGTGACCACTCTAGGATATTGCCCCCATCCATCCTCAACTTGGGAAAGTCAACAGGTAAGTTCCCAGCACTAGTAGTAAAATTACTTACTGCTGGCTGCTGTCCATGGTTCCTTATGTCTCTATAGCAGCAATAGGGCATAGGAACGCTTGCCGGTAATTTAAAAGTCCCGCTTTGTAATTTTTTTCTTTTTTCTTCTTCTAGACGGAAGAGCGCATGCGCGAAGTCCATTTCAGCTCCGCCGTCGCCGAGGAAGGACCTGTTCATCGCGGCTCCGCTGTGGAGGCCTCTGCCGGTCGGGTAGGCCTCGGCTTCGTACTTGGGGGTCCAGATGTGCTCCTGGGGGCGTCGTCCAGCGGCTGCTTCTCCCGAGTGAAGATCCTGGCGGCGTTGGGGCTCCGGTGACGGCTGTAAGTAGCTGCCCCAATCCATGCGGTCCGGGGTGCGCGGCCTGGGCGATCGGAGGCGCGGTGTCCCTGGGGTGCGAAGGTGGGCTGGCGAATCGCCGCGGGCGTCGGTGGCTCTCGGGTGGGTGCTCCGCTGTCCCTCTCCTCGTCTTCCCTTCTGCTTCGGCCTCTCCGGCTTCTCTTTGGTGATTTTGAGGCCTGGGCCGAAGGCGGCGGCAAGGGTCTTCATGGCCCTATCCACTTGCCGCTCGCTGGGGGTGTACCAGGGGTCGGAGTCAGATTCGGTTCCCTCTCCCTGGTCACTTTCATCATTGTTTATGGTCCGGCATTTTTCGCGCGCCGGCCATTTTGAATTCTGATCGCTGATTGGTTGGGGATCGGCCATCTTGTCTGACCATGTGGACAAAGATGGCCGCCGTTTCAAATTTAGAGCGGGGCTTTGGGGCTCGGTGGCCGTTGGGGGTGCCCTTTTGGGCGATCCACTCACCGAGTCCAGCTCCTCGAGTTCAGAGTCCGAGCCCTCTTCGCTCCTTGCCACTTCGCGGTCGATTATGAAGCTCCGCAGGTCGGCAAGGAGGTTCTTGTCACCGGCTCGCTCTTTCAGCAGCTGCAGGACGTCGAGTCGCAGCTTCTCTTCCTCTTGGTCGTGGTGGTGGGCCCTTTTTCCTTTTTCGATCTCCCCCCTTTCTTCCGTCGCTGTGGCTTTGGGGGTGGCTGAGGTTCCTGCCTTCCCTGGCGAGTCCGATGGGTTGCTCTCCCGTTGCTTCGGAGGTGTCGCCATTCTGCAGGTAGGTATGGGTCCTTGTCTTGTGGCTTGGGATCTTTGGGCCTTACCAACCATCCTCTGCTACCATTTTGTTACAAGGAATGGTGGATCAGGCCCAATAAAGAGACTTGAGTCATCTGGTAAAATATATCTCTTTTATTTGCAGGTTCATCACATCATCACTTGAATGCATCAGGAACTGGGGCGAGGAGGAGTGTGCCCACCTTTTATACCTGTGGGCGGGGATTCAGGTAAGGAGGGGCTTATGGGAGGAGCTGACCAGGTGGGAGTCTGGGTTAACCCCTGCACTACTGCACTATAGCTGATCCCTGGCACGGGCAGAGCATTTATACCTGACAGATCTGACCATGGATTATTTCACAGTGTGGGCTGGGCAGGGTGATCTGACCATGGATTATTTCACAGTGTGGGCTGGGCAGGATGATCTGACCATGGATTGTTTCACAGTGTGGGCTGGGCAGGGTGATCTCACCATGGATTGTTTCACAGTGTGGGCTGGGCAGGATGATCTGATCATTGATTGTTTCACAGTGTGGCCTGGGCAGGATGATCTTACCATGGATTATTTCACAGTGTGGGCTGGGCAGGATGATCTGATCATTGATTATTTCACAGTGTGGGCTGGGCAGGATGATCTCACCATGGATCGTTTCACAGTGTGGGGTGGCCAGGATGATCTCACCATGGATTGTTTCACAATGTGGGATTGCCAGGGTAATCTCACCATGGATTGTTTCACAGTGTGGGCTGGGCAGGATGATCTGACCATGGATTGTTTCACAGTGTGGGCTGGGCAGGGTGATCTCACCATGGATTGTTTCACAGTGTGGGCTGGGCAGGATGATCTGATCATTGATTGTTTCACAGTGTGGCCTGGGCAGGATGATCTTACCATGGATTATTTCACAGTGTGGGCTGGGCAGGATGATCTGATCATTGATTATTTCACAGTGTGGGCTGGGCAGGATGATCTCACCATGGATTGTTTCACAGTGTGGGGTGGCCAGGATGATCTCACCATGGATTGTTTCACAATGTGGGATTGCCAGGGTAATCTCACCATGGATTGTTTCACAGTGTGGGTTGGGCAGGATGATCTTACCATGGATTGTTTCACAGTGTGGGATTGCCAGGGTGATCTCAGCATGGATTGTTTCACAGTGTGGGCTGGGCAGCATGATCTGATCATTGATTATTTCACAGTGTGGGCTGGGCAGGATGATTTTACCATGGATTATTTCACAGTGTGGGTTGGGCAGGATGATCTGACCATGGATTATTTCACAGTGTGGGTTGGGCAGGATGATTTTACCATGGATTATTTCACAGTGTGGGTTGGGCAGGGTGATCTGACCATGGATTATTTCACAGTGTGGGTTGGGCAGGATGATCTGACCATGGATTATTTCACAGTGTGGGTTGGGCAGGATGATTTTACCATGGATTATTTCACAGTGTGGATTGGGCAGGGTGATCTGACCATGGATTATTTCACAGTGTGGGTTGGGCAGGATGATTTTACCATGGATTATTTCACAGTGTGGGTTGGGCAGGATGATCTGACCATGGATTATTTCACAGTGTGGGTTGGGCAGGATGATCTGACCATGGATTATTTCACAGTGTGGGCTGGGAAGGATGATCTGACCATGGATTATTTCACAGTATGGGCTGGGCAGGTTGATCTGATCATTGATTGTATCACAGTGTGGGCTGGGCAGGATGATCTGACCATGGATTATTTCACAGTGTGGGATGGCCAGGGTGATCTGACCATGGATTGTTTCACAGTGTGGGCTGGGCAGGATGATCTGATCATTGATTGTATCACAGTGTGAGCTGGGCAGGATGATCTGACCATGGATTATTTCACAGTGTGGGCTGGGCAGGGTGATCTGACCATGGATTATTTCACAGTGTGGGCTGGGCAGGATGATCTGACCATGGATTGTTTCACAGTGTGGGCTGGGCAGGGTGATCTCACCATGGATTGTTTCACAGTGTGGGCTGGGCAGGATGATCTGATCATTGATTGTTTCACAGTGTGGCCTGGGCAGGATGATCTTACCATGGATTATTTCACAGTGTGGGCTGGGCAGGATGATCTGATCATTGATTTTTTCACAGTGTGGGCTGGGCAGGATGATCTCACCATGGATTATTTCACAGTGTGGGCTGGGCAGGGTGATCTGACCATGGATTATTTCACAGTGTGGGCTGGGCAGGATGATCTGACCATGGATTGATTCACAGTGTGGGCTGGGCAGGGTGATCTCACCATGGATTATTTCACAGTGTGGGCTGGGCAGGATGATCTGATCATTGATTATTTCACAGTGTGGGCTGGGCAGGATGATCTCACCATGGATTATTTCACAGTGTGGGCTGGGCAGGATGATCTGATCATTGATTTTTTCACAGTGTGGGCTGGGTAGGATGATCTCACCATGGATTGTTTCACAGTGTGGGCTGGGCAGGATGATCTGATCATTGATTATTTCACAGTGTGGGCTGGGCAGGATGATCTCACCATGGATTGTTTCACAGTGTGGGCTGGGCAGGATGATCTTACCATGGATTATTTCACAGTGTGGGATGGCCAGGGTGATCTCACCATGGATTGTTTCACAGTGTGGGCTGGGCAGAATGATCTGATCATTGATTGTTTCACAGTGTGGGCTGGGCAGGATGATCTTACCATGGATTGTTTCACAGTGTGGGATTGCCAGGGTGATCTCACCATGGATTGTTTCACAGTGTGGGCTGGGCAGGATGATCTGATCATTGATTTTTTCACAGTGTGGGCTGGGCAGGATGATCTCACCATGGATTGTTTCACAGTGTGGGATGGCCAGGGTGATCTTACCATGGATTGTTTCACAGTGTGGGCTGGGTAGGGTGATCTCACCATGGCTTGTTTCACAGTGTGGGATGGCCAGGATGATCTCACCCTGGATTGTTTCACAGTGTGGGATGGCCAGGGTGATCTCACCATGGATTGTTTCACAGTGTGGGATGGCCAGGGTGATCTCACCATGGATTGTTTCACAGTGTGGGCTCGGCAGGATGATCTGATCATTGATTATTTCACAGTGTGGGCTGGGCAGGATGATCTCACCATGGATTGTTTCACAGTGTGGGATGGCCAGGGTAATCTCACCATGGATTGTTTCACAGTGTGGGCTGGGCAGAATGATCTGATCATTGATAGTTTCACAGTGTGGGCTGGGCAGGGTGATCTCACCATGGATTGTTTCACAGTGTGGGCTGGGCAGAATGATCTGATCATTGATTATTTCACAGTGTGGGCTGGGCAGGGTGATCTGACCATGGATTATTTCACAGTGTGGGTTGGGCAGGATGATCTTACCATGGATTGTTTCACAGTGTGGGTTGGGCAGGATGATCTGATCATTGATTTTTTCACAGTGTGGGCTGGGCAGGGTGATCTGACCATGGATTGTTTCACAGTGTGGGCTGGGCAGCATGATCTGATCATTGATTTTTTCACAGTGTGGGCTGGGCAGGGTGATCTGACCATGGATTGTTTCACAGTGTGGGTTGGGCAGGATGATCTGATCATTGATTTTTTCACAGTGTGGGCTGGGCAGGGTGATCTGACCATGGATTGTTTCACAGTGTGGGCTGGGCAGGATGATCTGATCATTGATTATTTCACAGTGTGGGCTGGGCAGGGTGATCTGACCATGGATTATTTCACAGTGTGGGTTGGGCAGGATGATCTGACCATGGATTATTTCACAGTGTGGGTTGGGCAGGATTATCTGACCATGGATTATTTCACAGTGTGGGCTGGGCAGGATGATCTGACCATGGATTATTTCACAGTATGGGCTGGGCAGGTTGATCTGATCATTGATTGTATCACAGTGTGAGCTGGGCAGGATGATCTGACCATGGATTATTTCACAGTGTGGGCTGGGCAGGGTGATCTGACCATGGATTATTTCACAGTGTGGGCTGGGCAGGATGATCTGACCATGGATTGATTCACAGTGTGGGCTGGGCAGGGTGATCTGATCATTGATTGTTTCACAGTGTGGGTTGGGCAGGATGATCTCACCATGGATTATTTCACAGTGTGGGCTGGGCAGGATGATCTGATCATTGATTTTTTCACAGTGTGGGCTGGGTAGGATGATCTCACCATGGATTGTTTCACAGTGTGGGCTGGGCAGGATGATCTGATCATTGATTATTTCACAGTGAGGGTTGGGCAGGATGATCTTACCATGGATTATTTCACAGTGTGGGATGGCCAGGGTGATCTCACCATGGATTGTTTCACAGTGTGGGCTGGGCAGAATGATCTGATCATTGATTGTTTCACAGTGTGGGCTGGGCAGGATGATCTTACCATGGATTGTTTCACAGTGTGGGATTGCCAGGTTGATCTCACCATGGATTGTTTCACAGTGTGGGCTGGGCAGGATGATCTGATCATTGATTTTTTCACAGTGTGGGCTGGGCAGGATGATCTGATCATTGATTTTTTCACAGTGTGGGCTGGGCAGGATGATCTCACCATGGATTGTTTCACAGTGTGGGATGGCCAGGGTGATCTTACCATGGATTGTTTCACAGTGTGGGATGGCCAGGATGATCTCACCATGGAATGTTTCACAGTGTGGGATGGCCAGGGTGATTTGACCATGGATTGTTTCACAGTTTGGGATGGCCAGGATTATCTCACCATGGATTGTTTCACAGTGTGGGATGGCCAGGATGATCTGATCATTGATTGTTTCACAGTGTGGGATGGCCAGGGTGATCTGATCATTGATTGTTTCACAGTGTGGGATGGCCTGGGTGATCTGATCATGGATTGTTTCACAGTGTGGGATGGCCAGGATGATCTCACCATGGATTGTTTCACAGTGTGGGATGGCCAGGGTGATCTGATCATTGATTGTTTCACAGTGTGGGATGGCCAGGGTGATCTGATCATTGATTGTTTCACAGTGTGGAATGGCCAGGATGATGTCACCATGGAATGTTTCACAGTGTGGGCTGGGCAGGATGATCTGACCATGGATTGTTTCACAGTGTGGGATGGCCAGGGTGATCTGACCATGGCATGTTTCACAGTGTGGGCTCATTTCTCCAGAGGATTTCGGAATCTCATGCTCGGCGAAACCTCTTCCGGGCGCCTATTAGAGCCGGTGCCCGTCGTGGCTGGCAGTCACTTAGGCAGGAACACTTAACAACAACAAGAAGAAGAAGAAGAAGAAGAAGAAGAAGAAGAAGAAGAAGAAGAAGAAGAAGAAGAAGAAGAAGAAGAAGAAGAAGAAGAAGAAGAAGAAGAAGAAGAAGAAGAAGAAGACATGCCAAACGGTGCCTCGGCAGGCGGACATGCAGCGCCAGAGCAGGGAAGGAAGGCCCCCTCAAAACTCAGGGCCATCCTAACCCTAATTCTAACCCTAATTGGAATTCTAAATCTAGCTCGACCTACTCTAAATCTAAATCTAAATCCAACTCTAAATCTAAATCTAAATCTAAATCCAACTCTAAATCTAAATCCAACTCTAATTCTAACCCTAATTGGAATTCTAAATCTAGCTCGACCTACTCTAAATCTAAATCTAAATCCAACTCTAAGTCTAAATCTAAATCTAAATCTACCGTCAACGACAACCCTACCGCTTACCGCCAACGACAACACCAATGCCAACACCAACGGCGACGTTGACATTTCCATGGGGGATGAGTCTCTGGTCCAGGTCTGCACCCCACTCACAACCCAACATGTGTGCCAAAGAGAGCATAGGACACCTAGGACCGGCAAAGGAAACCCTCTCCATTTTAAGGAAGCCTCTCCGACGTTGAATTAATCAAACCAACCAACCAACCAATAAACGAATAAATAAATATGTATTTGCTTCTTTATTACGGTAGGAAACATGTTACAAAATGGGAGAAGGAAGGGACTCCAGAAGATCACGAGGCAGATTGTATCCGAGCTGTTTGGAAAACTAATTTCCAGCACTTGTTGTTCCATGAAATATTGAAAAAGTCAAAGATCCCGATGCCGACATTGAGCCACCTTCTGTTCATGGAAAAAAAAAGGGGGGGGTGGTGGTCTTAATGTGTCTTTCCCAACTAAGGTTTTGAGCCAGAGAAAACCAGCGGAATTTCCCAGGGTTCCCATAGCAATCCTTCCTTTCTTTCAAACCTTCCTCCATCAGTTAAAAAGACCGGGGTGTGGGAATAGTTGTACAGAAATATACTTGCATATTAGAATTATCCGTAGGCCTTGCCACAGCAGGGAAATAGGATGTTGACATCATCTGGAAAGTCCCGACTGCTCAGGCAAGAAATACCTACATTGTAATTCTCGTACCAGCCTGAGAAGGGTCTACGTAACTAATATAATAGGAGTGCATGCAACCCGATCATGTAACCACCCCCAATCCCACCTTGCTAGGATGCTGTATAATGAGCTTGATGAATTTCTAATAAAAGAGGGTCACGGAGACCACCACACCGGGGGACAGAGGAACTGGTTGAAAGAGCACGTAGCCAAGGATCGCCAGAGAAACTCCTACAATTACATTTAGACTCCAATTATAAGATGAATCTGAGCAGGAACTGCGGGCGGTCGATCCACTCTCTCCCTTTGAAGCCGAGCCAGGCAGGTTCTCCATCCCGGAGCTTTCTTAACCGTGGCCAGATCTCCCATTGGCCCCCGCCCCCGCCCCCCCTCCTGAGCTCCCAGGAAGACCCCCCTCCCTCCCTCCCCTGCTCCCCCCTCCCCTCCCCCCCCGTCAAGGATTTCTAGACTTCCTCCAAGGCCATCGGAAGAAAGGCTCCTTCCAGCCTCGGGCAGCTCCAGCTGGGCTCCCAGCGCTCGGGCCCAAGGAGGGAAGGGCGCAGCGGTTCTTCGGCCGGCTCCTCTTCTCCGCTTGCAGCCGCCCGCAGAAGCAGAGAAGTCAAGCGCCGGGTCCAGCGGGGCTGAGAGCGGCGGGCTGTGGGCTGTGGGCGGCTGACTGGCGGCGCAGTGAAGCCAGCGGCTCCCGGCAGATGCGATGGCAGGAAAACGAAAGCGAGGAAGGGCCGGGGCCAGTTGGGGGGGAGGATCGGTGGTAGAAGAGGCAAAGGGGATTTCGGAATCGCAGGCTCTTCTGGGCGCCTCTTAGAGCCGGTGCCTGTCCTGCCTGGCTGTCATTTGCTGCCAGACTCCGCTTCTCTCCACACACCGCTTCTGAGCTCCCGTGGGCGGCTGTCATTGAACGTGAGGATTCGCAGGGTCGTCGGAGCCTCTTCTGGGCGCCTCTTAGAGCCGGTGCATTTCCTGGCTGGCTGTCATTTGCTGCCAGACTCCGCTTCTCTCCACACACCGCTTCTGAGCTCCCATGGGCGGCTTTCATTGAACGTGAGGAATCGCAGGGTCGGCGGAGCCTCTTCTGGGCGCCTCTTAGAGCCGGTGCATTTCCTGCCTGGCTGTCATTTGCTGCCAGACTCCGCTTCTCTCCACACATCGCTTCTGAGCTCCCGTGGGCGGCTGTCATTTGAACGGGAGGAATCGCAGGGTCGTCGGAGCCTCTTCTGGGCGCCTCTTAGAGCCGGTGCATTTCCTGGCTGGCCGTCATTTGCTGCCAGACTCCGCTTCTCTCCACACACCGCTTCTGAGCTCCCGTGGGCGGCTGTCATTGAACGTGAGGAATCGCAGGGTCGGCGGAGCCTCTTCTGGGCGCCTCTTAGAGCCGGTGCATTTCCTGCCTGGCTGTCATTTGCTGCCAGACTCCGCTTCTCTCCACACATCGCTTCTGAGCTCCCGTGGGCGGCTGTCATTTGAACGGGAGGAATCGCAGGGTCGTCGGAGCCTCTTCTGGGCGCCTCTTAGAGCCGGTGCATTTCCTGGCTGGCCGTCATTTGCTGCCAGACTCCGCTTCTCTCCACACACCGCTTCTGAGCTCCCGTGGGCGGCTGTCATTGAACGTGAGGAATCGCAGGGTCGTCGGAGCCTCTTCTGGGCGCCTCTTAGAGCCGCTGCATTTCCTGCCTGGCTGTCATTTGCTGCCAGACTCCGCTTCTCTCCACACACCGCTTCTGAGCTCCCGTGGGCGGCTGTCATTGAACGTGAGGAATCGCAGGGTCGGCGGAGCCTCTTCTGGGCGCCTCTTAGAGCCGGTGCATTTCCTGCCTGGCTGTCATTTGCTGCCAGACTCCGCTTCTCTCCACACATCGCTTCTGAGCTCCCGTGGGCGGCTGTCATTGAACGTGAGGAATCGCAGGGTCGGCGGAGCCTCTTCTGGGCGCCTCTTAGAGCCGGTGCATTTCCTGCCTGGCTGTCATTTGCTGCCAGACTCCGCTTCTCTCCACACACCGCTTCTGAGCTCCCGTGGGCGGCTGTCAATGAACGTGAGGAATCGCAGGGTCGGCGAAGCCTCTTCTGGGCGCCTCTTAGAGCCGGTGCCTTTCCTGCCTGGCTGTCATTTGCTTCCAGACTCCGCTTCTCTCCACACACCGCTTCTGAGCTCCCGTGGGCGGCTGTCATTGAACGTGAGGAATCGCAGGGTCGTCGGAGCCTCTTCTGGGCGCCTCTTAGAGCCGGTGCATTTCCTGCCAGGCTGTCATTTGCTGCCAGACTCCGCTTCTCTCCACACATCGCTTCTGAGCTCCCGTGGGCGGCTGTCATTGAACGTGAGGAATCGCAGGGTCGGCGGAGCCTCTTCTGGGCGCCTCTTAGAGCCGGTGCATTTCCTGGCTGGCTGTCATTTGCTTCCAGACTCCGCTTCTCTCCACACACCGCTTCTGAGCTCCCGTGGGCGGCTGTCATTGAACGTGAGGAATCGCAGGGTCGGCGAAGCCTCTTCTGGGCGCCTATTAGAGCCGGTGCATTTCCTGCCTGGCTGTCATTTGCTGCCAGACTCCGCTTCTCTCCACACATCGCTTCTGAGCTCCCGTGAGCGGCTGTCATTGAACGTGAGGAATCGCAGGGTCAGCGGAGCCTCTTCTGGGCGCCTATTAGAGCCGGTGCATTTCCTGCCTGGCTGTCATTTGCTGCCAGACTCCGCTTCTCTCCACACATCGCTTCTGAGCTCCCGTGGGCGGCTGTCATTGAACGTGAGGAATCGCAGGGTCGGCGGAGCCTCTTCTGGGCGCCTCTTAGAGCCGGTGCATTTCCTGGCTGGCTGTCATTTGCTTCCAGACTCCGCTTCTCTCCACACACCGCTTCTGAGCTCCCGTGGGCGGCTGTCATTGAACGTGAGGAATCGCAGGGTCGGCGAAGCCTCTTCTGGGCGCCTATTAGAGCCGGTGCATTTCCTGCCTGGCTGTCATTTGCTGCCAGACTCCGCTTCTCTCCACACATCGCTTCTGAGCTCCCGTGGGCGGCTGTCATTGAACGGGAGGAATCGCAGGGTCGTCGGAGCCTCTTCTGGGCGCCTCTTAGAGCCGGTGCCTTTCCTGCCTGGCTGTCATTTGCTGCCAGACTCCGCTTCTCTCCACACATCGCTTCTGAGCTCCCGTGGGCGGCTGTCATTGAACGGGAGGAATCGCAGGGTCGGCGGAGCCTCTTCTGGGCGCCTCTTAGAGCCGGTGCCTTTCCTGCCTGGCCGTCATTTGCTGCCAGACTCCGCTTCTCTCCACACACCGCTTCTGAGCTCCCGTGGGCGGCTTTCATTGAACGTGAGGAATCGCAGGGTCGGCGGAGCCTCTTCTGGGCGCCTCTTAGAGCCGGTGCCTGTCCTGGCTGGCCGTCATTTGCTGCCAGACTCCGCTTCTCTCCACACATCGCTTCTGAGCTCCCGTGGGCGGCTGTCATTGAACGTGAGGAATCGCAGGGTCGTCGGAGCCTCTTCTGGGCGCCTCTTAGAGCCGGTGCCTTTCCTGGCTGGCCGTCATTTGCTGCCAGACTCCGCTTCTCTCCACACACCGCTTCTGAGCTCCCGTGGGCGGCTTTCATTGAACGTGAGGAATCGCAGGGTCGGCGGAGCCTCTTCTGGGCGCCTCTTAGAGCCGGTGCATTTCCTGCCAGGCTGTCATTTGCTGCCAGACTCCGCTTCTCTCCACACATCGCTTCTGAGCTCCCGTGGGCGGCTGTCATTGAACGTGAGGAATCGCAGGGTCGGCGGAGCCTCTTCTGGGCGCCTCTTAGAGCCGGTGCATTTCCTGCCTGGCTGTCATTTGCTGCCAGACTCCGCTTCTCTCCACACACCGCTTCTGAGCTCCCGTGGGCGGCTGTCATTGAACGTGAGGAATCGCAGGGTCGGCGGAGCCTCTTCTGGGCGCCTCTTAGAGCCAGTGCATTTCCTGGCTGGCTGTCATTTGCTTCCAGACTCCGCTTCTCTCCACACACCGCTTCTGAGCTCCCGTGGGCGGCTGTCATTGAACGTGAGGAATCGCAGGGTCGGCGGAGCCTCTTCTGGGCGCCTCTTAGAGCCGGTGCCTTTCCTGCCTGGCTGTCATTTGCTTCCAGACTCCGCTTCTCTCCACACACCGCTTCTGAGCTCCCGTGGGCGGCTGTCATTGAACGTGAGGAATCGCAGGGTCGGCGGAGCCTCTTCTGGGCGCCTCTTAGAGCCGGTGCATTTCCTGGCTGGCTGTCATTTGCTGCCAGACTCCGCTTCTCTCCACACACCGCTTCTGAGCTCCCGTGGGCGGCTGTCATTGAACGTGAGGAATCGCAGGGTCGGCGAAGCCTCTTCTGGGCGCCTCTTAGAGCCGGTGCATTTCCTGGCTGGCTGTCATTTGCTGCCAGACTCCGCTTCTCTCCACACATCGCTTCTGAGCTCCCGTGGGCGGCTGTCATTGAACCGGAGGAATCGCAGGGTCGGCGGAGCCTCTTCTGGGCGCCTCTTAGAGCCGGTGCCTTTCCTGCCTGGCCGTCATTTGCTGCCAGACTCCGCTTCTCTCCACACACCGCTTCTGAGCTCCCGTGGGCGGCTGTCATTGAACGTGAGGAATCGCAGGGTCGGCGAAGCCTCTTCTGGGCGCCTCTTAGAGCCGGTGCCTTTCCTGGCTGGCTGTCATTTGCTGCCAGACTCCGCTTCTCTCCACACATCGCTTCTGAGCTCCCGTGGGCGGCTGTCATTGAACGTGAGGAATCGCAGGGTCGGCGAAGCCTCTTCTGGGCGCCTCTTAGAGCCGGTGCCTTTCCTGCCTGGCTGTCATTTGCTGCCAGACTCCGCTTCTCTCCACACATCGCTTCTGAGCTCCCGTGGGCGGCTGTCATTGAACGGGAGGAATCGCAGGGTCGGCGGAGCCTCTTCTGGGCGCCTCTTAGAGCCGGTGCCTTTCCTGCCTGGCTGTCATTTGCTGCCAGACTCCGCTTCTCTCCACACATCGCTTCTGAGCTCCCGTGAGCGGCTGTCATTGAACGTGAGGAATCGCAGGGTCGGCGGAGCCTCTTCTGGGCGCCTCTTAGAGCCGGTGCATTTCCTGCCTGGCTGTCATTTGCTGCCAGACTCCGCTTCTCTCCACACACCGCTTCTGAGCTCCCGTGGGCGGCTGTCAATGAACGTGAGGAATCGCAGGGTCGGCGAAGCCTCTTCTGGGCGCCTCTTAGAGCCGGTGCATTTCCTGCCTGGCTGTCATTTGCTGCCAGACTCCGCTTCTCTCCACACATCGCTTCTGAGCTCCCGTGGGCGGCTGTCATTGAACGTGAGGAATCGCAGGGTCGGCGGAGCCTCTTCTGGGCGCCTCTTAGAGCCGGTGCCTTTCCTGCCTGGCTGTCATTTGCTGCCAGACTCCGCTTCTCTCCACACACCGCTTCTGAGCTCCCGTGGGCGGCTGTCATTGAACGTGAGGAATCGCAGGGTCGGCGGAGCCTCTTCTGGGCGCCTCTTAGAGCCGGTGCCTTTCCTGCCTGGCCGTCATTTGCTGCCAGACTCCGCTTCTCTCCACACACCGCTTCTGAGCTCCCGTGGGCGGCTTTCATTGAACGTGAGGAATCGCAGGGTCGGCGGAGCCTCTTCTGGGCGCCTCTTAGAGCCGGTGCCTGTCCTGGCTGGCCGTCATTTGCTGCCAGACTCCGCTTCTCTCCACACATCGCTTCTGAGCTCCCGTGGGCGGCTGTCATTGAACGTGAGGAATCGCAGGGTCGTCGGAGCCTCTTCTGGGCGCCTCTTAGAGCCGGTGCATTTCCTGGCTGGCTGTCATTTGCTGCCAGACTCCGCTTCTCTCCACACACCGCTTCTGAGCTCCCGTGGGCGGCTGTCATTGAACGTGAGGAATCGCAGGGTCGGCGAAGCCTCTTCTGGGCACCTCTTAGAGCCGGTGCATTTCCTGCCTGGCTGTCATTTGCTGCCAGACTCCGCTTCTCTCCACACATCGCTTCTGAGCTCCCGTGGGCGGCTGTCATTGAACGTGAGGAATCGCAGGGTCGTCGGACCTCTTCTGGGCGTCTCTTAGAGCCGGTGCATTTCCTGGCTGGCTGTCATTTGCTGCCAGACTCCGCTTCTCTCCACACATCGCTTCTGAGCTCCCGTGGGCGGCTGTCATTGAACGTGAGGAATCGCAGGGTCGTCGGAGCCTCTTCTGGGCGCCTCTTAGAGCCGGTGCATTTCCTGGCTGGCTGTCATTTGCTGCCAGACTCCGCTTCTCTCCACACACCGCTTCTGAGCTCCCGTGGGCGGCTGTCATTGAACGTGAGGAATCGCAGGGTCGGCGAAGCCTCTTCTGGGCACCTCTTAGAGCCGGTGCCTTTCCTGCCTGGCTGTCATTTGCTGCCAGACTCCGCTTCTCTCCACACATCGCTTCTGAGCTCCCGTGGGCGGCTGTCATTGAACCGGAGGAATCGCAGGGTCGGCGGAGCCTCTTCTGGGCGCCTCTTAGAGCCGGTGCCTTTCCTGCCTGGCCGTCATTTGCTGCCAGACTCCGCTTCTCTCCACACACCGCTTCTGAGCTCCCGTGGGCGGCTTTCATTGAACGTGAGGAATCGCAGGGTCGGCGGAGCCTCTTCTGGGCGCCTCTTAGAGCCGGTGCCTGTCCTGGCTGGCCGTCATTTGCTGCCAGACTCCGCTTCTCTCCACACATCGCTTCTGAGCTCCCGTGGGCGGCTGTCATTGAACGTGAGGAATCGCAGGGTCGTCGGAGCCTCTTCTGGGCGCCTCTTAGAGCCGGTGCCTTTCCTGGCTGGCCGTCATTTGCTGCCAGACTCCGCTTCTCTCCACACACCGCTTCTGAGCTCCCGTGGGCGGCTGTCATTGAACGTGAGGAATCGCAGGGTCGTCGGAGCCTCTTCTGGGCGCCTCTTAGAGCCGGTGCCTTTCCTGGCTGGCCGTCATTTGCTGCCAGACTCCGCTTCTCTCCACACACCGCTTCTGAGCTCCCGTGGGCGGCTGTCATTGAACGTGAGGAATCGCAGGGTCGGCGAAGCCTCTTCTGGGCGCCTCTTAGAGCCGGTGCCTTTCCTGGCTGGCCGTCATTTGCTGCCAGACTCCGCTTCTCTCCACACACCGCTTCTGAGCTCCCGTGGGCGGCTGTCATTTGAACGGGAGGAATCGCAGGGTCGGCGGAGCCCCTTCCGGGCGCCTCTTAGAGCCGGTGCCTTTCCTGGCTGGCCGTCATTTGCTTCCAGACTCCGCTTCTCTCCACACATCGCTTCTCAGCTCCCGTGGGCGGCTGTCATTGAACGTGAGGAATCGCAGGGTCGTCGGAGCCTCTTCTGGGCGCCTCTTAGAGCCGGTGCATTTCCTGCCTGGCTGTCATTTGCTGCCAGACTCCGCTTCTCTCCACACATCGCTTCTGAGCTCCCGTGGGCGGCTGTCATTGAACGTGAGGAATCGCAGGGTCGTCGGAGCCTCTTCTGGGCACCTCTTAGAGCCGGTGCCTTTCCTGGCTGGCTGTCATTTGCTGCCAGACTCCGCTTCTCTCCACACACCGCTTCTGAGCTCCCGTGGGCGGCTGTCATTGAACGTGAGGAATCGCAGGGTCGTCGGAGCCTCTTCTGGGCGCCTCTTAGAGCCGGTGCCTTTCCTGGCTGGCCGTCATTTGCTGCCAGACTCCGCTTCTCTCCACACATCGCTTCTGAGCTCCCGTGGGCGGCTGTCATTTGAACGGGAGGAATCGCAGGGTCGGCGGAGCCTCTTCTGGGCGCCTCTTAGAGCCGGTGCATTTCCTGGCTGGCCGTCATTTGCTGCCAGACTCCGCTTCTCTCCACACATCGCTTCTGAGCTCCCGTGGGCGGCTGTCATTGAACGGGAGGAATCGCAGGGTCGTCGGAGCCTCTTCTGGGCGCCTCTTAGAGCCGGTGCCTTTCCTGGCTGGCCGTCATTTGCTGCCAGACTCCGCTTCTCTCCACACACCGCTTCTGAGCTCCCGTGGGCGGCTGTCATTGAACGTGAGGAATCGCAGGGTCGGCGAAGCCTCTTCTGGGCGCCTCTTAGAGCCGGTGCATTTCCTGGCTGGCTGTCATTTGCTGCCAGACTCCGCTTCTCTCCACACATCGCTTCTGAGCTCCCGTGGGCGGCTGTCATTGAACGTGAGGAATCGCAGGGTCGGCGGAGCCTCTTCTGGGCGCCTCTTAGAGCCGGTGCATTTCCTGGCTGGCCGTCATTTGCTGCCAGACTCCGCTTCTCTCCACACATCGCTTCTGAGCTCCCGTGGGCGGCTGTCATTGAACGGGAGGAATCGCAGGGTCGTCGGAGCCTCTTCTGGGCGCCTCTTAGAGCCGGTGCCTTTCCTGCCTGGCTGTCATTTGCTGCCAGACTCCGCTTCTCTCCACACACCGCTTCTGAGCTCCCGTGGGCGGCTGTCATTGAACGTGAGGAATCGCAGGGTCGGCGAAGCCTCTTCTGGGCACCTCTTAGAGCCGGTGCCTTTCCTGCCTGGCTGTCATTTGCTGCCAGACTCCGCTTCTCTCCACACATCGCTTCTGAGCTCCCGTGGGCGGCTGTCATTGAACGTGAGGAATCGCAGGCTCGGCGGAGCCTCTTCTGGGCGCCTATTAGAGCCGGTGCCTTTCCTGGCTGGCCGTCATTTGCTTCCAGACTCCGCTTCTCTCCACACACCGCTTCTGAGCTCCCGTGGGCGGCTGTCATTGAACGTGAGGAATCGCAGGGTCGGCGGAGCCCCTTCCGGGCGCCTCTTAGAGCCGGTGCCTTTCCTGGCTGGCCGTCATTTGCTGCCAGACTCCGCTTCTCTCCACACATCGCTTCTGAGCTCCCGTGGGCGGCTGTCATTGAACGTGAGGAATCGCAGGGTCGGCGGAGCCTCTTCTGGGCACCTCTTAGAGCCGGTGCCTTTCCTGGCTGGCTGTCATTTGCTGCCAGACTCCGCTTCTCTCCACACACCGCTTCTGAGCTCCCGTGGGCGGCTGTCATTGAACGTGAGGAATCGCAGGGTCGTCGGAGCCTCTTCTGGGCACCTCTTAGAGCCGGTGCCTTTCCTGGCTGGCTGTCATTTGCTGCCAGACTCCGCTTCTCTCCACACACCGCTTCTGAGCTCCCG
Source organism: Pituophis catenifer annectens (assembly GCF_029215685.1). NCBI lineage: Eukaryota > Metazoa > Chordata > Lepidosauria > Squamata > Colubridae > Pituophis > Pituophis catenifer. Next base: position 345,928,555 of record NW_027256881.1, on the reverse strand, counting down.
TGGGCGGCTGTCATTGAACGTGAGGAATCGCAGGCTCGGCGGAGCCTCTTCTGGGCGCCTCTTAGAGCCGGTGCATTTCCTGGCTGGCCGTCATTTGCTGCCAGACTCCGCTTCTCTCCACACACCGCTTCTGAGCTCCCGTGGGCGGCTGTCATTGAACGTGAGGAATCGCAGGGTCGGCGAAGCCTCTTCTGGGCGCCTCTTAGAGCCGGTGCCTTTCCTGGCTGGCCGTCATTTGCTGCCAGACTCCGCTTCTCTCCACACATCGCTTCTGAGCTCCCGTGGGCGGCTGTCATTGAACGTGAGGAATCGCAGGGTCGGCGGAGCCTCTTCTGGGCGCCTATTAGAGCCGGTGCCTTTCCTGGCTGGCCGTCATTTGCTGCCAGACTCCGCTTCTCTCCACACATCGCTTCTGAGCTCCCGTGGGCGGCTGTCATTGAACGTGAGGAATCGCAGGGTCGGCGGAGCCTCTTCTGGGCGCCTATTAGAGCCGGTGCCTTTCCTGCCTGGCTGTCATTTGCTGCCAGACTCCGCTTCTCTCCACACATCGCTTCTGAGCTCCCGTGGGCGGCTGTCATTGAACGTGAGGAATCGCAGGGTCGGCGGAGCCTCTTCTGGACGCCTCTTAGAGCCGGTGCCTTTCCTGGCTGGCCGTCACTTAGGCAGGAACACTTAAGAAGAAGAAGAAGAAGAAGACATGCCAAACGGTGCGTCGGCAGGCGGACATGCAGCGCCAGAGGAGGGAAGGAGGCCCCCCTCAAGACTCAGGGCCATCTTAACCCGAATTCTAAATCTAACTTTAACTCTAATGCCAACGCCAACCCTAACCATACCCCTGCCCCTGCCCCTACCCCTAACTCTAAATCTCACTCTAACGCCAATGCCAATGCCAACGCCAACCCTAACCCTAACCATACCCCTGCCCCTGCCCCTACCCCTAACTCTAAATCTCACTCTAACGCCAATGCCAACGCCAACCCTAACTCTAACCCTAACCATACCCCTACCCCTATCCCTAAAACTAACCCTAAAACTAAAACTAGCCTCAACCCCAACCCCAACCCCTACCCCCAACGCCAACACCAATGCCAACACCAATGGCGATTTTGTAATTTTCATGGGGAATTAGTCTCTGGTGTTGGACTATACCCCACTCACAACCTAACCTGTATGCCAAAGAGAGCATAGGACACCTGGGACCCGCAAAGGAAACCCTCTCCATTTTAAGGAAGCCTCTCCCATGTTGAATTCTCGGGAATCCCACACGTCTCCATGCCCAGAGCCGACTGGTGGCTAACTACGGTTCTTCATGACGGTTGCAGGGCCCTGGGCTTACGGAATGCCCTTCTGTGACCTTCCTAGGAGCCGAGTCAAAGCGGAAGCCAGATTCACTGAACCCCCCATGTTCCTGGGGTGACTTCTGGGATGAGAAGCCCAACATCTTCCAGGAAAAGCAGGAAAACCCAGTTGAAGGACTCTCACAAGGAAAAGAAAAAAGCACCTTTGGGACGACCCTGACCTGGGTGGCTGGGAATCTCACTTGCTTCCAGACGCTGCTTCGCTCCTCACACCGCTTCACAGCTCCCGTGAGCGGCTGCCATTTGAACCCGAGGGAATCGCAGGGTCGGCGTGGCCTCGTCCGGGCGCCTATTAGAGCCGACGCCTGTCGTGGCTGCCAGACACTTAGGCAGTAACACTTAACGACTACACCAATACCAACCGCCTACCGCCAACGACAACACCAATACCTACACCAACGGCGATGTTGTCATTTCCATGGGGGATGAGTCTCTGGTCCAGGGCTGTACCCCACTCACTACCTAACATGTGTGCCAAAGAGAGCATACGACACCTACGACCGGCAAAGGAAACCCTCTACATTTTAAGGAAGCCTCTCCGACATTGAATGAATCAAACCAACCAACCAACCAATAAACGAATAAATAAATATGTATTTACTTCTTTATTACGGTAGGAAACATGTTACAATATGGAAGAAGGAAGGGACTCCAGATTATCACAAGGCAGATTGTATCAGAGCTTTTTCGAAAACTAATTTCCAGCACTTGTTGTTCCATGAAATATTGAAAAACTAAAAGAATTGGCCATGGTGAGTTGGCCATGGTGAGATGGCCATGGTGAGTTGGCCATGGTGAGTTGGCCACGGTGAGATGGCCATGGTGAGTTGGCTATAGTGAGATGGCCATGGTGAGTTGGCCATGGTGAGATGGCCATGGTGAGTTGGCCATGGTGAGATGGCCATGGTGAATTAGCCATGGTGAGTTGTCCATGGTGAGTTGGCCACGGTGAGATGGCCATGGTGTGTTGGCCATGGTGAGATGGCCATGTTGTGTTGGCTAGGGTGAGCTGGCCATGGTGTGTTTCCCAGTGTGGGCTGGCCATGGTATGTTGCCCAGTGTGGGCTGGCCAGGATGAGCTGGCCATGGTATGTTGCCCAGTGTGGGCTGGCCAGGATGAACTGGCCATGATATGTTTCCAACTGTGGGCTGGCCAGGATGATCTGGCCATGGTATGTTTCTCAGTGTGGTCTGACCAGGGTGATCGCACAATGGCATGTTTCACAGTGTGGGCTGGCCAGGGTGATCTGGCCATGGTATGTTGCTGTGTATGGGCTGGCCAGGTTGATCTGGCCATGGTATGTTGCCCAGTGTGGGCTGGCCTGGTCAGTTGGAAATGGTATGTTGCCCGGGGTGGGCTGGCCAAGGTGAGCTGGCCAAGGTATGTTTCTCAGTTTGGGCTGGCCAAGGTGAGCTGGCCATGGTATGTTTCCCAGTGTGGGCTGGCCAGGATGAGCTGGCCAGGATGAGCTGGCCATAGTGAGTTTGGAAATGGTGAGTTGGCCATGGTGAGATGGCCATGGTGAGATGGCCATGGTGAGATGGCCATGGTGAGTTGGCCATGATGAGTTGGCTATGGTGAGATGGCCATGGTGAGATGGCCATGGTGAGTTGGCCATGGTGAGATGGCCACGGTGATTTGGCCATGGTGTGTTCGCCATGGTGAAATGGCCATGGTGAGATGGCTATGGTGAATTGGCCAAGGTGAGATGGCCATGGTGTGTTGGCCATGGTGAGATGGCCATGGTGACTTGGCCATGGTGTGTTGGCCATGGTGAGATGGCCATGGTGAGATAGCCATGGTGTGTTGGCCATGGTCAGATGGCCATGGTGAATTGGACATAGTGAGATGGCCATGGTGAGATGGCCGTGGTGAACTGGCCATGGAGAGTTGGCCATGGTGACATGGTTATGGTGAGTTGACCATGGTGAGATGGCCATGGTGAGATGGCCATGGTGAGACGGCCATGGTGAGTTGGCTATGGTGAGATGGCGATGGTGAATTGGCCATGGTGAATTAGCCATGGTGAGTTGGCCATGGTGAGTTGGCCACGGTGAGATGGCCATGGTGTGTTGGCCATGGTGAGATGGCCATGGTGTGTTGGCTAGGGTGAGGTGGCCATGGTATGTTTCCCAGTGTGGGCTGGCCATGGTATGTTGCCCAGTGTGGGCTGGCCAGGATGAGCTGGCCATGGTATCTTTCCCAGTGTGGGCTGGGCAGGATGAGCTGGCCATGACATGTTTCCCAGTGTTTGCTGGCCATGGTATGTTGCCCAGTGTGGGCTGGCCAGGATGAGCTGGCCATGGTATGTTGCCCAGTGTGGGCTGGCCAGGATGAGCTGACCATGGCATGTTTCCCAGTGTGGGCTGGCCAGGGTGATCTGGCCATGGTATGTTTCCCAGTGTGGGCTCTCCAGGATGAGCTGGCCATGGTATGTTTCCGAGTGTGGGCTGGCCAAAGTGAGATTGCCATGGTATGTTTCCCAGTGTGGGCTGGGCAGGGTGTTCTGGCCATGGTAGGTTTCCCAGTGTGGGCTGGCCAGGGTGAACTGGCCATGTTATGTTTCCCAGTGTGGGCTGGCCAGGATGAGCTGGCCATGGCATGTTTCCCAGTGTGGGCTGGCCAGGATTGTTGCTAGTTTGATTATTCTGGTCAGGCCCAATATAATAGACTGAAGACTTTCTTATATCAAAGGTATTTATTTCTTGTCTTCTTCAGGAACACTTTTGGAGAGCCAGAGTTCTGACAGGAACAAAGACTTATATACAGAGGAGGCGGGGCAAAAGGTAAGTAGGAACCAATGGCAAGGGACATAATGACATCACATAATGACATATATACAAATACACATATTTACAGAGAACAAGTTAGGTATTTTCAGTTGTAACAAATCCCTCTCTAAAATACCTAACCAATAGTGAATTATTAATATTATATATGTACATTAAGTTTAGAAGTCAAATATATATGTTGTTTGGTTGCTAATGGCTTAGTGAGAATGTCAGCAATTTGTTCATTAGTATCGCAATGAACAGCTTTAATAAATCCTATACTTGATAATTGCCTCACATGTTTGTATTTGATATCGATATGTCGAGATCTTTGGCCTATTGCTTCGGAAGCTGATATATCTATTGCTGCCTTATTGTCTTCATTGATGATAATTGGATAAATAGGTTCATCCCATATATTAGATAACAAATCATCGAACCAGGTTAGATTATTGACTGCTTTGGATAGGCAAACGTACTCAGCTTCTGCTGTAGAGGTGGCAATTAAATTTTGTTTGCCAGTGTACCATGCACCGTACAACCATTTATAAGAAAAACATATCCAGAGGTGCTTTTTCGGCTTTTTGGATCACCAGCCCAGTCTGCATCAGCGTAGCAGGTCAACGTTGGCTTTTCAGAAATGAATGGTTCTAAGTATAGACATACATCAATGCTAGATTTCAGATATCTCAAAATTCTCTTGATTCCTTCCCAATGGTATAAGTTAGGATTGCTTACATGTCTTGACAACAAATTAACGGCAAGGGTGATATCAGGTCTAGTCCAATTAGATATGTATAATAAGGACCCAATAATTGATCGATATAAAGTATTATCTTTGAAAGGCTCGTGCTCATTGTGCACATTTCTATGAAAATCGGTTGACATGGGAGTTTCACAAATTTTTGAGTTAATCATATTGCACTTTTGTATGAGTTCTATAATTTTATCTTTCTGGGACAATTTGAAACCCTTATCCGTTTTATCAGTTTGGACTCCTAAATATTTGTTTACCTTTCCTAATATTTTTAAGTTGAAATGTTTGCCCAATTGTTCAGCAAAATCATCACATTTAATCTTGTCACGTCCAAAATATAATATGTCATCAACATAAATAAAAACATATTCAATAGAATTATTATTTCTTTTTGTGAAAAAACATAAATCAGATGAAGTGGCAATAAAACCCATATCATTAAGAATTTTTGATAAACATTCATACCACCGTTTGCCAGACTGTTTTAATCCATAAAGACTCTTATTCAATAGCCAAATCTCTCCCTTTTTTGTATCCTTTCCTGGGGGCGCTTTTACATAAATTTCTTTATCAAGATCAGCATGGAGATAAGCAGTCTGTACATCAAACTGATATACGTCTAAACTTAAGATGGAAGCTAATACCAATGCTGTCTTCACACTTTCTGATCTAACGGTTGGAGAGTATGTGTCCTCATAGTCATCTGGAAATCTTTGGGCAAAACCTTGAGCCACTAACCTAGCTTTATATAGGAATTTACCATCCTCTAGCTCTTTGATTTTATAGATCCATTTAGTGCCAATGGGGGACTTTTCTGTGGGTAGATCTGTTGGTGAGTATACATTTAGTTCTTTCAAACTGTCCATCTCTTTTTTCATTGCTTCCTCCCACTTATTTTTTTCTTCTAGAGGTAACTTGAGTATGTCATCATATGTATTGGGAGTCAGGTATTTAGCTTGGATAGACAGTACGTAATCATCTAATCTTTTAGGAATCGTGCCTCTATTAGATCTAATGGGCCTATTCTGGGGTTGTTCATTGCTGTGCATATATTTAGTTTCTTTTTCAGTTAATTGGTCTACTTTCAATGTGGGATGTCCTTTCTTCCATTCATCATTAATTATTTTTGGGTATTTGATTTTGTTTGTTGTTATAATTTTGGGGTTGGTATCTGTTGGATAATGTTCTGTGTGTGTGTGTGTAGTGTTTTTTGATTCTGGATATATCTCGTTGAGATGTATTTTTGACCAGTTCGCGTGTTCATGAAACACGGCAGATCTGGATACAACGAAATGGTTATTTTTATCAATGAAGCGATATCCCTTGGTTCCTGATTCGTACCCCATAAATATTAGTCTCTTGGATACTTTCTCTCCTTTGCGCCTCAATTGTGTGGGGACATATACATCAGCAGTTACACCAAATACGTGTAAATGTCCAATTTTTGGTTTTCTTCCATACATGAGCTCATATGGAGTTTTGTTGAGTGTACTTGACCATAAGCGGTTTAGAGTATAATTGGAATAAGTAAGGGCCTCAGCCCAGAATGATTGGCTTAAACCAGCATCGTCTAACACACATTTAACCATGGTTTGTAGCAAACCGTTTTTCCTTTCAGATACTCCATTTTGAAAAGGGGAGAAGGGACAAGATTTAAAGTGCAATATTCCTTGTAATTTTAGCCAATTTGAAAATTCGTTGGATAGAAATTCCGACCCCCTGTCGGTCATTATTTGTTTAATTTTAACATTGTGTTGGGTTTCTACCATTTTAAAGAACTCCTTAATTTTTTTGAAAACTTCACTTTTATGATTAAGGGTGTATACAAAACCAAATCTACTATAGTCATCGACTATGGTTAGAAAGTATCTTTTTCTATATTTAATTGAAGGTTTCATTGGGCCTACTACATCCATATGAACTAGCTGGAAAATTGAGTGTGTGGTGCGAGTGGCTTTCTTGGGCTTAGGTTTATTTTTGAGTTTGGCTGAATTGCACACGGAGCATTCCAAATAATTTTTACAATTTTTTATTTTTAAATCTTCGGAACATTCTAACATCTTTCGTATGACAGGAAAACTTGCGTGTCCTAGCTTTCTGTGGAGTAAATGGCTACAGTTGTCGTGTATAGGTTTTCCATTGTGTAAATTTTCAGATATATTAATATTAGCAGTTGGTATATTATTATTACCCTCTTTATGACTATCTGGCTTTGCCTCTTTGTTTTTTAATTGATAGTTTGCGTAGATTAATTCATTACTTTGTGGTAGTAGATATGTTAGTCCGTCATTTGTGAATAGTTTGCCAATGTTTCTGTTGTTTTTAGTCATAAATACTTTTCCACCTTTGAATGTGGTCTCTACTTCATTTTCTATGCTTAATTTTAGAGTTGCCAATATATTACTTGGAATTTCGGGTACAAATATCACCCCCTCTATTTTTCCTATACCTTTTATATGCGTGTCACCTATTCCTCTTACTAGGACTTCATTTTGGTTTGCTACTTTTATGTAATATTCCTTTTCAGTGAAGTTGTTTAATATTTTTCTATTGTGAGTTGTGTGACATGTGGCCCCAGAATCGATGAGCCAAGTGTTGAGTGAATCTGGTGTTAATGTATCACTGTTTCTTATTCCATATAGTGATCCTTTCTTGTTTTCCCTAGGGTTATTTCTGTACATTTGTCTTTCTCTAGAATGTGGTTCTGCGTTTATATCTGTAGTCAGGGGAAGTTCTGTCTAAGAAATGTATTCTCCTATCTTTGTGGTGATATGTGTCACTGTATCCTGTGTTCTTGGGGCAGTCTCTTTTTTGATGCCTTTCAGATCCACATATTGAACATTCCTGTGGGTATCTGTCTCTGACTCTAAAATCTGTCCTTCTTTGATTTCTACCTTCCCTTTGTTGTGCATATCGTTCCTTTCTAAGTCTATCTTCAGTAATAAGTTTATTGGTAAGGTTTTCTAAGGTAATTTGTTCTAGACTTAAGTTATCGATTAAGGTAATATAGTTATCCCAGCTGTGGTCTAATGAATTGATTATAATGCTTTTCATAGTGTTATCAGAAATAATTTTCCCCCTTTGGATAAGATCTGCCCTGATTGCGTTCAGATTCAGGATATGTTCACTCATAGAGGTATCATGTTTTAGTCTGGCAGAATAAAAATCTCTTGAAATTTTAGTGGTTGTGGCTACACTTTTGCTATAGAACAAATTGAATAATTTTTGGTACGTTTCAGATACAGTTAGATTATGCTCAATACTAGGAAGTATACTTGGGGAAATAGAAGCAATTAATATATAATAGGCTTTATGATGGAGGCAGTCTATTTCATAAGTCCAAGGTTTGTCTGGTGGATTATCAATAAAAAATAAAACATTTTCTTTCAAATATGTAATTTGTAAACACTGGCTCCATTCCATTAAGTTGCTTCCATCTAATTTTAATTTTATAAAGTCTGAAGATAGTGTCCCTGAGTGTTGTGAGAAGTTATTTGTGTTTAGGAGCTGTCCATAGTTTAAGACCTTAGTATACTCGCAATAAGGCTTAGGTATGGTGGAAGCATGTCTGTATTTACTTATCTCTATGTTCTGGCTGGATCTGTGCTGACTTGTATTTACGTTTTCTTCTTTTTTCTTTGCAGGTTCGTTCTGCGCATGCTCAGTCCTCATTCTTCTCCAGCAGTCGACAAGGGAGGATCCTGTGCTTGCAGCTCCCGGGATGAAGTCCCAGTCGGCCTTCTGTTCTTCGGCTTTGATTCCGGAGGGCCTCTGGTGACTGAAGAATGCCCGGGATGCTGTCCTATTCGTCGGGGAGTCTCCGAAGTCGTGGCGATCAAAGAAGAAGCCACCGGAGGCTTGTCGGCCATTTTCTTCAAAGAGGTCGGGAAGCGGAGCTCAAAGCGGGCCGCCATTGGCGGTGAAGCCGGGTCGCTCAGCAAGGTGTTCTTCGGTAGGTAAGTATGATTGCCAGTGCGTCTTTTCTCGGGTGATTAGTTCTTCTTTTAGGCAGTTTGTTTCTTTTTGACTTTTGGTAGGTGTTAGTTTAGAATTTTCTTTTTCATTTTCTGATTGTTTATTTGGTATTATTAGTTTAGTCCCGAATGCTGCAGTTAACACCTGTATAGCATTATCTATTTCAAATTCAGTAGGTTGGGAGTTGTATTGTTTAAGTAGTTGTTTTTTATTTATTTCTGAACTCGGGTAGGCATCTTCTTGGTAGGTTTTGTTTCCCGCTTTGTAGTTTGAGGTTTGGGATTCTTTTAGTGATTGGTCGGCCATTTTGGGAGTATTAGGTAGGTAAGATGGCCACCATGAAAAAGGCAGGAAGCTATCGCCATCTTCAGTGTCGTTTTTAAAGTCAGGGGTTGAGTTTCTTACCTTGGAATTTTCTTGTTTGTTATTTTTGTTATCTGCTGCTGTTCCGTGGTCGTTTATCATGCTGCGGATTTTCACAAGCAGATTTGATTCAACTGTAGTTGTTTCTATTAGTTCTAGTATTTTTCTTTTTACTTCACCTTCTTTGTTTGAGGTTGAAAAGGTTTCTTCTAGAATGCATTTCCATTCTAGTAAATGGAGATAGGACAAGAATTTTTCAAATCAAGAAAGGAATAAGGCAAGGCTGCCCCCTGTCACCACTATTATTCATTTTGGCTCTGGAAGTTTTGCTACGTAACATTAGAAACAACGAGGAAATCAAAGGCCTAAGAATTAGAAAAGAGACTTATAAAACGCAAGCCTTTGCGGATGATGTGGCGCTAATATTAGAAGATCCATTAATATCTGGACAAAAAGTATTAGAGGAATTGGGTAAATATGGAGAGGTGGCTGGCTTTAAATTGAACAAATCTAAAACCAAAATACTTACTAAGAATGTAACTGAGACGCAGAAGAAAGAGATAGAAGAAGCTTTGGGCCTACAAGTTGTCCCAAAAATAAAATACTTAGGAATTTGGCTAACCAAAAGGTGCTCATCCCTAAAAGAAGATAATTATACTCCATTAATTAATAAATTAAAACAAGATTTGGATAGATGGAAAAAGATTAAATTATCACTTATAGGCAAAATTGCGGCAATTAAGATGAACATCCTCCCCAAGATCTTATTTTTATATCAAAATCTACCAGTGATTTTAGAGAAAAATTTTTTTTCAGAATTAAACAAGACCGTTAGGGAATTTGTCTGGGAGGGGAAAAAATCAAGGATCTCACTCAAAATTCTACAGGAAAAAAGGAATGTGGGAGGATTTGGACTCCCAAATTGGGAAATGTATTACAGAGCAGCAAAGTTGATATGGATAAGGGATTGGATCACCTTGGAAAATAAGAGAATCTTAGTGTTAGAAGGCCACGACCTACAGAAAGGGTGGCATGCGTATCTATGGGACAAAGACAACAAAAAGAAAACCTATTTCCACAGGCATAAAATCAGGGACTCCCTAAAACAAACATGGGTGGGGATTAGGCAGAGATACTATTCAAAAGTCCCAAACTGGCTCTCCATGGTAGAGGCAATGATTTACCCCAACAGGTGGGGAATGGAGAAATTGTGCAGATACAAAGACATCGTCGATGGAGGGGAAAACATTAAATCAAATGAAGCTCTGAGAGACCAAGGTATAACTCTAGATTGGTGGACTTATCTGCAAATAAAATCAAGATACCAGAAAGATAAAGATGAGTATGGCTTAGAATTAGGATATAATGGATTAGATAAAATTTTGATGGGACCAGGGAAAAAAGCGTTGGCCAAGCTGTATAATTATTTACTAGACGAAGACAGAGATGAGGACACAATCAGAAACCAACTGAGAGCATGGGAGAGAAATATTGGACATAGTTTGAACTTTAATGAATGGGAAGAAGCGTGGAATAAAAATTATAAATTAACTAGAGCAGCCACGTATAAGGAAAACCATTACAAAATGCTTCATAGGTGGCATTTAGCACCTGCAAGACTAGCAAAGATGTTCCCCAACGCGCATCCAAATTGTTGGAAATGTGGCCATGGTCATGGCACCTTCTTTCATATGTGGTGGACATGCCCCAAAGCAAAAAGATACTGGAGTAAAATTCGGAGATGGTTGAAAGACATACTTAAAGAAGAAATTGATTTGAATCCAGAAGTATTTCTCCTGGGAATGGTAAAGAAAGGGTATGGAAAGGAAAAGGTCCACCTCCTAATACACATAACTACAGCTGCCAGACTGGCATATGCTCAATACTGGAAAAAGAAAGACCTACCACCAGATGACCTTATAATTAACAAAATATTAGAGTGTGCAGAGATAAGTAAATTAGCACACGAGATAAATGATGATGAAAATTCTGATTATGATACTGTGTGGGGAAGATGGTACGAATGGATAAATGATAGAATTAAGGAAGGAGTAAAAGGTGTAGAAATTAATTAGAAATGTATAGTATAAATGACACCAGATACTTATTCATGTACATATGTATAAACACTGCGAATCCAATGTTAAACAGAATTGTTACTATATTTTATCTGTGTAAAAAAAAAAAATCAATAAAAATTGTATTAAAAAAAAAAAAAAGGTTTCTTCTGCTCCAGCTAGTGGTTGTTTGTATTGTGTTAGCAGTTCATTTTCTTGTAATTGCGTTTGTTTCTTCATGTTTTCAATTGGTGTATGTTTGTCAGGAGTCAGCTGAGCTGCCATTCTTTTTGTTATATATCTGGTGGCAGGTCTTCTTTTGTCTTTTTGTGATTCTTGCATCTTTATGTTTGGTTGGGCCTACCAAACCATCCTCTTGCTACCAATTTGTTGCTAGTTTGATTATTCTGGTCAGGCCCAATATAATAGACTGAAGACTTTCTTATATCAAAGGTATTTATTTCTTGTCTTCTTCAGGAACACTTTTGGAGAGCCAGAGTTCTGACAGGAGCAAAGACTTATATACAGAGGAGGCGGGGCAAAAGGTAAGTAGGAACCAATGGCAAGGGACATAATGACATCACATAATGACATATATACAAATACACATATTTACAGAGAACAAGTTAGGTATTTTCAATTGTAACAAGGATGAGCTCGCCATGGTATGTTGCCCAGTGTGGGCTGGCCAGGATGAGCTGGCCATGGCATGTTTCCCAGTCTGGGCTGGCCAGGATGAGCTGGTCATGGCATGTTTCCCAGTGTGGGCTGGCCAGGATGAGCTGGCCATGGCATGTTTCCCAGTCTGGGCTGGCCAGGGTGAACTGGCCATGGTATGTTTCCCAGTGTGGGCTGGCTAGGATGAGCTGGCCATGGTATGTTGCCCAGTGTGGGCTTGCCAGGATGAGCTGGCCATGGTATGTTGCCCAGTGTGGGCTGGCCAGGATGAGATGGCCATGACATGTTTCCCAGTGTGGGCTTGCCAGGATGATCTGGCCATGGTATGTTGCCCAGTGTGGGCTGGCCAGGATGAGCTGGCCATGGTATGTTGCCCAGTGTGGGCTGGCCAGGATGAGCTGGCCATGGTATGTTGCCCAGTGTGGGCTGGCCAGGATGAGCTGGCCATGGCATGTTTCACAGTGTGGGCTGGCCAGGATGAGCTGGCCATGGTATGTTGCCCAGTGTGGGCTGGCCAGGATGAGCTGGCCATGGTATGTTGCCCAGTGTGGGCTGGCCAGGATGAGCTGGCCATGGCATGTTTCACAGTGTGGGCTGGCCAGGATGAGCTGGCCATGGCATGTTTCCCAGTGTGGGCTGGCCAGGATGAGCTGCCCATGGCATGTTTCCCAGTGTGGGCTGGCCAGGATGAGCTGGCCATGGTATGTTTCACAGTCTGGGCTTGCCAGGGTGAACTGGCCATGGTATGTTGCCCAGTGTGGGCTGGCCAGAATGAGCTGGCCATGGTATGTTGCCCAGTGTGGACTGGCCAGGATGAGCTGGCCATGGTATGTTTCACAGTGTGGGCTGGCCAGGATGAGCTGGCCATGGTATGTTTCACAGTGTGGGCTGGCCAGGATGAGCTCGCCATGGTATGTTGCCCAGTGTGGGCTGGCCAGGATGAGCTGGCCATGGTATGTTTCACAGTGTGGGCTGGCCAGGATGAGCTGGCCATGGTATGTTTCACAGTGTGGGCTGGCCAGAATGAGCTGGCCATGGTATGTTTCACAGTGTGGGCTGGCCAGGATGAGCTGGCCATGGTATGTTTCACAGTGTGGGCTGGCCAGGATGAGCTGGCCATGGTATGTTTCACAGTGTGGGCTGGCCAGGATGAGCTGGCCATGGTATGTTTCACAGTGTGGGCTGGCCAGGATGAGCTGGCCATGGTATGTTTCACAGTGTGGGCTGGCCAGGATGAGCTCGCCATGGTATGTTGCCCAGTGTGGGCTGGCCAGGATGAGCTGGCCATGGTATGTTTCACAGTGTGGGCTGGCCAGGGTGAACTGGCCATGGTATGTTGCCCAGTGTGGGCTGGCCAGGATGAGCTGGCCATGGTATGTTTCCCAGTCTGGGCTTGCCAGGGTGAACTGGCCATGGTATGTTGCCCAGTGTGGACTGGCCAGGATGAGCTGGCCATGGTATGTTTCACAGTGTGGGCTGGCCAGGATGAGCTGGCCATGGCATGTTTCACAGTGGGGGCTGGCCAGGATGAGCTGGCCATGGCATGTTTCCCAATGTGGGCTGGCCAGGATGAGTTGGCCATGGTATGTTTCACAGTGTGGGCTGGCCAGGGTGAACTGGCCATGGTATGTTGCCCAGTGTGGGCTGGCCAGAAGGAGCTGGCCATGGTATGTTGCCCAGTGTGGACTGGCCAGGATGAGCTGGCCATGGTATGTTTCACAGTGTGGGCTGGCCAGGATGAGCTGGCCATGGCATGTTTCACAGTGGGGGCTGGCCAGGATGAGCTGGCCATGGCATGTTTCCCAATGTGGGCTGGCCAGGATGAGTTGGCCATGGTATGTTTCCCAGTCTGGGCTTGCCAGGGTGAACTGGCCATGGTATGTTGCCCAGTGTGGGCTGGCCAGGATGAGCTAGCCATGGCATGTTTCACAGTGTGGGCTGGCCAGGATGAGCTGGCCATGGCATGTTTCACAGTGTGGGCTGGCCAGGATGAGCTGGTCATGGCATGTTTCCCAGTGTGGGCTGGCCAGGATGAGCTGGCCATGGTATTTTCCCAGTGTGGGCTGGCCAGGATGAGCTGGCCATGGTATGTTTCACAGTCTGGGCTTGCCAGGGTGAACTGGCCATGGTATGTTGCCCAGTGTGGGCTGGCCAGAATGAGCTGGCCATGGTATGTTGCCCAGTGTGGGCTGGCCAGGATGAGCTGGCCATGGTATGTTTCACAGTGTGGGCTGGCCAGGATGAGCTGGCCATGGTATGTTGCCCAGTGTGGGCTGGCCAGGATGAGTTGGCCATGGTATGTTTCCCAGTCTGGGCTTGCCAGGGTGAACTGGCCATGGTATGTTTCCCAGTGTGGGCTGGCCAGGATGAGCTGGCCATGGCATGTTTCACAGTGTGGGCTGGCCAGGGTGATCTGTCCATGGCATGTTTCACAGTGTGGGCTTGCCAGGGTGAACTGGCCATGGTATGTTTCCCAGTGTGGGCTGGCCAGGATGAGCTGGCCATGGTATGTTGCCCAGTGTGGGCTGGCCAGGATGAGCTGGCCATGGTATGTTTCCCAGTGTGGGCTGGCCAGGATGAGCTGGCCATGGTATGTTTCCCAGTGTGGGCTGGCCAGGATGAGTTGGCCATGGTATGTTGCCCAGTGTGGGCTGGCCAGGATGAGCTGGCCATGGTATGTTTCCCAGTGTGGGCTGGCCAGGATGAGCTGGCCATGGTATGTTGCCCAGTGTGGGCTGGCCAGGATGAGCTGGTCATAGTATGTTTCCCAGTGTGGGCTGGCCAGGATGAGCTGGCCATGGTATGTTTCACAGTGTGGGCTGGCCAGGATGAGCTGGCCATGGTATGTTTCACAGTCTGGGCTTGCCAGGGTGAACTGGCCATGGTATGTTTCCCAGTGTGGGCTGGCCAGGATGAGCTGGCCATGGTATGTTGCCCAGTGTGGGCTGGCCAGGATGAGCTGGCCATGGTATGTTTCACAGTGTGGGCTGGCCAGGGTGATCTGTCCATGGCATGTTTCCCAGTCTGGGCTTGCCAGGGTGAACTGGCCATGGTATGTTTCCCAGTCTGGGCTGGCCAGGATGAACTGGCCATTAGATGTTTCCCAGTGTGGGCTGGCCAGGATGAGCTGGCCATGGCATGTTTCCCAGTGTGGGCTGGCCAGGATGAGCTGGCCATGGTATGTTTCCCAGTGTGGGCTGGCCAGGATGAGCTGGCCATGGTATGTTGCCCAGTGTGGGCTGGCCAGGATGAGCTGGCCATGGTATGTTTCCCAGTCTGGGCTTGCCAGGGTGAACTGGCCATGGTATGTTTCCCAGTCTGGGCTGGCCAGGATGAACTGGCCATTAGATGTTTCCCAGTGTGGGCTGGCCAGGATGAGCTGGCCATGGCATGTTCCACAGTGTGGGCTGGCCAGGATGAGCTGGCCATGACATGTTTCACAGTGTGGGCTGGCCAGGGTGATCTGGCCATGGTATGTTGCCCAGTGTGGGCTGGCCAGGGTGATCTGGCCATGGTATGTTGCCCAGTGTGGGCTGGCCAGGATGAGCTGGCCATGGTATGTTGCCCAGTGTGGGCTGGCCAGGATGAGCTGGCCATAGTATGTTGCCCAGTGTGGGCTGGCCAGGATGAGCTGGCCATGGTATGTTGCCCAGGGTGGGCTGGCCAGGATGAGCTGGCCATGGTATGTTGCCCAGGGTGGGCTGGCCAGGATGAGCTGGCCATGGTATGTTTCCCAGGGTGGGCTGGCCAGGATGAGCTGGCCATGGCATGTTTCCCAGTGTGGGCTGGCCAGGATGTTTATGATGATGCTTTCCATGATATTATCAGAAATGGTTTCCCCCCTTTGTATGAGTTCTGCCCTGGTGGTGTTTAGCTTGAGTATGTGCTCCCCCATGGGTGTCCCTGCCTTATGCCTGGCTGAGTAAAATTCCCTGGATATTTTGGTTGTAGTGGCTGCACTCTTACTATAAAATAAATTAAGTATTTTTTGTAGTATCTCTGCCACGGTTAAGTGGCGGCCAAGACTGGGGTAAATGCTGGGTGACAAGCTAGACATTAACAGATAGTAAGCCCTGTGGTGCAAACAGTCAATCTCCAAAGTCCATGGCTTCTTGGGTGGGTCATCAAATAGGTACAACATATTTTCTTTCAGAAAAGCAATCTGTAGTTGGTGGTACCACTCCAAAAGATTGGCCCCATCTAATTTCAATTTGTAATTGTCAGCAGTAAAAGTTATGTTACTTACAGTCTGGTGCTGTCCATGGTTCTTTATGTGAGTGAACTCGCAATATGCTGGGGGAATGCTTGTTGCCAGTCTGAACTGACTTATCTCTATGTTCCTTGTACTTATCTCTATGTTCCTTGTACTTATCTCTATGTTTCTCTCTCTTCCTGTAGGTGGTGACTGGGCATGTGCGAGGCTCATTTCGCGCCGGAGGTCGTCTGGTGAGGAGCTCCTTGTTGCTGCTCTCAGGCCTAGGCCTAGGCCTGCTGGTGGGGGGCTGGGCTCGCTCCTGGCGGGCCCGTAGCCCTCCCTGGCCGTCGGATGCCATGGCTGGGCCCCTGCATCTTGGGCAAAGGCTGGAAGAAGGCGAGGAGGTGAGGCGGTCGCAGGTCGAGGATCCCTGGAGATGGCGGCAGCAACGGCAGTCGTAAGTCGAGGATCTCCCAGATTCGGCGGCGCGGCAGCAGCGGTGTGTCCTGGGCAACACTGGAGGACCTCCGGATGGGCCAGGAAGCCTGGTGGAGGCCGCATGGTTGGTGAGTCGTTGATTCTTCTCCTCATTCCGCGGCCTAGGGAAGTTGGTGCGGTGGGTGGCGAGTGCGAATCCTGCAGGTATTCAGTCCTGCAGGCGGCCAGGTCTTGGGTGTAGTTTTTGGGGTGCGTTGTCCCGCATGGTGTCTGCTGGTGCGCTGCAAGGGTTCCGGTGGCTACCCTGCTGCTCTTTTGGGGGTGCTGAGCGTCGGTTTGTTTCTTCCTGGCTCCTGGGGGCTTGAGTGCTGAGCCGAGTGCTGCAGCCAGGTTTTCTATCGTTTTGTCTGCTTCGGACTCGATGGGTGAGCCCCCACAGGCTTGTGATCTTGCTTGGGTGGTGTTTTGGGGGTCTTCCCCAGCGAAGTTGGGGTTCTCGCTGTTTCCCGCCATTTGATTTAAATCTCGGCCTCCCATTGGCTGTTGGCCATTCCAAGATGGCCGCCGAGAGCATGGCGCGGAAATGAAATCCTCTACGTCCGGAGCTTCAGTTTGGGGATACCTTCCTCTTGCCGGGCTGAGGATTTCTTCTCTCTGTTGCTGGGTGCTCATCGCTGCTCCATTGCTTTTGAGTAGGCTTTGGAGTTTCGCGATGAGCTCCTCTTTGCTGGCAGTCACTTCCATCATCCCCAGGATGGTGGATCGGAATTCTTCGTTGCTTGGTTGCTCTGCCCTTTCTCAGTAGTGGATTCCTTCTCTTGGCCCTTCGTCCCTGGGTTGTGGACTCAGGTTGTAGTCTCCATCACCTTCAGTTGTGGTGGTCCTTGCTGTGGCACCTTCAAGAGCCTGCAGTTCTTTCATCTGTTTGATGTAGGCTCTGGTGGCCATTCTTTTCTCTGCCTCTGTCTGGGTTCTTGATTCTGCCATCTCTGTGAGTTGTGGGTAAACCGTCCTCTGCTACCAACCTGTTACTGATTTCTAGGATCTTACCCAATAACTCCAAACACAGGATGCAGTGAACCAATGCTCTTTATTGATCAATGTTTCTATTACAGGTATTTAGCTGGAAGTGGCTCCTGGACTCCTGGACCATGTCTTAAGTACCTGGGAGGCGGAGCTAAGGTAAGGAGGGGTCAGGGGAGGATCTAGGTGGATGTAGAGTTAACCCTTATCATACCTGGGATGGTGAATGGTGGGCATTTATACATAACATACTGGGGTCCTGTTTCTATGACAACCACAGCACAGAGCAAGATTCAAAGTGGTCCTAATGGGTTCCTGGTCTGAACTTCATCAGCATTTTCCGCATCAAAGGCTAAACGCAGGATCAACTGGAGAGACCTTCAAATGTCTAGGCTCTACCGTATCGCAAGATCGCAAGATGGACAGCTAACATCAAAAAAGCGCAAGGAAGAATGTGCTCAGAAAGCTCCAACTGCCCAAGGAGCTGCTGATCCAGTTCTACAGAGGAATGATGGAGTCTGTCCCATCTGCAGCTGCAGAACTGTCTGGTTGGGTTCTGCAACCCTCCAAGACAGACCCAGACGTCAGAGGATCATTAGAAGGGCAGAAAAAACAATGAAGGGCTACCAACCTGCCTTCCCTTGAGGCCCTGTATACTGCCCGAGTCAAAAAGAAGGAGGGCTGGCTGTGAAAATATGAACAGGCCCCTCGCATCCTGGACATCACCTGTTTCAACTCCTGCCCTCTTCTAGGGTATCTAAAATGACCAACCAGGTCAGATGCTTCCTTCCACATGGCCCAGCAGATCAGACCTGGTTCTTGCATTCTGCTGCCTTTGACAATGAGCCAGAGAAAACCAGTGGAATTTCCCATGGTTCCGATAGCAATCCTTTCTTTATTTCAAACATTCATCCATCAGTTAAAAAGGCCGTGAGACAAAGGAACTGTTTGAAAGTGCAGAGAAAATCCTAAAATTAAATTTAGACTCTGGAACTAAAATTCTTGGGTTTTGATCCAATCGGAGGTGGAAAGCGCGCCCAGGGATAAAGGGAGAACTTTTCGTTTCAGTGTTAAATACACCCGATTCCTCAGATGGCCACCAAGATACAGAACTAGCTTCTCAAATATAAACCCATCTTGTCAGGATGGCCGTTATGTGATGATAGAAGCCACGAGGTCTCATTGGTAGCTCTAGTCCAAATACTCCAATTTCTGAAGCTCTCCTTTTTTCAGATTCTTCCCTATTTGAGGAATATGCAGTTCAACAACAGTGCTGGAGATGAAGTCTCCTTCTCAGAAGATGGACTGGGATCTGCTCGTTACGATCTTCTCAACTGGGTTTTCCTCCCCAATAAATATTTTGTCCCCGTGAAGGTGGGGCAAGTAAATCCTGAGGCTCCCCCAGGCCAAGATTTCACCATTAAATCTGATGGAATCGTCTGGGCCACAAAGGTGAGCTGCTTGTCCAGAAGGGACCTTTTCTAATCAGACACGTAGACAAGACTTCAAATGTTAATCTTTCAGGATCAAAGAAGACATTCATTAAGTCATTTTTTGTTATTGTGTCATTTTTCATAAGATTGATATAAAATCATATCTTTCAACAAAACCTTTCGGTTCGCAGATATAAACTGCCCCGGCCACAGAGGCATCTTTCCTGATCCTCAGCAGTTCCATGCAGGATTGCTTTTGGGCAGAATTTATGAATCTCCAACTAGGATTTCCACTCCTATTCTAATCCCCAAATGCAAAAACTGCCTTCCAATCTTTCCTGAAGAAGTGTGGTGTGCAGTTCAAGCTTTATTTTTTATTATTCAGAATATGCTCCTTCCTTCAGCACTATCAACCTCTGATGAAATAGATCTGCCAGGGAAAGAAGACATTCATCTATCTACGTCTCTTTGATAGAGCAGGAAAGAGCAAAAAACGTCTGAATGAACAGATTTGAGATTCGAAGCAGAGAGGTCGAGGCAGGGATAATGTACTCAAAAACAAAAGAGCAGCATTCCTGGATAACAGATATGTCATTCTTCTGGGGGTTCCATTATAAAATAGGAGAAAAAACAGGCAGCAACATCAAATTGAAAGCCTCATCAGTCATGGAAGTGCACAGTGAATGAATAGCTGGAACTGAACAAATCCTTGTCTCTGGCTAATCTCTACTCAGGATCATCATAAATGGAGGATGATTTGCCCTTTTTGATGCCCCATAAATTGTACAGGGAGTCCTTTCATCATTCCCTTTGTGGACAGGCCAACAGCAGAAAGCGGAAGTCATATCACCTCTGTAGGAGGGATAATGCATATGGCAGATCCCCCTGAAATTCTTAGCCAAACACTCTTGATTTCAGATGCAGCTCACTGTGAACCCTGCCCAGAAGACCAATATCCCAACAAGGACAAGGACCAATGCATTGCCAAGAAGATCCACTTCCTTTCCTATCAAGAGACCCTGGGATACACTTTAGTTTCTCTCACTCTTTTTCTCTCTCTGATCACTTCTGCAGTCCTGGTAATTTTCCTTAAACATCATGACACACCAATTGTCAAGGCCAACAACCGAGATCTCACTTATATTCTCCTGGTCTCCCTCCTGCTCTGCTTCCTCTGCTCTTTCCGTTTCATTGGTCAACCAGGGAAGCTCACCTGTCTCTTCCAACAATCTGCCTTTGCCATTCTCTTTTCCCTGGCAGTTTCCTCTGTGTTGGCAAAAACTGTCATGGTGGTTCTGGCCTTCATGGCCACCAAGCCTGGAAACAGGTCAAGGAAACTCTTAGGAAAACCACTGACCAACTCCATTGCCATAACCTGTCCCCTGCTCCAAGTACTTCTTTGTGCCACCTGGCTGGGAATCTCAACTGCGTTTCCTAGCTGGGACTTTCACTCCTTGTTTGGAGAGACCATCTTGGAATGCAAGGAAGGCTCAGCTTTAATGTTTTACATTGTCCTTGCCTACCTAAGTTTTTTTGGCTTTCATCAGTTTCACAGTGGCCTTTCTAGCTAGGAAATTGCCTGATAGTTTTAATGAAGCCAAGTTCATTACTTTTAGCATGCTGGTCTTTTGCAGTGTTTGGATCTCCTTCCTTCCTACCTACCTGAGCACCAAAGGGAAGTCCATGGTGGCTGTGGAGATCTTCTCCATTTTAGCCACTGGAGCTGCTCTCTTGGCTTGTATCTTTTCTCCCAAATGCTACATTATTCTGCTGAGGCCCCATCTTAATTGTAGAGAAAATATAGTAAGAAACAAAAATTTCTAACTAATGCAAAGATTGGCCTCATTTATATTTGTCTTTGAATGTGATAAAAGTTCTAAGAAATGATGGCATAAAGGAGAAATTTGCCCATAAAAGAATTCCTTATCAAGTGCTGCAACTGGTTACAATATACCTGTTTTCAACAACAAACACCCTGCATTTTGTTTATCATGTCTTCTCTTTATCGTGTTATCAAAGTATCCTATGTGGATGGAAACCTAGTTTTTAAAGAAGTATTCATTATTTCAAGGAGTTGGGTTTTTTTTTCTCATTTTATTCTTTTTCATTTAGTTATTCTTTCAAAATAGTGTTTTAAAGGTATTGAGTTTTGTATCAATGTTAAAAGCATATGAGGTTGTTTCTTTCGATATCTGAGGCTTTATGGAGTTCCCTATCAGTATTCAGTGATTTTTGATAACATCTCCCTTTCCATCCAATGGCCTCTGGTGCGAGAAGAAGAAACAGAAGGAATTTGTGCTAATTGCCCCATACAATAGCAAACTTGAATACTCTCATGTTCAATCAGCTTTATCAACATTTCTATGGCAACTTAACTGATTTGTGTTTGTTTTTTTTTATTAAAAGAATACTTCTTTTTTGAAAGGAACAGTAGAAGGGTGGGAAAATAATGATGGAAGGATGGGGAAATAATTGATATTCAAAATTATGAATAGGTATGCTTACATCATGTATTCCTTATGCATATATTATTTTCTCCTCCTTTCTCAAATGTATAAATATGAGTCCATTCTTTGGTCTTCAAGAGTTCCTCCCACTACTCTCTGGAGAAAATTTATCCTGGGCACACTCTTAACAAGCAGTACTGCTGTGAGAATTGATTATTGATTTTTGGTCCTGCATTTGGAGCCTGAAGGCTTAAGCAGTTGTAATAGCTGCATAAACATGAGAGATAGTCCTTATTTAGCAACAATGATGAAATAGTAACTTTGCAACCCAACACACTGATGGGAATGGGACAATTGGCTGCAGTCGCCTTGCCCCAGCCACCTCACCCCAGCCTCCCCATTTCAGCTAACCCACCATGGCCACCCCTCCCCATCAGTCCCTCCCTGCTATCCCCTCCCTATCAGCCCCCCCCCCAACTGATTCTCCCCAGCCACCCCTCCCAGCCACCCTCGCCCACTAACTCACCCTGGGTGATACATTGTAGTACAAATTGCTCTGGCAGATTTGCAATGTGGGACAATTAGCCCTGTGTGTCTCAACTGTTCCCAGAAAAAAACCATTCTCAGAAGGTCCTTCCCACTGCACCAACCTCCTCTTCCTCTATTGACTCCTGGTATTGGGGCCCATTCCCCATTTTTTTCATTGCCCCCCACATGAGAATCACTCTCAGCAAAGAGAGATCGGGGCCATGTGGGTTGCAGACAGTAAGAGGCTCTATGTCAGATCTGCCATAAAGGATGAGAGGGGGGAAATAGGGAAGGGGGGGAATGACAGGAAACAGAAGAGGCAACTAGAGACAATGACTGAACGATCCAAGGACAGAGGCATGGGAACCGAATGCAAAGGGCCACCAAACAGGCACCAAACCTTAGAACTGTCACCTCACGGTTGGATTATTGCAACACGCTCTACATGGGGCTACCCTTGAAAAGTGTTCTGAGACTACAATTGGTCCAGAATGCAGCCACACGAGCTATTGTGGGTGCACCTAGATACACCCACATTACACCAATTCTCCGTAAGCTGCACTGGCTCCCTATCGGTCTCCGGGCACAATTCAATGTTGCGTGTTTCCAAGGATCTTACCCAATAACTCCAACACGAAATGTTCTTGAATCAGAGTTCTTTATTAATCAGTTATTTCTATTACAGGTGAATGTCTGGAAGTGGATCTGGATCCCTGGACCACGCCTTATATACCTGGGAGGCAGAGCTAAGGTAAGGAGGGATCAGGGGAAGGGCCAGGTGGGTATAATTCAATCCAGAACCAACATCACAATCAAATTTCCTTTTATGAGTATATGTTCCCAGGGTACGACTGTCAACCCAGCTTCCTAGTTAAAGTCAGGAGGCACCTGAAAATCACCCAGTCCTGTGATATGTAGTGCTTTAAAGGTGTTAATAACCCCTGTTGTCCTTGAGGTGGTTGTTAAATGACTCACAGGTACTTAAGTCTCCATCTTTGAGGAAGATGGGGAGTTCAAAAATGTAAATAAATAAATAAACAAAAAATAAATGGAGCATGGGGTGCCTAAGGCATGGGTCGGTCCTTGGGCCCACCTGCCCAAGAGATCTCAAGGCTCCTCCATGTCCTGAGTCATCCTGGGCTCTGCTTCCTGGCCCTCGAGAGAACGTCCTCCAATTTACAGGGTCTTTTTAAAATATAAATTTAAAATTTGATACATTAATAACGGCTTTGAGCCAAACCCAGGATAATAGCCAGTGGTGAAATCCAAACTTTTTTCTGTGGGTGTGGCTTGGTGGGTGTGGCTTGGTGGGCATGGCATGGGAAGGGTATTGCAAAATCTCCATTCCCATCCCACTCTGGGACCAGCCAGAGGTGGTATTTGCTGGTTCTACGAACTACTCAAAATTTCTGCTATCGGTTCTCCAAATTGCTCAAAATTTCCGCTACCGGTTCTCCAGAACCTGTCAGAACCTGCTGGATTTCACCCCTGATAATACCCCAAAGCAGAAAATAACAGTTGATTTTGCACATCGTGGAACTGGAATCCGATCTGTTGCTGCAAAGTGTGAAGAAGAAAGAATCTGATCTGAAAATTAGAGATTTGCAAGAAATTCTGAGATAATGGAATAGATGAACGATGGGCTGGACTTCCTTGGTGAAATTAATGCTGTGTTTTTAAAGAGGCTTTTGGAACAATGCATGCTGCAGAGAGATTGACAATAGAGACTTATGAACTTGGGAAATGAGATGCAATTGATGGGAAAGTTCCCAATTAAAATCCTAAGGAAAGGTTGTTGTTTTTTATTAAGAGCCAAACAAGAGATTTCATCTTAGACATATCAGAGGTAATTATGTGGTTATTGGTGACACATAAGAAGCTGTTTTGGATTTTTTATGTATTAAATACAATAATAGATCGGTTACAGGGGGTTTTGAAATTTAACTTTGCTGTTGATTATCTGGTTAACTATTATTTCTTCATAAATATAATGTATGACAGGTCAAATATGTTAGAAATTATGTCCATATATAGCACAGAGCAAACAAAGAGAACAGTCACCATGTGCTTTTACTACTTAACTGTTTAACTGTAACAGGAAAGTTTCCTGTAACAGAAAACAGGAAACTCTACAAAAGAGCATACAGCAGTGACGGCTAACCTTTTCCAGACCAAGTGCCAAAATGTGCATGCATGCGCCCGAACCCCCAAAACGCAATGCATGTACAGCCCCGCATATGCGCCCCACCCCCCTGCATATGCACACGTGCCCCCGCATGTACCCCACCCACCCTGCATGCACATGGCCACCTGCACGCCCCCCATGCATGCGTGGCAGAGACATGACCACCAACTGGCCAGCGGGAGGCACACGCGTGCATGCGTGGCAGAACTGAACTTAGGCGACGGTTCACATGCCCACAGAGAGGGCCTGTGTGCCACCTGTGGCACGTATGCCATAGGTTCACTATCACGGGCATAGAGAATATACCATAGATCCAAACTTGTAAACACTGCCATCTACTGCCTGAATACTACTGTAGTTGTTGCATAAATACATTCCAAAAATGAAGTCCAACAAAACAGATGTAGACCTTTATAAATCTTGGACCTATTTTGCAAGAGGGAAAGCTATTATTGTTGCAAATTTTTTTTTAATGCTCAACCAGTGGGAATAATATGAGTTTCATTTTTTGTCCTTTTAACTCACATCTTTTTTTAATATTTTTGTCTAGTTTTGTTTTGTCTTGTTGAATTCCTCCTCTTTGGGTTTTGTATTTAAATTTTCTGAATAAAATAAAACAATTATGGTTTTAAAAAAAATTCAAACTGAGAATATTCTTTCCCATCCAACAGCCTTTATGCACGAGGGCAAAACTGTGACAGCATGGCTTGTCAGTCAATAGTTGCACAATGGAATATCATCAGCGTATAGATCAGTAGTGGGTTGCCCCTGGTTCGGACCGGTTCTATAGAACCAGTAGTAAAACTGACGGGAGGCTCTGCCCACTGACCCTGACATCATCAGAAGCAATCTGCACATGCACAGAAGCAAGGTACATGCACGAGCGAAGAGAGAGAGTGCGCGCGATCGCATTGCAAACTAGTAGTAAAGGTAAGTAGAACCCACCCCTGGTACAGATGATAACACACTTCAGACTGAGAAAGCCTCATTGATGCTCCCTGAAAATCGGGGGTTGGGCTCAATCTCTCCCCTCCAATCAACCAGCTTCAGACAAAGGAACGAACCACATAACAATATGTTCCCACTCTTATTACCCCAGTTTCTAATCTCATCCCTTGCCGTCAGAGGTGAAATGCTCCCGGTTCGGACCGGATTGCCCGATCCGGTAGCAATGGCGGCGGGTGGTTCGGAGAACTGGTAGCAAAAATCCCTGCCCCCCCCCCCCCAACCATGCCCACCTGAGCCGCACAATCATCGGAGGCTTTTTTTTTTTTTAACTTTTAAAAGCATTTTTTCCTTCCGCTGAAAAAATGCTTTTAAAAGTTAAAAAAAAAAAGCCTCTGATGATTGCACGACTCAGCTGGGATCTCAGAGGCTTTTCAAAGCATTTTTTTTTTTTGCTCTAAAAGTCTCTCTGACGATCCCAGCTGAGTTGCCTGATCGTCAGAGAGACTTTTCAAAGCATTTTTTTTTTTTGCTCTAAAAGTCTCTCTGACGATCCCAGCTGAGTTGCCTGATCGTCAGAGACTTTTCAAAGCATTTTTTTTTTGCTCTAAAAGTCTCTCTGACGATCCCAGCTGAGTTGCCTGATCGTCAGAGACTTTTCAAAGCATTTTTTTTTTTTTTTTGCTCTAAAAGTCTCTCTGACGATCCCAGCTGAGTTGCCTGATCGTCAGAGAGACTTTTCAAAGCATTTTTTAAAACGATCAGGCAACTCAGCTGGGATCATCAGAGAGACTTTTAAAGCATTTTTTTCTGCAACCTCTTAAGTGGAAGAGGTGGTTTAAAAAATGCTTTGAAAAGGCTCTGACGATCCCAGCTGTGTTCCTGATCGGCAGAGGCTTTTCAACGCATTTTTTTTTGCATTTGCAGAAAAAATGCTTTGAAAAGTTAAAATTAAAAAAAAAAATGTTGGCCACGCCCACCCAGTCACATTACCACCACCCCACCAAGCCAAGCCCACAAAACCGGTAGTAACAAATTTTACATTTCACCCCTGCTTGCCATGTAGGTATAAATAAACTAGCTATTCCATTCCAATTATTGACATGATTGCTCAGAGTACAACAGATTATTGTGTGCCACTGCACCCACTAACACTCACACTATATGAGCAAACTATGGCACAGGCCAAAATCCATCTTGTGTGCAGGGGCTCAGTTTCATGTAGGTCAAATACACAACTTCACCGTGACTCTCAAATCCATCTGCTCCGTGCATTACAAGAAGAGACACAAACATGTTTCCCATGCTGGTGTAGGAAGAGAAGCTGTTGTTAAGTGGGTAGGAGAATGCCTGTTCCTTGCAATTATCAGAAGAAGAATTAATTCTTAAACTATCCCCTGTGGATTTCTAGACACAACATTCTTCCAAGATAAAATCTGCTTTAAAAAAATATCTGAGTGGGGAGCAGGACATGTCAACATAGCTGGTCTTGCACAGAGTTAACTCCTGGGTTAGCCCAAAGACAGGTAAGAATCCGTCTGAATAGAGCTGGAAGGGACTTTGGAGGTCTTCTAATCCAACCCCCTGCTCAAACAGGAGACCCTATGCAAGAAGGAGACACCAGGAGCCGTGGTGGTACAGTGGTTAGAATGCAGTATTGCAGGCTAATTCTGCTGACTGCCAGGGGTTCGGTCCTCACCGGCTCAAGGTGGACTCAGCCTTCCATCCTTCTGAGCTCAGTAAAATGAGGACCCAGATTGTTGGGGGCAAGAGGCTGACTCTTTAAACCACTTGGAGAGGGTTATAAAGCACTGAGAAGTGGCATATGTCTAAGTGTTGTTGCTATACAATTTCAGATAGGTGGTTGTCCAGCCTCTTCTTAAACAACCCCCCGCCCCATGATGAAGCACCCACAACTTCTGGTGGCAAGCTGTTCCACTGGTTAATTGTCCTCACTGTTAGGAAGCTAATTCCAAGTTGCTTCTCTCCTTGATTAGTTTCCATCCATTGTTTCTTGTCTTGCCTTTGGAAAGAAAAAAAAAAAAGCATTGTCGATATCAATTTGTCCTGGGAGACCTCCAGATAGCATGGGTGACATCTATTGTGCTAAAGCTGTGATAAGATTTCAAGCGCTGCCTGCCATTCAGCTTCTGCACAAACTTTGATTTCTGGTCTAGGAAGGAAGGTGACCAAAATGACTGGGCTACCTCACCTGTTGCTGCTGCTACTATTCTGGCTCCTGCCGCCACCTACTGCGAAGAGGCTGCAAACCATATGTGTGTTAAGGAATTATTTAAAATCACCAAGAAGCTACTATAGCCCTGGTGATCTCATTATTGGTGGGAATTTGCCTCTGGAAACCTTGCTTCTCTCCGAAGTTCCACGCTTTCAAAATGACCCATTGGTGCTTTCTATACCAACTTTGTAAGTTCCACCTTGACGGGAAATAAGTAGATCATTTCCCATTGAATCATAGGGCTGGAAAAAGCCTTCTAGTCCAGCCCTCTGCTCAAGGCAGGAGCCTCATATCATCCCAGTCTATTTTTTTGAAAACCTCCAGTGTTTTAATAAATGACTTAGATGAGGGAATAGAAGGGAAACTTACCAAATTTGTGGATGATACTAAGCTAGCAGGAATACCCTAGAAGATAGGCTCAAGATCCAGATGGATCTTGACGGACTTGAAACCTGAGCCCTATCTAACAAAATTGAAATTCAATGTAGAGAAATGTAAAGTCTTACACTTAGGCAAGACAAACCCAAAGTACACATTTTTATTTATTTTTTTATTTATTTATTAAATTTTTATACCGCCCCCTCTCCCGAAGGACTCGGGGCGGTGAACAGCCAAAGTTAAAAACACACAATACAAATATTAAAATACATTAAAACAGAATTAAATTATCTTAGGCTTCTCCAATTTAAAACCCCATTACCCATAAAATTCACCAATTAAAAATTTTTTAACCCAGCCCGGCTTGCTGAAATAAAAACGTCTTCAGGGCCCGGCGGAAGGTCCGGAGATCCGGGATTAGTCGTATCCCTGGGGGCAGCTCATTCCAGAGGGCGGGTGCCCCCACAGAGAAGGCTCTTCCCCGGGGGGTCGCCAGCCGACATTGCCTGACAGACGGCACCCTGAGGAGACCCTCTCTGTGGGAGCGTGTTGGCCGGTGGGAGGTTATCGGAGGCAGAAGGTGGTCTCGTAAATAACTGGGTCCTATAGACTGGGTGAAACCAGGTTTAATAGCAGTGACTGTGAGAGGGATCTTGGAGTCTCAGTGGACAACCAGCTAAATATGAGCCAGCCGTGTGCAGTGGCAGCCAAAAAAAAGCCAATGTAATCCTAAATTCCATTAAGAGGGGGATACAATCAAGATCAAGGGAGGTACAAATACCCCTCTATAAAGCCTTAGTAAGACCACACCTAGAGTACTGCATCCAATTTTGATCACCACACTATAAAATAGATATTGAGACCATAGAAAGAGTGCAGAGAAGAGCAACCAAGATGATGAGGGGACTGGAGGCTAAAACATACGACGAACGGTTGCAGGAACAGGGCATGGCTAGTCTAGTAAAGAGAAGAACCAGGGGAGATAGGATAGCAGTCTTCCAATATTTGAGGGGCTGCCACAGAGGGGAGGGAGTCCAGCTGTCCACACACAGACACCAGTCTGGTGGCTTCCTGAACTTCAAATGTTGTGTGCTTTTCTCATTAAACTGCCAAGCTCTCGGTATACCGATATTGTGACATCCCCCACTGGTGTCCTGTGTTGGCCAATGGTGACCATGCCTGAAGAAGCTGCTTAAAGAGGAGATCCAAATTGATTTGGGTGCTACAAGAGCAACTGGAAGGATTATAGCCCCTAGAAGAAATTGAAGGAAGAAGGGATGATAGAAGGGTGTAAAACAGTCCATAATGGGGCTGGGAAAACATTTCTCTCACAAACCATCCATGTTTAACCAAAGATCTTTTTTTAAAAAAAAGCACCAACCCAATGAAATTTGGGACTTCCTGCACCAAAATTCCCCACCACAAAGCAAGGCAAACACCTCCCTCACACTTTCCTATAATATTCCCCAATGTTTTTTCTCACTATAATCCCATAGCCAAGAATTACCAGCAGGTCCTGGCCTTGGTGTTTGCCGTCAGAGTGATCAACAAGGATCTGGTTCTCCTCCCAAACATCACTCTTGGCTTCCACATCTATGACAATCGCCAGATTGAGAGAGAGATTTCCTTCATCAGCCTCTCCCTGCTCTCCACACAAGATCAAATGGTTCCAGGTTACAAATGTGACAGACAGGACTCTCTGCTCTCTGTTGTTGGAGGTCTCAACTCCAAATCCTCAAGGCAGATGGCCTCCATCTTCAGCATCTTCAAGGTCCCACAGGTAAGGAGGTTCCTTCAGATACAGGTATGGAGTAGACAAACAACATATAGAAACCAAGATGAAACTAAGTATGCTTTGGGGGGGACATAAGAGGAATGTGTGATTTAGAGAATGCATGCAATATTTTATGTGTCAAATAACCCAAAAGAGATAGATAATGACATAATTCTGAAATATTCCACTTGCTGAGATAAATTCCTTCCTAATTTATTCTTCAAACAAATGTATCCAGATTTTTGGTTCACTTTATTTTCTGTGGGGAGGCGGTCGCTCAGTAACTAAGACACTGAGCTTGTCGATCAAAAGATCGGCAGTTCAGCGGTTCAAATCCCTAGTGCCGCGTAATGGGGTGAGTTCCCGTTACTTGTCCCAGCTTCTGCCAACCTAGGAGTTTGAAAGCACGTAAAAAATGCAAGTAGAAAAATAGAGACCACCTTTGGTGGGAAGGTAACAGCATTCCCTGCGCCTTTGGAGTTGAGTCATGCCGGCCACATGACCACGGAGATGTCTTCGGACAGTGCTGGCTCTTCGGCTTTGAAACAGAGATGAGCACCGCCCCATAGAGTCAGGATCGACTAGCACATATGTGCAAGGGGAACCTTTACCTTATTCTGTGTATGAGGTTGATGGTTTGTTCACTTGCTTTTTGACATGTCACAACATGTCACAATATGCAACTGGTTGCTCTTCCTAAAAAGGAGAGAAGTTTAAGCCTGCCACTCAGAATAAGTCAGCATGACTGGTGGGGCAGGAAACAACACAATGGGAACCCTTAAAGTCACCATAAAACTTTGTCTTTGAAAACAAAGATTCTCGCTTTCTCCAGCTCGGTGTTGGCTTTGAGTTCTCTCAAGGAGACAAAACAATTTATCCTTCCTTCTTCCGGATTAATCCCAAAGAATTTCCTCAGTATGTGGGTTTAGTCCAGCTCCTCCTGCATTTCCAGTGGAACTGGGTTGGGCTTCTGGCCCCCGAAAGTGACAATGGAGAACATTTCATCTCAACTCTGTTGCCAATGCTCAAGGAGAAGGAGATCTGCCTGGCCTTCACTGAAAGGTTGAAATCGGATTTTTTTGCTTCTCCAATGTGGAACGTATTTCATAGTTCCAAAACCTGGTCCAAAGCTGAGGTGATTATTCTGTTTGGGGACTCCGGTAGTATTATAAATGTAGTGATGACAATGAAAGTTCATGAAGAATGGACAAAGACCTCATTTTGCAAAGTTTGGATCTTAACTTCCCATTGGAAAGTTAGTATGGGGGAATCCCAAGACATATGGAAAGGTCTAAATCCCTTCCATGGGGCTTTGCATTTTAGGGACCACACCGGGGATATCTCAGAATTCAGCCATTTCCTCCTGTCTTTAGACCCTTTCAACCCACAAGGAGACGTCTTTCTCCCTCCATGGTGGGAAACGGTCTTTGAATGCAAGATCTACAAACCAGGTGAAATTGCTCCAGGCTGGAAAAAAACATGTACAGGAAAGGAGAATTTGCAGAGGCTGCCAATTTACATTTTTGAAACAAGCATGGCAGGAGAAAGTTACAACATCTACAATGCTGTTTATGCTCTGGCACACGCTTTACATGCAATGGATGGATCAGGAGTGCGACCAACCCTGATGAGGCTTGGAAAGAGCATCTTAAATGTCCAGTCATGGAAGGTAATTTCTGTGGCTTTTGACTCAGTCCACAGATTCTTAGAGAGGAATCTTCCCATATGCATTTCTTCAATTACTGATTAAAGGTCTGCATGCTGCCATGTAAATACATCTCAGTACAGATCAAAACAACAAACACATAGGGACTATAATATGAATTCAGCATAATGTTGGAAAGGGCTAGAAGGGAGAAAAGTGTCTGAAGTGGTAAAAGGTCTTTTTCTTGAGCAGGGAGATAGACTAGAATAGTGATGGCTAACCGTTTTGCCATCACGTGCCAGGAGGGGGGGGCAGGGGGGTTGTCCACGTCTGTGCCCACATCCATAATTCTATGCACCCCGCCCCCGTGCATGAATGCATCACACACATACACACACACACCCGCTCCCCCAGCTCCTGGCACACGATGGGCTGGTAGGCTCATTTTTCTCTCTCACCTGGCTCCAGAGCCTTTCTAGGAGTCTGGGGAGGGCAAAAATTCCCCACCCCCTTCGGAGGCTCTCCAGAGGCCAGAAATGGCCCATTTGCCAACTTCCAGTGGAACCGGAAGTGAAGTCGCTCACTTCCCATTCGGAAGTTTGAGAGTTCAATCCTAGGTAGTGGCAGATATTTCTCTCCTAGGGTGCAAAGAAAAAATATCTGTTGTGAACTCCCCGTAGGTGTCAAGAAGGGCATCCGGCCAGTAAACACTCAGCTCCATCCAGTCAACCCAACTGTACCCCTGTACAGGGTCATAAACAGGGAAGTTGTTAAGTCTTAGTTCATTCTGAGCCTTAACTTTTCTGATGTCATCTTTGCAGATTCGGGCTATATGCTGGTATTCTGCTTCAGTTATGTGTCCTTCTTTCCACTTTTTATACTTGTCCTTTTTATCTTTCAATTTATCAGAGAATCCTTTATGTAACCATGCTTGTTTCTTCTGGGATCTCTTCTTTTTCTTTTCCGGCAGTATTCTGTAAAAACTGGAGTTGAAGAGTCGAATGGTAAAGTAAAACTTTTGTAGTGGTGGGGAAAGAGCCCAAATATTTGATGATATCCCTGATTGACCAGATCTCCATCAACGGAATTCCTCTAGTTTCTCAAACATACCTCCATGACCTAAAATGATGGTCAACAAAGAAGGACAGAAACCATGATAACTTTGTGTGATCATCAGCCAATGTCCCCAATTACTGGAGGTGCATTTTGTTTCAGGTTCTTTACTATTTGTGGAATGTCCAATTTAACAACAGTGCTGGAGAGGAAATGTCGTTCTCAGGAAATGGACCAGGATCTTCTTGTTTTGATCTTCTCAACTGGGTTTTCCTCCTCAATAAATCTTTTGTGCCCGTGAAAGTTGGGCAAATAGAAACCAGGGCTCTCCCAGGCCATGATTTCACCATTAACGCTGATGCAATTGTCTGGGCAACTAAGGTGAGCCGGAAGAAAATATAAATTCAGGGAGAAAATTCATTCTCTCATATGGCAGTCATTTGGTGAAAAACCTGCTCTACATGTAACACACTTGAGGTCTGATTTGTGTCAGGGTTCCAAGTAACACTCCCAATGAAATCAAACTCCGAGGCTTGAGTTTCCTCAAAGCTAATTTTAATTAGACATGTCATATTGGCACATCTGGGAAAACCCAAATCTGAGAGCTTCCGGGTTTTCCTCACCCAAAAGAAAGTTCAAGTCCTTGCCCTTCACCAACATGTCCATCACACGAACCAATCAGGTACCCTCCGGAACAGAAGATACCTCCTCATTCTTCTCAGCACAGCTGCAGGGCACAATGGCCTTGACTTTCTAGAAAGAATGCTATTTTGACTACATATCATCTTCACTCCATATAATCCACCCTCCCATTTTCCCACAGTAGAATTTGTGGCAGGCCTGAAGGCTCAAAGGTGAAAAGATGGCTTCCAGGCCAGGTCTGACAATTTGTATCAATCCATAAATAGTTGGGATTGGGAAGAACTTCTGTTTGAAGTCCAGGATGAAGTATGAAGATGCGGCAATGACTTCCATGGACCAATTCCATTCAGTTGGATCCTCATGATTCTTTATTTTTGAAATGCTGTAGCTCAATGTCACAAGCCTTCTTTTGCAGGTTGCCGTCCCAGCATCCACTGGTGAGTTGGGAGTGCCACTGGCCTGAATCCCCCAGGATATTCCTGGTTTTTGATAAACAGTAGAGCACCACTTCCTTTGAAGATATACTGAGCATAGAAATAGAAATATGGAATGGAAATAGAAATAGAAATGTGGAAATGAAATAATGAAGAATAATCACCGCTTATTTCATCTCAAGAATTTCTTTTTTCTCTTGCAGAAGAGACCCTTTGCCAGGTGTGGCATGAAGAGGTGCCATGCAGGAGAGAGGAGAAGAGTTCCAGAGGGAAAGCAGGTTTGCTGCTACCAGTGTGATGCTTGTCCAGAAGGGACCTTTTCTAATCAGACAGGTAGAGCACACTTTAAATGTAGACCTTCCAGGATCAAGGAAGCCATTCAGTAGATCAAAATATCTGTTCGTGTTAGGAATTCTGTTTATGTAGCTCCACAGACCAAACAAAGAGTACAGACACCATGTATTTTACTGCCCAATTGTTTTAACTGTAACAGGAACCAGGAAACTCTACTTAAAACAAAAGAGCCATAGATCCAAACTTGTAAACACTGCCATCTACTGGCAGTAGTTGTTGCATAAAAATACATTCCAATAATGAATTCCAATGGTTTTTTATATTTGTCATTTTTGGTAAGATAGAGATGCATTCATACTTTTCAGCAGAACCCTTCAATTTACAGATCTAAACTCCATAGACCACCTTTCCTGGTCCTCAGCAATTTCATGCAGGATAATTTAAGGGTAAAATTTATGAATCCCCAACTTGCATATTGACTCCTACTGTAACATCCAGTTGGGAAAACGAACATCCAAACTTTTCCTGAAGAGGTGGGCTGATGTGATTCAAGCTTTCATTTTTATTATTCAGAATATGCTTCTTCTGTCAGCTCTATCAATCTCTGAGAAAATAAACCTGCCAGAGAAAGAATAGATCCATCTATCTATACAAGCCATGTTGGCGCAGTGTTCAGAGTGCAGTAATGCAGGCTACTTCTGCTGATCACCGGTTGCCAGTAGTTTGGCAGTTCGATTCTCACCAGGCTCAAAGTTGACTCAGCTTTCCGTCCTTCCGAGGTCGGTAAAATGAGGACCCAGATTGTTGGGGGCAAGAGGCTGACTCTGTAAACTACTTAGAGAAGGCTGTAAAAGCACTATGAAGCGGTATATAAGTCTAAGTGCTATTGCTATTGCTATCTATGTCTGTTAAATAGAGCATAAGAGAGCAAATAAAGTCTGAATGATCAGATTTGAAGTACAGGGCAGAGACCTTAAGGGAGGGATAACCAATGTACTCAAAAACAAAACAGCAGCATTGTTGGCTAACAGATCTATCAGTCTTCTATGGGGTCCAGTATAAAGTAGGGGGGGGGGGAAATAAGTGGCAATTTCATACTGAAAGCCATAGAGGGCATTGAAGGGCCCAGTGAGTTGACAGCTGAGTCCTTTCATCATTCTTTGTTGGTTGGTTACAGCAGAAAGAGGACACTCCCCAGGGACAAATAATGTTCATGGCACATGGCCCAGAAATCCTTAGACAAAGACTCTTGATTTCAGATGCCGTGCATTGTGAACCCTGCCCAGAAGACCAATTTCCCAACAAGGACAAGGACCAATGCATTGCCAAGAAGATCCACTTCCTTGCCTATCAAGAGACCCTGGGATACACTTTAGTTTCTCTCGCTCTTTTTCTCTTTGTGACCACATCTGCAGTCCTGGTTATTTTCCTTAAACATCATGATACACCGATTATCAAGGCCAACAACCGAGATCTCACCTACATCCTGCTGGTCTCCCTCATGCTCTGCTTCCTCTGCTCCTTCCTCTTCATTGATCAACCAGGGAAGGTCACCTGTCTAATACGACAAGCTGCCTTTGCCATTCTTTTTGCCCTTGCAGTTTCCTCTGTGTTGGCAAAAACTGTCATGGTGGTTCTGGCCTTCATGGCCACCAAACCAGGAAACAGGACAAGGAAACTCTTAGGAAAACCACTGACCAACTCCATTGTCTTAGCCTGTCCCCTGGTCCAAGTAGTTCTTTGTGCCACCTGGCTGATAACTTCTCCCCCATTTCCTAGCTTGGATTTTCAGTCACTGATTGGAGAGGCCATCTTGGAATGTAATGAAGGCTCAACTTCAATGTTTTACGCTGTCCTTGCCTATCTGGGTTTTTTGGCCCTCATCAGTTTCTCAGTGGCCTTTCTGGCTAGGAAATTGCCTGATAGTTTTAATGAAGCCAAGTTCATTACTTTCAGCATGCTGGTCTTTTGCAGTGTTTGGATCTCCTTCCTCCCTACCTACCTGAGCACCAAAGGGAAGTCCATGGTGGCTGTGGAGATCTTCTCCATTTTGGCCTCTGGAGCTGCTCTCTTGGCTTGTATCTTTTTCCCCAAATGCTACATTATTCTACTGAGGCCTGATCTGAATTGTAGAGGAAATATAATCAGAAACAAGAACCTCTCAATAATGCAAGGATAGACAGCATTTATATTTGAGGCATGTTTAGAATGTGATAAATTTTCTAAAAGATGATAAAATGAAGGATGAATTTGTCATTTAATGGAAATTTTTAAATGTTAAGGTTATAAAGAAAATTCTCCCTGGGTGATGTCCACAAATGCAAGGTGCCACTGCATTGGAGGCTACACAGAAGCCCTTATGAGTTAAGATCCAGACAAAGAGCCTTTACACATAGAAAGAGGTTGAAACTGGCCAAGGGTGATAGTCATTCAGATAAGGATTCCTTTCAGGATTCAGAGATTCCACCTCTTAATTAACAAAAGATCCCTTTCTCTGACTGCCACCTCCAGCCTTAATTATGCAGGAAGCTAGTTGATAGGGTAAATAAGTAGAAAAAAATCCCACAAGTTTAGCCAATGAACGCCCCCTTCTGGCCATCCAGCTAATTGCAGCTCCTAATAATTCCCAGAGGGTGGGCTCTGTTCCTGGGAGGAACAAAAGAAAGGTATAAAGGTAAATATTTGACAACTGTTTCATTGCAATCTGTACTTAAGATCTCAAATAAACGATGCCTCTTTTCCAAGCGACTTGCCCTGTGTGTTCTTTGTCTGACCTGGTTTAGTTCTGAATCCAGAATTTTTTTCTAACAGGATCAAACTCTCCATAAAACTAAATCTAAACTCTACTGTTATGCCAGGTGCAGCTCAAAAATTGGAGTAAATCTAGTTTAGTCTAGCTGCTCTTGTATTTCTGTAGACAGCCAATTTGTCAGAGTGGACAAAGAGGCAAACAACTAGCAGAGCACATCCATGGACACCAACTGGCGGTCAGAAGAATTGGCCATCAGCAGGTACATAGACATAAACAACATCTACACACCATTCAAAAGAGATAATCAACAAGCCAAAAAGGGAACAAAGGATCACAAGGATCGGGATTCCTTGTGCACAGTCACTCACGCCCTCGTCACCTCTCGCCTTGACTACTGCAACGCTCTCTACATGGGGCTCCCCTTGAAGAGCACCCGGAGCCTCCAGCTGGTCCAGAATGCAGCAGCGCGGGTAGTGATGGGAGCAACATGGCGCTCCCATGTAACATCGCTCCTGCGCGAGCTGCACTGGCTCCCGGTGGTCTTCCGGGTGCGCTTCAAGGTGTTGGTTATCACCTTTAAAGCGCTCCATGGCATAGGGCCTAGCTATCTCCGAGACCGCCTGCTGCTACCGACGACCTCCCATCGACCCGTGTGCTCCCACAGAGAGGGCCTCCTCAGGGTGCCATCAGCCAAACAATGTAGGCTGGTGGCCCCCAGGGGGAGGGCCTTCTCTGTGGGGGCTCCCACCCTCTGGAATCAGTTGCCCCCGGAGATAAGAAGAATCCATGACCTCAATGCCTTCCGTCGTTCCCTGAAAACCTATCTTTTTCAGCAAGCCGGGTTGGCTTAGAAGAAATTTTTAAATTCTTTTAATTAGTTTGTGATTCTTAACTTTCGGGCCAAAATTTATATATATTTTTAAATGTTTTAATATTTGTATTCTATGTTTTTTATCTTGGCTGTACACCGCCCTGAGTCCTCAGGGAGAAGGGTGGTATATAAATTGGAAATTAAATTAAATTAAAAAAGACCAAACACCTCCTCACCAGCAATCAACACCCAGATAAGCAGCAGTTAACACCAAGATTAACATTAGACGTGCAATCAAGAAGCAAACAATACTTCAAACAGACTAAGAATAAACACCCAATCAAGGAAATACCAAGACTCTCATCAACACTGACAGGGCAAGTCACTAGTATATAAACTGAGAGCAAACCCCACTCCCTTCTAGCACTGATGAAGTCACCTAGTTTGGTAACAGAGATATTGACTGGTGGACATACACACAAATCCAATCTAAATATAAAGAAGATACAAAAACATATGTAATACAAAGAGAACAACATGAATTAGATAAAATTATGAGAAGATGAGAATTATGACAGATGAGAAGCTAATTAGTAAGATGTATAAATTTTTATTGCAATACAAAATGGAAGAGGAGATAGTGAAAGACACAATGATTAAATGGGCACAGAACTTTAATTATACAATAGATTTGGAGAGATGGGAAACAATGTGGCAAGTAAATTCAAAACTAACATTATCTGTGGCATACAAGGAAAATCAGCTGAAGATGTTTTATAGATGGCATCTTCCACCAAGACTTGCAAAGATATTCCCAAATAATACCTCAACGTGTTGGAAGTGTAAGAAAACTCATGGAACATATTACCATCTATGGTGGACGTACCCGGCGGCAAAAAAAAATTTGGACAAATATAAAGAAATGGCTAGAAAAAATAATAGAACAACCAATTGAAAGAAAGCCAGAAACATTCTTATTAGGAATATTCACGAGAACATACACCAAAGAAATAAAAATCTGATTCTGCATATCATAACAGCTGCACGAATAACATATGCACAAAATTGGAAACAGGAAAAGACACCAAAAGATGAAGAAGTGAAAGAAAAAGTTTTAGAATGTGCAGAGATGGACAAATTAACAAAAGAAATTAAAGAAAAATTTGGAACAAATGGTATGAATGGCTTGGGACTAGAAATAAAGAACAATAAATACAGGGGAGAATTTAAGAATGTAAAATATGTATATCTATATAAATAAAAATGTAAATGTTCGTTTGTTCAAAATCTTAAATCTCTGAAAGTTCTTCACCGATTGCTTTGAAATTTTGACACAATGTTGCATTCGAATACGCGCGTGTTTCTATATACCTATATTATATAGATGTCACACCTGTGACAGGTAAAAATGGTAAAAACATGCTTTTTTGAAAAATAGCGCCATTTGTTGGACGTAAAAGCAACGCTATACTAAATATTTTATCATTCCATTTCAATGTTTCCGATTTATGATCCATTTACGATTTCCAAATTTCCAATTTTATGATTCTATTTCAATGTTTCCGATTGCATTGTTAAATTGAATTTTCATAGATTTTGATTTATTTTCATTTTGATTTAATTTAATTATTTTGTGCAACATTGCGTTGGAATTGAGCTGTGTTGTATCCCTCTGTAGCTCAGGTCAGGCCTACTTTACCTCCATCTCACCAGTCTTTTCACTCAGTCAATTGGATTCAGAACTGAGTTGCCTTTCTCTATGTTTCTTTTTGGACTTTAACATTGCAGCATCACAATGGCAGGCGCGAGCCTGGTCTTTTCCCCCTCAGTGCCGCCGCCACCAAGCCCACAAGCAAAATGGCGGGAAATGTCAACCGCTGTGAAGTGTCCTCCTGACTAACGGAGTATGCCGTACCTTTGGCAGGGACCCCAATGCTGCCTGTGGTGCGGAGAGCTGTGAAGGTGAAGGCGGTTATACCGGCAAGCCAGGAAACCAGCTCTTACGCCCACGGCAAAGTATCCTTGGAGGCGTCCGAAGACAAACCTCCGGATGGCTGCTGGATTCAAATTATTTGTCGGCAGCCAGCATCCCGGAGCCCCAGGAACACAAACTCACTGACGGCAGCCCGGGCGGAGGCCTCCGCCAATCTCAAGACGTGCAGCTCTCCCAATACAAACACCAAATAGTAAAAGTCCAAGAAAGCAATTCATTAAGTGACGTTAAAGTCCAAAAAGAAACGTACAGAAAGGCAACCCAGGTCTGAATCCAATCAACTGAGTGAAAAGACTGGGGGGACAGAGGCAAAGTAGGAGTTACCTAAGCTACAGAGGGAAATTATTGGCACTCGGTCAAAAAATATTGTATACCCACAAGACTGAGCCACAGCAACACGTGGCCGGGTACAGCTAGTAACAAATATATAGAAATGTATAAAATTAAGGTTATCAGTGTTAGAAAATACAGTGTAACCAAAGAAAAAGGGACAATGAAGAAAATGAAACAGTAAGAGAGATACAGGGGAAAGGTACAAAACGGAAAGAAGACCACCAAGAAACACTGGTTAAAAAGAGGTCATATTGTGTTATAATAAAATATTAAAAATAAAAAAATAAAAAAAGAAGAAGCAAACAATACTTCAAACAGATTAACAATAAACAACCTGACTAAGGAAATACCAAGACCACTCCCACCAGCACTGACAAGGCAAGTTGAGAGCAAACCCCACTCCCTTCTAGCACTGATTATGTCACCTAGTACGGTAATGAAATGTCTACAAGTAAACATCAAAGCTCAAAGAGTACTAAGGACCCCACAGTCGTCATTGTCTTCCTCCTCCTCCTCCTCCTCCTCCTCATCATCATCATCATCCTCTTCCTCCTCTCCATAAAGCCCACTCCCTTCTAGCACTGATTATGTCACCTAGTACGGTAATGAAAGGTCTACAAGTAAACATCAAAACTCAAAGAGTACTAAGGACCCCACAGTTGTCATTGCCTTCCTCCTCCTCATCATCATCATCATCATCATCCTCTTCCTCCTGTCCATAAACCCCACTCCCTTCTAGCACTGATTATGTCACCTAGTACGGTAATGAAAGGTCTACAAGTAAACATCAAAGCTCAAAGAGTACTAAGGACCCCACAGTTGTCATTGCCTTCCTCCTCCTCCTCATCATCATCATCCTCTTCCTCCTGTCCACAAACCCCACTCCCTTCTAGCACGGATGATGTCACCTAGAATGGTCATGAAATGTCTGCCAGAAAACAACCAAGCTCAGAGAGCCCCAAACCCCCCTCAGTTCCATGCTAAATCAAATATCCAACTTCACCTTCGTTCTCAAGTCCATCTCTGTGGATTAGAACAAGAGACAGAAACATGTTTTTCCTTTTCTGGTATGCTAAACAAATCTAGTAATAATTAGGTAGGACAATTGCTCTTCTTTGCAATTATCCGTGGAACTGCCATTCTTATTCCCTGTGGGTTTCTATTCACAAAAATCTTCCCAGATAAAATCTGCTTTTAAAAAATATGCCTGGAGTTCCCCAGGTGGGGTGGCAGGATATGTGCCACCTCACCTTGTCTTGCAAAGAGCTCACTCCTGGGTTGGATGAGACTTAGCTGGCCTTAGCTTTGTCTTCGGTCACAGCCCAAACACTTATAAGGAGAAGGATGGTTGATATAAATTTTGCCACAAAGCCATCCAGGTGGAACGACCTGCCTCTGTTGTGCTAAAGCTC
The DNA here is from genome assembly GCF_029215685.1 of Pituophis catenifer annectens. Taxonomy (NCBI): domain Eukaryota; kingdom Metazoa; phylum Chordata; class Lepidosauria; order Squamata; family Colubridae; genus Pituophis; species Pituophis catenifer. The sequence continues at coordinate 345,887,644 of NW_027256881.1, read as the reverse complement.
TGTTGAGATTTCAAGTGCTACCTGCAGTTTACCTTCTGCACAAACCTAGATTTCTGATCTAGGAGGGAAGGTGAGAAGAATGATTGGGTTGCCTCTCCTCCTCCTGCTGCTGCTCTTTTGGCTCCTGCCTCCAACTTCTTCCAAGAGGATGCAAAGTGTTTGTGTGTTGACAAGGTCTTTGGAGATTCCAGAGGACTATTGCAGGTCTGGAGATCTCATTATTGGTGGGAATTTGCCCCTGGCAACCCCTGCTTTTTCCCCCAACAACCTACGCTTTCAGGAAGACCCATTCCAATGTCCTTTGAGAACTATGTAAGTTTTACCTGGAGGGGGAAAATGTAGATAAATACTTGGGGTTTTTTGGATTCAGGGACCCTTTTAGAAAGACTGGTCCTTGTGAGGTTTGCAATGTCCTAGTGCAGATTTCTCATTCTTTTCTTTACCACTTAATTCCCTTAAATACATTTTGTGGCCATGGACCCCCCCAAGCTCCCGCGGCGTCTATGTTGAAAACCACTGTCCTAGTGTAAATCTTTGTGCCCTTTTCAATTTAAAAAAAAAAACCAAGCTCATAGAAAAAGGCTTGAATTCTTATTCTTCCTGATGAAAATAAGGAAAGTGAGGAAGCATAAAAAGTGAGGAGGGACGACACTGTTGCAATATTTTCAGGATCAGACTCAATAAAGATAATAAGAATTAGAGATTTAAATATATTTCTCTTTAATAATAATAGGCATTCTATATTCGCTGAATATTCAAGATAGAAGCAAAGAAAATGGTGAGGGTGGCTCCTTATATATACAAGGGGTGGAGCCAGGAATGGGAGTGGTAAATTATGAATACATTAAAATCCAAAGAATAAGTTAACCCCTGATGTCCCATATATACATTATTTACACAATAGAGAATAAGGCATTTACATCTGACAAATCCCCCTCTAAATGCCGGTTCGCTATACAACACCAATTACATTCAGATTCAGGACAATATAATACATACAATTTAGAAGTTAAATATTTGTGCTGTTTAGAAGGTAAAGGCTTCGTTAATATGTCAGCTAATTGTTCAGAAGTATCACAATGTATTGCTTTGATGAATCCATCTTGAGATAATTGTCTCACGTGCTTAAATTTTATATCAATATGCCTGGACCTTTGTCCAATGGCATCGGATCTGGATATTTCAATGGCTGCTTTATTATCTTCATGCACAACAAAAGGTAATGCAGGTTTTTTCCAAACATCTGAGATCAAGTCATTGAACCATACAAGGTTATTTGCAGCTTTGGATAAACAAACATATTCCGCTTCTGTGGTTGAAGTGGCTACCAGTTCTTGTTTACCAGTGTACCAGTAAACTGGACAATCATTCAATAGAAAAATATAACCAGAAGTACTCTTTCTGCATGATGTATCACCAGCCCAATCTGCATCCGCATAACAGGTAATTTTTGGTTCTTTGTCATTATTAGGTTCTAATACTAAACAAAAATCTAATGTACTTTTCAAATATCTTAGAATTCTTTTGACAGCTTCCCAATGATACATGGTTGGTTTGCTAACATATCTTGACAATAAATTGAGAGGTAATGCAATATCTGGTCTGGTCCAATTAGATATATAAAGGAGTGAGCCTATAACTGATCTGTAAAATGTATTATCTTTAAATTCAGGGGAAGACTCATCAGTGTTTCTAAGGAAATCAGTTTGCATAGGAGTGTCACAGGTTTTGGCATTGTTTAAATTACATTTGTTTAGAAGTTCAATGATCTTATCTTTCTGAGTAAGTTTGAATCCCCTTCTAGTTTTGTTAATTTGTACACCAAGGTATTTATTCACTTTACCTAGAGATTTCAACGAGAAATGTTCGTTTAACTTATTTACAAAGATTTCTCTGCTCTCTTTGTGTTTTCCTATATATAAAATATCATCCACATAAATTAATACAAATTCAACGTGATCATCACTCTTTTTTACAAAGAAACAGTTATCAGCAGTGGTAGCGTTGAAATCCATGGTCTTTAGTACTTTTACCAAGCAATCGTACCATCTCTTGCCAGATTGCTTTAATCCGTATAGACTCTTGTTTAATAACCAAATTTCATTCTTATTAGTGTATTGACTATGTGGTGCTCTTACATATATTTCCTTATCTAGTTTTGCGTGTAAATACGCAGTCTGTATGTCATATTGAAATACGTCCAGATTGAGTGCAGATGCTACTACTAGAGCTGTTTTAACACTCTCTGTCCTCACCGTGGGGGAGTATGTGTCAGTATAATCTTCTGGATATTTTTGTGCATAACCTTGTGCAACTAGTCTAGCCTTGTATAAAGTATTGCCTCCTTCTAGGTTCTTAATTTTATAAATCCACCTGGTACCTATAATTGTTTTATCCTTAGGTGCGATCGTAGGAGTGAATACATTTAATCCTTGCAAACTTTCCATCTCTTTTTTCATAGCTAGTTCCCATTTTTCTCTTTCTTCACGAGGGAGTTTTAATACTTCCTCATATGTATTAGGTGTTATTTGTTCTCCATTCATATGCATTATGTAATCTTTGTATTTACTTGGTATTTGATTTCTATTGTTTCTAATAGCTCTTTCAGGTTTGCTATGGTTGTCGTGCAAATATCTAGCTTCCTTTTTTGTTAATGTGTCTGTCTTTATTTTATGCTGACTATTTGTCCAAGTTTTGGTTTTGTTCTTATTTTTGTTAATGTTTTGATTTTCTATTGTCCCTTCCTCGCAAGATATCGCATCTTTGCATTTATTTGGAAATATTTCATTAAGGTGCAGTTTAGACCAATTGGCCTGCTCATGAAACACAGCTGTTCTGGAGACTATAAATTTGTTATTATTATCAATGAATCTGTACCCTTTGGTTCCAGTTTCATATCCCATAAATCTTAATCTTCTGGATACGTTTTCTCCCTTTCTCCTCAACTGCTTAGGTATGTGCACATCTGCAGTGACTCCAAATATGTGCATGTGTGCTAATTTAGGTTTCCTATTGTACATCACCTCATACGGTGTCTTATTCACAATACTGGACCAGGTTCTATTTTGAGTGTAATTTGAATAATGTAGGGCTTCTGACCAGAATTGTTTGCCTAAACCAGCATCCTCTAATGTGCATCTAATCATGGTTTGTAGTGTGGAATTCTTTCTCTCTACAATCCCGTTTTGAAACGCAGAAAATGGATTGGACGTGAAATGTAGCATTCCCCTATCCTTTAACCATTGGGAGAATTCTTTAGACATGAATTCACATCCCCTGTCTGTCATAATTTGTTTTATTCTGATATTATGTTGTGTTTCTATGCGTTTGTAGAATTCCTTAAATTTCTGAAAGGTTTCATCCTTGTGCTTTAATGTGTAAACAAAACCATAGCGACTATAATCATCCACTATTGTTAGAAAGTAACGTTTTCTATAGGTAATTGATGGAGTTAATGGACCAACTAAATCCATATGTACTAAGTCAAAAATATTGTTAGTTGATCTGTTAGATTTTTTTGGTCTGGGACTGGTTTTTAGTTTGGTGGATTTACATACTGAGCATTCCAAATAATTTTCACAATTTTTTATTTTGACACCTTCTGCGTGTTCAGTCATTTTTTGAACTACAGGAAAGCTTGCATGTCCTAACTTCCTATGTAAGATGTGAGCACACTCATCATGAATTGGTTTACCTATTTTTGGTTTCTTCTCATTGTGTGTATTTTTGTGATCATGAGGTATTTTACATTCATCATTGTCACTGTTACTAACATTTTCATCATCTGCTTCAATACAATCTTCCATATTTGAATCAATGTTATGTAACCATCTTTCTTTCGTTATCAGATAGGGTAGACCTCCTTTTATCATCACAGTGCCTATATTTGTTTTGTCCTTCTCTAAAGTTGCTTTCCCCTTTGAGAAAACTATATTGATGTCAGAATCTCTGCTTAGTTTTATAGCACTTAGTATGTTATGAGGTATTTCTGGGATTAATAATACCCCCTCTATTTTACCTAAACCAGGCAAGGTCACATTTCCTCTGCCTAATACTTGAACCTTTTCTTGATTAGCTACCTTTATCACAAACTTATCTTCTGTAAATGAAGATAATATACTTTTGTTGTTAGTGGTGTGATTGGTTGCACCAGAATCAATAAGCCAATTATTGTTCTCATTTTGTTGTGTTTTGGTGTTTTCTTGTTTGTTTAGTCCATTTAGTGACCCAGATTTTCTCTCTTTTGAATTTTCTCTACCCCCTCTACTTTCTCTGTAATTTGGTGGGCTTCTATATTTGTGTCTATCTGTGGAAGACTGTCTATAATTGTATTTGCTCCTATATTCTGGCCTATGTCTCTCCCTTGAGACTTTGGGACAGTCTCTTCTACTGTGTTCCCTGGACCCACAATTGTGGCATCTAAAGGCTTCATTATATTTTTCTTGGAAAGCTACTTTCCTAAAAGATTTGTGTTCTGTTTGATTACTGGAACGATTTTTTCTTGAATTGTCTTCTGCTATCAATTTGTTAGATAGACTTTCTATGGTTAAATATCCTAAATTAATAGTATCTAAGTGTGACATAAAGCTATCCCATGATGGATCAAGTGAATTGATAATAACACTTTTCATTGTTTGATCTGAAATCACTTCCCCCCTCAATTGCAGCTCAGCTCTTATTTTGTTTAGAGATATCAAATGCTCACTTATAGAAACCCCTGGTTTCACTCTAGAAGAAAAGAAATCCTTAGACATTCTTGTAGTTGTAGCTACGCTATCGCTGTGAAATAGATTAAACATGCATTGAATTATTTCTGACACAGTTAGGTTTGATTTGATGCTATGATACATTGCAGGAGATACGCTAGATATTATTATGAAAAATGCTCTATGATGTAAACAATCTATTTTTAAAGTCCAAGGTCTTCTTGGAGGACTAGTTATAAAGAATAGTAAATTTTCTTTCATAAAGACAACCTGAAGCTGTTGATACCACTCTTGTAAATTAATGCCATCAATTCTAAGTTTTGGGAAGTCACTGGGTAAGTTCCCCACATTATTTTGTCCATTACTTACAACCTGAGGCAGTCCGTGGTCTCGCAAGTGCAGGAAATTACAGAACGGCATGGGGATGCTCGCAACGAGTCTGCGCGGTTCTCTGGCCAGTTCAAGTCTTTCGGGGCCGTCTACGTAGCTTTGCACATGCGCGTTGCTCATTTCTTCCTTGGCGTCGTCGTGGAAGGTTCTCTCCATTTCAGCTCTCTCGTTCCGCTCCTCTTCAGATGAGTCGGTCTCTGGTTCGGTTTTAAGGGTTCTGGTGGTGGCGACAGCTCTTCTCTTTCTTTCGTGTGCATTGGCACTTGATCCGGTCTGCGGTGTAGGACGGAATCGGCATGGCTCTCTGGGCTCAGGTGTCGTCGCCTTCGAAGTCAGGATGGGAGCGTGCAGGTCTCGAGTTGTCGGTTTGATCTCTTGCTTCTTCGTTGGTGCCTTGGAAATTTTCAATCTTGGCCCAAAAGCAGCAAAAAGCGTTTTCATTGCTGACTTTACTTGAGACTTTGTTAAATCGTCTTCACTTTCTGATTCTGGTTCTTCTGAAGAGTTTGAGTCTTCTTTTTCACTTTCGTCGTCTGATAGCGTTTTTCGCGCCAGAAATTTTGAACTGAGCGTTTTGATTGGCTCTGCTCCATTCTCTTTTGAAGTTCGTTGAAACCAAGATGGCTGCCATTCAAAATTTCGCGCGGGATCACATCTTTTCTTTTTTACAACGACTTTCTCAGTATTCATTTCACTCACAGTTTTTTGATCTTTGGGTTTTTCTTTAACGACGTTTTTCTCTCTCGCTGCTCCGTTGTTCTTCAGCATTTCTTGGAGGTTCGCGATGAGGCTTTCATCGTTCTTCTGGCTTTTTAGTATCTTCAATATCTCTGACCTGAGTTCGTTATTTTCTATTTCGGTTTCTTCCTGGTCATTATTTTCATTTATCAGTTCTTCTTCTTCAGTGGTGTATTCTTCGGATTCTCTCGAAATCGCGTTAGTGGATTCGTTGATCATCTCTTGTTCAGTTTCTATTTCCTTGCTGTAGGCCCTGGTGTTGGGCCTATCTTTCTTAGACATTTTTAATTATTTATTGAGTCAATTAACCATCCTCTGCTACCAGCTTGTTGCAATATTTTCAGGATCAGACTCAATAAAGATAATAAGAATTAGAGATTTAAATATATTTCTCTTTAATAATAATAGGCATTCTATATTCGCTGAATATTCAAGATAGAAGCAAAGAAAATGGTGAGGGTGGCTCCTTATATATACAAGGGGTGGAGCCAGGAATGGGAGTGGTAAATTATGAATACATTAAAATCCAAAGAATAAGTTAACCCCTGATGTCCCATATATACATTATTTACACAATAGAGAATAAGGCATTTACATCTGACAGACACGTTAAAAATAGTGCTCGCCTCCTTAAGATGTTGACGTACAATGTGGACACTCAAAGAGAAGCTCAATCATTTTCCACTGTGGAGAACTGTAGAAACACCACAACTCAGTCAATCAATCAATCGGAATAGAGCTGGAAGGGATCTTGGAGATCTTCTAGTCCAATCCCCTGCTCAAGCAGGAGACCGTATACAATTTGAGACAACTTCCAGTGATGGAGCACCCATAACTTCTGGAGGCAAATCATTCCACTGGTTAATTGGCCTCCCTGTTAATTCCAGGTTGCCTCTCTCCTTGATTAGTTTTCATCCGTTGCTTCTTGTTCTGCCTTCAGGTGCTTTGAAAAATAAGTTGATCTCCTCTTCTTTGTGGCAGCCCCTCAAATACAGGAATATTGCTCTCATGTCCGCCCTAGTCTTTCTATTCTCTATACTCAGTTCTTGCAACTGTTTATTAGCAGTGCTCAACAACAGTTTGTCCTTCAGGAAATCGATGCTGTGTCCCACACTGCATTCTTTTCTTCTTCTTCTTTTTCCGAAAAAGTTTTTATTTATATTTCTCATAAATATATTTACATGTACACCATTTTTCATTCATCTTATCTTTTAACTTTCATTTTTAATTTTTAATTATTCGGGGCTGCTCTTTTACCATTTACCCTTCTTTATTTTGCCACAACCTTTCTTCTTCTCCTCCCCTTCTCTTCCTTCGTCTGTCTCCTCCTACTTTCTTCGTTCTTCCTCTCCTTCTCTTTCCTACTTCCCCTTTCCTTCCCCCACTCCTCTCTTCTTCCCCCTTTCTAACCTTCTCTCCTACTCCTCTTTCCCCTCCCTTTTCTTCCTCTCCTTTTCCCTTTCTTCTCTCTCTCCCTCTCCTCTCTTCTCCCTTCCTCTCTCTCTCTACTCCTTCCCCTCTCTCTGTGGTTTCCCTTTTCAGTTCAATCTAGAATGGTATTCAAGCAGCCCCGATTTCCTAATTATCTCTATTCTCATTTCTCATTTCAATTTCTTATTTGATTAATAATTATATCTATTTCATCATTTGTGTACATTTTTATAATAAAAATTATACACTGCATTCTTGTGCTCAGTAATGGTTAGGAGATCTGAAGAAGATGCTCCAAGAGAGGACCAGATTGATTAGGAAGAAAGAGGCAAAGAGCAAAGTGAAGATTGGAGTAACAATAGAGGGGAATAAAATGGTCTACAAGATGGAGAGGCTTTTCTCCTTTCTCACAAAGCCATCCAAATTTAATCAAGGAACAACCTTTGAAAAAGAAAACAATGAAATTTGGAAATTACAGCTCCAAAGAACACCAAAAAAGACAAAGCAAACTCAACCAGCACATATAAGTTTTCCTGTAATGTTCTCCAATGTTTTTCTCACTATAGAGTCATGCCCAAGAAATACCAACAGATCTTGGCCTTGGTGTTTGCAGTCACAGAGGTCAACAAGGATGTGGTTCTCCTCCCCAACATCACCCTTGGCTTCCACATCTATGACAATCACCAGATTGAGAGGGAGATTTCCTCAATCAGCCTCTCCCTGCTCTCCACACGAGGCCAAATGGTTCCAAGTTATCAATGTGACAGGCAGGACACCCTGCTCTCTGTCGTTGGAGGTCTCAACTCCAAATCCTCAAGGCAAATGACCTCCATCTTCAGCATCTTCAAGGTCCCACAGGTAAGGGAGCTCCTTCAGATGCAGTTATGGAATAGACAAACAACACAAACACACATAGAATCCAACAATGAAACCAAATGTGTTTTGGGGGGACATACAAGGAGAAGGTGATTTAGAAAACGAATGCGATTGTCAAGGGTGAAACTTTGGCAGCTACATGCCTCTTCGTTTCAACTTGCCATTAGAGTAAGGGAAGGGAGAGGTGTTGCTTTCGAATGGGTTAGCTGGAGAAATGGAACTTCTACGGTTCCACTGAAGACTGTGAGAGCCTGGAAACTTTTCAAGGACATCCTAACAGGTGTAACATTGAAGCAGATGATTCCCATAACAAAGACAACTTGTTTACATGGATTACATGAGAGCCTGGGAGTTTGGCTGGGAAAATCATTGTTTAGTACTATGGTGTCCTGGTTTTGGTAGAGTTGGTTTTGCCTTGACATTACCATGCATATGTATTCAATAAACAGTAAGCTTTATGGAAATGAAATGATCCTGGAGTTTTTTTTTTGTTTTTTTTTTTTAATTTGATTTATATGCCGCCCTTCTCCGGAGACTCAGGGCGGCTTACAATGCTTTAAGCAATAGCCTTCATTCTTTTGTATATTTTATACAAAGTCAGCTTATTGCCCCCACAAACTGGGTCCTCATTTCACCTACCTTAGAAAGGATGGAAGGCTGAGTCAACCTTGAGCCTTGGAGAGATTCGAACCAGCAGAAATTGCAGGCAGCTGTGTTAATAACAGGGTGCACTAAACCCTTGTACTATCAAGGAGTTTTATTCGGATGCTCGAGCTGGATGCTGACAGCTATATTTTATGTGTCAAATAACCCCAATGAGATATATAGTAAGATAATTCTGACATGCTGTATTCACTAAAAGAAATTCCTTCCTGACTTATTCTTCAAAAAATGTTTCCACCTTTCTGGTGCAGTTTATTCTCTCTATCAGATTGATGGTTTGTTGTCTTGTCTTCTGACATGTTTAACATGCAGAATATGTTAAACGGTGGCTCTTCCAAAGAAGAGAAGACGTTTAAGCTTGCCACTCACAATGAGTTAATCTGATTGGAGGGGGAGTCAACCACACAATTGGGATCCCTACAGTCACCGTAAAATTTGCTTTGACTTTGAAAGATGAATTTCACTTTCTCCAGCTCGGTGTTGGCTTTGAGTTCTCTCAAGGAGAGAGAAGAGTTTATCCTTCCTTCTTCCGGATTAATCCCAAGGAATCTCCTCAGTATGTGGGTTTAGTCCAGCTCCTCCTGCATTTCCGGTGGAACTGGGTGGGTCTTCTGGCCCTTGAAGATGACAATGGAGAACGTTTCGTCTCAATTCTGACACCAATGCTCCAGGAGAAGGAGATCTGCCTGGCCTTCACTGGAATGATGAAATCTGATTTTCTTGTCACTACAACATCGAAATTACTTCATATTTTCAAAACCTGGTCTGAAGCTGAAGTGATTATTCTCTTTGGCGACTCCAGTAGTATTACAAATGTAATGGCGATAATGAATGCTCACAAACAATTGACAAAGACATCATTTTGTAAAGTCTGGGTCTTAACTTCCCATTGGAAAGTTAGTATGATGGGATCTGAAGACATATTGAAAGGTATTAATCCCTTCCATGGGTCTCTGCATTTTAGGGACCACACCGGGGATGTCTCTGAATTCAGCCACTTCCTCTTGTCCTTAGACCCCTTGAACCCCCAAGGAGATGTCTTTCTCCCTCCATGGTGGGAATTTGTCTTTGGCTGCAAGATCCATAAATCAGGAAAGATCCTTCCAAGGGGGAAAAAACAATGTACAGGAAAGGAGAATTTGCAGAATCTGCCACCTTATGTTTTTGAAACAAGCATGACAGGTGAAAGTTACAATATCTACAATGCCATTTATGCTCTGGCACACGCATTGCATGCAATGTATGGATCAGGAGCGCGACCAGCCATGAGGAGGCTTGGAAAGAGGATCTCAAATGTCCAGTCATGGCAGGTAATTTCTCTAACTCCAAAGATCCTTCCCATATACATTCTTCCCATATACCAAGTCGTTCCATTGATTTAATTGTCCTCGCTGTCAGGAAATTCTTCCTTAATTCTAGATTGGATCTCTCCTTGATTCCTTTCCATCCATTGTTTCTTGTCCTGCCTTTGGGTGCTTTGGAGAATAGGTTGATCCCCTCTTCTTTGGGGCAGCCCCTTAGACATTGGAGGCAGCCCCTCAGAGTGTTCTGCATCGAAGGCTAAATGTTGGACCTCTTTGGAAAGTGGATGTGGAAATACACTTCCAGAAATTGGAGAAATTGGCTGAGAGCCACACAGGACAGGTTAGAATAGACTTAGAATAACTGCATTGTCACTCTAAATGTACACTCATCGGCACACATTAAAATGAAATTTCGTTGCATACAGCTCTCAAAGGGCCACCACCTGAAATATACATTACATAAATATGAGAAAAATACAAATAAATAAATGAATGAATGAATGAATCAATCAATCAATCAATCAATCAATATGCATAAACCCACATCAGTAGTGGGATCCACTTTCCTTTGTTACTGGTTCGGAATTGTGAGCACTTGTGTGCGCGCTTGCTTTGCTCGCGTGGGGCGCTTCTGCGCATGCGCAGAGTGTCTGTAATGACGTCCGGGTGGGCGGGCAGACCCTCCCACCGCCGCACACTACCAGTTCGCTCAAACTGGGGCAAACCAGTAGAAACCCACCACTGACGCACTTATATTATATGACACAGAGAAACAACACAGTCTTCCTTCCACATGTTCTGTCCCCATCCCACACGCACACACACCAACAGACATCCAAGAGTTAAAAACCAAACCAGCCGACAAAATCCTTTTCCTTATGATAACGGAACTTGGCAGCAACCTAGTGGCTGCCTGCCAAGAGTTTATTACTCACGAAGGGAAGAGATAACTTCTCTCCGCTTCTGGTACATCAAAGTAAAATATTCAATAATTACAGAGTAACTTAAGTCCAAGTATAATCCAGCAAAGCCTATAGCAAAAGTCCGGCAATGCAGAATGGCGTGGAAGCTTTCAGCTTTGTTCGTCACAAGGTTTGACTGGCCACCACGCTCCCTTTTATACCCTGTGGGGTGTGGTCCAGTGATTCAGCCTAATCTCAGGCATGCCTTTTCTTCTGTTGCACGCGCTTATCTCTGCAACACTGGCGTGGATCCAGCCAAGACTCATTACTCTCATCACTGTCCACTTGTGGCTGCGTGGAGGTGCTTGCCCCCGGCCCTATCTCTTGCTCTTCGGTGGACACCGAAGGCATTGCCAAAGAGGAGGGTCCTGGAGAGGGAGGCCTTGCCAACTCCTCTCCTTCACTCTCGGAGTCCTCTCCTGCCGATGACACAGGCTCAGATAACGGAGCCACAACACCACATGATTACAAGCTAGAGAATGTTGGTGGAATTTTATATACCGGTAGTTTTGTTAGAAATGATTAAATCAATTCTAAAATGCAGTTCCCATTTACAAGACTTGGAGCCAAAGGCAACATTTAAAAAAATGCACAGGGTCAATTTATCACAGGAACAAAAGCACATAATGAAATTTAGAGTTTGGCAGTAAAATATTTCTGGGATGATTGTGGTAAAACTAAATGTAAATCCCCAATGAAAAAGAGAAACTTTTGTAGTCCTGGAGAAAGTGAAATATGTGGTGTCACTCCTGATTAACCAAAGCTCCATCAATGGAACATGTCTACCGTATTTTTCGGAGTATAAAATGCCCGGATTATAAAACGCACCTACCTTTTTTGTGGGAGGAAAACAAGAAAAAAAAATCTGCCTCTGCCTCCCAGCAATTTGCCTCCTTGCAGCAAACAGCAAACAGCCTGTTTCAGTTTCATTTTCAGCACAGTCTGATTAGCACAAGAAAAAAAAATCTGCCTCTGCCTCCCAGCAATTTGCCTCCTTGCAGCAAACAGCCCGTTTCAGCTTCAGCTTCAGCACAGCCTGATTAGCACAAGCAGCTGATTGTCGGTTGGATTGGCCTCCCAAAGATCACCTGTTTCAGACTGCAGGGATTGCCATAGTTTATTGCCACCTCCGTGGATCCCATTTTCTGGGGGACTGGCGGATGGGCAAGGCTTACATTCGGTGTATAAAATACACCCAAATTTTCACCCTCTTTTGGGGATGTGAGTGTGTTTTATACTCTAAAAAATATGGTAGTTTCTCAGACATACCTCCATGCCTCCTAAGATAATGGCCAACGAAGAGTGGTAGAAGCCATGATGTCTCATCTATGGCTCTCAGCCAATTGCTCCAATTTCTGAAGGTGTATTTTTTTTTCAGATTCTTTACTATTTGAAGAACGTCCAATTTAACAACAGCGCTGGAGATAAAATCTCCTTTTCAGAAAACGGACTCGGTTCTCCTCGCTTTGATCTTCTCAACTGGATTTTCCTCCCCAATCACTCTTTTGTCTCCACGAAAGTTGGGCAAATACATCCCAGGGCTTCCCAAGGACAGGATTTCACCATTAATTCAGACGCAATCATCTGGGCCACAAAGGTGAGACGCAAGGAAATGTCATAACTTCAGGGAAAGAATCATTCTCTCCTGGAAATGCAGAGCATCCTTCCAATTTGGAAATTGATTGATTTGAGTCCAAAAGTAGAGCAGTCAGTTGGTGAAAAAAATTGCTTTGCATGTAACACACGTGAGGTCTGATTTGTGTCAATCCACAAAGGGTTGTGGATTGAGAAGAACCTCTGCTTGAAAACCCAGGATGCAATTAGAGCAGGCAACAATGATCATCATGGACCATTCCCGTTCAGTTGGATCCTTTGTTTTAGACAAGCTGTAGCTCAATGTCACAAGCCTTCCTTTGCATGCCAAGATCCCAGTTCCATTCTCCATCATCCACTGATGGGTTGGGACTGCCACTGGCCTGAATCTCCCAAGAACTGTTCCTTGTTTCTGGTAGACAGGGGTGAACCATTATTTTTTAAGGTGTTCCTAACATAGAAATAGGAATCATCATCTTCTTTTAATGACCCCATCATCAGGGGTGAAATGCTCCCAGTTCGGACCGGATCGCACGATCCGTTAGCGATGGCAGCGGGTGGTTCAGAGAACCAGTAGCAAAACTCCCTGCGGCCCACCCTCCATGCCCAGCTGAGCCGTGCTATCATCAGAGGGGTTTTTTTATTTTTCAAAGCATTTTTTCTACAACCTCTTTGGCCGAAAAAATGCCTTTAAAAATTAAAAAAAAGCTTCTGATGATTGCGCGGCTCAGCTGGGATCATCAGAGGCTTTTAAAAGCATTTTTTTCTGCAACCTCTTCATCCAAAGAGGCTGTAGAAAAAAATGATTTTAAAAACCTCTGATGATCCCAGCTGAGTTTCCTGATCGTCAGACACTTTTAAAAGCATTTTTTTCTGCAACCTCTTTGGATGAAGAGGTTGTAGAAAAAATGCTTTGAAAAGTAAAAAAAAAAAAAAATAGATTGGCTACGCCCACCCAGTCACATTACCCGCCCCCACCAAGCCACACCCACAAAACTGGTAGTAACAAATTTTACATTTCACCACTGCCCATAATCCCTCACGGGCATTCTGGGCAACTGAATGGAGCTGAGTAATTCCTGGCTGGATGCCCTTCCTGTTGCCAATGCCGAGTTATATTCAGCAGATATATTCTCATCGTGCCCAGAGAGAGAAATATCTGCGTCTACCGAGGATCAAACTCACAGCCTCCTGATTGTGAGGCGAGAGCTCCACCTCTAGGCCACTGCACCACTCAAACAGAAATAGGAATGAGGAATGGAAATAGCAGTATGAAATGAATTAACGAATGATGTCCATCGCTTAGGCCCTCCCAAGTCTTTATCTTTTCTTTTTTAGAAGGTGCCCTTTGCCAGGTGTGGAAGGAAGAGGTGCCATGCAGGAGAGAGGAGAAGAGTTCCAGAGGGCAAGAAGGTTTGCTGCTACCAGTGTGACCCTTGTCCAGAAGGGACCATTTCTAATCAGACAGGTAGAGCAGACAACAAACGTAGATATTCCAGGATCAAGGAAGCATTCAGTAGATCAAAATATATTGTTTTTGTTATTGTTGTCATTTTTGGTAAGATTGACATGCATTCACAGACGCTTAGCAACTGATTCATACTTATGACAGTTGCACTGTCCTGGGATCATGCGATTCCCTTTTGCGAACTTCTGACAAGCAAAGCCAATGCGGAAGCTAGATTCAATTAGCAACCATCTTACTATCTTAACAACTGCACTGATTCATTTAAAGACCATGGTAAGAAAGGTTGTAAAATGGAGCAAAATTCACTTCAGAAATAGCAACAGAAATTTTGGGCTCAATTGTGGTCGTAAGTCGAGGACTACCTGTACAAAGCAGAGCGCTTAAAGCAGTGATAACCAAAACTGCAACATTCCTGATTAATACATCTAGGAGTTTTCTGCTGGTTCCAGTATAATGTAAGGGGGAAAATAATTGGTAGTCTCAGATTAAAAGCCACGGCAATCGTGGAAGTTCCCAATGATTGGAGAGGGACTTTTCCCCCAAGCAAACTGACCAGAAAGCTGGAACTGAACGAATCCTTGTCTCTAGCCCTACTATTTTGACCCAGCTCCCCAAACACGACCAACCCTCTGAAGTTAACTCAAAGATTCCTTTCTTAGTAGCGCCAGCAGCCCCGGCAAAAAGTTTCTCTCTCAACACAGGCTAACAAGTCCGTCCGGCCAGAAGATGCCCCATCTATTCATCTCCGCCCCCTGCCTTTTATCCTCAGAGCTAGGATGGGGCTTCACTAGCAGCGGCGGTTCTTCTGTCCCAAGGACCGGCCCATAGATTTCCACTGCTCTCCTCTCCTCTGTCTTCTGCTCATCCACGTGTCAGGCACTGGACCCAGCTGTTCCTCCTCTTCCTCATCAGCCACCTCCAGCCCTGGGAGCTGTTGACTCTCCCTCAGAGAGCTGACAGAAGGCCCAGACTCCGCCTCTGTCTCTCTCTCTCTGCCAGCTCCATTCCCTCTTCTCCCTCGGAGCTCCCACATTGCCTTGATGCTGACCTTGACTCCCATGCCTCCTCCTCCTCTGATTCAGCTGCTGGAGGGGCCGGTGGCCAACAGGCCACAACACCTCCCTATCCCAAGGATCATCATGAACAAAGGATGATTAGCCCTTTTTTGAGTTCCAGAAATTGGACAGTGGGTCATTTCATCACTCCTGTTGTTGGTTGGCCACAGCAGAAAGGGAAGTCATGTCACCCCTGAGGGAGGAATAATGTTCATGCAGATACCCTTGAAATCCTTAGACAAAGACTTTTGATTTCAGATGCAGCTCACTGTGAGCCCTGCCCAGAAGACCAATATCCCAACAAGGACAAGGACCAATGCATTGCCAAGAAGATCCACTTCCTTGCTTACCAAGACAGCCTGGGATACACTTTAGTTTCTCTCACTCTTTTTCTCTCTCTGATCACTTCTGCAGTCCTGGTGATTTTCCTTAAACATCATGACACACCGATCGTCAAGGCCAACAACCGAGATCTCACTTACATCCTTCTAGTCTCCCTGCTGTTTTGCTTCCTCTGCTCCTTCCTCTTCATTGGTCGACCAGGGAAGATCACCTGTCTCTTCCGACAATCTGCGTTTGCCATTCTCTTTGCCCTTGCAGTTTCCTCTGTGTTGGCAAAAACTGTCATGGTAGTTCTTGCCTTCATGGCCACCAAGCCAGGGAACAAGACAAGGAAACTCTTAGGAAAACCACTGACCAACTTCATTGTCATAGCCGGTCCCCTGATCCAAGCACTTCTTTGTGCCATCTGGCTGATAACGTCTCCCCCATTTCCTAACTTGGATTTTCAGTCACTGATTGGAGAGGCCATCTTGGAATGTAATGAAGGCTCAACTTCAATGTTTTATGCTGTTCTTGCCTATCTGGGTTTCCTAGCCGTCATTAGTTTCACAGTGGCCTTTTTGGCTAGGAAATTGCCTGACAGCTTTAACGAAGCCAAGTTCATTACTTTTAGCATGCTGGTCTTTTGCAGTGTTTGGCTCTCCTTCCTCCCCACCTACCTGAGCACCAAAGGAAAGTCCATGGTGGCTGTGGAGATCTTCTCCATTTTGGCTTCTGGAGCTGCTCTCTTGGCTTGTATCTTTTTTCCCAAATGCTACATTATCCTACTGAGACCTGAGCTGAATTGTAGAGGAAATATAATACGAAACAAGAACTTCTAAATAATGCAAACAACAGCAGCAGCAGACAGCATTTATATTTGAGGTATGTTTAGAATGTTATAAATTTTCCAAAAGATGAAAACATGAAGCAAGGGTGAAATCCAGCAGGTTCTGACAGGTTCTGGAGAACCGGTAGCAGAAATTTTGAGTAGTTCACAGAACTGGCAAATACCACCTCTGGCTGACCCCAGTGTGGGGTGGGAATGGAGATTTTGCAATATCCTTCCCCCAGGAGTGGGGTGGAAATGGGGATTTTTCAGTATCCTTCCCCTGCCACGCCCACTAAGCCACACCCACCAAGCCATACCACGCCCCCCAAGCCATGT
The DNA here is from genome assembly GCF_029215685.1 of Pituophis catenifer annectens. NCBI lineage: Eukaryota > Metazoa > Chordata > Lepidosauria > Squamata > Colubridae > Pituophis > Pituophis catenifer. Next base: position 345,870,969 of record NW_027256881.1, on the reverse strand, counting down.
CCACAGAACCGGTAGAAAAATAATTGAATTTCACCACTGACATGAAAGATGAATTTGTCACTTCAATAATTCCTTATCAATGCTACGATTGGTCACAATATACCTGTTTTCAGCAACCATCACTCCGCCGTTTGTTTATCTTGCCTTCAAAGTGTCCTCAGTGCCCTGTGTGGAAGTAAAGCTTGGTGTTGAAGCTATGTTATTATTTCAAGAGGGACATTTTCCGATATTATTCTTTTTAATGGTGGCACAGTGGTTAGAGTGCAGTACTGCAGGCTACTTCTGCTGACTGCCAGCTGCCTGCAATTTCACAGTTCAAATCTCACCAGGCTCAAGGTTGACTCAGCCTTCCATCCTTCCGAGGTGGGTAAAATGAGGAGCCAAAATTGTTGGGGGAAATATGCTGACTCTGTAAACTGCTTAGAGAGGGATGTAAAGCACTGTAAAGCGGTATACAGGTCTTAATGCTATTGCTAATAGGATTTTTTTTTTTATGTTAATGTTATAAAGCAAATTCCTCCTAGGTGATCTTCACAAATGGAAGGCATGACTGCATTGGAGGCTACACAGAAGCCTTATGAGTTAAGATCCAGACAAAGAGCCTTTACACACACAAAGAAGATGAAACTGGCCAAGAGTGACAGTCATTCAGAAAAGGATTATTTTCAGGATTCAGAGATTCCACCTCTTAATTAACAAAAGATCCCTTCCTCTGACCACCACTTCCAGTCTTAATGTTAATTATGCAGGAAGCTAGTTGATAGAGTAAATGAGTGGGGGGGGGGAAATCCCACAAACTTAGTCAATGAACACCTCCTTCTGGCCATCCAGCTAATTGCAGCTCCTAATAATTCCCAGAGGGGGCCCTCTGTTCCTGGGAGGAGCAAAAGAAAGGTATAAAGGTAAATACTTGACAACTGTAGCTTTCATTGCAATCTGTACTTATGCTCTCAAATAAACGATGCCTCTTTTCCAAGCGACTTGCCCCGTGTGTTCTTTGTCTGACCTGGTTTAGTTCTGAACCCAAAACTAGCACTGATGATGTTACCTAGTTAAGGTAATGCAGGGGTGGGATTTAAAAATTTCAGCAACCAGTGCGCTGCCTTGTTGCTGGGTGGGCGTGGCCTTTTCTCAAGCCACCAGGAGGGCGAAAACAGCCTCCCCTGGGCTCCAGAGGCCCTCCAGAGGCCAGAAATGGGCCCATTTCCAGACTTCCAATACTTCCAGTAGGCCCGTTTTTCGCCCTCCCAGAGCCTCCATGCGGGCTCTACACTTACCTGGCATCCAAAACAGGCCACATGGAGACTCCTGGGAGGGGAGGGGAGGGCTGGGTGGGATCAGCCAGTCCTTCTAACAACCAGTTCCATGAACCAGATTAAAATTAATATCCAGTTTGTCCAAACCGGTCCGAACTGGCTGAATCCTACCCCTGGGGTAATGTGTTGTGGTCCGCCAGCAGCCTGCCGAGCTGGCAGCAGAGTCGGACAGCGATGAGGCTGAGGAAGAACATGAGCCAGTCCTGAAGGCTGGGGAAGGCCCAGATGAGGGCTCTGCGTCGGAGGCAGAGATGGGGCCAGGGCCATCGGGGAGTGATATGCGGACTCCAGAGCCTCCAGGACTGATAGTAGTGAGGCAGAGGAACAGGAGAAGCCTGTTCCTAGTGCACGTATGAGAAGAGCTGCCAGAAGGCAGGAGTAGCTCAAGCAAAGAGGACGACTCGAGAGTAGGGCCAAGAGAGAGGGCCCCTCCCATAAGGCTTAAAACAGACCAGCGTTTGGGCTTTGCTAGAAAACAACATTGATAGTTTCGTCTTCTTCTTCATCTACGTCTTGCATTTATTTTTGTATCTGTGACTTCTGAATGCTTGCCAAGAAAGGCCTTTGGCAGTTTGCCTAATTGGACCAAGGTTTGCGATAGGACTGAGGAATTTGTGTTGGAAGGAATTTGCTTTAATTTAGTTGAACGACGCTGGGAATGAAGTAATTCTCAGCTGTTCGAATAAAGTTTGTTTGTTTTTTCACTGACTGATTTTCCTACTACTTACTTGGGCCTGGGTCACAACATAATGAAACATCTGCAAGAAAACAAGCAGGCTCAGAGATCGCCAACGCCTCTCTCCCCCCAGAACTTTCTTCTAACAGGATCAAACTCTCCACAAAACTCTCCACTAAATCTATATATAAATCTACTGTCATCCCAGGTGCAGCTCAAAAATTGTGAATCCCACTTCCAACATGTTTGAGAGCTGGGTCTGCCCTCTTCTGTGAGAGGGACCTTGGAGTCCTAGTGAACGATCAATTAAATATGAGCTAGCCGTGTGTAGCAGCCGCCAACAAAACCAATACGATTCTTGGTTGGATAATCAGAGGCATAGAATCAAAATCACATGAAGTATTAGTATCACTTTATAAAGCCTCAGTAAGGCCACACCCGGAATACTGCACCACATTGCAAAAAAGATGTTGAGACTTTGGAAAAATTGGAAAGAAGAGCAACTAAGATGGTTAAAGGCCTGGAGATAAAAACATATAAAGAACGGTTGCAGTAATTGGGTATGGCCACTCTAGGGAAAAGAAGGACTAGGGAGGACATCAGTGGTGAAATCTGGACCGGTTTACTACCGGTTTGCTGGCTGCACCTGCGCACCAAATATGTGTTGCATGCGTGCAGTGAGCATGCCCAAAGGAGGCATGGGGTAAGTAGAACAGCGCGGGGGGTGGGTGACCAGCTGTGGTGCGCAATTTTCGGAGCCTTTTTTTTTACTTTTAAAAGCATTTTTTTACAACCTATTTGGCTTAAAAAAGGCTCTGACGATCACGTACCACAGCTGTGATTGTCGGAGCCTTTTTTAAAAACTCCTCCTTTCCATAAACTCCACTCCCTTCCAACACTGATGATGTCACCTAGTTTGGTAATGAAACGTCTGCCAGAAAACAAGCAAACTCAGAGAACACCAAGGACCCCACAGTCGTCATTATCTTCCTCCTCCTCCTCCTCCTCCTCCTCCTCCTCTCCATAAACCCCACTCCTTTCTAGCACTGATGATATCACTTAATATGGTAATGAAAAGTCTGCAAGTAAACATCAAAGCTCAAAGAGTACTAAAGACCCTACAGTTGTCATTGCCTTCCTCCTGCTCATCATCATCATCATCATCCTCTTCCTCCTCTCCACAAACCCCACTCCCTTCTAGCATGGATGATGTCACCTAGTATGGTCATGAAATGTCTGCCAGAAAACAACCAAGCTCAGAGAGCCCCAAGCCCCCCTCAGTTTCATGCTAAATCAAATATCCAACTTCACCTTCGTTCTCAAGTCCATCTCTGTGGATTAGAACAAGAGACGCAAACATGTTTTTCCTTTTCTGGTATGCTAAACAAATCTAGTAATAATTGGGTAGGACAATTGCTCTTCTTTGCAATTATCCATGGAACTGCCATTTTTATTCCCTGTGGGTTTCTATTCACAAAAATCTTCCCAGATAAAATCTGCTTTTAAAAAATATGCCTGGAGTTCCCCAGGTGGGGTGGCAGGATATGTGCCACCTCACCTCGTCTTGCAAAGAGCTCACTCCTGGGTTGGATGAGACTCAACTGGCCTTAGCTTTGTCTTCGGTCACAGCCCAAACACTTATAAGGAGAAGGATGGTTGATATAAATTTTGCCACAAAGCCATCCAGGTGGAACGACCTGCCTCTGTTGTCCTAAAGCTCTGATGAGATTTCAAGTGCTCCCTGCAGTTTACCTTCTGCACAAACCTAGATTTCTGATCTAGGAGGGAAGGTGAGAAGAATGACTGGGTTGCCTCTCCTCCTCCTCCTGCTGCTGATCTTTTGGCTCCTGCCTCCAACTTCTTCCAAGAGGATGCAAAGTGTATGTGTGTTGACAAGGTCTCTGCAGATTCTGGAGGACTATTACAGGCCTGGAGATCTCATTATTGGTGGGAATTTGCCCCTGGCAACCATTGTTTTATCCTTCATTATCCTACGCTTTCAGAAAGACCCGTTCCGACGTATTTTACACACTATGTAAGTTTTACCTGGCTGGAGGGGGGAAATGTAGATAAATATTTGGGGTTTTTTGGATTCAGCGATTCTCTTAGAAAGACTGGTCCTTGTGAGGTTTGCATTGTCCAAGTGTAGATTTTCTCATTCTTTTCTTTATCACTCAATCCTTTTAAATATCTTTTGTGGCCATGGACTATGGCCACCGACATCCCCCCTCCAAGATTTACCTTTGCAGATCCCCTGTAGTGGTATCACGGCTGCCCCAGGATCTACGGACCACAGGTTGAGAACCACTGTCCTGGTGTAAATCTTTGTGCTTTTTTCAATTAAAAAAACAACAAATTCATAGAAAAGGCTAGAATTCTTTTTTTTATTATTTATTTATTTTGTCTTATACATCAAAGAAACATTAACTCTATAGCGGTCTACATCACAGCGCGAGAAGGAAGTAAAATTGTCCCATTACATATATAGGATAGCCAAGAAAAATCTATTACATATCAAGTGTTATGTTTATCATATATATCAGTTTGCAGCTCAATTTGACATCCAATTGTACCATTGACTCCAAGATATATAATAATCTGTGTCCCCTCGACCTTTCAATATCATAGTAAGCCGATTTGATTTCGCACAATTCATTATTTTCTGAATTACTACTTGTTCGGGTGGGCTGACCTCCATCTTCCAGTATTGGGCCCATGCCAATCTTGCAGCTGTTGTTATATGTAGCAACAGGTACCATGTCATTTTGTTTACATTTTTGGGTCTTATCCCTAATAAAAATACCTCAGGACGCAGTTGTATACGCTGCCCCAGCACCTCATTAAGCCATTTCTGAATATTCTTCCAAAATTTCATTGCCTCTTGACAGGTCCACCATTGGTGGAAATATGTGCCTTCTTTAACGCCACATTTCCAACAAACTGAGGGTGTTCCAAGGAACATTTTAGCGAGTCTGGCCGGTGAAAAATGCCATCGATATGCCATTTTATATATGTTTTCTTTGTATGCTATTGACCGGGTTAGTTTAATATTCTTAGTCCAGATTTCATTCCACCTCTCAGGCTCTGTTGAATGACCCAGATTTTTCTCCCAGGCATAAACCAAAGTCTTCGCACCTTCCTCAGCTACTTCCATAGCCATAAAGAATTTATAGCACTTAGTTAACACCTTTTCATCCACCCCCAGTAAAATCCTATCCAAAGTCTGCACCTCTCGGCTAATCCCGAGTCTCTGTCTATCTGTCGACTGGCGGCCCCCAGGGGGAGAGCCTTTTCTGTGAGGGCACCCACCATCTGGAACGAGCTCCCCCCAGAGATACAGAAGATTCCGGATCTGCGCACTTTCCGCCGTGCCCTCAAAACATTCCTGTTTCAGCAGGCCGGCCTGGCCTAACTTTCCCTTTATATTACTTTTTGATTTTATTTTAAACTGGGATGTCTTGAATTATCTAGGACCAGAATGTTTAGTATATTTTAGTGTATTTTTATCGTTCGCTGTTCACCGCCCTGAGTCCCTTAGGAATAGGGCGGTATATAAATTTAATAAATAAATAAATAAATAAATAAATAAATAAATAAATAAATAAATAAATAAATAAATATCTCTCATATACTTAGAGTATATGAGAACAAGGAGTGAACTTAGACTAGTGGTTATTCATGCAAATTAGTAGTAAGTATATGAGAAAAGGCTAGAATTCTTAATCTTCCCGAATTCTTCCTGATGAAAGTAAGGAAAGTGATGAAGCCTAAAAAGTGAGGATGCACAACACATGAGAAATTGCGCGGACCTCCGTAAGATATTGATGTACAATGTGGAAACTCAAAGAGAAACTCAATCTTTTTCCAATGTGGGGAACAGAGGTGATATTCAGTGGTTTAGACCGGATCAGGCGAACCGGTAATACCCCGGAAGCAATCCCATCCTATAATTGCTGTGTTTTTGACACCGCACACATGTGTGTAGGCACGTGTGAGCGACTTGCCGTGTTTGATGTTGCACATATGTGCGGATGGTGTGCGTGCACAATTCCAGTGCTGGGCGAAACAGTAGCTTCAGTATGTGAAATCCACCTGGTGAGGAACTGTAGAAACATCACAACTCAATCAATCAATCAATCAGAATAGAGCTGGAAGGGACCTTGGAGGTCCTGTAGTCCAATCCCCTGCTAAAGCAGGAGACCGTATACAATTTGAGACAACTTCCAGTGATGGAGCACCGGTAACCTCTGGAGGCAAATCATTCCACTGGTTAATTGTCCTCCCTGTTAATTCCACGTTGCTTCTATCCTTGATCAGTTTCCATCCATTGTTTCTTATGGTGCCTTCAGGTGCTTTAGAGAATAAGTTGACCCCCCCCCTCATCTTTGTGGCAGCCCCTCAAATACTGGAATACTGCTATCATGTCACCCCTAGTCCTTCCTTTCTCTAGACTAGCCAAATCTTTCTCTAGACTAGCCAAATCTTCCTCTAACAGTGCTCAAGAATAGTGTGCCCTTCAGGAAATTGATGCTGTGACCCACACTGCATTCTTGTGCTCAGTAATGGTTAGGAGATCTGAAGAAGATGCTCCAAGAGAGGACCAGATTGATTAGGGAGAAAGAGGAGAAACTGGCAAAGAGCAAAGTGAAGATTGGCGTGACAATAGAGGAGAATAAAATGGTTTACGAGATGGAGAAGCTTTTCTCCTTTCTCACAAAGCCATCCAAATTTAATCAAGGAGTAACCTTTGGGGGAAAAAACCCAACGAAATTTGGAAATTACAGCTCCAAACAACAACAAAAAAGACAAAGCAAACTCAACCAGCAGATAAAAGTTTTCCTGTTATGTTCTCCAATGGTTTTCTCACTATAGGGTCATGCCCAAGAAATACCAGCAGATCTTGGCCTTGGTCTTTGCAGTCACAGAGGTCAACAAGGATGTGGTTCTCCTCCCCAACATCACCCTTGGCTTCCACATCTTTGACAATCACCAGATTGAGAGGGAGATTTCCTTAATCAGCCTCTCCCTGCTCTCTACACAAGGCCAAATGGTTCCAGGTTATCAGTGTGACGGGCAGGACACTCTGCTCTCTGTTGTTGGAGGTCTCAAATCCAAATCCTCAAGGGAGATGGCCTCCATCTTCAGCATCTTCAAGGTCCCACAGGTAAGGGAGCTCCTTCAGATGCAATTATGGAGTAGACAAACAAAACAAAATGTGTGATTTATTTATTTATTTATTTTGGTAAATATTTTTTATTTATTTTTTCAAATTTAAACATAAAAACATAACTTTCAAGAGCAAAAATCTCGATCCGGTCATAGATGATTACCACGCTTACATTCCTTTCACAAGCTCAATTCACAATTTCCATTACATCTTTTATAAATAAACAAAAAAAAGAAAAAAAAAGAAGATAAAAAAGAAATTCAAAACTTAAGAAAAAACCAATTTTACCTCAAATTTCACATTTTCATCTATATAAATCCATTATATCTATCCAAAATTAGTTTCAAATTCACCTTCACTCATTTTTACATCTGCATAACAATTCTAAACATATCTTTATTCTTCTTTACCTTATATCTTATACAAGTCATATCAAAATAATTTTTACAATATTCTAACCTCTTGTTAAGTGTTTACCTTACAATTTTATCACCATTTATTCTTAGTTTCAATTCAATACCACTCCATTTTTATTGTATTTTATAAAACAACATTTTATCTAATTTTAATCCTTTGACCCTTATCCCCAAATCAGTTTACCTTAGGTTTTTTTTTTCTCCCAGTTTACATATTACACAGATTTCTCTCAAAGGCATATTTTATTTACTCCAATTTCTAATATATTTTCCACTATATCTCCCTCTAATATTTAACTATCTTCCAGCTTGTTCTATTTGATTAATTCTCAGCTTAATACCTCCAAAACACCAACTATTTAGTTGATTTTAAAATAGTTCCTCAATCTCCTCCAACTCTCCTATTTGTTTGACTGTTTCCAGCATTTTGTGGGCTGATTTCCAGCATAGTCTCCTCCTTAACTCCCTCCATTGTTTGGCTGATTTCCAGCATAGTCTCCTCCAACTCTCCTCCTATTTGTTTGGCTGTTTCCAGCATTTTATGGGCTGATTTCCAGCATGGTCTCCTCCAACTCTCCTCCTATTTGTTTGGCTGTTTCCAGCATTTTGAATTAATTTCCAACGTATTTCCACCGAGTCTCAAACTCTTATCTAGTTGGTATCCATCCCACACATTTTAACTGTAATATAATTATCTGTTTTATATCATTTTTCCATCCTGCTCTTTCAATTTAAATCTCAGTATATGTCATAATAGTCATCATTTCCAACTTGTATTACCTTAATTCAAGACTAATCACTAGCATCTGTGTATCTTGTATTTTGTTCAATCAATCCTTATTCATCAGTTTAACATTTGTTTGCAAATTAAAATTAAAACGTATTACATCAAACAGTACATTTTCTTAAAATTTTCCTGCCTCAAAATATATTCTTCTTTATTATTTTTATCCCCTTGATATCATCCACTATTTTAATAGCCACCTCTTGTTTTCTATTTTTATTATTTCACAACCTTTCCTGTTTTTATCCAAAAATCATATATACCTAGGCTTTTAAACTTTATCATATATACATAGGCTTTTAAACTTTACATTTCAGTTAGTCACATTTAAATTTATCCACTTTAATTCTTCCTTTTCTTCCTTTTCCTCTCTATCCAAAGTGCTCTATTTCAAGGTTCATCAGTTCAAAGTAAAGAATTTCTGTATGTCCCTTTAAAACTTTTAAAATGTCTGATCCAAGCGTAGTGCATCAGCTTCCTGTCTTTGTTAACTACACCACACCTAGTTTTGTCAGTCTCCATTGTTAAAATCCAAAATGTTCTTTCTTTCTTCTTTCTTCTTTCTTAAAATCATCTGGGACAGAGTAGGAATCTCCAAAATCCTTATATCCAATATTAATTTCAAGTAATCCAAGGTAAAAAGCCAATTAACATGTTTCTTTTCCACCCAGAAAGGGAAATTTCTTTAATCCACTTCTCTGTTTAATCACTGCAGACTCCATGGCTATTTTGTAGCTATCCATCTCTATCTTCATTAGCTTCATTTTCTTTTAGAGGCATTAATTCTCAGGAATATCCATTTCTCCTCTCCACTCCAGTTAAAGGCACAGTCAAATTTCAGAAATTTATTAATACCAAATCATCCAGTTTAAGTTTACTGCAACAAAATTCAATTTGGGTCTTTTACCCATTTTTTTTTCCTTTTCAATCTTTAAGCCCCGCAGTCCAACAGCCGCTTTTAATTTTGGGGTCTTATTTTCCAATAATTCCAAATAGGTACGTTTGCCTGGGTTGGTGTCACTCACCCGGCTTCTTGATTTTTGCTCTTTCTTCATCTTCTTCCTCCAGCCCAATCCTTGTTCCCGATTGCCGCAGTTTCAGGGCAGCCGCTATGGCTGCCGTCCCGCTGCCGCCGGCATGAAGGAGAAGCCTCCGGCCCCGAGGAACCCGCCCGTTCCTCTCGGCCGTCCAAGGTGTTCCTTCTTGTCCCCCTGTCCCTACAAGACAGGGGAGGTCCGCAGACCTATCGGCGGCAGTTTAATGGAGGGGATTTGGCAGGGCTCAGCAGAGCTCGCCATTTCCCCGTCTGTGTCCCTGCGGCGCCAACCGGAAGTCTCAGGAATGTGTGATTTAGAGAATGCATGCAATTATTTTATATCTCAAATAACCCAAAAGAGGTAAATAATGACATAATTCTGAAATGTTCCACTTGCTGAGATAAATTCCTTCCTAACTTATTCTTCATATAAATGTATCCAGAGTTTTGGTACCGTTTATTGTCTGTATGAGATTGAGGCTTTGTCCACTGGGTTTTTGACGTGTCACAACACGGCAAAATATGCAACTGGCGGCTCTTCCTAAGAAGGGGAGAAGTTTAAGCCTTCCACTCAAAATGAGTCAGCATGACTGGTGGGGCAGGAGACAACACTGTGGGGACTCTTAAAGTCGCCATCAAAATGTTGCTTTGACTTTGAAAGATGAATCTCACTTTCTCCAGTTTGGTGTTGGCTTTGAGGTCTCTCAAGGAAACAGAACGGTTTATCCTTCCTTCTTCCAAATTAATCAGAATGAATCTCCTCAGTATGTGGGTTTAGTCCAGCTCCTCCTGCATTTCTGGTGGAACTGGGTGGGTCTTCTGGCCCTTGAAGATGACAATGGAGAGCGTTTCATCTCATCTCTGATACCAATGCTCAAGGAGAAGGAGATCTGCTTGGCCTTCACTGAAATGATGACATTGGATTTTCTTGACAGGACAAGGTCGACATTACCTCATATTTTCAAAACCTGGTCTGAAGCTGAAGTGATTGTTCTCTTTGGAGACTCCAGTAGTATTACAAATGTAATGGCGATAATGAACACTCACAAACAATTGACAAAGACATCATTTTGTAAAGTCTGGGTCTTAACTTCCCATTGGAAAGTTAGTATGATGGGATCTGAAGACATATTGAAAGGTATAAATCCCTTCCATGGGTCTCTGCATTTTAGGGACCACACCGGGGATATCTCAGAATTCACCCATTTCATCCTGTCTTTAGACCCATTCAACCCACGAGGAGATGTCTTTCTCCCTCCATGGTGGGAATTGGTCTTTGGCTGCAAGATTCACAAACCAGGCAAGATCCTTCCAAAGCATGAAAAACAATGCACAGGAAAAGAGAATTTACATAATCTGCCAATTTATTTTTTTGAAACAATCATGACAGGTGAAAGTTACAATATCTACAATGCTATTTATGCTCTGGGACATGCATTACATGCAATGTATGGATCAGGAGTGCAACCAACAATGATGAGGCTTGGAAGGAGGATCTCAAATGTCCAGTCATGGCAGGTAATCTCTGGGACTTTTTATCCAGTCCAAAGATCCTTATAGAGGATATCAGCATGCTATCATATAAATATGTTTTGAAAAACAAAATGCACAGGTACAGAATACATGGTACCTTGCTCAATAGTTGTAACTGTGAGAGGGATCTTGGAGTCCTAGTTGACAATCACTTAAATATGAGCCAGCCATGTGCAGCAGGTGACAAAAAAGCCAACACAGTTCTAGGCTTCATTAACAGAGGATAGAATCAAGATCACGTGAAGTGTTGATACCACTTTATAATGCCTTGGTAAGGCCACACTTGGAATACGGCATCCAGTTTTGGTCACCACAATGTAAAAAAGATGTGGAGACTCTAGAAAGAGTGCAGAGAAGAGCAACAAAGAAGATTAGGGGATGGAGGCAAAAATATATGAAAAACGGTTGCAGGAACTGGGTATGTCTAGTTTAATGAAAAGAAGGACCAGGGGAGACAGGATAGTAGTCTTCCAGTATCTCAGGGGCTTCCACAAAGAAGAGGGAGCCAAGCTAATCTCCAAAGCACCTGAAGGCAGGATAAGAAGCAACGGGTAGAAACTAATCAAGGAGAGAAGCAACTTAAGGAGAAATTTCCTGACAATGAGAACAATCAATCAGTGGAACAACTTGCCTCCAGAAGTTGTGAATGCTCCAACACTGGAGGTTTTTAAGAAGAGTTTGGATAACCATTTGTCTGAAGTGGTGGATGGTGGGGAACGGAAGGATTTATACTCCTTGCAGGCAGTTGGTCATCTGCATCCTTTTAGAGAGTTGTTAAGGCCACCTGGAGGTTTATTTGTGTCATCAGATTGCCTTAAAACTCTCTAAAAAGGATGCAAATGACCAGCTGTCTGCAAGGAGTATAAATCCTTCCATTCCCCACCATCCAGTCAGAGCTGAAGAAGCTTCTTGGATGAGAAGCAAAATGTCTTCAAGGAAAAACCAGAAAGTCCAGTTGCCTTTTTGGAAAAAAAAAAAAAAACACTTTTGGGACAACCATGACCTGGATGGCTGAGAATCTCCATAAAGAGAGTTGGAAGGGACCTTGGAGGTTTTCTAGTCCAACCCCCTGCTCAATAGACAAATGGCTGTCCAATTCCTTCTTGAAAACCTCCAGTGAACCACAACTTCTGGAGGCAAGTTGTTCCACTGATTTAATTGTCCTCAGCGTCAGGAAATTTCTCCTTAGTTCCAGGTTGCTTCTCTCTTTGGTTAGTTTCCATCCATTGCTTCTTGTTCTGCCTTCAGGGGCTTTAGATAATAGGTTGATCCCCTCCTCTTTGTGGCAGCCCCTTAGAAATTGGAGGCAGTCCCTCAAACTGTTCTTCATGAAAGGCTTAATGTTGGACCTCTCTGGACAATGAAATGTAAACCAGGACAGGTGCTTCTCTCCGCATGACTATAAACTAGAGAATGCCAGTGGAATTTTACATAATCGTAATAGAAATTATTAAATCAATTCTGAAAATGTGTCTCTCATTTACAAGACTTGGAGCCAAAGGCAACATTTTTAAAAATGCACATGGTCAATCATCACAGGAGCAAAAGCACATAATGAAATTTAGAGTTTGGCAGTAAAATCTTTCTAGGATAATTGTGGTAAAACTAAATACAAACGCCCAATGAAAAAGAGAAACCTTTGTAGTTCTGGGGAAAGAATGAAATATGTGGTGTCACTCCTGATTAACCAAAATTCCATCAATGGAACTTGTCTACAGTATTTTTCGGAGTATAAGAAGCTCCGGACTATAAGACGCACGTACCTTTTTGGGGGAGGAAAACAAGAAAAAAAAATCTGCCTGCCTCCCAGCAATTTGCCTCCTTGCAGCAAACAGCAAACAGCCTGTTTCAGTTTCAGTTTCATTTTCAGCACAGCCTGATTAGCACAAGAAAAAAAAATCTGCCTCTGCCTACCAGCAATTTGCCTCCTTGCAGCAAACAGCCTGTTTCAGCTTCAGCCTCAGCTTCAGCTTCAGCACATCCTTATTAGCACAAGCAGCTGATTGTCGGTTGGATCAGCCTCCCGAAGATCACCTGTTTCAGGCTGCAGGGATTGCCATAGCTTATTGCCGCCTCCGCGCACCCCATTTTCCGGGTGGGCTGGCAGATGGGCAAGGCTACTTTGGGTGTATAAGATGTACCCAAATTTTCACCCTCTTTTGGGGGTGTGAGTGTGTCTTATACTCTGAAAAATATGGTAGTTTCTCAGACATACCTCCATATCCTAAGATAATGGCCAACAAAGAATGGTAGAAGCCATGATGTCTCATCTGTGGCTCTCAGCCAATTGCTCCAATTTCTGAAGGTGTATTTTTTTTTCAGATTCTTCCCTATTTGAAGAACGTCCAATTTAACAACAGCGCTGGAGATGAAATCTCCTTCTCAGAAAACGGACTCGGTTCTCCTCGCTTTGATCTTCTCAACTGGATTTTCCTCCCCAATCACTCTTTTGTCTCCACGAAAGTTGGGCAAATACATCCTGGGGCTTCCCAAGGACAGGATTTCACCATTAATTCAGACGCAATCATCTGGGCCACAAAGGTGAGTGGCAAGGAAATCTTGTTAAGTTCAGGGAAAGATTCATCCTCTCCTGGAAATGCAGAACATCCTTCCAATTTGGAAAACGATTGATTTGAGTCCAAAAATATGGCAGGCACTTGGTGAAAAAAATTGCTTTGCATGTAACATATGTGAGGTCTGATTTGTGTCAATCTACAAAGGGTTGTGGATTGAGAAGACCCTCTGCTTTAAAACCCAGGATGCAATTAGAGCAAGCAACAATGATTATCATGGATCATTTCTGTTCAGTTGGATCAGTGGTGGGATTCAGCCGGTTCGGGCCAGTTTGGGTGAACCGGTAATTAAATTGCTGGCTGGCCCCACCCCGCCCCTTCCAGGAGTCCCCACGCTCCCCATTTTGGCTCCCAGGAGGTTGCAGGGAGGCCTCCTAGGCCCATATTTGCTTCAGGGAGCTGCAGGAGGCCGAGTGCTGCCACACCCACCCAGCTAGTCATTAGGGCAGAGAACCGGTTGTTAAATTATTTCAATCCCACCACTGAGTTGGATCCTTTGTTTTAGACAAGCTGTAGCTCAATGTCACAAGCCTTCCATTGCATGCCAAGATCCCAGTTCCATTCTCCATCATCCACTGATGGGTTGGGACTGCCACTGGCCAGAATTTCCCAAGAACTGTTCCTCGTTTCTGGTAGACAGGGGTGAACCATTATTTTTTAAGGTGTTCCGAACATAGTAATAGAAATCATCATCTCCTTTTAATGACCCTATAATCCCTCGTGGGGTGGAGGCTGGACAACTGAGTGGAGCTGAGTGTTTACTTGCCGGATGCCCTTCCTGTCGCCAGTGCAGAGTTATATTCAGAAGATATATTCTCATCGTGCCCAGAGAGAGAAATATCTGCCTCTACCAAAGATTGAACTCACAGCCTCCTGATTGTGAGGCAAGAGCTCCACCTCTAGGCCATTGCACCACTCGAACATAGAAATACGAATATGGAATGGAAATAGTAATGTGAAATGAATTAACGAAAGATGTCCATCACTTAGACCCACTGAAGTCTTTATCTGTTCTTTTTTAGAAGGTGCCCTTTGCTAGGTGTGGCATGAAGAGGTGCCATGCAGGAGAGAGGAGAAGAGTTCCAGAGGGTGAGCAGACTTGCTGCTACCAGTGTGACCCTTGTCCAGAAGGGACCATTTCTAATCAGACAGGTAGAGCAGACAACAAACGTAGATATTCCAGGATCAAGGAAGCCATTCAGTATATATGTTATTTTTATTTTTATTTTTAATTTGATTTATATGTCGCCCTTCTCCGGAGACTCAGGGCAGCTTACAATGCGTTAAGCAATAGCATTCATACTTTTGTATATTTTATACAAAATCAGCTTATTGCCCCCACAATCCGGGTCCTCATGTTACCTACCTTAGAAAGGATGGAAGGCTGAGTCAACCTTGAGCCTGGTGAATTTGAACTTGCAGTAATTGCAGGCAGCTGATGTTAATAACAGTGCTTTAGTCTGCCACGCCACCAGGGCTCGTTGTCATTTTTGGTGAGATTGACATGCATTCATACTTTTCTGCAGAACTGTTCAATTTATGGATCTAAATCAGTGGAGGGATACAGCCGGTTCGGGCCAGTTCAGGCGAACGGGTAGTTAAATTGCTGGCTGACCCCGCCCTGCCCCGCCCCGCCCCACCCCGCCTTGCCTCACCCCTTCCAGGAGTCCCCACATGCCCCATTTTGGCTCCCAGGTAAGTGCAGGAGGCCTACTAGGCCCAAAACAGGGCATGGGGGTGCAGCCCATCCCCCCTGCCCCCCCACGGTCCATCTTTGCTCCCAGGAGGCTTCAGGAAGGCCTCTTAGGCCCCAAATAGGGCATGGGAGGTGCGGCGTGGGACCCCCCACCGCCCATTTTCACTCCCAGGAGGGTTCAAGGAGGCCACATAGGCCCAAAACAGGGCACGGGGGGGGCTGCACATCCGTCCATCCCCCCGCGGCCCATTTTTGCTACCGGGGGGTGCAGGAAGCTGAGTGCTACCTGTCACAAACCATGGCCACGCCCACCATGGCCATGCCCACCCAGTCGGTCTTTAGGGCAAAGAACTGGATGTTAAAATTATTTGAATTCCACCATTGATCTAAATTGCCCTGGCCACAGAGGGCACCTTTCTCAATCCACAGAAATTTCATGCAAGATAGTTGCAGGGCACAATTTACCACTCTTACTGATAACCAACTTCCTTAAGGAGTGGGGTATCCAGTTCAAGCTTTATTTTTTATTATTTAGAGTATGTTTCTTCTGTCACCGTTATTGATCTCTGGGGAAATAGACCTGACAGAGAATCTATCATCTACATCTATCGATGTCTGTTAACATTTCCCTGCAAAAATATCTGAGCAGATTTGAAGTACAGGCAATCCTTGACTTACAACAGTTCATTTAGTGACTGTTTGAAATTACAACAACACTGAGAAAAGTGATTTATGGCTGTTTATCACACTTACAACTGTTGTAGTCTCACCACAGTCACCTGATCACAATTCAGACGCTTGGCAATTGATTCATACTTATGATGGTTGCACTGTCCTGGGATCATGCGATTCCCTTTTGCGACCTTCTGACCAGCAACGTCAATGCGGGAGTTTCTCTCTCAACACAGGCTAACAAGTCCGTGCGGCAGGGAGATGAATAGTTGTCTGCCACATCTATTCATCTCCGTCCCCTGCCTTTTATCCCCAGAGCTAGGGTGGGGCTTCGCTAGCAGCGGTGGCTCTTCTGTCCCAAGGATTGGCCCATAGATTTCCACTGTTCTCCTCTCCTGTCTTCTGCTCATCTGCATCAGCCACTGGACCCAGCTGTTCCTCCTCTTCCTCATCAGCCACCTGCAGCCCTGGGGGCTGTTGACACTCCCTCAGAGAGCTGACAGATGGCCCCGCCTCCACCTCTATCTCTCTGTCTGTCAGTTCTATTCCCTATTCCTTGGAATAGGGAGCTCCCCAGTTGCCTTGATGCTGATCCTGAGTCCCATGCCTCCTCCTCCTCCTCTGATTTCGCTGCAGGAGGGACTGGTGGCCGACACCTCCCTGTCCCAAGGATCACCATGAACAAAGGATGATTTGCCATTTTTATGCCCCATAAATTGCACAGTGGGTCCTTTCATCACTCCTGTTGTCGGTTGGCCACAGCAAAAACGGAAGTCATATCACCCCGAGGGAGAAATAATGTTCATGCAGATACCCTTGAAATCCTTAGACAAAGACTCTTGATTTCAGATGCCGCTCGCTGTGAGCCCTGCCCAGAAGACCAATATCCCAACAAGGACAAGGATCAATGCATTGCCAAGAAGATCCACTTCCTTGCCTATCAAGACACCCTGGGATACACTTTAGTTTCTCTCGCTCTTTTTCTCTCTGCGATCACTTCTGCAGTCCTGGTTATTTTCCTTAAACATCATGATACACCGATTGTCAAGGCCAACAACCGAGATCTCACCTACATCCTGCTGGTCTCCCTGCTGTTTTGCTTTCTCTGCTCCTTCCTCTTTATTGGTCAACCAGGGAAGATCACCTGTCTCTTTCGACAATCTGCATTTGCCATTCTCTTTTCTCTTGCAGTTTCCTCTGTTTTGGCAAAAACTGTCATGGTGGTTCTGGCCTTCATGGCCACCAAGCCAGGGAACAGGACAAGGAAACTCTTAGGAAAACCACTGACCAACTCCATTGTCTTAGCCTGTCCCCTGATCCAAGCCCTTCTTTGTGCCACCTGGTTGGGAACCTCTCCCCCGTTTCCCAACATGGACTTCCATTCCTTGTTTGGAGAGACCATCTTGGAATGCAATGAAGGCTCAGTTTTGATGTTTTCTGCTGTCCTTGCCTACCTGGGTTTTTTGGCTCTTGTCAGTTTCACAGTGGCATTTCTAGCTAGGAAATTGCCTGATAATTTTAATGAAGCCAAATTCATTACTTTTAGCATGTTGGTCTTTTGCAGTGTTTGGATCACCTTCCTACCTACCTACCTGAGCACCAAAGGGAAGTCCATGGTGGCTGTGGAGATCTTCTCCATTTTGGCCTCCGGAGCTGCTCTCTTGGCCTGTATCTTTTTCCCCAAATGCTATATTATACTACTGATGCCCCATCTTAATTGTAGAGAAAATATAATAAGAAACAAAAATCTCTAGCTAATTCAGGGATACCCTACATTTATATTTATCTTGAGACACATTGAGAATGTTTATAGTATTTTTTTTAAAATGTCGACATGAAAGAGGAAGGGATGAAAACAAGGTTTTATGGTACCCCTTGCTTGTGTAACATTCACTTAATAATTGTGACAGGAAAGGTTGCAAAATTTGGCAAAACTCACTTAACAATTGACTTGCTTAACAACAGAAATTTGGGGCTCAATTGTGCTCATAAATCTAAGACTACTTGTATTGCGATTGATGTTTTTCTGTAGAACTGGCATATGGTTGGAGGATATGTATGCAGAGTTATTCATGACCATTGATTGATATCCAGATTTCCATAAGGATTGTAAAATCTTGTTGACAACAACTCTGTCAAGGAATTACGCAGCCACTGTCCAGATGAAGTAGGAGACTCTGACATAGACTTGTAATATTTTATATAAATGTATTTAACATAGAAATTGACAGCAGTCTTTGTCATCATCCAGAAAAGATACAACATAAGATGGTCAGGAACATCATGAGGTAAATTAAAACACTATACAGAATGCGCAGAAACAAAATGGTGGGGAAAAGGGAAATTCACCATTTTACACCCACAGTAACCAATCACAGCATAGATTGCCTCATGCATGAGCAGACAAGCTAGTGAGGAACACAGGATCATCATGAGGTAAATTAAACAGTATATAGAACACACAGAAGAAAAAGGCAGGGGAAAAGGGAAACTCCCCCTTTATGTTTACAGCATCCAATCACAGGATAGATTGCCTCATGCATGAGCAGAGAAGCAAGTGAGGAACACAGGAACATCATGAGGTAAATTAAAACAGTATATAGAACCCACAGAAGAAAAAGGCGGGAAAAAAGGGGGAACTCCCCCTTTATGTTTACCGCATCCAATCACAGTGTAGTTTGCCTCATGCATGAGCAGACTAGATAGTCAAGAACACAGGAACATCTTGAGGTCAGGACTGTCTTAACGCGTGGGCCTGATGGGCACTTCAACGTGGACTCCACGAGCATAGGGGGTCCATACTAATCTGTGCATGTTAACCCTTCAATACACCTTGTATCATATAAATATATTATACATATATTATGCAAAAATATGTTTAATTTTATCGACCACTTACATTTTTATTCCTGTGAGTAGTTATCGTAGGGGCCCCAGTACACTGCTTTGCCCAGGGCCCATAATGTTGTTTAAGACAGCCCTGCGTGAGGTAAATTAAACAGTATATAGAACACCCAGAAGAAAAAAGGCGGGGGAAAAGGGAAACTCCTCCTTTATGTTTACAGCATCCAATCACAGCCTCATGCATGAGCAGACTAGATAGATAGTCAGGAACATCATGAGGTAAATCAAACAGTATACAGAACACACAGCAGAAAAAAGGCAAGGGGGAAAGGAAAACTCCCCTTTTACACCCACAGTAACCAATCACAGCGCAGATTGCCTCATGCATGAGTCAGCACTCTCTACCTAATCAATTGTAACTGTGTGTTCTGGCCCCTTGTACATTTTATTGTTCTGATTCAAAATTCCTGTTTTCTAAACCCAGTGTTTCTCAACTTTGACCTATTTATTTATTTATTTATTTATTTATTTATTTATTTATTTATGTATTTAGTCACATTTCTATGCCGCCCCACTCCCAAGGGACTTTTTAAGCTGTGTGGATTTCAATTCTCCTAATGCTGGCTGGGGAATTCTGGAAGTCCAGGTTGGAATTCTCCTGCCTGCCCCTCTGAAGACCCCAAGGAGATTCCCAGCAACCTTGCTTATTTTTTCCTGTGGGGTGGCAAGTTGCCAGTTTGCAAATAAGGTCTTGGACTGCAGATGCCATTCAGGGTCATCGAACCTCCAGCCACCTCTACAAATCCCCCAGGATTAGATCTCCAATTTAAAGAAAAAATTGGACAATTTAACAGATTAACAGAGTTGCAAGGGACCTTGTAGGTCATCTAGTCCAACCCGCTACCCAAGCAGGAGACTTGCAAAACTTTCAAGTTGCCACCTACACCATTTCTGACAGATGGCAGTCCAATCTCTTCTTGAAAGCCTCCAGTGATGAAGTTCCCACAATTTCCGAAGGCAACTTCTGTTCCATGGGTTGATTGTTCTCACTGTCAGAAAATTTATCTTTATTTATAGGTTGAATCTCTCCTGGATCAGTTTCCATCCATTATTCCTTGTCTGGCCTTCAGGTGCTTTGGAAAATAGCTTGACCCTCTCCTCTCTGTGGCAGCCCCTCAAATATTGGAAGACTGCTATCCTGTCTCCCTTGGTCCTTCTCTTCACTAGACTAGCCATGCCCAGTTCCTGCAACTGTGCTTCGTATGTTTTAGCCTCCAGTCCCCTCATCATCTCGGTTGCTCTTCTCTGCACTCTTTCTAGAGTCTCAACATCTTTTTTATAGTGTGGTGACCAAAACTGGATGCAATATTCTAGGTGTGGTCTTATTAAGGCTTTATCGAGTGGTATTAGTACCTCTCTTGATCTTGATTGTATCCCTCTGTTAATGCAGTTTAGGATTATTTGTCAGGGATGGAATAAGGCCATGTGCCTTGGGCAGGGGGTTGGAAAAGAAGACCTCCAAGCCAGTGGTGAAATCCAATTTTTTTTACTACCAGTTCTGTGGGCATGGCTTGGTGGGCATGGCAGGGGGAGGATATTGCAAAATCTCCATTCCCTCCCCACTCCTGGGGAAAGGATATTGCAAAATCCCATTCCCTCCCCACTCTGGGGCCAGCCAGTGGTGGTATTTGCCAGTTCTCTGAACTACTCAAAATTTTCGCTAACGGTTCTCCGAACTGCTCAAAATTTCCGCTAACGGTTCTCCAGAACCTGTCAGAACCTGTTGGATTTCACCCCTGCTCCAAGCTCCCTTCCACCCTTGTGGTTCTGTAATTCTGGAGATGACACACCGGTTAAGTAAAGAGAGAGCTGCCAAGGAGTTTCAGTCGCTCCCTGATCCAGCCACTAGGGGGCAGGCCACACTTTCCAATGAATGGGCCTTTCCAATTGATAGCTCAATGACAATTTAAGGTTATAAAATGATGAAGAATATAAAATAATTCAATCCTTCAAATAGGGAACATCCCTTTTAAAGTCTAGAGAGAGCCACAGCAGAAGCTATAAATAACTTCTATAGGAAAAGAATCCCATTTATAAGAAAAGGGTTGAAATAATGTTTTAAACACCAAGTCAATCAAGAATTATTCGGAACTATAGAGAAACAAGCCACCAAAAGTTAGAACTGATTAAATTATGCAGCAGTCTCTCTAAACTTCTCCTCTTTTGTCTGACTTCCTCGTGAAACTGACGAATAAGTCACAGGAAACTTCTGATAGGATTAGGAAGGTTTCGAAGTTAGTAGTCTTGTAGTTAGTTCTTGACTTACAATCTTAATTGACCCTGAAATTTCCCTTGCTATAAGCAAGACAGTTGTTGTTTTCCCTCATTCTATTACCTTTCTTGTCAGCATTGTTAAGTGAATCACTGCGGACATTAAGTGAGTAACACGGTTGTTCAGGGAATCCAGCTTCCCCTTTGTCAGAAGGTCGCAAAAGGGGGTCACGTGACCCCAGAACACTGCAACCATCATAAAACAGGCCATGCATCCAAATTTTGATCAGGTGACTGTGGAGATGCTGCTACGGTCATAAGTGTGAAAAACGGTCATAAGCCAGGTTTTTCAGGGCGGTTGTAACTTCGAATGGACACTAAGCAAATGGTCGTAAGTCAAGGACTATCTGTACTAAAGATAACAAGTGTAATTTTGTACCAAACCTGGCAAAGGTAATCCACCAAGTGTGAAGATGAACCTTGTGGAAGAAATCACATAGACCTTTGATGGTGAACCTACGGCACGCGTGCCACCTTTGGCACGTAGAGCCATATCTGCGGGCACGCGAGCCGTTGCCCTAGCTCAGCTCCAGCGCACATGTGCGTGCCAGCCAGCTAATTTTCGGCTGCTCCTCCCCTCCCAGGAGTCTCCACACAGCCCATTTTGAATGCCAGGTAAGTACAGGGCTCGCGCGGAAGCTCTGGGAGGGCTTTTTTGGCCTCTAGGGGGCCTCCAGGGGGGTGGGGGAGGCTGTTTTCGTCCTCCCCAGGCTCCAAGAAAGCCTCCGGAGCCTGGTGAGGGTGAAAAACAGGCCTTCCGGACACACTGGAAGTCGGGAAAGGAGCCGTTTCCGGCCTCCAGAGGCTTCAGGGAGGCCTGCTAGGCCCAAAACAGGGCACCAGGGGGGCGGGGTCTTGCGCTCATGCATGGGGGGGGTTGCACACACATGCGCGGGGCAGCAGGGCACAGGGGCATTGAATTATGGGTGGGGGCATACATGTGCACTCCCCCCCCTGTTCTTTTGGCACGCGATGGCAAAAAGATTAGCCATCACTGACATGCTGTAAATAACCAGCTGGCAATTTGTATAAATATCTGAGCCAACTCTTGGTGCTTGATTTGAATCTATGTCCTAAGTACAAGGCTTTCTATTTCGGCAGAAATAAACAGCTAAAATTTCCTTCTTTCCAGAGTGATTTATTGGCCACTCAAGTTGGGAAAACAGAACCCAGCAGAGACTCCAGCCAATACAAGGGTCAAGAGAGGCTGTTCTGATTGAAGATTAATTGAATCAGATCTGATTTGGTCGCCTGTAAAAAAAGATGTTGAGACTCTAAAAGAGTGCAGAGAAGAGCAACAAAGATGATTAGGGGACTATGAAGAAAGGTTGCTGGAACTGGGTGTTGCAATATTTTCAGGATCAGACTCAATAAAGATAATAAGAATTATAGATTTAAATATATTTCTCTTTAATAATAATAGGCATTCTATATTCGCTGAATATTCAAGATAGAAGCAAAGAAAATGGTGAGGGTGGCTCCTTATATATACAAGGGGTGGAGCCAGGAATGGGAGTGGTAAATTATGAATACATTAAAATCCAAAGAATAAGTTAACCCCTGATGTCCCATATATACATTATTTACACAATAGAGAATAAGGCATTTACATCTGACAAATCCCCCTCTAAATGCCGGTTCGCTATACAACACCAATTACATTCAGATTCAGGACAATATAATACATACAATTTAGAAGTTAAATATTTGTGCTGTTTAGAAGGTAAAGGCTTCGTTAATATGTCAGCTAATTGTTCAGAAGTATCACAATGTATTGCTTTGATGAACCCATCTTGAGATAATTGTCTCACGTGCTTAAATTTTATATCAATATGCCTGGACCTTTGTCCAATGGCATCGGATCTGGATATTTCAATGGCTGCTTTATTATCTTCATGCACAACAAAAGGTAATGCAGGTTTTTTCCAAACATCTGAGATCAAGTCATTGAACCATACAAGGTTATTTGCAGCTTTGGATAAACAAACATATTCCGCTTCTGTGGTTGAAGTGGCTACCAGTTCTTGTTTACCAGTGTACCAGTAAACTGGACAATCATTCAATAGAAAAATATAACCAGAAGTACTCTTTCTGCATGATGTATCACCAGCCCAATCTGCATCCGCATAACAGGTAATTTTTGGTTCTTTGTCATTATTAGGTTCTAATACTAAACAAAAATCTAATGTACTTTTCAAATATCTTAGAATTCTTTTGACAGCTTCCCAATGATACATGGTTGGTTTGCTAACATATCTTGACAATAAATTGAGAGGTAATGCAATATCTGGTCTGGTCCAATTAGATATATAAAGTAGTGAGCCTATAACTGATCTGTAAAATGTATTATCTTTAAATTCAGGGGAAGACTCATCAGTGTTTCTAAGGAAATCAGTTTGCATAGGAGTGTCACAGGTTTTGGCATTGTTTAAATTACATTTGTTTAGAAGTTCAATGATCTTATCTTTCTGAGTAAGTTTGAATCCCCTTCTAGTTTTGTTAATTTGTACACCAAGGTATTTATTCACTTTACCTAGAGATTTCAACGAGAAATGTTCGTTTAACTTATTTACAAAGATTTCTCTGCTCTCTTTGTGTTTTCCTATATATAAAATATCATCCACATAAATTAATACAAATTCAATGTGATCATCACTCTTTTTTACAAAGAAACAGTTATCAGCAGTGGTAGCGTTGAAATCCATGGTCTTTAGTACTTTTACCAAGCAATCGTACCATCTCTTGCCAGATTGCTTTAATCCGTATAGACTCTTATTTAATAACCAAATTTCATTCTTATTAGTGTATTGACTATGTGGTGCTCTTACATATATTTCCTTATCTAGTTTTGCGTGTAAATACGCAGTCTGTATGTCATATTGAAATACGTCCAGATTGAGTGCAGATGCTACTACTAGAGCTGTTTTAACACTCTCTGTCCTCACCGTGGGGGAGTATGTATCAGTATAGTCTTCTGGATATTTTTGTGCATAACCTTGTGCAACTAGTCTAGCCTTGTATAAAGTATTGCCTCCTTCTAGGTTCTTAATTTTATAAATCCACCTGGTACCTATAATTGTTTTATCCTTAGGTGCGATCGCAGGAGTGAATACATTTAATCCTTGCAAACTTTCCATCTCTTTTTTCATAGCTAGTTCCCATTTTTCTCTTTCTTCACGAGGGAGTTTTAATACTTCCTCATATGTATTAGGTGTTATTTGTTCTTCATTCATATGCATTATGTAATCTTTGTATTTACTTGGTATTTGATTTCTATTGTTTCTAATAGCTCTTTCAGGTTTGCTATGGTTGTCGTGCAAATATCTAGCTTCCTTTTTTGTTAATGTGTCTGTCTTTATTTTATGCTGACTATTTGTCCAAGTTTTGGTTTTGTTCTTATTTTTGTTAATGTTTTGATTTTTTATTGTCCCTTCCTCGCAAGATATCGCATCTTTGCATTTATTTGGAAATATTTCATTAAGGTGCAGTTTAGACCAATTGGCCTGCTCATGGAACACAGCTGTTCTGGAGACTATAAATTTGTTATTATTATCAATGAATCTGTACCCTTTGGTTCCAGTTTCATATCCCATAAATCTTAATCTTCTGGATACGTTTTCTCCCTTTCTCCTCAACTGCTTAGGTATGTGCACATCTGCAGTGACTCCAAATATGTGCATGTGTGCTAATTTAGGTTTCCTATTGTACATCACCTCATACGGTGTCTTATTCACAATACTGGACCAGGTTCTATTTTGAGTGTAATTTGAATAATGTAGGGCTTCTGACCAGAATTGTTTGCCTAAACCAGCATCCTCTAATGTGCATCTAATCATGGTTTGTAGTGTGGAATTCTTTCTCTCTGCAATCCCGTTTTGAAACGCAGAAAATGGATTGGACGTGAAATGTAGCATTCCCCTATCCTTTAACCATTGGGAGAATTCTTTAGACATGAATTCACATCCCCTATCTGTCATAATTTGTTTTATTTTGATATTATGTTGTGTTTCTATGCGTTTGTAGAATTCCTTAAATTTCTGAAAGGTTTCATCCTTGTGCTTTAATGTGTAAACAAAACCATAGCGACTATAATCATCCACTATTGTTAGAAAGTAACGTTTCCTATAGGTAATTGATGGAGTTAATGGACCAACTAAATCCATATGTACTAAGTCAAAAATATTGTTAGTTGATCTGTTAGATTTTTTTGGTCTGGGACTGGTTTTTAGTTTGGTGGATTTACATACTGAGCATTCCAAATAATTATCACAATTTTTTATTTTGACACCTTCTGCGTGTTCAGTCATTTTTTGAACTACAGGAAAGCTTGCATGTCCTAACTTCCTATGTAAGATGTGAGCACACTCATCATGAATTGGTTTACCTATTTTTGGTTTCTTCTCATTGTGTGTATTTTTGTGATCATGAGGTATTTTACATTCATCATTGTCACTGTTACTAACATTTTCATCATCTGCTTCAATACAATCTTCCATATTTGAATCAATGTTATGTAACCATCTTTCTTTTGTTATCAGATAGGGTAGACCTCCTTTTATCATCACAGTGCCTATATTTGTTTTGTCCTTCTCTAAAGTTGCTTTCCCCTTTGAGAAAACTATATTGATGTCAGAATCTCTGCTTAGTTTTATAGCACTTAGTATGTTATGAGGTATTTCTGGGATTAATAATACCCCCTCTATTTTACCTAAACCAGGCAAGGTCACATTTCCTCTGCCTAATACTTGAACCTTTTCTTGATTAGCTACCTTTATCACAAACTTATCTTCTGTAAATGAAGATAATATACTTTTGTTGTTAGTGGTGTGATTGGTTGCACCAGAATCAATAAGCCAATTATTGTTCTCATTTTGTTGTGTTTTGGTGCTTTCTTGTTTGTTTAGTCCATTTAGTGACCCAGATTTTCTCTCTTTTGAATTTTCTCTACCCCCTCTACTTTCTCTGTAATTTGGTGGGCTTCTATATTTGTGTCTATCTGTGGAAGACTGTCTATAATGGTATTTGCTCCTATATTCTGGCCTATGTCTCTCCCTTGAGACTTTGGGACAGTCTCTTCTACTGTGTTCCCTGGATCCACAATTGTGGCATCTAAAGGCTTCATTATATTTTTCTTGGAAAGCTACTTTCCTAAAAGATTTGTGTTCTGTTTGATTACTGGAACGATTTTTTCTTGAATTGTCTTCTGCTATCAATTTGTTAGATAGACTTTCTATGGTTAAATATCCTAAATTAATAGTATCTAAGTGTGACATAAAGTTATCCCATGATGAATCAAGTGAATTGATAATAACACTTTTCATTGTTTGATCTGAAATCACTTCCCCCCTCAATTGCAGCTCAGCTCTTATTTTGTTTAGAGATATCAAATGCTCACTTATAGAAACCCCTGGTTTCACTCTAGAAGAAAAGAAATCCTTAGACATTCTTGTAGTTGTAGCTACGCTATCGCTGTGAAATAGATTAAACATGCATTGAATTATTTCTGACACAGTTAGGTTTGATTTGATGCTATGATACATTGCAGGAGACACGCTAGATATTATTATGAAAAATGCTCTATGATGTAAACAATCTATTTTTAAAGTCCAAGGTCTTCTTGGAGGACTAGTTATAAAGAATAGTAAATTTTCTTTCATAAAGACAACCTGAAGTTGTTGATACCACTCTTGTAAATTAATGCCATCAATTCTAAGTTTTGGGAAGTCACTGGGTAAGTTCCCCACATTATTTTGTCCATTACTTACAACCTGAGGCAGTCCGTGGTCTCGCAAGTGCAGGAAATTACAGAACGGCATGGGGATGCTCGCAACGAGTCTGCGCGGTTCTCTGGCCAGTTCAAGTCTTTCGGGGCCGTCTACGTAGCTTTGCACATGCGCGTTGCTCATTTCTTCCTTGGCGTCGTCGTGGAAGGTTCTCTCCATTTCAGTTCTCTCGTTCCGCTCCTCTTCAGATGAGTCGGTCTCTGGTTCGGTTTTAGGGGTTCTGGTGGTGGCGACAGCTCTTCTCTTTCTTTCGTGTGCGTTGGTGCGGTGGCCATAATACATGTATAGACCAGTTTAACTGGTTGGACACGTGTATGGAGCTTAGCACCGAAATAATCTGACTATGAAAAGCGGGTTCATATGGATACTCTCTGAAGGGCCCTATTTTGTTCTCTCTTTGTTAAGAACATAGACTGTATTTGAAAAGATACGAGACATCTCTTGGCGGAACATTCCTGAAGAAGTGAGGTAATCAGATAGCAGGAGATGGGCCTCTCGCCTGGTAGTAACTGGTACCATATAACCAGAGTTAAGTTTTGTTTTTCACACCTTAAGTATCGCTTTCCTAGAAATCACGTGATTTACTGTAATAGGTAAGAATGTGAAACTTATGGAGAATATATGGATGCTTTTCTATTTCTTGTATGTAATATGAGATGTGTAGCCATAATAACGCCTTCTGATGACGCTGTATTTTGATAACTAATAAAAGAGGGTGACGGAGTCAGCTCTGGGCGCCATCATCCCGAGAAGCACCTGCGTTTGTGTATTCTCTAATTCGGCCATTCATGATGAGCCGCCAATTCATCACCAACATATGGTGACCCCGACGTGATTCATGGATCGAGCACGTCTCTTGGCACCCTCATACTCATTCGGCTGGAAGAGCCTCTGCAAACCAGGGCCGGTCGTCGGCGAACGAAGCACCCTCCCATAATCGTGAGTATGGGGGCAGAATTCTCTAAGCCTCAGGTTACGCACCTCCACGAACTTAGAGAATTGGCCAAGTCCTCAATCATTGTTTTAAAAAGATAACGGGAAAGTCCTGCCCGTGGAAAGAATTTGATTTACCTTCTAAAATACTTTTGGCAATAAAAGGGCTCTTTAAAAGTGAAAAAAATGGAAGCAGATGGGAACATGCCTCCACAAACCTCCCCAGCCCTGAAAAAATTTTTTGCACTCTGGAGATTAGTTATAGAGTGTTTAATGATGCAAAAAAAGAAAAAGAAAAAATCTTCAGGACACTGTTAATAGTTCCTTTTCAGACTTTGTTGAAAGATTGCCTCATCACCAGGCAGCAAAACCTCAAGGAAAAGTGTAAAAATCCAAAAAGTGGGGGCATGTCTGTAACATCTAGCCCTCAAAACCCTGGTTATCATCGTATAGATGACATTTTAATTGGAGCACAAAAAATACAACCTAATTGGCTTTTTGAAAAATACAAAATGATTTATGTGTAAATGAATTGCACATTGCCCCAGAGAAAATACAGCTGTACACTTCTTATCTGTATAGGGCATAAACTATGTGCAATCTCTTTCTGCTCCGGCTAAAGTTACCCAAAGTTAAATTTGCAACAATTACTGGGTACTATTAATTGGGACTGCTCATATTTCTCTTTACCTATGCATTTACTTAGTCCATTATTTGAGTTATTGACTAAAAGAAAAAAGGCAGGAGATTTAATTCTGTTTTAGAACAGCAAAAGGTACATTGCTTTATTTGTCTCATTACCATCTAAAAATGTTTTACCCTTTATTTAAGCTATTGTTGAAATTATAACCTTGGGGCGTACGCCAGACTGTCGAAGAAATGGAACTGATCTAATAAATATTATTCTATCTCAAAATCTGACTTTCACCTTTATCTTCAGAATAATTCATCTCTTCAGTGTGCTCTAACTGACTATGTAAACTGTATTTCATATCATTTGCCTAAAGATCCTAGGTTTACTTGCTTAATGATTTTCTCCAGAGGAGCCATTGCTTACAAGGATACTCATGACGACATCTGGAAAGAATCTTACACTAATTGTCTGCGACTATCTTAGCTTTCACACTTTTTCTCAACAAGCTTTTAATTTGATCTCTGACTCTCAGTATGTTTCTTAGGCTGAAAAAATAAATAAATAAATAAATTGTTTATTGTTCTTCCCACCCGGGGTTTAGCAGGAAATAAAATTAGAGCCTGTCTAAATGGGAAGACTCAGATAATTTGAACTAATCAACTTGAAGTGATTTCTGTTTAAAAATATTTTGTTGATGTACATCTATAATGATAGTGTGTGGAATTGATATGCTTGGCTGGCCAGCAAAAATTAACTGGGTTTGAACTTGAAACTGTGGAAAACCGGGCAATGGTTATGGGCCCATATCACCTTTTGTGATTATGACTGTTGCCTGAATTTTTTCACTGTTTTGGGAATAAACTAGTTCATTGAAATAATTTGAATGACTGATTCGCATGAAGGATGTATTATACAAAAGGTCTGATTGCAGTACAGATGTGAATGGGTGTGTATTGGATTGCATGAAATGTAATTTTGTGTATAAGCACTTTTTTTCTTTTCTCTCCCTGCCCTCCGAGGAGAAGGGAGGCTTGGTCTGTTTTAAAATTTTTTTCCTTTCCCTCACCCCCTCCTTTTTTTCCCTGGGAGATGAGAGGCACGAAAGGGGGGGGGCTACTTTGTACTTTTAACCATTTTTTTTTCTCTCAGAGAGCCAGCCAGAGAAAGGCGGGAGTGAAAGGGTGATATCTGATACCTGCCTTTGCAGAGCACTGTCTTGGCTCAGAATGCAATACCTTCTTTTTCCTTCTGGAAATTTTTGACGTTTCAAATACTTTCATACCCAATTCTATTTCAGAGCATTGACTCAAAATACTCCTTAATGTTTTTATGTCTACGTGCATTTTGCATACTTAACAGATGGCATGTTTGTTCTTTGTTTGTCTGTTGTTTGTCTATTTGTTTGTTTGTTTGGAATTATCACAGAGATGAGTTAGAAGTTACAATATGTAGACAGAGAGATAAAATACTTAGGACATTTAATTAATGAAAGAAGTAACACCTGAAGAGTTGAGGAAATTTTTAGGATTGACTGGATATTGTAGGCTGTGAATAGATAATTGTGCTATTTTGAATAAAGACTGGTATGCAAAGAACCCAGTGTTACAGGGAATGTAAGAGAGAGTTAATGAAGGAAAGCGGAAAGTTGACTTTTGGAAGTATGCTTGTTTATAAGGAGATTTAGAAGGACAATCAGATATTGGTACAGAGAAGGAGTTGAATTGTTTAAGAGAAAGTTGGTTTGCACAGATTTGGGCTGACTTGGAAGTCAGAATGGCAGTAGGAGAAAGGACTTGAATGTTTAGTGTTATAAGGAGATTTGTTTATTGGAAGGTTATAGATATTGTGGGTAGCAGAGACAGAGATTGGAAGAGGGAAATGACAAAGCTGCAACTGCGCTCATGGTTATATTTTCCATCACACCATGGGACAGTCATGCCTATTCTCATCAAAATAAAAAAGCATTGGCGAAACAATTTGGTCTCACGGCAGCTGAAGCGACTGCCATCATACAACAATGTCCTACCTGTAGTCAACAAGCTCATTCTATCCCTATGGGTGTAACCCTAGAGGACTAAAAGCTTGTGAAATTTGGCAAATGGATGTAACTCAGTATCCATCCTTTGCCCCATGGAAATATTTGCATGTTTCCTTGGATACTTATTCAGGACTTATTATTGGCATTCCCAAAAAGGGAAGAAGCAACCAAACATGTAATAAATCATTGTATTCGGATTTCTGCATCGATGGGACGCCCAATTGAACTTAAAACTGACAATGGATCTGCTACACCAGTACTGCCTTTGCAGACTTTTGTAACAAGTGGTCCATCACACATAAATTTGGCTTATAAAATTGAAAGAGGAAAAATGCCTCGGCCTCCCAGCCATGCAAAACAAACTCAATCTTTGTTTATATACTTTGAACTTCCTTAACCTGACTGGACAGCCTCCCACATCGGCTGCGACCCGTCATTTTTCTGCTTATCCATCAGCTGCCCTAAAACCGAAGGTCTATTTCCACCAACTACCTGATCCTGCATGGAGAGGACCTGCTGACCTTATTACCTGGAGCCATGGATATGCTGCTGTCCAGGACAATGATCGTATCATTTGGATCCCCAAAAGACACGTAAGACCATTTCATTTACAACAAAAAGAAGGAGAAACCCCTGGTGCTGAGATTTAAGAGAAAAAACATCTTGCTGAGTCCTCCCGGCAACAGACTCTTAACGCAAGGTGGTGACCATCAGCTTTGCAGAACTACACCGGAAGTTGGTCCCCTGCGCACAGTGAATATTCATCAGGAGGAAACTACCTTCACATTGTACATATACATTTTAACACTTTCTTGCATGTACTAATGTTAGTAGAAGTTTAGGAGTAGGTTTTGTGCGTAATTGTTTTTCTAATTTTGCTAGTAATTTTGTTTCACATGTATAAGTGACTATGATTTGTTTATGGCCTTGGACATTGTTAGCTTTGGGACTCTCAAGTGACCATGTAAGGAATATCAAATCCCCACATACATACACTTCAAGTCAAGTACGCTCCTGCCAAAAACACATTGTCTATGCACAAGGTTCTTACTTTCTACCTAAGTCTACTCCAACACCTAAGGTTCCCATATTGACATTTCCAGCTGAGGGGGGAGTGGATAAGGACAATGGGCCTCTGCAACAATTGCATAAAGGAGACTATATATCATGGATTCTGGAATTAAGTCACGATCTTGCATCTATTGCCCCTGCATCTCATGATCCTTCATGTCAGCAACCTCTACATTCAATCATAATGGGACAGTAATAAAAGACATTCAAATAGCTGCTAATCAGACAAACTCCACTACTCCTATTTCTCAAACCACACCCAGCACTGACATTGGGTGGCTCATTAAAAACTCAGATATCCAGAGGCATCTTGCCCAATCTCGGGTGGCAATGAACTATTGGGATCTTCATTTATTAAATAACTGGAAAGTATATATGTTCAACGAGACTATCAAGGTGCTGAAGCTGATGAATAAAGAACTGGCTGAAATCAGAGAGGTAGTCTTACAAAACCGATATGCCTTAGCTAAAGGAGGCAATTGTGCCCTTATACATTCATGTTGTTGTACCTATGTATCTGATTATCAGTATAACATCACTCACACCATAGAACATATGGAAAACTTGATCAAAAAACAATCCCTTATCATCCAATGGATCTGGCGCCATTGACATCTGGGCTGCTCTTTGGTCATGGCTCCCGGATGGTTCTTGGTTGAAATTAATTATGCCAAATATTGTATCTATAATTGTACTGCTTGTTTTGCTTTGTTGCTGCATCCAATGTCTCCCCTCCCTTCTGCAAATGTGCAAAGGTTTTATTCCCTCCAATAGGAAGGACGTCCTGAAAAGTGAAACCAAAGCCCTTCTGGAACTGGAGGAACAAATCAGGTGTGGTCAGAGAAGGTGCTCGGGACTTGCAAGATAGGGCTTCCAAGATAACTCAGAGGTTACAAACTCCTGACATGTGGTTTTCTTGGGTGCCTGAAACCGGATGGATTTACAATTTGTGTGAGCGATTTGTGGAAATGTATAACTGGAATACACCCCAGAAACATGATGGCCTACCTCGCTTGACATCTCCTGGCCACTTTTCCACTAACTTTGTTCACCTTAATAAAAGGATGGGTGACCTAAAAACATTTGCAGAAACCAGATGGCTGAAGAACATATTATCTACTGTACTCATGATCATTGCTTTGCTTATTTCTGTATGTTGTACTATTCAATATATTCATGCTTTGTTTGCTATGATGATAGGTATGTTTCCCAGGCATAAAGAGAACATCATAATAACAACACAGCTGAACCCTGTTGCAAAAAACAAAAACAGAGGAAATGTGGGAATGCGGTGGCCATAATACATGTATAGACCAGTTTAACTGGTTGGACACGTGTATGGAGCTTAGCACCGAAATAATCTGACTATGAAAAGCGGGTTCATATGGATACTCTCTGAAGGGCCCTATTTTGTTCTCTCTTTGTTAAGAACATAGACTGTATTTGAAAAGATACGAGACATCTCTTGGCGGAACATTCCTGAAGAAGTGAGGTAATCAGATAGCAGGAGATGGGCCTCTCGCCTGGTAGTAACTGGTACCATATAACCAGAGTTAAGTTTTGTTTTTCACACCTTAAGTATCGCTTTCCTAGAAATCACGTGATTTACTGTAATAGGTAAGAATGTGAAACTTATGGAGAATATATGGATGCTTTTCTATTTCTTGTATGTAATATGAGATGTGTAGCCATAATAACGCCTTCTGATGACGCTGTATTTTGATAACTAATAAAAGAGGGTGACGGAGTCAGCTCTGGGCGCCATCATCCCGAGAAGCACCTGCGTTTGTGTATTCTCTAATTCGGCCATTCATGATGAGCCGCCAATTCATCACCAACACGTTGGCACTTGATCCGGTCTGCGGTGTAGGACGGAATCGGCATGGCTCTCTGGGCTCAGGTGTCGTCGCCTTCGAAGTCAGGATGGGAGCGTGCAGGTCTCGAGTTGTCGGTTTGATCTCTTGCTTCTTCGTTGGTGCCTTGGAAATTTTCAATCTTGGCCCAAAAGCAGCAAAAAGCGTTTTTATTGCTGACTTTACTTGAGACTTTGTTAAATCATCTTCACTTTCTGATTCTGGTTCTTCTGAAGAGTTTGAGTCTTCTTTTTCACTTTCGTCGTCTGATAGCGTTTTTCGCGCCAGAAATTTTGAACTGAGCGTTTTGATTGGCTCTGCTTCACTCTCTTTTGAAGTTCGTTGAAACCAAGATGGCTGCCATTCAAAATTTCGCGCGGGATCACATCTTTTCTTTTTCACAACGACTTTCTCAGTATTCATTTCACTCACAGTTTTTTGATCTTTGGGTTTTTCTTTAACGACGTTTTTCTCTCTCGCTGCTCCGTTGTTCTTCAGCATTTCTTGGAGGTTCGCGATGAGGCTTTCATCGTTCTTCTGGCTTTTTAGTATCTTCAATATCTCTGACCTGAGTTCGTTATTTTCTATTTCGATTTCTTCCTGGTCATTATTTTCATTTATCAGTTCATCTTCTTCAGTGGTGTATTCTTCGGATTCTCTCGAAATCGCGTTAGTGGATTCGTTGATCATCTCTTGTTCAGTTTCTATTTCCTTGCTGTAGGCCCTGGTGTTGGGCCTATCTTTCTTAGACATTTTTAATTATTTATTGAGTCAATTAACCATCCTCTGCTACCAGCTTGTTGCAATATTTTCAGGATCAGACTCAATAAAGATAATAAGAATTATAGATTTAAATATATTTCTCTTTAATAATAATAGGCATTCTATATTCGCTGAATATTCAAGATAGAAGCAAAGAAAATGGTGAGGGTGGCTCCTTATATATACAAGGGGTGGAGCCAGGAATGGGAGTGGTAAATTATGAATACATTAAAATCCAAAGAATAAGTTAACCCCTGATGTCCCATATATACATTATTTACACAATAGAGAATAAGGCATTTACATCTGACACTGGGTATGTCTAGTTTGATGAAAAGAAGGACTCGGGGCAGGGGTGAAATGCTCCTGGTTCAGACCGGATCACCCGATCCGGTAGCGATGGCGGCGGGTGGTTCGGAGAACTGGTAGCAAAAATCCCTGCCCCCCCCATGCCCAGCTGAGCTACGCAATCTTCAGAAGCTTTTTTTAAATTTTTAAAAGCATTTTTTCTACAACCTCTTCGGACAAAAAAATGCTTTTAAAAGTTAAAAAAAAAAAGCCTCTGATGATCATGCGGCTCAACTGGGATCATCAGAGGCTTTTAAAAGCATTTTTCTACAACCTCTTCAGCCGTTAAAAATGTTTTTAAAAGCCTCTGATGATCCCAGCTGAGTTGCCTGATAGCCAGAGGTGTTTTTTTTTTCTTTTAAAAGCCTCTGACGATCCCAGCTGAGTTGCCTGATCGGCAGAGCCTTTTAAAGGCATTTTTTTACAACCTCTTCAGCCGAAGATGGTTTTAAAAGTTAAAAAAAAAAACAAACGTTGGCCATGCCCACCCAGTCACATTACCTCCCACCACCACCACCAAGCCACGCCCACAGAACTGGTAGTAACAAATTTTACATTTCACCACTGACTCGGGGTAACACGATAGCAGCCTTCCAATATCTCAGGGGCTGCCACAAACAAGAGGGGGATCAACCTATTCCGAAGGCAGGAGAAGAAGCAACGGATGGAAACTAATCAAGGAGAGAAGCAACCTAGAACTAAGGAGGAATTTCCTGACAGTGAGAACAATGAATCAATGGAACAATTTGTCTCCAGAAGTTGTGAATGCTCCACGTTTGAAAGAAGAGATTGGACAACGATTTGTCTGAAGTGGTGTAGGGTTTCCTGCCTGGGCAGGGGGTTGGACTCGAAGACCTCCAAAGTCCCTTCCAACTCTGTTATTCTATTCTATTCTATTCTATCCTATTCTATTCTATTCTGTGGTGGGTTCCTCCCGGTTCAGTCCGGTTCGGCCGAGCCAGTAGCGGTGACGATATGACGTCACCGAACCGGTTCTCTCCCCCCTCGCCCTCCCACCCCGCCCCACCCATGTTATTCTTACCTTTTATTTGGTCCCACCCCCAATCTATTGCTGCCTCCTGAGTCCCAGCTGATGACTAGAGGGAAAAAAAACTGTTTAAACTCTTGCCACGGGGCTTCAAAGGGCCGTCCTACAGCCGATCCGTGTTAAAAGCAAACAAATGAGTCAGGTCGTAAGTGCGAGGACTGGTCGTAAGTGCGAGGACCTTCCAGAAATGACTCTGACCAGCTAGCCATGCCCATCTAGTCACATGACCTTCAAGCCACACCCACAAAATAAGCCACACCCACAGAACCGGTAGTAAAAAAAATTAGAACCCACCCCTGATTCTATTCTATTCTATTAAGATGACAATGATGCTGCTTGCCGGAAGGAGATAGAGGGTTTGGTGAACTGATGTAACAAACTGGTGATCACCTTTAAAGCGCTCCATGGCTTAGGGCCAGGGTACTTACGGGACCGCCTTCTGCCACCAATAGCCTCCCACCGGCCGGTTCGCTCCCACAGAGAGGGCCCCCTCAGGGTGCCGTCGGCCAGACAATGCCGGCTGACGACCCCCAGGAGGAGAGCCTTCTCTGTGGTGGCACCTACCCTATGGAACAATCTACCCCCAGAGATACCAGTGATCTCCGACCTTCGGATTTTTCGTCGGGCCCTAAAAACTCATTTTTTCCAGTTAGCCGGTCTGTCTTGATTTTAGGGTTAGTTTTAAAATTTTAATATTGATTTTAATTGACAAGTTTTAAATTATGGGCCAAATTTATAAATTATTTTAACTTTATTTTTTAACTGTGATGTTTTGTATAGATGTTTTTATCTTGGCTGTTCACCACCCTGAGTCCGAAAGGAGAAGGGCGGTATAGAAATTTGAATAAATAAATAAATAAATAAATAAAAACATCCTCGTTTTAAACGTAGGCAAAACTAAAGAGATCCTTGCCGATTTCAGGCCCAGCCCATACACCTCTGTGTATTAATGATTCACTTGTGGAGGTGGTTAGCAGCATCAGGTTTCTGGGTGTGCAGCTAATGAGTAGGCTAGCTTGTTCACTCAACATGAGACCCTGTTAGTTTGCTTGTGGCAACGTAGAGATTCTAGGCTGGTCCCTCCTTTAACGCCGCCCTGCCATTCTTTCTCCTACAATGTTATGGGTTCCACCCAAATTTAGGCAAAGGCTGGCCAGGCCTAGGGGACGGAGGATGTTGTGAAAGAACCAGTGGAAATAATGGTTAATGGGTTGGTCTTAGAATAGAACCTGTCAGGCCTGGGAGCCATCTTTTGCACTGGATCTTCAGGCCTGCCATATTTCCTACTGTGGGAGGCTGGGAGGAGGGATTGTATGGAGCAAGGGTGATATGTAGTCATAATAACATTCCTTTCTCAGAGTGTCAAGGACATCTTGCCCTGAACCTGGAGGGGTGTGACTGGGAGGCATCTCCAGTTGGGACGGTGCATTGATTGGACCATGTGATGGACTTGTGGGTGCTGGGTAGGGATTTGGGACTTTCTGTTGGGTGGGGAAAACCTTGAAACTTTCAGATTCGGGTTTTCCCAGATGTGCCAATATGACATCTCTAATAAAATGGAACTTTGGGGAACTTCTAGCCTCAGAGTCTCCTTTCATTGGAGGTGTTACTTGGAACCCTGACACGGTGTTTCATTTGGGACTCCCTGATTCTGGAAAAATGTACAATTTTTAATAGAGGTAGTCCTCGACTTAACAACAGGTGACCGTTCAAAGTTACAACGGCACTGAAAAAAGTGACTTGACGTACGACCCTTTTTCACAGTTACGACAGGGGTGAAATGCTCCCGGTCCAGACCGGCTCGGGCGAGTAGGTAGCGATGATGGCCGGTGGTTTGGAGAGCTGGTAGCAATGGAAGCTGGAGGCTCCGCCTACCCGCCCATCCGCCCCATTCCCCGGAGTCGGGGAATGCACCATTTCCCAACTCCTACTGCCCACCTTTCTCCCACAGCTGGCTGCCAGGGAAGGCAAGCGCCCAAAAGGTACCGGAGTCGCTCACTCTCCTTCTTGAATGAGCCGCTCTGGTCCACGCGCCAACTGCGCAAGCGCACAGTTTATTTAATTCAGCGGCAGGTTGGATGTGCGCTTGTGCAGCCGGCGCGTGGACCAGAGCAGCTCATTCAAGGAGAGTGAGCGACTCCGGTACCTTTCGGGTGCTTGCCTTCCCTGGCAGCCAGCTGCGGGAGAAAGGTGAGCAGTAGGAGTCGGGGAATGAGGCGGGTGGGCGGAGCCACGGGAGAAAGTTAAGGACACGCCGGCAGAATAGAAATTTTAAAAGTTTTCCTACCGGGTTCTGTGGGCATGGCTTGGTGGGAGGGGGTCATGACTGAGTGGGCGTGGCTGTGAGTGACTTTGAGTTGGCCACACCCACTCAGTCACAGGACACACACCCCACCAAGCCACGCCCACAGAACCGGTAGGGAAAAATTTTAGATTTCACCCCTGAGTTACGACCTTTGAAGGTCACGTGATCACATGATCAAACTTCAGCTTGGCAACTGCTTCATACTTACGACCATTGCTATGTCCCCGGGGGTGGGAGGGTCACGTGATCCCCTCTTGCGACCTTCTGACTGGCAAAGTCAGCGGGGCAGCCGGATTCACTTTAACAACAGTGTCACTAACTTATCCGCTGCGGCGATTCACTTAGCAACGGTGGCAGGAAAGGCGGTAAAATGGTCGCAAAACTCACTTCACCCATGTCTCAATTAACCACAGAAATTTGGGGCTCCGTTGTGGTCGTAAGTCGAGGACTACCTGTAATGTAATAGGGGTCTACGGGATGCTTTTGGAGACTGTGTTTTTGCTGGAGGGAGAGAACATGGAGAGCTGCTGGCAGGTGCAACCAGCTTTGGCCAGGACAGACGGCTAGATGGCTTTTTAAATTATTGGGGGTTTTTCAGCCATCCACAGGAAGAGCAGGTGAGTCTCAAAAATTCTCCACTGTCTAGCCAGGATTTTATAGGGACACTGAAAAAAATTTCTGGTGTGAAAGGTTCCCCTGTTTGGAAGATGACCCTTCTGGGCGTCTCTCGAAAGGAAGTGTTGCTAGGAAAAACAAAATGGACCTTCTGAGCCTCGTCGTTTGTTTGTGTGGTTGTTGAGCGTCGGTGTGTTGTCCAGAGAAGAGTTGTCACTTGTTGCACTTTCCCAGCCTGAGGTTTTCCTGGAAGACTCTTTCCGACTCAAGATTGGCGGCGGATCTCGTATCTTGGGGCCTGGAGCACCGCAGGAGGTTAGCGAGGAGGTAGCCGTGGTGGACCTTACGTGACGGTGATGTGGAAAGTTAGCACCCGCCCCTCTCCTAGAAGAATGAAACATTTTGAGAAATATTGAAAAAGGCAGAATATTATATTTCTCTGGATGACAAATGGAGAAACATGCTCTTGGAAAGCAGCCCCCACCTTCCTTAATAGCCCACAGCAGATGTCAACACTTAAAGAGGTAAAGAGATAAATTTGTTGTTGTTAGTTGCGAAGTCATGTCTGACCCATCACGACTCTATGGACGTTCCTCCAGGCCTTCCTGTCCTCTACCACCTTCTGGAGTCCATTTAAGCTCATGCCGACTGCTTCAGTGATTCCATCCAGCCACCTCATTCTCTGCCGTCCCCTTCTTCTTTTGCCCTCAGTCTTTCCCAGCATTAGGCTCTTCTCCAGGGAGTTCTTCCTTCTCATTAGGTGGCCAAAGTATTTGAGTTTCATCTTCAGGATCTGGCCTTCTGAAGAGCAGACGGGGTTGATCTCCTCTAGGACTGACTGGTTGGATCGCCTTGCAGTGCAAGGGATCTCGCAGGAGTCTTCTCCAGCATCATCATTCAAAGGCCTCAATTCTTTGGCGCTCAGCCTTCCTTATGGTCCAACTTTCACAGCCATCCATTGCAACTGGGAAAACCATCGCCTTGACTGTACGCACTTTTGCAGTGTGATGTCTCTGCTTTTTAATATGGTGTCTAACTTTGCCATAGCTTTCCTCCCCAGGAGCGAGCATCTTTTAATTTCTTGGCTGTAGTCCCCATGTGCGGTGATCTTGGAGCCCAGGAAAATAAAATCTGTCACTGTCTCCATTTCTTCCCTATCTATAATACCCTCAGCCAAGATCCAACAAAGGTAGGATTAGCCCTCAGCCACAATAGGAATTGCCCAAAGCCCCTTCATTGCATCATCTCAGTTGCACCACCCCCAACAGTCCAAACTTCAACCAAACCTAGCTCAGACAAATTTATTTATTTATTTATTTTATTCAATATGTATATCGCCCTTCTCCTAGTGAACTCAGGGCGGTGCACAGCCAGAACTAAAACACATACCAATACAAAATTTAAAATTTTTAAAAGAATTACATGACTTTGGCCCAAAATTTAAAACATTTAAACTAAAACCCCTTGACAATTTAAAAAGCTAAAAAAAGGGGGGGGTCACGCCAGCCCTGCTTGATGGAAAAGAAAAGTTTTTAGGGCACGGCGAAAGGCCCGGAGATCCGATATCCTTCGTATCTCCGGGGGAAAATCGTTCCAGAGGGCAGGATCTGCCACAGAGAAGGCCGTCTCCCTGGGGGTCGCCAGCCGACATTGCCTGGCTGATGGCACCCTGAGGAGTCCCTCTCTGTGGGAGCGTACTGGCCGGTGGGAGGCTATCGGCGGTAGACAGCGGTCCCGCAATTCCTAGGATTTGTACTTTGCCTATAGAGCTATGACCCCTACATAACCTCTACATGGTCCCGTGTGAGTCTGACAACAGCCAATAGAATACATGTTCTTGCACAGGAACAGGAAGCTCAAGTGCAAAGCCCAAAAGAAGGTATAGACTCCAACCCCACTCTCAACTCCATGTGGTCAGCTGCCCAGATTCACATGTGAGCGGTGCTTCTGCTTCATCATTAAACCATCTTTCCAATCAGCCGCCAGCCTCCATTTTGTCTCCAGTGCCTTTCTCCCAGCTTGGAACTGAACCAGATGGATATTTCTTCCCACAGTGGAGACAGACGACACTTGACCATGAGGAGAAAACATAGAATCAATGATAGGGCTGGAATAGAGCCTGAGTGGTGTAGGAGGCTAATGCCTCCTAAGGCAGCATTTAACATCCAGCTGCCTGCAATTACTGCGAGTTCAATTCTCCCCAGGCTCAAGGTTGACTCAGCCTTCCATCCTTTCTAAGGTGGGTAAATTGAGGACCCAGTTTGTGGGGGCAATAAGCTGACTTTGTATAAAATATACAAAAGTATGAAGGCTATTGCTTAATGCACTGTAAGCCGCCCTGAGTCTCCGGAGAAGGGCAGCATATAAATCAAATTTAAAAAAAAAAAAAAAGATCTCAGAGATCTTCTAATCCAACCCAACTGCTCAAGGCAGGAGTCCTTATGCCATCCCAGCCAAACGGCTATTCAGTCTATTTTTGAAAACTTCTAGTGATGGACCCACAACTCTTTTAAGACGTCAGTATTTCTCAACCTTGGCAACTTTAAGAGGCACGGACTTCAACTCCCAGAATTCTGCAGACAGGCATTAGCTGACTAGGGAATTCTGGGAGTTGAAGTCCATGCCTCTTAAAAGTTGAGAACACTGCACCATGCAATTTTACAATTTCAGTTGCAGGCTGCTTCCAGGCACAATATCAAGCCACAAAAATACAGATACAGATTAACAGAGTTGGAAGGGACCTTGAAGGTCATCTAGTCCAACCCCCCGCCCAAGCAGGATTTCTGACCGATGGCAGTCTAATCTCTTCTTGAAAGCCTCCAGGGATGAAGCTCCCACAACTTTACAAATCCTCCAGGATCAGATCTCCAACTTAAAGAAAAGATTGGACAATTTAACAGATTAAGAGAGTTGGAAGGGACCTTGTAAGTCATCTAGTCAAACCCCACCCAAGCAGGAGACCCTTCACCATTTCTGACAAATGGCAGTCCAATCTCTTCTTGAAAGTCTCAATCTCTTCTTGAAAGTCTCAAGTGATGAAGCTCCCACAACTTCCGAAGGCAACTTCTGTTCCATTGGTTGATTTTTCTCACTGTCAGAAAATTTCTCCTTATTTCTAGGTTGAATTTCTCTCCTTGATCAGTTCCCATTATTCCTTGTCTGGTGCCTTGGAAAATAGCTTGACCCTGCCCCCTCCTCTCTGTGGCAGCCCCTCAAATATTGGAAGACTTTTATCATGTCTCCCCTGGTCCTTCTCTTCACTAGACTAGCCAAATCTTCTCATCCTCCCCTGCCAGCCCCCTCCCCTCCTTCCCTTAGATATGAGTCAGCCGTGTGCAGCAGCTGCCAAAAAAGCCAACACAGTTCTGGGCTGCATCAACAGAGGGTTAGAATCAAGATCACGTGAAGTCTTAATACCACTTTATAATGCCTTGGTAAGGCCACACTTGGAATACGGCATCCGGTTTTGGTCGCCACGATGTAAAAAAGATGTGGAGACTCTAGAAAGAGTGCAGAGAAGAGCAACAAAGATGATGAGGGGATGGAGGCAAAAACATAGGAAGAACAATTGTAGGAACTGGGAATGTCTAGTCTGATGAAAAGAAGGACTAGGGGAGACATGATAGCAGTCTTCCAGTATCTCAGGGGCTTCCACAAAGAAGAGGGAGTCA
This sequence comes from Pituophis catenifer annectens, assembly GCF_029215685.1. Taxonomy (NCBI): domain Eukaryota; kingdom Metazoa; phylum Chordata; class Lepidosauria; order Squamata; family Colubridae; genus Pituophis; species Pituophis catenifer. The sequence goes on along the minus strand of NW_027256881.1, from coordinate 345,828,864 downwards.
AGCTATTCTCCAAAGCCCCTGAAGGTAGGACAAGAAGCAATGGGTGGAAACTAAGCAAGGAGAGAAGCAACTTAGAACTAAGGAGAAATTTCCTGACAGTGAGAACAATTAATCAGTGGAACTACTTGCCTCCAGAAGTTGTAAATAGTCAAACATTGGAAATTTTTAAGAAGATGTTGGATAACCATTTGTCTGAAGTGGTGTAGGGTTTCCTGCCTGGGCAGGGGGTTGGACTAGAAGACCTCCAAGGTCCCTTCCAACTCTGTTATTCTATTTCTATTTCCCCGTGACAACAAATATTAGCACAAGGAGCAAAAGGTCGGGGGTCTCTCTTCCCCCTCACCCCCCCAGCTCCTACACATGGCACCCGTCCATCTCCACCGTTGGGGGAAAGTGGACGGCGAGTGTTGAGGACATACTTGCAAACAAGTGGGCCACTTGAGAGATTCCGATAGGAAACGCCAAATATTGACTGGAGCTTTTATTTAGAAGGCCACAACCATCCACTCGGCTTCCTTTTGTGGCCTTTGCAAATATTATTCCAGACATCGGGAGCAGAAAGGGAAAGTTACTAGCGGCTGATTCAGAAAGCTTAGCCTTGAGCTTAGTGGACGTTTCTGATCTTTTATATATTTTTTTCCAGCCAGAGCTGAGTGGGCTGTTTGTCCTTTGCATTCCACTGAGTCTAAAGGACAGTGTTTTCTCAAGGTTGACCAGTTGAAGATGTGTGGACTTCAACTCCCAGAATTCCGAGCAAACCCCCACACCCCCTTCTAGCCCTGATGATGTTACCTAGTTGGGTAATGAGACATCTGCAAGGAAACTAGCAAACTCAGAGAACACCAAGAACTCACTCCTTCTCCCCCCCCCCCTCCTCCTCCTCCTCCCCTTCCTCCTCCTACTAGCACTGATGATGCTACCTACTTTGGGTCATGAAACTTCTGCAAGTAAACAAGCAAGCTCAGAGAGCACCAGGGACCTCACAGTCCTCCTCTTCACAACTCTACTTCCTTCTAGCATCGATGATGTTACTTAGATGGGTCATGAAACGTCTGCAAGAAAACAAGCAAGCTCAGAGAGCACCAAGGATCCCACAATCATCATCATCTTCTTCTTCTTCTTCTTCTTCTTCTTCTTCTTCTTCTTCTTCTTCTTCTTCTTCTTCTTCTTCTTCTTCTTCTTCTCCTCCTCCTCCTCCACCTCCTTCTCCTTCTCCTTCTTCTTCTCCTCCTCCTCCTTCTCCTTCTTCTTCTTCTCCTCCTCCTCCTTCTCCTCCTTCTTCTTCTTCTCCTCCTCCTCCTTCTTCTCCTTCTTCTTCTCCTCCTCCTTCTTCTTCTTCTCCTCCTCCTCCTCTTCCTCCTCCTTCTTCTTCTCCTCCTCCTCCTCCTCCTCCTTCTCCTTCTCCTTCTTCTTCTTCTTCTCCTCCTCCTCCTTCTTTCTTCTTCCTCTGCCTCCTCCTCCTCTTCTCCTCCTGCTCCTCTTCCTCCTCCTCGCAAACCCCACTCCCTTCTAGTACTGATGATGCTACCTAGTTGGATAATAAAAGTCTGCAAGAAAACTAGCAAGCCCAGAGCACCAAGGACCACACAATCCTCCTCCTCCTCCCCCTTCTACAACTGATAATGCTACCTAGTTGGGTGATGAAATGTCTGCAAGAAAACAACGATGCTCAGAGAGCACCAGGGACCCCCACAATTCAACCCTAAACTACAAATATGCTTTTCTATTGGAGATAGATAGATGATAGATAGATAGATAGATAGATAGATAGATAGATAGATAGATAGATGATAGATAGATAGATAGATAGATAGATAGATAGATAGATAGATAGATTGCAAATTGAAGTAGAACAAGATGGAAGAAAAGAGGGATATACAAGAAAAAGCCAAAGGGCAAAAAAGAAAGTGTATTGTAGGAGAAAGGTAGAGAAAAAAGCAGATATAAAAAAGCAGATATAAAATAAAAATAAGGAAGTGGCTTTTGATCTTTTCCACAGCAGTTATAAATGCATTTATATTTTAACCTCTTTCTAACGTTACATCTTCTTTCTAAAGTCTATCTATCTTGTTTAATCATCAAAAGCAGAAATCACAAGTCATTTTTTTTTTTTTAATCACAAAGTTAAATTTCAAGTTTGGGAAGTTTTTTTTCTTTTTTTACACAAAAAGTCCATAACATAAACTTAATCGATGGATCAATTGAAAACAATCTCTACGTTGATCAGTGATTGGAAACTCCTAATGAATTAATTAATTCACCTGAGGTTTCCAGGTACTGATATTATCAATTAATTAATCTGGGTTTTCCAGGCATTTTATAATTATTAATTAATTAATCAAGGGTTTCCAGGCACCAATCATTATTAATTAATCAGGGGTTCCAAGCACCTGATAATGATTAATTAATTGATCTGGGGTTTCTAGATACCTGATCATTATTAATTAATCTGGGATTTCCAGGCACCCTATAATTATTAATTAATAAATCTGGGGGTTCCAGGCACCCGATCATTATTAATTAATTAATTAATCAGAGGTTTCCAAGCACCCAATCATTCTTAATTAATTAATGTGGGATTTCCAGGCACCCGATAATTATTAATCAGGGGATTCAATGCACCCCATAATTATTAATTTAATTAATCTGGGGTTTCCAAGCAGCTGATAATAATTAATTAATTGATCAAGGATCCCAAGCACCAATCGTTATTAATTTAATTAATCTGGGGTTCCAAGCACCCGATCATTATTAATTTAATTAATCTGGGGTTTCCAGGCAGCTGATAATAATCAATTAATTAATCAGGGGTTCCAAGCACCGATCATTATTAATTGATTAATCAGAGGTTTCCAAGCACCCAATCATTCTTAATTAATGTGGGATTTCCAGGCACCCAATAATTATTAATCAGGGGATTCCATGCACCCCATAATTATTAATTTAATTAATCTGGGGTTTCCAGGCAATTGATAATAATTAATTAATTGATCAGGGGTCCCAAGCACCAATCGTTATTAATTTAATTAATCTGAGGTTCCAAGCACCCGATCATTATTAATTTAATTAATCTGGGGTTTCCAGGCAGCTGATAATAATCAATTAATTAATCAGGGGTTCCAAGCACTGATCATTATTAATTGATTAATCAAAGGTTTCCAAGCATCCAATCATTCTTAATTAATTAATGTGGGATTTCCAGGCACCCGATAATTATTAATCAGGGGATTCAATGCACCCCATAATTATTAATTTAATTAATCTGGGGTTTCCAAGCAGCTGATAATAATTAATTAATTGATCAAGGATCCCAAGCACCAATAGTTATTAATTTAATTAATCTGGGGTTCCAAGCACCCGATCATTATTAATTTAATTAATCTGGGGTTTCCAGGCAGCTGATAATAATCAATGAATTAATCAGGGGTTCCAAGCACCGATCATTATTAATTGATTAATCAAAGGTTTCCAAGCATCCAATCATTCTTAATTAATTAATGTGGGATTTCCAGGCACCCGATAACTATTAATCAGGGGATTCCATGCACCCCATAATTATTGATTTAATTAATCTGGGGTTTCCAGGCAGTTGATAATAATTAATTAATTGATCAGGGGTTCCAAGCACCGATCGTTATTCATTTAATTCATCTGGGGTTTCCAGGCACCCGATCATTATTAATTTAATTAATCTGGGGTTTCCAGGCAGCTGATAATAATCAATTAATTAATCAGGGGTTCCAAGCACCGATCATTATTAATTGATTAATCAGAGGTTTCCAAGCACCCAATCATTCTTAATTAATTAATTAGGGTACTCCCAGTCCCCCATCCATGTGGAGACTTGTCTTTTCTTCAATCCGTTTAGCCGTTCCCCCGCGTCCCCACGGGAGCGCAGAGGGAAACTGAGGCCAAGGGGGGGGGGTCCCTGGAGGTCGGGGGAGGTGGGGGAAAAGAGGCGGCGATGTTGGTGGGGGTGGGGGGGGGTGAGGCTCCTCCTTCCCCCCCCCACCTCCGACCAGCCACCCCTCGTCCCCGTTTCCCCCACCCCCGGCTTCGCATTCCCCACCCGCTGCCATGAACGCGAGGACCCGGCGGCCGCCTCCGCCGCCTTCGATGCCGGCGGCGGCGCTGCTGCTCTTGCTGGTGCTGGCGACGCGCCCCGACGGCTGCGGGGCTCAGCGGGCGCCGGCTTGGAGACAGCAGATCCGCTGGGAGAACCGGGGTCGTCAGTACAGCCTCTTCAACAGCGCCACTCAGTTCTTGCCCGGCCGGCGAGCCGCGCAGCAGACTCTTTACCTGAGCGCCGACGGGGTGCCCGCGGGAAGGATCGCAGAGGATGGTTCAGGAACCGGGGCGACGGGTGCGGCTCCGCAGAGCAGCCGACAGGGTGTCAGAGCAGCCGGAGGGGTTGCTGAATCCGGCAATCCCAGGTCCGACAGGGCGTCCGCATCCGGAGGGGCTCGGCGACGCGATGGACCGGCCCGGGGAGACCCCCGGGGGTCGTCTGGGCTCTCCCCGAACAGCATCTACGACCGTCCCGCCGTCTGGCCCGGAGCAGCCAGACAGAGATCCGGTTATGGGACCCACCGCTTCCACCATGGTGAGCCCCCGCCCCCCCCCCCCGACGGCGGAGATGCGTGGGAGGGTTGGTGGGTGAGTGAGGGTCCCAGAGGAAGTAGAAACGGGGCCCCGGGGGGTGGGGGTGGTGACGCGATGGACCAGCCCGGGGAGACCCCCGGGGGTCGTCTGGGCTCTCCCCGAACAGCATCTACGACCGTCCCGCCGTCTGGCCCGGAGCAGCCCGACAGAGATCCGGTTATGGGACCCACCGCTTCCACCATGGTGAGCCCCCCGACGGCAGAGATGCGTGGGAGGGTTGGTGGGTGAGCAGGGGTCCCGGAGGAAGTAGAAACGGGGCCCCGGGGATGGGGTTGGCTTTGGATCTCTCGCGCTTTGGGAACGGCCTACCATGCGGGGTTGTTGCTCCCAACTGGAGAGCTCCTGGGGAGGGGGGAGGTTTTATTTCTGAAAGAAATAAAAATGAGTTTCAGGAAAGGATGAAACTCCACCAGGATTCCCTCTTCACTGGTTCAAGAATGTTGCTGGTAGAACTTGTGCACAACAGTCCTGTTAGGTAGGCCAGGACTATCTATCTGCAGCAGGGATGGGGAGGGTGGTGGGATTTGGATAACCCTGCTTGGGCACGGGGGGGGGGGGGTTAAGGTGAAAGCAGAATAAAGAGTTCAGGTTACCTGATTTCCAGGTAACTAAACCCAAAGTTTGGGGTGATCTCTTCTCTTTTTTTCCAGTCTGATTTAGCCCCCAAGACAGCTGGGTGAAGTAAGGGGCTATTCTGGTGTAAATTACATGAATTTCCAGAGAAAATGTGGTATATGAGAGGAAAGAATGAAGGAGAGAGATGGGAAACGAAGGGTCCACAAGCCCATGAATTGAAAGAACGGAGGAAAGGATGACAAATGAAAAGGAGAGAGAGGAGGGAAGAAGAGGGTTGACAAAAGAAAGGGAGGATGGAAGGAAAAGAAGACTCTAGAAGGGAGAGAGAGAAAAAAGAAGGAATAGATGACAAGAAGGGGAGGGGAAAGGAAGGAAGGAAGGAAGGAAGGAAGAAAGAAAGAACGAAAGAAGGAAAGAAAGAAAGAAAGAAAGAAAGAAAGAAAGAAGAAGAACAGAGATAGGAAAGGAAGGGTTGACAAATAGATGAATGGAAAGAAGGGAGGAAGGAATGATAGATGAAATAGGAGATGGGGGAGAGAGAGGAAGGAAGAAGGGGGTTGACAAAAGAAAAGGATTAAAGGAAAGGAAGGAGAGAGAAGAAAGAAGGAATAGATGACAAGAGAGAAGGGAGAAGAAAGGAAGGGAGAAGGGAGGGAGAGAAGGAAGGAAGAAAAAAGAAAGAGAAAGAAAGAAAGAAAGGGGATGGAGGAAAAAGAAAGAAGGAAAGAAGGAAGGAAAAGGGAGAGGAAAGGAGGGAGAGAGGGAAAGGAAGGAGAGAGAGAAGAAAGGACTAGATGACAAGAGGGAGGAGGGAGGAAGGAAGGAAGGAAGGAGAGATGGGAAAGAAACAGATGAATGGAAAGAAGAGAGGAAGAAATGATAAATGAAATGGGAGAGGGCGAGAGAGAGGAGGGGAAAGGGGTTGACAGAAGAAAGGAAGGATGAAAGGAAAAGGAGACTCAAATTAGAAAGGGAGAAGGGAGGGAGAGAGGGAAAAAAAGGTAGGCGAGAGAGAAGAAAGGAATAGATGACAAGATGGGAGGAAAGAAGGAAGGAAGGAAAGAAGGGAGGGAGGGAGAAGGAGGGAGAGAGGGAAGGAAGGAAGGACGATCTTCCACTAGCAAGCAACAGACCATTTGTTCCCTCCTTTCCAAATCTCCCTTTAAACCAGCACTTCTCAAACGGGATAAAGTACCACAAATTGGGTTTAAAAGGTGGTTTTTTCTTTGGGCAGCAACACACCCACCCATTCCCCAGGGACCTTTAAATGGACTTTAAAAAGTGTTTTACTACGTTCGGTAAAAAAAAAAAGACTTTCTGGGAAGCAGTTTTTTGAGTAGGGCAGGATTTTGGTCTCTGCCTGGTGAAGACGGTGTCCTTGTTTTAATCAATTAGATCAGCGGTCACCAACTGGTGGTCCGTGGACCACTGGTGGTCCCCGAGAAAATTTTGGTGGTCCGCAGAAAAATTATTTGCATTTTTTTTTATATTGCACTAAATCGGGGGGTCCTCAAACTACGGCCCCTCGGCCGGATACGTGCAATGAACGTTTGTGTTGCTGCAGAGAGTCTCCCCCTTCGGAGTCTTTTTCTGTGGGTCGGAGGGGGGAGAGAAATTCCGACTCGGGATCTGCTTCGGCCTCCTGGTGTGGGGCTTTGGGCGAAGGCTGGAGGGAAGCACCGCTGGTGGCGAAGAGCCCGAGAGCCTTGTTCCAGTGGGACTGGCTGACCATCTCAGCCCGCTGAGCCTCCAGGCGCCGGTACCTGGCCTTCCCGCACTCCCGCAGGTCTTCCCTCTGCTTGGAAAGCCTATGCTCCTAGTCCTCAGTGAGGTGCTTCTGCTGAGCCTCCTTCTCAGCCAGATCCAATTTGAACTGAGCTCTTTTGCCAACGCTTTCTCGCAGTGGCTGCTTAGCTCCAACAACTGCTTCCTGTTGGGGCCCTAAGGAGCCCGGGCGGGCGGGGGAGGAAGGGCTGGGAGGGGAGGGGCGAGTAGAGGGTGGCGAGGCGCCCCTCAACGTGAGTGACATTGAGTGGACCACACCCACCCAGTCACATGACCACCTAGCCACCCCGTACCCAGCCAGTCATTAGGCAGATCATATTATTTATTTATTTATTTATTTATTTATTTATTTATTTATTTATTTATTTTATTTTATTTTATTTTATTTCTATACCGCCTTTCTCCCGTAGGACTCAAGGCGGTGTACAGTCAAGAAAAATATAGATACACAAACATCATAAAATTGCTAATAAAAATTATTATTATAACATAGTTTGGCCCAATTAAATAGAACCTAAAATTAGATAACATTTAAAAAATCATTCACATGTTCGTATGTTTAGCCCCGCCTGTTGGAACATGAGGGTCTTGAGGGCACGGCGGAAAGCACGGAGATCAGGGATATTCCGTATCTCCGGGGGCAGTTCATTCCAAAGGTTTGGAGCCCCCATAGAGAAGGCCCTCCCCCTGGGAGTCGCCAGTCGACATAATTTGACTGACGGTACCCTGAGTAGTCCCTCCCTGTGAGAACGAACTGGTCGGTGGGAGGCTATTGGTGGCAAAAGACGGTCTCGTAGGTACCCAGGTCCTAAGCCATGGAGCACTTTAAAGTGCACTTTAAACACCTTGAATCGCACCTGGAAGACCACCGGGAGCCAGTGCAGCTCGCATAGGAGAGGTGTTACATGGGCGTAACGAGTTGCGCCCATAATCACCTGCGCGGCTACGTTCTGGACCAGTTGGAGCCTCCGGGTGCTTTTCAAGGGGAGCCCCATGTAGAGAGCATTACAGTAGTCCATACGGGAGGTAACTAGGACGTGAGTGACCGTGCGCAAGGTGTCCCGATCCAGAAAGGGATATATTAGTGGTCCGCAGGATTTAAAATTATGAATTTAGTGGTCCCTGAGGTCCGAAAGGTTGGTGACCCCTGAATTAGAAGACACTCCTCTCCTAACTTTAACAGATTAAACAGAGTTGGAAGGGACCTTAGAGGTCATCTAGTCCAACCCCCTACCCACTCAAGCAACTTCTGAGGTTCCCTCCTCATTCTCTGCAGAGCAAATTGTTTCCCTCATTTTGGCTGCTTCCTGGTCTCTCCTCTCAGGCCTGCCGGACCTGGTCCCCGATCCATATTTTCTACAAGCGTCCACCTATATTGAGAAAGTCCAGTTATACGCCTTGGAATGCGCGGCGGAAGAAAACTGCCTTGCGAGGTAGGCCACAAAGCTTGCTCAGTGGGTTGTGGGTGTTTTTTTTTTTTTTTAATAATCTCCAGGCCCTGAATTAATTTAGTTATCAAAGAGATAACTAAAGAGATAACCTGGAACTAAGGAGAAATTCCCTGACAGTGAGGACAATCAAGGAGCCTGGATAGCTCAACAGACAGAGCACTGTAATTTAACACCAGCTGTCTGCAATTAAAGTAAGATCGAATCTCGCCAGGCTCAAGGTTGACTCAGCCTTCCATCCTTTCTAAGGTAGGTAAATTGAGGACCCAGTTTGTGGGGGCAATAAGCTGACTTTGTATAAATATACAAAAAGGATGAAGGCTATTGCTTAACGCATTGTAAGCCGCCCTGAGTCTCCGGAGAAGGGCGGCATATAAATCAATTTTTTTTAAAAAAATTAACCAGTGGAACAGCTTGCCACCAGAAGTTCTGAATGCTCCATCACTGGAGGTTTTTAAGAAGAGATTGGACAGCCTTTTGTCTGAAATGGTCTAGGACAGTGTTTCTCAACCTTGGAAGCTTGAAGATGGGTGGACTTCAACTCCCAGAATCCCCCAGCCAGCGCTGCTGGCTGGGGGATTCTGGGAGTTGAAATCCACCCATCTTCAAGCTTCCAAGGTTCAGAAACACTAGTCTAGGGTTTCCTGCTTGAGCGGGGGGTTGAACTAGAAGACCTCCAAGGTCCCTTCCAGCTGTTTATTCTGTTATTTCACCGGTTCTGGTGCTGATTTTTGGCGTATCGCATAGCAAGAGCCAGTTTCTTTAAGGGATGTTTTGCAAAACTCGGCGTCTCCAGCCAAAATCTCTTGTTGCCAGTGACCCAAGGAAAATTACGGTCCGAAAGCAGAATCGGGAATTCTTTTCCTGCAAAATTTAGGGGCGGGAGGAGAAAGGAATGTCTGGTGTTTACTTCAGCTGGATCTAAAGAAGGTCTAAAGTTGGGGGGAAAGAGAGCGTGGTTTACAGATTCCAGCATTAGAAAATGCCAGAATTAAGGAGGGGCGGTTTCCTGTAAACACTTCGACAAAGTGGGCTCTGAGGCCGGCCAGAGTGGCATAGAAGGGTCACTCACAGCTTGCTCAACTCTTTGCCTGTTTGCTCAGTTGATAAATTGCCTGTTTCTCTTTCTCTGCTGCCCCCACCACCACCTGCCTTCCCTACATACAGATAGTCCTCGACTTACGAGCAGAATTGAGCCCAAGATTTTTGTGTTGTTAAGCAAGACATTTCTTAAGGGATGCGGTGGCTCAGCGGCTAAGACACTGAGCTCGTCAATCGAAAGCTCGGCAGCTCAGCGGTGGCTCAGTGGCTAAGTCGCTGAGCTTGTCGATCGAAAAGTCGGCAGTTCGGCGGTTCGAATACCTAGTGCCGCGTAACGGGGTGAGCTCCCGTGACTTGTCCCAGCTTCTGCCAACCTAGCAGTTCGAAAGCAGGTAAAAAAATGCAAGTAGAAAAATAGGGACCACCTTTGGTGGGAAGGGAACAGCGTTCCGTGCGCCTTTGGCATTGAGTGATGCCGGCCACACGACCACAGAGACGTCTTCGGACAGCGCTGGCTCTTCGGCTTTGAAACGGAGATGAGCACCGCCCCCTAGAGCCGGGAACGACTAGCACATATGTGCAAGGGGAACCTTTACCTTTAGGCGAGACATTTCTTGACTGAGTTTTGCCCCATTTTACCATCTTTCTTACCACCGTCGTTAAGCGAATCGAGGCAGCTGTTCGGTTAGTCCCACGGTGGTTAAGTGAATCCAGCTTTCCCCGTGGACTTCGCTTGTCATGTGGTCACAAAAGGAGATTGCGTACCCTCCCCCGTCATAAATATGAGTCAGTTGCAAGTTGTCTGAATTTTGATCACGTAACTAAGGGGATGCCACAACGGTCGTAAGGGTGAATAATGGTCATGAGTCACTTCTTTCAGTGCCGTTGTAACTTTGAACGGTGTTCTGCCTCAGCCACGGACCCCAAAGAACGCAGCACATACAAAGTCTGTACAAACCTTAGTTTACTAAATTAAATCAGTCTTTTTCAAACAAAGGCTGTTAATTAACTTTCTTAACAGAAATCCAAAGAATAATCGTAATCTTACTAGGGTTGGCAGAAAGCCCAGAAGCAATTTGCAGAGAACTAAGATCAAGACACGAAGGAGAGGGAATGAAGTTGTTCCCTGCAAATTGCCTCAGTCGTCATCCTTCCTTAAATAGGCTGAGGGAGTGGCCAATTAGCCCCAAGCCTTACTCTCGAGGAGACCTGCTCCTGAGGAGCCACTCCTGCCTTTTGGCAGCTCTGCACGCCCGTGCATCGAGAAAAGGCCCCTCCTCTTCGTCCTCTTCACTTATGGGAGCTTCTGGAGGTTCTGAAGGCCCTGGTTGAATCCCTGCCTCTGGCACCACATCTTCTCCAGCCTCCTCATTGTCCGACTCGAGTGCCAGCTGCACAGGCTGCTGGCGCAGCACCACACCAGCCTCCTTGCTATCGGAATCAGCTACTAGCTGCACAGGCTGCTGACAGGCTACAACAAACGGTCACTAAATGAACTGTTGTAAATCGAGGACTACCTGTACTTCTTTAAGAGCAGTGTTTCTGAACCTTTGACAACTTGAAGCTGGGTGGACTTCAACTCCCAGAGTTCCCCAGGCAGCCAAATATAGAATTTATATTTATGGAGGTGTTTACATGCATGGCTGGCTGGGGAATTCTGGGAGTTGAAGTCCGCTCAGTTTAAAGTTGCAAGGTTGAGAAACACTGTTTTAGAGCTTGGGTTTAACTGGGGAAGGAACCTCCCCCCCCCCTCCTCAGCCTCCTGCGCAGAATTCACACAAGCTCGAAAAATTCTCTTTTGTGTTTTCTCAGATGGGAGATTTTAGGTCAGCTCTGGTCAGGAGCTTCTTCAAAGTAGAAATGTGGTACTTGGGTAAAGATAGATTTGTAAAATGAAGGGGGGGGGAAGCCATCTTGAAACAGAAGGCGTACACCTTTTCTTTCTTTTTAAAAAATTATATTGATTGAGGTATCTCACATAAAAGTCAAAGAAATTTAAAGGAAAAGATAGAAAAGAGAAAGGAAGAGGGGAAGGGAAGGGAAGGGAGGGGAGGGGAGGGGAAGGGAGGAGAGGAGAAGAGAGGGAGAGAAGGAAGGAAGGAAGGAAGGAAGGAAGGAAGGAAGGAAGGAAGAAAGAAAGAAAGAAAGAAAGATGAATAGAACGAAGGAAGGAAGGAAGGAAGGAAGAAAGAAAGATGGATAGAAGGAAGGAAGGAAGAAAGAAAGAAAGATGATAGAAGGAAGAAAGAAAGAGAAAGAAAGAAAGAAAGAAAGAAAGAAAGAAAGAAAGAAAGAAAGAAAGAAAGAAAGAAAGAAAGATGGATAGAAGGAAGGAAGGAAGGAAATGATACAATGACTTCCAATCTTCTCAACAGATATTTACAAACCTATCATCCTTCCTTCCTTCCTTCCTTCCTTCCTTCCTTCCTTCCTTCCTTCCTTCCTTCCTTCCTTCCCTCCCTCCCTCCCTCCCTCCCTCCCTCCCTCCCTTTCTTTTAGGTATGGGGGAGCACAAATAGTAGTTGAGACTGGGGGAAGCCAATTTGAATGTTTTCTTTCAAAGTACCCAAATATTGATGAGGCAGGGGTTAGAATGCAGCATTGCAAGCTGACTCTGCCCACTGCCAGCAGTTCGATCCAGACTGGCTCAAGGTTGACTCAGCCTTCCATTCTTCTGAGGTCAGTAAAATGAGGACCCGGATTGTTGTTGGGGGCGGGGAGAAATAAGCTGACTCTGTAAACCGCTTAGAGAGGGCTGGAATGCACTGTGAGGAGGTATATAAGTCTGAGTGGTATTGTTACTGCTACTCATTTTAAAATAGAAGAGACTTAGAACTTAAAATAACTTTATTGTCACTTTGAATGTACGCTAACCAATCGGCATACATTAAAATAATATTCCATTACATGCCACTCTCAATGGGTGACCATCTCCAATATACACTACATAAACATGACCAAATCAATCAATCAATCAAATAAACCAATCAATCAATCAACCATAAGCAGCATTATTTTTCCAGCTAATGCTGGAATAAGCCATCAGTTGAGTTACATATACCGTAGTTCTTGACATACAACCACAATTGTGACAGGAAAATTCATCACTAAGCGATGCAGTCGTTAAGCGAGACACCACATGACCTCTGGTTTTCCCTGTCAGCTTCCCGACTGACTTTTGCTTGTTGGAAGCCAGCTGGGAAGGTCTCAAATAGCCATCACGTGATTCAGGGACCCTGCAGCCTTCATGAAAGTTAGCCGGTTTCCAAGGGCCTCGGTCGTGATCCTGTAATCACAGGGACGTCTAACGGTCATAAGTGCGAGGATTGGGTGTAAGTCCCTTTTTTCAGTGCTGTTTGAATGTCCTTTCAACGAATGGGTCGTAAGACGAGGACTACCTCTAATACGGGAGGCAGCCAGTTGGTTCCAGCGGGCGAAGTCTTCCATCAGTTTTGTGTCTTCCTCCATTTTTCCCACAGGTCCGCCTACCGACCCGGGGTGAGTAAGATCAGCTCCCGCGTCCTCCTTCGGTTCCCCCAAAGAGTGAAGAATCGAGGGACAGCGGACTTCCTCCCGGTGAAGCCGCGACACCAGTGGGAGTGGCACAGCTGTCACCAGTAAGCGAGCCAAGCGAGGCGGGGACGATTGGGCGAGGCTGACCCGTTTATCGAGCGCACCGTTTTCTAACCGAAAGTCCCATTTCATGCAAAGTACTAGCGATGTGGTGCACAAAGACTAGGGGGGGCGGGGCTTGGCTGATGACATCACAAGGCATGTTTCATTGATTTTTTTCAGAACTAAGGGGTGGCGCTTGCCTGATGATGTTACCACATGCTTCAGAACTAAGGGGCGGAGTTATTATTTTTCAGAATTAAGGGGCGGGGCTTGCCTCATGACATCACAATGCACGTTTCCTCACTTCTCAGAACTAAGGGGCGGAGCTTAATTTAAGATGTCACAATGCACGTTTCATCATTTTTCAGAACTAAGGGGTGGGGCTTGGCTGATGACATCACAACACCTGCTCATAATTTCTCAACACTAAGAGGCGGAGCTTGCTTTAGGAGGTCACAATGCATGTTTCCTCATTTCTCAGAACTAAGGGGCGGAGCTTAGCTGATGACATCACACCTGCTTCATCATTTCTCAACCCTAAGGGGATCGACTCACTTCATTGACTTGCTTCATGATATCACAACACATTTCATTGTTCACAACTGAGGGGGCAGAGCTTGCCTCATGACATCAAAATGCATGTTTCCTCACTTCTCAAAGGGGCGGAGTTTGGTTTATGATGTCACAATGCACGTTTCCTCTTTTCTCAGAACTGAGGGGCGGGGCTTCTAGCATGACATCACAATGAACATTTCCTCAGTGTGATGAACTCTCTGCTGTGGGCAGAAGTCCTTCCGGCCAATGTAGCAAATTGCTGTTAGGGCCTAATACAGGTAGTCCTCGACTTACGTCAAGGAAAACAGTCGCTAAGTGAGTCGCATTCAGTTTTACAACCTTTTTTGCCATAGTTGTTAAGTGAAACACTGCAATTACTAAATGAATCAGGCAGTGGTTAACGCTGCAACCATCATAAATACATGCCAGTTGTCCAGTGCCCAAATTGTGATCACATGACCATGGGCATGCTGCAACGGTCATAAGTGCGAGGAGTGGTCTAGAAGTCACTTTTTTCAGGGCTGTTACAGCTTTGAGTGGTCGCTAAACAAATTATTGTAAAACGACTTACCTGCAGCTTTTAAAAACCTCTTTTCTTTCAGGCATTATCATAGCATGGACGCCTTCAGCAACTATGACCTTCTGGATGCCGTCTCCCATGAGAAGGTGGCCGAAGGTCACAAAGCCAGTTTCTGCCTGGAGGACACCTCTTGCGACGCAGGGGTCCGACGACGCTATGCGTGCACCGCTCATATTCAGGTGTGCAACGGCTGACTTTTTCTCAGCTGGATCTGCCCACCTCCGCAAGCCGCAGTGCTTATCCATTGTATATAGATTTTATTCTTTTATAAAATGACCCCGTAATCCCTTGCAGGGTGGAGTCGGGGCAACTGAACGGAGCAGAGCGTTTCCTGGCCGGATGCTTTTCCTGTCACCAATGCGGAGTTTTGTTCAGCAGATATATATTCTCATTGTGCCCAGAGAGAGAAATATCAGCCTCTACCTAGGATCGAACTCAGTGCCTCCTGATTCTGAGGCGACAACTCCACCTCTAGGCCACTGCACCATTCTTATTAGCTTTATAAAATAAAATAGAAAAATACAAAAGCAAATAGAAAGGAACAAAGGGGAGGTAAAGAGGAAAGATGAAGTGTAAAAAGGAAGGGAAAAAAGCAAAAAAAAAAAAAAAAAAGACCATTGTTGATTTCCAGACTCCCTCTGGTGCAGTAGAATAAGACAGTTACCTCAGACTTCAACTTTTTACGTTTCCATAATACTATAAACTAGCCATTTCTGTAACGATCAATCTATCTCAACAGTAAAACCCCAAACCAAAGTTTCATTTTTTTTTCCACCTCAAGCACAAAGTCCAGAAGTGGTTTCCAAGTAGAAACAAAAATAGTGGTACTATTCCTTTGATCAAAACAATCAATTCAGCCATTTCTGTTAACTCCATCAAAAGCCATGGTGCTTATCTATTTTATATAGAATCTATTCGCTTATAATATAAAATGGGGAAATACAAAAGCAAATAGTAGAGAACAAAGGGGAGGAAAAGAGGAAAGGAGAAGTGTAGAAAAGAATGGGGGAAAGGGGGGGGAGGCATTGACTTCCAGACTCCCTCTGGTGCAGTAGAATAAGACAGTTACCTCAAACCTCAACTTTTTACTTTTCCATAATAGTATAAATTAGCCATTTCTATAACGACCAAGCTACCTAATCAGTAAAATCCAAAATCAAAGTTTCATTTTTTTCCACCTCAAGCACAAAGTCCAGAAGCGGTTTCCAAGTAGAAACAAAAGTAATTGTGATTTTTCTTTGATCAAAACAATCAATTTAGCCATCTCAGCTAACTCCCATCAAAAGTGTTGGTGCTTATCCATTTTATATAGATTGTATTCACTTATAATATAAAATAGGGAAATACAAAAGCAAGTAGTAGGGAACAAAGGGGAGGAAAAGAGGAAAGGAGAAGTGTAGAAAAGAAGGGGGGAAAAGGGGGGGAGGCATTGACTTCCAGGCTCCCTTTAATACAGTTGAATAAGACAGTTACCTCAAACCTCAACTTTTTACTTTTCCATAATAGTATAAACTAGCCATTTCTATAATGACTAAGCTACCTAATCAGTAAAACCCAAAATCAAAGTTTCATTTTTTCCACCTCAAGCACAAAGTCCAGAAACGGTTTCCAAGTAGAAACAAAAGTAGTTGTGATTTTTCTTTGATCAAAATGGTCAATTTAGCCATCTCAGATAACTCTATCAAAAACCGTGGTGCTTATCCATTTTATATAGATTTTATTTGCTTATAATATAAAAGGGAAATACAAAAGCAAATAGTAGGGAACAAAAGGGGAGGAAAAGAGGAAAGGAGAAGTGTAAAAAGAACGGAAGGAAGGAAGGAAGAAAAAAACAGCATTGGCTTCTGGACTCCCTCTGGTGAAGTACCTCAAAGCACAACTTTTTACTTTTCCATAATAGTATAAACTAGCCATTTCTATTAACAACCAACAATCATCTAACCCAGGGGTGTTAAACTCAAGGCCTGCAGGCTGGATCTGGCCCACAGGGCACTTAAATCTGGCCTCCGGGCAGTGGTGAAATCCAATTTTTTTTACTACTGGTTCTGTGGGCGTGGCTTGTTGGGCATGGCTTGGCTTGGCTTGGCGGGCGTGGCAGGGGAAGGATACTGCAAAATCTCCATTCCCACCCCACTCTACGGGAAGGATACTGCAAAATCTCCATTCCCATCCCACTCTGGGACCAGCCAGAGGTGGCATTTGCCGGTTCTCCGAACTACTCAAAATTTCCGCTACCGGTTCTCCAGAACCTGTCAGAACCTGCTGGATTTCACCCCTGCCTCTGGGGCCGCCCTGGAAACAGCGAAGGACCGACCTGTCAGTGAAAACGGAGCTTGGGAGGGCCGCGCGTGGCCCTCCCAGGCTCCGTTTTCAGCGCGACGTCCTCCTGCAGCCCTCTGCCAGCAAAAACGGAGCTCGCGCGTAGGGGGGAATTCTGGGAGTTGAAGTCCATACAGCTTCAAATAACCAATGGGACAGAAGTTCCCTTCTGAAGTTGTGGGAGCTTCATCCCTGGAAGCTTTCAAGAAGAGACTGGACTGCCATCTGTCAGAAATGGTGTAGGGTCTCCTGCTTGGGTGGAGGGTTGGACTAGATGACCTCTAAAGTCCCTTCCAACGCTGTTATTCTCTGTTATTCTCTTATTCTTAAATTGCTGAAACAGGTTTAAGGCAAAATTAGGTTTATCGTATTTCTGCTTTACGCTGATGGTTTTTAGCTGCCTAGAGTTTGCGTGTAAGACTGGCGGCCATATGCGATTCCTCAATAAATATAATTAAATGTTGTTTTTTCTTTCCCCTCAGGGTCTGAGCCCAGGCTGTTACGATACCTACCATGCCAATATTGACTGCCAGTGGATTGATATTACCGACGTCCCTCCTGGAAACTATATCCTCAAGGTAAGTCCTCCTCATCAGCGAATTTTGTCCCATTGTTACGATCTTTCTTGCCACGGTTGTTAAGCGAATCACTACAGTGGTTAAGTCAGAAACACGGTTGTTAAGTGAATATAGCTTCCCCATTGACTTTGCTGATCAGAAGTTCGCAAAGGGGGATCATGTGACCCCAGGAAACTGCAACCGTCATAAATGCAGGTAGTCCTCAACTTATGACTAGAATTGAGCTCAAAATTTCCGTTGCTCAGTTGTTGAGTTTTGCCCCATTTGACAATCTTTCTTGCCATGGTTGTTAAGCGAATCACTGGAGTTGTTATGGTTAATAACACGGTTGTTAAGTGAATCTGGCTTCCCCGTTGACTTTGCTTGTGAGAAGGTCACAAAAGGGGCTCACATGACCCTGAGAAACTGCAACCATAATAAATACAGATAATCCTCGATTTACGATCACAATTGAGCCCAGAATTTATGTGGCTAAGTGAGTTTTGTCCCATTGTATGAACTTTCTTGCTGCCGTTAAGTGAAACATTACAGTTGATAAGCTAGTAACCCGGTTGTTAAGTGAATCCAGCTTCCGCATGGACTTTGCTCATCAGTCGGTCACAAAAGGGGATCAGGTAACGCCAGGACATTGCAACCGTCATAAATACGAGCCAGTTCTCAATAATCCAAATTTACCTCATGTGACCACTGGAATGCTGCCACCGTCGTAAGTGTGAAAAACAGTCATAAGTCCTTTTTTTAAGCCCCGTTGTAACTTCAAACAGTCCCTAAATGAACTGTTGTAAGTGGAGGACTACATAAACCAGTTGCAAAGCGTCCGAATTTTGATCACATGACCACAGGGATGGCTGCAAAGGGCTAACTGTGAAAAATAATCATAAGTCACTTCTTTTTGGTGCCGTTGTACCTTTGGTCACTAAGTGAACTGTCGCAAGTTGAGGACTACCAGTTTTGCCCTACGTTTGAGCCACCGTCTGTTGTGAGTAGTGAGGACAAGGATGTTCCTGAGTGAGAAGGAAAGATCACCTCTGGATGCCAAGGGATGGAGCGTGACAGATTTCCTGTCCTCTTTTTCGAGGTGACCGTCAACCCCGATTTCCTGGTGGCCGAATCGGACTTCTCCAATAACGTTGTCCTGTGTGATATTGTGTACACAGGGGTGTATGTCGACACGCAAAACTGCCGAATTACAAGGTATCCCTAACGAAAATACATCCTGGATTAGCGGGTTGGACCATCGGGGTCTGCCGGGAGAGGCGGAAGGTCAAACCCAGGCAAGATGGCGGAAGCGTCCTTACCACCCAAGCCCCGCCTCCTTGTACAGGAGTTAACAAAAGGGGCGGGGCTTAAATCTCGGCGCTTCGTTGGCCATCTTCCTCTTTCCTGGTGACGTCGTTCATTGTAGGACCCTTGAACCGTCCTCATGATCTCTAAGGGTGAGGTGGACTGGGTCGCCCACCCACTGCAGATTCTTACCTTCCCCCCCAAAAATTTGGGGGTGGTGGGCAGTTTTGCCCTTGATATGCAAGGCCTTTTGTCAAGAGAGAGGAAGTAGAACAATGGAGGGAGAAATCAGAAGTTGTCGGTCCTTTTCTGGGCTGAGAGAAGTTGTGGTGACATGTGACTTCGGGTATCTTTGTGGACCTCGGTAGCAGAAAGACGCAACCGGCAAGATGGAGTCGGTGGTCCCAGGGGAAAGGAGGGCAGGGCGGGCGCTAGAGAGGGAGAGAGCGCCTGGAAGGGTACCTCATTTAGTGCACCTGATGAAAGGAATTGAGGGAGAAAGTGGAAAGGGAGGAGAACATTGTGTATTTCCCCAGGAGGTCACAGAAATGTAACTTGTAATTTCCTTCCTTTCCTCCCTCCTTCCTTTTTTTTGTTTTTTCCATTTTTCCTTCCTTCCCTTTTTCATCCTTCTTTCTTTCTCATTCATCCATCCCTTCCTTTCTTCCTTCCTTCCTCTTTTGTCCTTTTCTCATCTGTTCCATCCTTCCTTCCTTCCTTCTCATCCATCTATCCCTACCTTCTTTCTCCTTTCCTCACCCATTCATTGTTCCTTTTCCTTCCTTTTTCCTTCCTTCCTTCCTTCTTTCATCATTCCTTCCTTCCTTCTTTCTCATCCATCTCTTCCTTTTTCCTTTTCCTTTTCCTTTCTCATCCATCTATCTCTACCTTCTACTTCCTTCCTCACCTATCCACCATTTCCCCTTTTTCTTCCCTCCTTCCCTCCCTCCCTTCCTTTCCTTCATCATTCCTTCCTTCATTCTTTCTCATCCATCTCTTCCTTTTCCTTTTCCTTTCTCATCCATCTCTACCTTCTTTCTACTTCCTTCCTCACCTATCCACCATTTCCCCTTTTTCTTCCCTCCCTCCCTCCCTCCCTTTCCTTCACCATTCCTTCCTTCATTCTTTCTCATCCATCTATCCCTTCCTTCCTTCCTTTCTTTCTCATCTATCTATCCATACTTTCTTTCCCCTTCCTCATCCATCCATCACTTCCCCTTTTTCCTTCTTTCATTCCTTCCTCTCCCTTCCTTCCTTCTACCATTCCTTTTTTCTCTTTCTACCTACCCACCCATCCTTCCCCTTCCTTCTCCCCTCCCCCCTTCCCCTTCCTTCCCTTCTTCATCCATTTACTCCCTTCCCTTTCCCCTTCCCTCCATCTATTTACCTCCTGGCTTGACAGCAGTTTCTGAAAGGAGATTCCTCCAGTCCAGGAACCAAGCATCCTTGAGAGGCCCATTTTCGCCATTTCGGATGTCTTGAGTCCCAAGACATCCCATTCGACCCCAACTCTTTGCTGGAGAAGGAAGATGGAGCGAAGAACCAAGAGGTCATCTGGCTTGACCCCGTGCCCATTTTCTGGGATGCAGAACCAAACTCTTGCTGGCACCTTGGCCCATCCGTAGGAAGTGATTGCCTTCAACGCCTGTTGAAGATAAAACGAATTCCCCCTCTCACCTCCCCTAATATTACTGTGAATATCCTGCAAAAATAACCCCATAAATAATCTCTGGCTATAGCAAACAGCACTCATTTCCATTTTAAAAGGGGTGGGGCTTCGATCAGGTGTTTACAGCCGCCATCTTGACTTTTTTTGACACCCGTAGACACCTCTGACCTTTGATGTAAAGGGCTGGGCTCCTTCCACACCTGTTTCACCAGGCTTAATCGCAGGAACTGTGAGAGGCAAGTAATTTCTGGAGGCAAGTTTTTCCACTGGTTTATTGTTCTGACTGTCAGGAAATTTCTCCTTAATTCCAGATTGCTTCTCTCCTTGGATTAGTTTCCATCCGTTGCTTCTTGTCCTGTCCTCTTGTGCTTTGGAGAATAGCTTGACTCCCTCTTCTTTTTGGCACCTTCCAAAAGTGGAAGACTGCTATCATGTCTCCCCTGGTCCTTATTCTTGTTCTATCCCCGTCCCCACACACACACAAACAGCCAGCCGGGGGAAGAATTACTTGGCACACACAAGGTTCGTTATCAGGAACTTGGCAGCAATACGATAACCGTCTGCCAAGTGCTTTACTTCAAGAAGAGGGAGTTTTCCTCCACCAGATAAACACCAACAAATACACACAGTTTTCAAAAACAGTCCAGCTCAAACAGAAACCTTCAGCAGATTCAGGCGTTGTACAAAGTGACTAGCCAGAAGTTAGCTTTGTCCATCACAGAGTCTAAATGGCCACCACACTCTCTTATATAGCCTGTGGGGTGTGGTCCAGTGACTCAGCTTAATCCCTGGCACGCCTCCTCATCTGCTGCAAATGTTTATCTCGCCTTCGTTGGCGTGGATCCAGGAACGACGTATCACCGTCATCGCTGTCATCGGAGACACCCGGCTCCTGGCCAGTCTCCTCTCCCTCAGCAGACACCTGAGGCATAGCCAGAGAGGAGGGGCCTGGAGAGGGAGGCCTGGCCGGCTCCTCTCCTTCATGTTCGGAGCCTTCTCCCTCCGATAAAATGGGCTCGGGGGTCGGAGCCACAACAATTCTCATTAAACTAGAAATTCCCAGTTCCGGCAACCGTTCTTCGTATGTTTTAGCCTCCAGTCCCCTCATCATCTTTGTTGCTCTTCTCTGCACTCTTTCCAGAGTCTCAACATCATTTTTACATCGTGGCGACCAAAACTGGATGCAGTATTCCAAGTGTGGCCTTACCAAGGACTTATAAAGTCCTACTAACCAGTGGTGAAATCCAAATTTTTTTACTACCGGTTCTGAGGGTGTGGCTTGGTGGGCGGTGTGTGGCTTGGTGGACATGGCAGGGGAAGGATACTGCAAAATTTCCATTCCCACCCTACTCTGGAGCCAAGCAGAGGTGGTATTTGCTGGTTCTCCAAACTGCTCAAAATTTCCGCTACCGGTTCTCCAGAACCTGTCAGAACCTGTTGGATTTCACCTCTGGTACTAAGACTTCACGTGATCTTGATTTTATCCCTCTGTTGATGCAGCCTAGAATTGTGTTGGCTTTTTTGGCAGTTGCAGCACATTTCTGGCTCATATTTAAATGGTTGTCTGCTAGGACTCCAAAATCCCTCTCACAGTTACTACTATTAAACCAGTAATTCTTTGTCTGTACATTTGTTTTTTCTCGCCTAAGTGTAAAATGCTTTTAATGTCACTGAACTATATTTTGTGGGATAGGGCTTGCCAAGTTCCTTCTGGATCTTGAGCCTATCTTCTAAAGTATTGGCTATTCCTCCCCAACTTGGCATTGTCTGCAGTCACAACTCCTTAGCCAGAGAGGTCCATTTGCCCGAGAAATGGCTGATGGGCCAAGCAGATTTCCAACTGAAAAGTTCCTGCTCGAATCCTTCACTGTTTTTCAACAGAGATGGGAGATCTCGAACAAGGTTGTTTCTTCACTGAAATTCTTGGGCTTTTACAAGGTGGTTTTCTGCCCAGAAAGTACTGGCTGCAAATATCACGTTTCTCCAAAAATAAGACCTAACCGGAAAATAAACCCTAGCATAATTTTTCAGAATGTTTGTAATATAAGCCCTACCCCAAAAATAAGCCCGTTAATATCGTCAGCCAGACGGATGCATTTTAGTACCGTATTTCCCCAAAAATGAGACCTAACTGGAAAATAAGCCCTAATGTGCCTTTTGGAGCAAAAATTAATATAAGACCCGGTTTTATTTTTGGGGAAACATGGTAATGAACGCTAAACTCCCTCCCTGCAATACGGACTTGCCTTCTTTAGCCTCCAAACAGACCTTCTTTTTCCATCTGCACCTGATCCTTTCCAAGCAATTCCACAAAAGCCCACCAAAACAGAGCAGGAATTTGGAGCCCAGGTGCAAATTCTAGCATAGCTATAAGACAAGGATTTGCAAGGGCTAAGATTGTCAATAGTAGTGTAACCAGATAGCGGGTTTGTGGGTGTGTATGCATTCACACGTGTGTGGGGGGTGCACTCATGGCACTTAGCTGCTCCATTAAAAAAGCATTCTTTCTTAGTCTCAATCCTTCCATCCTAGAGAAAAAACAATGGCTACCAACCTGCCTTCCATTGTGGTCCTGTATACTGCACGAGTCAAAAAGAGGGCTGTGAAAATATTTACAGACCGCTTGCATCCTGGACATAAATCGTTTCAACTCCTACCCTCAAAACGACGCTATAGAGCACTGCACACCAAAACAACTAGACACAAGGACAGTTTTTTCCAAACGCCATCACTCTGCTAAACAAATAATTCCCACAACACTGTCAAACTAGTTACTAAATCTGCACTACTATTAATCTTCTCATTGTTCCCATCACCCATTTCCTTCTACTTATGACTGTAACTTTGTTGCTTGTATCCTTACGATTTATATTGATATTGTTTCTCGATTGCATATTTGTACCCTATGACTATCATTAAGTGTTGTACCTTATGATTTTTGACGAACGTATCTTTTCTTTTATGTACACTTGAGAGGATATGCACCAAGACAAATTCCTTGTGTGTCCAATCACACTTGGCCAATAAAAATATATATATATATTATTCTAGAATTAGATCAATGCAACTCATAACACGCACACAGGTTTTTAAGTTTGCACCTAATGGATATATACTTGAGTGGCATCTCCATTTATTTAATTCGTATCCCGTCTTTTATTACGATATTTTTACAAATTACTCAAGGCTGTGGGCATATCCGACACACTTTCCTTTTCTTTTCCCCACAACAATCCTGTGAGGCGGGTAGGGCTTAGAGGGATGGACTGGCCCAAGGCCACCCAATTGGCTTTCAAGCCTAAGGTGGGACTAGAACTCACTGTCTCCTGGTGATTGGCAAGTCACCCGACTGGCTTTTACACCTAAGGTAGGACTAGAACTCCCCACCTCCGGATGATTGGCCCAGTCATTCAGCTGACTCTTTTTATTATTATTATTTATTATTATTATTATTACTTATTGAATTTGTATACCGCCCTACTCCCGAAGGACTCAGGGCCAAATAAAATACATATAATACAAATGTTAAAAAACCATTAAAATACAATTAAATAATTGGCCCGGAAAATGAAATTTAAAACACCCCAAATTCATAAGACAAATTTAAAATTTAAGAATTTTAATTTTTTTAAAAAAAGTTTAAAAGAGAGGTTAGGCCAGGCCAGCCTGTTGGAAAAGAAATGTTTTGATGGCACGTCGGAAAGCGTGCCGGTCCGGGATCCTCCATATCTCTGGGGGGAGCTCGTTCCAGATGGCGGGTGCCCCCACAGAGAAGGCTCTCCCCCTGGGGGCCGCCAGTCAACATTGTTTGGCCGACGGCACCCTGAGGAGCCCCTCTCTATGGGAGCGTACTGGTCGGTGAGAGGCTACTGGTGGCAGAAGGCGGTCTCGTAAATACCCCGGTCCTAAGCCATGGAGCGCTCTAAAGGGGGTAACCAAAACCTTGAAGCGCACCCGGAAGACCACCGGGAGCCAGTAAAGCTCGCGCAGGAGGGGGGTCACATGGGAGCACCCCGTCGCTCCCATAACCACCCGCGCGGCCGCATTCTGGACCAGCTGGAGCCTCCGGGTGCTCCTCAAGGGGAGCCCCATGTAGAGAGCATTGCAGTAGTCCAGGCGGGAAGTGACAAGGGCATGAGTGACCATATTTAACGAGTCCCGATCCAGAAAGGGACGCAACTGGTGAATCAGGCGAACCTGATAAAACGCCCTCCCGGCTACAGCCGTCAAGTGCTCTTCTAAAGACAGCTGTGAGTCCAGGAGGACCCCCAAGTTGCGGACCCTCTCCATGGGGGCCAACGACTCACCCCCAATAGTCAGTGATGGCACCAACTGACTATATCGGGATGTCGGAAACCACAGCCACTCAGTCTTGGATGGGTCGAGCCTGAGTCTGTTCCTCCCCATCCAGACTCTCATGCCTAAAGTG
This sequence comes from Pituophis catenifer annectens, assembly GCF_029215685.1. Taxonomy (NCBI): domain Eukaryota; kingdom Metazoa; phylum Chordata; class Lepidosauria; order Squamata; family Colubridae; genus Pituophis; species Pituophis catenifer. Next base: position 345,804,323 of record NW_027256881.1, on the reverse strand, counting down.
GGATTAGAACTCAAAGTCGCCTGGTGATTGGCCCAAAGTCACTCAGGTGGCTTTCATGCCTAAAGTGGGACTAGAATTCACCATCTCCTGGTGATTGGCCCAAAGTCACCCAGCCAGCTGTTATGCCTAAGGCTCACAGTCCGCTGGTGATTGGCTCAAACGCACCCAGCTGGCTTTCATGCCTAAGACAGGACTAGAACTCACCATCACCTGGTTTCCAGCCTGATACCTTAACCACTAGACAAAACTGATGCTTTTCCAAGCTTCTGGTGAAAATAACTCAACTATCCTATGTGTGAATTAAGAAAATGCCCAAAGCATCCTTTCTTGTGATCTTCAGGAGCTTGGGTCACAACTATATTCAGGTCCTGCCCACATATCTCAGCAGCATAGAATTGGAAGGGACCTCTGAGGTCATTTAGATCACTCACCTTCTATCATGCCCAAGAATGCTCCCCTTAAGCTTTGGATCTGAACCCTTCTCAAGTTTGCAGGTGCTTTTCACCAATGACCGTAAATGAAAATCAAAATGCAAGAAGAGACTACAGGTAGTCCTTGACTTACGACATAATGAAGCCTATCCATCACAAGTCTGAATTGTAAACCAGGTCATCCGCGTGACTGACATAATTTGATCAGGGGTGAAATGTAAAATTTGTTACTACCGGTTCTGTGGGCGTGGCTTGGGGGGGTAATGTGACCGGGTGGGCGTGGCCAATTTTTTTTTTTTTTAACTTTTCAAAGCATTTTTTTCTAATGCTTTGAAAAGCCTCTCTGCCGATCAGGCAACTCAGCTGGGACCGTCAGAGAGGCTTTTTAAAAAATGCTTTGAAAAGCCTCTGACGATCCCAGCTGAGCCGCGAGATCATCAGAGGTTTTTTTTTTTACTTTTAAAAGCATTTTTTTCGTCGGAAGGGGTTGTAGAAAAAATGCTTTTAAAAGTTTTTTTAAAAAAGCCTCTGATGATCATGCGGCTCAGCTGGGCATTGGGGGAGGGGGAAACGCATGGATTTTTGCTACCGGTTCTCTGAACCATCCATCTCCATCGCTACCGGATCGGGCGATCCGGTCCGAACCGGGAGCATTTCACCCCTGAATTTTATGCCTTTTTTTGTGACGATCGTGAAGGCAACTTTTGTGATCATAAAGTGAACCAACAGTTCACCATAGGCTGGTTTTGCAAAAAAAAAAAAAAAACAACCCCAAAAGTTAAATGTTTGTTTAGCACACATCTTCCAATCAGCATGAAGTGATGAAAGAGAAACAGTTTGTACGGGTTGTCCTTGATTTACAACCTGTCAGCTGCCATCTTTCGCTTGCTTCTGTTTCACTACTATCTGGTGACAGGCTGCCATGAACTGTGGGGAAGGAGAATGAAGGGGTGAATGCTTGGGGAAGCGAAAGTAAGCGCTGTATCTCCTTCAGAAGCTACCTCAAGGTCACTCAGCTGGAAGGAGGAGGGAGCTGCATACTGTTAGAAAAATAATGTGAAGTGAACCGTGTCATGCCCCCCGCGGAGGAACACAAGCCCATGGAGATCTAGGGGCAGCTTTGTTGGCTTCAGAGGAATGTGGGGAGGAGCAGGCCGAGTCAGGCCAGGGCCTTTCAGGATTGGGACATCTTGTAGGCAGGGAGGAACGGGGGGGGGCAGGATGACCAAGAAAGGGCAAGCAGCGAACACGAGGAGCGACAGAGCTCAGGAGATGAGCAAGGACCACCCCCTCCTGATCCCCAAACACGGAGAGTGGAGAGAAGGCGGGAACAGCGCAGACTGACCCAACAACTTGGGAGGAGAGCGCCCAGCCCCTCTTCACAAGGCACACTTGGGGACTGAGATTTAAGAAGACGCTGTGGGGACAGGCATTTGTAGGCTGAACAAATGCTAAATTCATGGATTTTTGTGTACCATTTGCCGACATTTGGAGCTTCCTGGACTTCTTGCTTTATTTCTTGCTTCCTGAATTGCCTTGTTCCTTTGCTTCCTGGATTCATTGACTAATTCCCTTGCCCCGCTGGATTTCTTGCTTTGCAGCCGTTGTGCTCCCAGCGTTTTGCTGGACTACTTGCAGCCAGAGGCTGCTGGAAGTGTGTGCGTCTGATCACTTTGCTCTGGGATTTGCCATAACGTGAGAGCGTTTGGAGGAAAGTTGGAGCAATAAAGGGGCGGTTTGAACTACCAGCTGACTTCAGGGGTGGGTTCTACATTTTTTTACTACCGGTTCTGTGGGCGTGGCTTATTTTGTGGGTGTGGCTTGGAGGTCATGTGACTAGGTGGGCGTGGCTAGCTGGTCAGTCATTTCTGGAAGGTCCTCACACTTACGACCAGTCCTCGCACTTACGACCCAACTCATTTGTTTGCTTTTAACACTGATCAGCTGTAGGGCGGCCCTTTGAAGCCCCGCGGCAAGAGTTTAAACAGTTTTTTTCCCTCTAGTCATCAGCTGGGACTCAGGAGGCAGCAATAGATTGGGGGTGGGACCAAATAAAAGGTAAAAATAACATGGGTGGGTGGGGGGGGAGGGCAGGGGGGGGAGAACCAGTTCAGTGACATCATATCGTCACCGCTACCGGTTCGGCCGAACCGGGAGGAACCCACCACTGGCTGACTTGTGTTGCTTCTGTGCCTTGCCCCGGCTCATAACGCAACAATTCTCTATAGGCTGGTTTTTCAAATCAATCAATAAAAAACAAAACAAAACCCAGAAGTTAAAATGCTTGTTTAGCACACATCTTCCACGCCGTGGTGCCTTGAAAGCAGGAATTCTTAAGTGCTGAAAAGAAGACTACGAAGTAGGTGCTCCGTCAGCTTCGGAAAAAGAGAGAAAATAAATTTGTGTGAAGAAAAGAAGGATTAGATGTGGTGCCGGGGTGGGTTCTAAATTTTTTTACTACCGGTTCTTTGGGCGTGGCTTATTTTGTGGGCGTGGCTTGATGGTCATGTGACAATTCTTTAGGATTTAGCAGAGGTACTGGTCTACCAGGCTTTTAACTGCTTGCAGAGCTGTACCGGTCTACTCATTTGTTCTTGGAGCGTCCTGGTCTACCACCACACTGCCTTTTAACACTGATCAGCTGTAGGGCGGCCCTTTGAAGCCCTGCGGCAAGAGTTTAAACAGTTTTATTCCTTCTAGCCATCAGCTGGGACTCAGGAGGCAGCGAATAGATTGGGATTTAGCAGAGGTACTGGTCTACCAGGCTTTTAACTGCTTGCAGAGCTGTACCGGTCTACCCATTTGTTCTTGGAGCATCCTGGTCTACCCAATTTTTTTTGGAGGGTCCTGGTCTACCCATTTGTTCTTGGAGCGTCCCGGTCTACCCATTTGTTTTTGAAGGCACCGATTTACTACCACACTGCCTTTTAACACTGATCAGCTGTAGGGCGGCCCTTTGAAGCCCTGCGGCAAGTTTAAACAGTTTTATCCCTTCTAGCCATCAGCTGGGACTTGGGAGGCAGCGAATAGATTGGGGGCGGGGCCAAATAAAAGGTAAGAATAACGCGGGCGGGGCGGGAGGGCCCAGCTCCTGAACAAAGAGAACCGGTTCGGTGACGTCATATCGTCACTGCTACCAGCTCAGCGGAACTGGGCCGAACCGGGAGGAACCCACCACTGATGTGGTGTCAGGAGAAGAAATGCCAGCCTGGCTTGCTGACCGAAGCCTTAAACTGGCTTTTAAAAGATGAGCAACGTTTCCAAAAAGAAATCCGACGTTATTTATTCATTGCTGTCCCACTCAAGAGGCAGTCCCCAGTTTCAAAGAGAGGGCGAGACTCTCTAAATATTTCGGATCCTGAGGAAAGGCCTCCAAAGCAGGATAGTTCAAAGGAACGGAAGAAGCCAGCAAGGATCTCAAGCGCTGTGAGAGGATACAAGTTTGATAAATACATTAAATAAAAATGAAAACCTGGATGGAGAGGATCTCTCCCCTTGGCTCCCCCAGGACTGCCTCAACTACTATCCCCAGTAAGACCAGTGGCTGGCATTAGATTCAGCCCCACCCGAAGAGTAAACCGAGATGAAGCCAAGTTCACTCAAGGAAGCATTGTGAGATGGGCGTTTTTTTTTCTTTTTCTTTTTTTTTTTACAAAAAGTTTACTCGTGGACCACCGAAAAACCACCTGTTCCCCAGCACAGAAATTAAAATACATAAACTTAAGGAAACGGCCTCTTGCGATCCGTCAGAAGTCCAAAACAACAGAGCAGAAGATAGACAGACTCTCCCCCCACCCTCCTGGTGAAAGGTAAAATCTTAACCTGGTTTTAAATAAATCTGGGTTTGTTCTAAAGGCGCTTGGCAGTTCTGCCCCTGCAGCCCAGCTTAATAGCACTTAGCGACAGCACTTAGACTTATATACCGCTTCGTAGTGCTTTTACTCTCTAAGCGGTTTACAGAGTCAGCCTCTTGCCCCTTAAAAATCTGGGTCCTCATTTTACCGACCTTGGAAGGATGGAAGGCTGAGTCGATCTTGAGCCTGGTGAGAATCGAACTGCCAAATTACAGGCAGTCAGCAGACGTAGCCTGCAGTACTGCACTCTAACCACTGCGCCACTGTGGCTCGTAATGGGAGAAGCTCTGCTATTCTTCATTCCTCTGGAGTGCCTTTGGGTGGCCACAATTCAAGAGAGACATCCCCTCCTAAAATCCTTGTAATGTTGGGAAACGTTAAGCTTTTTCTGGAATGCCCCCCTTTCCCTACCTAGCTTGCCTTCTAGACCCCAGGAATCCTGGTTAATTCTCGGCAAAAGGTGGGCTGCCCTGGAGGAGTTGAGTTAGAGAGTCATACCCCTCTGGGGGTTGAGGATCACATTTGCAGAAACTCAACATCCATGAGAATAGATCTTCCCCCTGACCCTCTGTAGCAGGAAATCTGTTTCGGGGAGAACGGTTTCCAGATTATCTCCAAAATTTGGGGTTCTCAAGAAAGCGGTCAGCCAGCAGGGAAAAGGGGGTATCCCTGGTGGCTGACTGACCCTCTGCTGAGTCCTGGCAGGGTCTGCATTTCATACGCATCCCGTCCCACCTTCAGGTGAAGGAACATGAAAGTTGTCCGCATACACAATTTTTTCCTCCATGCGGGGGGTTACGAGCAGAAGCGTTGCATGATGGAATGTGGAATTTTGGAAACGATTCAATGGAGAGAAGGAGCCAGTGGGTTTTCTGGCTCCAGGACGGGTGGGTAGGAGGATCTAAGATGGGTTGAGTTGACCTAAAGGAGATGACCTTCTCCTACTTGGCCAGAAGGTGCCATTAGCGAATTCCACAGTCTTCTTCTCCACCCTGCAGCTTCTCCAGCTCCACCGAACGGACCAGCTCTTGGACAAACTTCATCTCGGAGGCCATCTGCTTGGCGAGGGCCTCGTAGCGGTTCTCCAGCTTCCGGAGGTGTCGTTTCAGCCGGTTGGCCGCCAACGAGGTGCTCTTGGCCTCTTCCTGAGCTTGCCGCTTGAGGGACTCCGTCTTCTGCATCTCCTGCTGGATTTGACGAAGGTCCTGGCTGATAGCCTGGTTCTCCTCCTTGTACCACAACTCCTTCTCCTCGTAGATGGACCGCAGGGCTTCGATGTCCTCCCGGAAGGACTTCTTACTCTGCTGTAGCTCCCGCAGGCTCTCCTCGGCCACCGCCACCTCCTCCATGACCTTGGAGAAGCGTTCGAAGTTGATGTAGGTGTTATTGGGCGGCATACTGGAGTGAGACTTGATGGTGTATTCCTTCAGCCGCGTGGTCTTTAGGCGCCTTCGTTCCGGCTTCTTGCTGTTGTCTTCGTTGCGGACATTCCGCCTTTTGATCACCTGATTAAAAAAAAAGGGGGGGAGAAATCTCAGGATTGGTGGATATGTTCATCTCTCTCTCCTCCCAGACCACCAAAACCTTGTCAGCTGTTTTCTCAGAAGCTCCATTGCAGATAATCCTCGACTTATGACCACAATTGAGCCCTACATTTCTGTTGCTAAGCAAGACTAGGTTGCTAAGTGAATTTTGCCCCATTTTACGACCTTTCTGGCCATGGTTTTAGTGAATCCCTGTAGTTGTTAAGTAAATCACACGGTTGGTAAGTGAATCCGGCTTCCCCGCTGGTCAAAAGGTCGCAAAAGAGAATCAGTCATCATAAATAGGAGTCCATGGCCAAGCATCTGAATTTTGATCACGTGACCATGGGGATGCTACAACGGTCTTAAATGTGAAAAAACATAGACCCATAGAGTTGGAAGGGGCCTTGGAGATCAAAGAGCTGGAAGGGAAGTGGGAGGTTATAGATTCCTCTGGCCAGAAGGGACCTGGGAGATCACAGACTCATAGGGCTGGAAGGGACCTGGAGGGGTAGGAGGGATCACAGACTCCTAGGGCTGGAAGGGACCTGGAGGGGTAGGAGGGATCACAGACTCCTAGGGCTGGAAGGGACCTGGAAGGGGAGGATATCATAGACTCCTAGGGCTGGAAGGGACCTGGAAGGGGGGGATATCATAGACTCATAGGGCTGGAAAGACCTGGGAGGTCATAGAATCATAGATTCATAAGGTGGGGTAAATAAATGTCAAGACTTTTTTGAGCAACTTAGTTTTTACCTTGATCCATGGATGCTCCAAGCTTTGCTCAATTGTCATCCGTTTCCTGCAATCATTAAAAGGAGCAACAATCAATTCTAGGATCGATGCAAAACGTATAGAAAGAAAGGAGAGTGAAATTCACCGGTTGCAGAGAACCTATCCAAATGTCAGCATTGTTCTGGATCACGGACCATCATCTCTTAGGACCTTTTTGGGAATATTGCCTGCGCACAGTCACCTTCTCAGGAGAGAGAGGGAAGAAAACCCAGCCCAAACTTCTGAGTCAGTTGTCAAGCATCTGAACGGTCGTAAGTGTGAAAAATAGTCCTAAGAAAAAGGAGAGTTGCAACCCAGATCCAAAATTCAGAGGGTCCACTTTGGATGTTAAGCAACGCAGCCACGTCGACAGCCATTTGCAGCTTTTCTTGCCACCGTGGTTAAGTGAATCACTGCAGTTGTTTTAATGAATCATTTGGTCATTAAGCAAACTTAACTTCCCCCCCCCTTTGACTTGGCTTGCCAGAAGGTCGCAAAAGAGGATCGCCTGGGACCAGTGGTGGGCTGATGCCGGTTCGGACCGGTTCTTCAAGCCTTTTTGCCACGGTCATTAAGTGAACTTTATGCAGTCATTAAGCGAATCCGGTTGCCTGCAATGTCTTTGCTTATCTAAGAAAAGTTGTAAATGGCAATCACGTGACCCCAGAGACTGCAACCGTCACGAATACCTGCCAGTTGCCAAGCACCTGAAGATTTATCACATGACTGTTGGCGGAACTGAGATGGTCATAAGTGCGAGGCTCTGTCGTAAGTCACTTTATAACTCCAAACAGCTGCAAAACAAATGGCCGTAAATCGAGAACTACCAGTATCTTTTGATATCGGTTCTCCTGCTGGATTCCGAGAAGGTCTCCTTCAAATTAAAAGCCTCCCACCCTTCCTCACCCCGTTTCCCCCCCCCCCACTGCCGCCCGCCTCTTACTTGGGGTCCTTCACAAGCAGCCTCCGAATGAAATCCTTGGCCAGTTCGCTGGTGTTGCTGAAGTATTCCTCGTCAAAGTCGTAATTCACAGCCGAAATGTTGGTCAGGGTCTCCTGCTTCGTTTCCCCCAAGAAGGGAGAGGCACCGCTGAGGCTGAAAAAGGGAGGGTCTCACATCATTCTTAAGCCCAGAGGCGCTTGTGATTTGACAGTAAGAAGCCTTTGAGCAGGGAATGGGACAACTCGCCATGGCCAACTCACCGCGAACCACTCACCGCGGACAACTCGCCTGTCGAACCCGAAATTGACATATGTGTAGCCATTTTATTTATTTATTTTATTATTCATATTTCTATGCCACCCACTCTCCAAGGACTCTGGGCGGCTTACACCAAAGACAGTATACTAAATAGCATATTGCCCTGAACAATAAAAAAAAAAATTTTTTTTTAAATTTTTTTTAAATTTTTAAATTTTAAACTTGTCTTATGAATTTGGGGTGTTTTAAATTTCGTTTTCCGGGCCAATTATTTAATTGTATTTTAATGGTTTTTTAACATTTATATTATATGTATTTTATTTGGCTGTTCACTGCCCTGAGTCCTTCTCAATAAATAATAATAATAACAACAACAACAACAACAATCTGGGTCCTCATTTTACCCACCTCGGAAGGATGGAAGGCTGAGTCAACCTTGAGCCGGTGAGATTTGATCCGCTGATCTGATGAACTAGCAGTCAGCTGAAGTAGCTGCAGTACTGCACCCTTACCACTGCGCCACCTCGGCTCATTTTAGTTGCCATATTTTTCGGAGTTTAAGACGCACCTACCTTTTTTGGTGAGGAAAAGAAGAAAAAGAAATCTCCCTCTGCCTCTGAGCAATTTTGCCTCCTTGCAGCAAACAGCCTGCTTTACTTTCATTTTCGTTTTCAGCATAGCTTGATTAGCACAAGGAAAAAAAACAAATCTGCTCCCAGCAATTTACCTCTTTGCAGCAAGCAGCAGAGCCCTGCGCAAAACAGCGGAGAGCAAATCAGCGGAGAGTCGGGAGGCCGATCCAATCAACTTGTGCTAATTAGGCTGTGCTGAAGCTGAAAGGAGCTGTTTTTTTCTTGCTGCTTGCTGCAAGGAGGTAAACTGCTGCGAGGCAGAGGCCAAAGGGTGGGGGCCAGTGGGTGGGCAGGGCTACATTCGGTGTAAAAGACGCACCTAAATTTTCACCCCCTTTTAGGGGGGAAAAGGGTGCGTCTTATACTCCGAAACATATGGTAGCTTTATATTATACTCACTTATTCCTTCTCTTTCTCCCTGTTTTGTAATATGGGGGGGGGGGGGTTTCAGGCTCGCCACATTCTTAAGGTGGGAATAGATAGTGAGCATTGTTTTGGCTAGGTGATCTTCTTTCCCGTGGGAACGGCGGCTGTCCTTACAGAGAGCTGGAGGTGGAGTTTGAAGACACCGGGCAATGTTGATTTTGCTTTTATTGGGGAAGGGGCTTTTGTGGGATGTTTCTACATTTCAATTCCGGTTTGTGTCAGATCCGGAATTACAACAGTCTTTGCCAATTCGATGCCTACCTAAATAAAAGAAATTTGTTTTGGAAGACGGACTTTGCCTATTTCTTTTTTTGAATGATGTTAAGAAACGGCTATTGTCTAACTAGTTGGTCAGGCAATATATAAACTATCAATACATATTTGTCAAAAGGTATTACATTGCTTTAAGACTATATTGCATCATCCTGTATCCTGATTGGCGAAACTCTGTAGCCAATGTACTTAAGGGGAAGCCTGAATCATGGCTTGTGGACACAACACCATTTTATCTGCTTATTTGCTGTTACTCTCTACCTGTTCTCTCTGTATGACTACTGTTTGATCATTGCTACTTGTTGCTTTCTACCATTTATTGAATGTTTTAATACTGAACTTGTTCCTGTTTGAAACTCAAGAAGAACTGTTTTATTGCATAATGACAACAACTGGTAAGAAGACTTTGTACTTGGAATATTCCCTGAATTGATATTTTAACTATCGCCTTATCTATGTATGATTTGGATTGTTATTGGACTTTGCTTTACTTTTTTCTAAAAAGTAAAAGACTACCACAACTCAGTGTGTCAGTATATTAACTGTGGTTATTCACTCTCAGCCGCTTTCATGTGCATACTCAAGGGGTACTCTGCTCAATAACCCATAACATCGGTTATGAGCCAAGAATATCCTTAACAAATGGGTTTCATCACTTGGAAACCTGACATCGCCATGGACAACTCACCATGGACAATCGCCACAGGACAACTCACTGATTCAAAATAAATAAAAAATGATTTTAAGTTTGGCCATTCACATTTCATTCTGTCTCTCCTTTTGCATCCTTTCTTTAATGGTTTTATTCCACCATTTCTTTGATAGTAGTATAATTGTCCTGCAGCGAGTTGGCCATGGTAAGTTGGCCATGGTGAGTTGGCCATGGTGAATTGGCCAAGGTGAGATGACCATGGTGTGTTGGCCATGGTGAGTTGGCCATGGTGAGATGGCCATGGTAGATGGCCATGGTGAGTTGGCCATGGTAGATGGCCATGGTGAGATGGCCAAGGTGAGATGGCCATGGTGTGTTGGCCATGGTGAGATTACCATGGTGAGTTGGCCAAGGTGAGATGACCATGGTGAGTTGGCCATGGTGAGATGGCCATGGTGAGTTGGCCAAGGTGAGATGACCATGGTGAGTTGGCCATGTTGAGATGGCCATGGTGTGTTGGCCATGGTGAGTTGGCCATGGTGAGATGGCCATGGTGAGATGGCCATGGTGTGTTGGCCAAGGTGAGATGACCATGGTGAGTTGGCCATGGTGAGTTGGCCATGGTAGATGGCCATGGTGAGATAGCCATGGTGAGTTGGCCAAGGTGAGATGACCATGGTGAGTTGGCCATGGTGAGATGACCATGGTGAGATGGCCATGGTGTGTTGGCCATGGTGAGATGGCCATGGTGAGTTGGCCATGGTGAGATGGCCAAGGTGAGTTGGCCATGGTGAGATGGCCATGGTGTGTTGGCCATGGTGTGTTGGCCAAGGTGAGATGACCATGGTGAGTTGGCCATGGTGAGTTGGCCATGGTGAGATAGCCATGGTGAAATGTCATAGACCCCTTTGAACAAGCCAACCCCCAAGGCCAGCATCTTGACGAAGATCAGGAGCCAAGAAGCATCAAACAAGGGGTAGATTCTTCCGATATGTGAAGGGTTCTAATCATGCTAACTAGATTGCAGAATTATGGAGATGAAAGAGAGTTTGGCCTAGTCTAACATTTCTCAATCCTGGCAAATTTAAGATGGGTGGCCTTCAACTCCCAGAATTCCAGAGTGCCTTTCAATCTGAAGAAGCCAAGGGAGAAACTTCCATCTCTAGGACCAAGGCTTTAGGAACACCTTCCGATCGCCAGCAGCTTTTTGGGGGAAGAATCTTGAACAAGTAAAGGAAGCTGCCCCCACCCCCACCCCCACCCCCCACCCGAACACTGGCAAACAAGTCACTTAGTTCAAAATACTCACAGGATGTAAGTGATGACACCGATGCTCCTAGAGGAGAAAAAAAACTTTTATTACACTGAAGAACCTAAACTGCTCCAAACTCTCTGCTTTAGACTGGAGCAACATTCAACTTCTCTCTCCTCCCTCTCTCCCTCCCTCTCTCTCTTTGATCTCTATATCAGGGGTCTCCAACCTTGGCAACTTTACGACTTGTGGACTTCAACTCCCAGAATTCCTCAGCCAGCACATGCTGGCTGAGGAATTCTGGGAGTTGAAGTCCACAAGTCGTAAAGTTGTCAAGGTTGGAGACCCCTGCTCTATATCATCTCTATTTCTCTATCATCTCTATCATTAGCTATCTCTCTCATCTCTATTTATCATCTCTATCGCTCTATCATCTATCATCTCTCTCATCCCTATCTATCAATCATCTCTATATCATCTCTATCTCTATCATCATCTCTCATCTCTCTCGCTCTATCTCTATCATCTCTCTCTACCATTATCTCTATACCTATCATCTCTATCTCTATCATCTCATCTCATCTCTATCATCTATCATCTCTTTCTCTATCATCTCTATTTACCTATCATATCTATCTGTCTGTTGTCTGTCTATCATCTGTATCTATCATATCTATCATCTCTATCTCTATCATCTCTATCATTATCTCTCTACCTATCATCTCTATCTCTATCATCTCATCTCTATCATCTATCATCTCTTTCTCTATCATCTCTATTTACCTATCATATCTATCTGTCTGTTGTCTGTCTATCATCTGTATCTATCATCTCTATCATCTCTATCTCTATCATCTCTATCATTATCTCTCTACCTATCATCTCTATCTCTATCATCTCATCTCTATCATCTATCATCTCTTTCTCTATCATCTCTATTTACCTATCATATCTATCTGTCTGTTGTCTGTCTATCATCTGTATCTATCATCTGTATCATCTCTATCGATCGATCTGTATCTGTCTAATTCAGGCACTGCCCATCTCACTCTCGGAACGACTCAGGGCCTTTTCAGCTAAAGTTATAATCCATCCATCAACCGTCACAACGCCGGACTTCTTTTCACAGAAGCTGAAACCAAAGCTAAGCATCCAAGAAACCAAGCAAGGATTGCTGAACTTGGCCAATGGCGATCTAGTCCATTCCCAACATGCACCCGACACTAGATGGGAGTTCAGAAAAGACGATTTTGGCTACCGGTGGTCAAATGGAAACTGCGCAGTGGCTTTCACACATGGGGCCTAGATATTACTTTCCTTATGAGCCAGATAAGAAATAGAAGCTTATTTCACTCACCACATATCAGCCTCAAGGCCCAAAGGTTCGTAATTCACTATTTCTGGAGCTGAGGGAGGGAGGGAGGGAGGGAGGGAGAGAGGGAAGGAAGGAAGGAGGAAGGGAGGAAAGAAAGGATATTATTATTATTATTATTATTATTATTATTATTATTATTATTATTATTATTATTATTATTAATTTTGTATACCGCCCTTCTCCCGAAGGACTCGGGGCGGTGAACAGCCAGCAGATAAAATACAGAAAATACAAAAATTAAAACAATATTAAAAACCAATTAAATTAATTTGGCCCACAAACACCCCCATATTAAAAAACCCATAATTTAGCAATTATGGATGAGAAGGAAGGGATGGATGAGAATAAGTGAGGGAGGGAGGAAAGAAGGGATAGATGGATGAGAAGAAAGGGAGGAAGAAAAGAAGGAAGGGAGGGAGGAAGGAAGGATAGATGGATGAGAAGGAAGGGATGGATGAGAATGAGGGAGAGAGGGAGGAAAGAAGGGATAGATGGATGAGAAGAAAGGAAGGAAGGGATAGATGGATGAGAAAGAAAGAAAGAAAGAAAGAAAGAAAGAAAGAAAGAAAGAAAGAAAGAAAGAAAGAAAGAAAGAAAGAAAGAAAGAAAGAAAGAAAGAAAAAGAAAGGGAAGGGAAGGGAAGGGAAGGGAAGGGAAGGGAAGGGAGGGAAGGGAAGGAAGGAAGGAAGGAGAATGAATGAATAAATGAATGAGGGAGGGAGGGAGGGAGGGTGGGAGGGAGTAAAGAAGGGATAGATGATGAGAAGAAAGGAAGGAAGGAAAGAAGGAAGGAAGGGATAGATGGATGGATGAGAATGAATGAATGAAGGTGGGAGGGAGGGAGGTATAGATGGATAAGAAAGAAACAAGGAAGGAAGGAAGGGAAAGAAAGAAAGAAAGAAAGAAAGAAAGAAAGAAAGAAAGAAAGAAAGAAAGAAAGAAAGAAAGAAAGAAAGAAAGAAAGAAAGAAAAGGGAGGGAGGGATGAGAATGAATGAGGGAAGGTGGGAGGGAGGGAAGAAAGGATAGATGGATGAGAAGAAAGGAAGGAAGGAAAGAAGGAAGGGATAGATGGATGAGAATAAATGAATTAATGAATTAAGGTGGAAGGGAGGGAGGAAGGAAAGAAAGTATAGATGGATGAGAAAGAAAGAAAAAAGAAAGAAAGAAGGAAAGAAAGAAAGAAAGAAAAAAAGAGAAGGGAGGGAGGGAGGGAGGGAGACTTTATTAATCATTTTCTTCCACCTGTAAAAATTGTTCCATAAACCTCCCACACGTCAGCCTTCCCATTCCCAACCTTGCAGTTGGGCAACCCTTCCTCTGCACCTACCTACAAATTCTGGAGTGCCAAAGATGTTTTTGAATTCATTTCCCGTCTCAATCTTGTGAGCGATGCCAAAATCAATCAGTTTGATTCGGGGACTGGGGACGTTCTTGTCCAGGAGCATGATGTTTTCGGGCTGAAAGGGCAGGAAGAAAAAGAGAACCGTTGAGTCCATCCAGCAATGGAAGATCGGACGTTTCATCAAGAGGTTTAACGTTCTTGAGAATTTTGAGAGGGCAAAATCGGCAGCGGTGGCGGGAAGTGTGATTTTTCTCCTTGATTCGGCTGCCATTCAGTGTTTGATTGTTTGTCTGAATTGGTATTCCCCAATTCTGACAAAGGCCCCCCTCTAACAGTGGTGGGGCAAGCCACTTATATACTGTATAAACAGAGAGCAAACTCTACTCTTCTAGTACTGAGGATGTTACCCAGTTGGGTTACAAAATGTCTGCAAGAAAACTACCAAGCTCAGAGAGCACCAGGGACCCCACAATCCTTTTCTTCCTCTTCATCCTCCTTCTCTTTCTCTTCCTCCTCCTCCTCCTCCTCTCACAAACCCCATTCCCTTCTAACACTGATGATGTTACCAAGTTGGGTCGTGAAACATCTGCAAGAAAACAAGTAAGTTCAGAAAGCACTAAGGATCTCAGAATCCTCCTCCTCTCCGCAAACCCCACTCATGTCTATAGCACTGGTGAGGTTACCTAATTGGGTCACGAAACGCCTGCAAGGAAACCAGGAACTCAGCACCGAAGACTCCACAATCTCCCCCTTCCCCCCTTCCCCTCCACAAACCCCATTCCCTTCTAGCACTGATGACATCACCTAGTTGGGTCACGAAATATTTGCAAGAAAACTACCAAGCTCAGAGAGCACCAGGGACCCCACAATTCTTTTTTTCCTCTTCCTCCTCCTCCTCTTCTTCTTCCTTCTCGTCCTCCTCTCCACAAACCCCATTCCCTTCTAACACTGATGATGTTACCTATTTGGGTCACGAAAGGTCTTCAAGAAAAACACCAAGCTCAGAGAGCACCAAGGACCGCACAGACCAGCAGATAAAAACATAGAAAACTGACGGTAGAAAAAGACCTAGAGATCCATCAAGTCTACTCTTGAAGGGTTTTTATTTTTTATTTTACTTTTTGAAATTTTTGTCGGATGATGAACAATGGACGTGTATCCATCCCAAGCATGTTTAAACTCGGTTACTGATGACTGACCCATTCCCTCCGCTGGATGTTACTTCCAAGCTTCCACTATGTTGTGGAAGCAGAGCTGGCAGCAGAGTCTGACAGTGAGGAGGTTGGGGAGGAACTTGGGCCAGTCCTGGGGGCTGGGGAAAGCTCGGATGTGGGCTCTGCATCGGAGGCAGAGAGGGAGCCAAGGCCATCTGATAGTTATGTGCAGCCTCCAGAGTCTGACAGCAGCGAGGCAGAAGAACAGTGGGAGCCTGTTCCTAGTGTGCACATGCGTAGAGCTGCCAGACGACAAGAACAATTAAGAAAACAGGGTCGACTTGGGAGTAAGGCTTGGAGACGATTGGCCCCTCCCATAAGACATAAAAGAAGAGCGAACCGGGACGTGAGCTTTTGCAGGAAGCCATTAGTTCATCTGGCCGATTCAAGATTTGAAAATTCTGTTTGTGACTCTGTGCCAAGTTTGGCCTTGCCCTGCGTCTGGCAATTAGCTCTCTGGCAGCGTTCCACGAGAGATAAGGTGGGTGTTGATAACCTTCCTCTGAAAGACTGTTTATTAAGCCTTGCGGACTGTAAATGAAAGTTATTTACAGTCCTATAAATAAAAGAGGTTTTGTGGGACTAAGATCGTGCTTTATACTTTCTAAGGAAGCCTAGGTCAGAACACATTACTCTTCCTGGGAAGTCTTACTTTCTGACATTATTTTTCAACTCTCCTCATTCTCCCCCATTTCCCAGTGACAATTCTCATCATGACCTTAAGAGGTCTTCTCTAGAATTCAGAAAGTGCCTTTGCTGACCCCTTTCCAGAAAGAGACTGAGATCCTCCAGATGAAACGACACTGGAGATTTTGCTACGAAGCCCCCTGTTTTTTTAGTCGTTCGATTATTTATTATCATTATTATTCGGAGGGTCTCACCTTCAGGTCGAAATGGGCGATGTGTTTGGAGTGGAGGTAATGGACCCCGTCCAGGATCTGTTTCAGGAACTGGGTGGCCTCTTCCTCCGTCAGGGATTCCTTCTCTGCCAGGAAATCAAACAGCTCCCCGCCGGAGACCAATTCCAGAATCAGCACCACGTCCGTCTTGTTTTCGAAAATGTCGTGGAGGGTGATGATGTTGGGGTGTTGGATCTCCCGGAGGATGTTGACTTCCCGCTGGATCTCCTCGCGGCTCACCCCTCGGCGGCTTGACGACAGGCGCCGTTTCTTGATGAACTTCGCCGCGTATTCCAGGCCGGTTTTTTTCTCGCGGCACTTCCGCACGATTGCGAACTGGCCGCTGGAGGCCAAAGGAAGAAGAAAAAGCTTGTAAAAATCATCCTTGATTTACGGCCTGTCAGCTATCATATGCTTGGTTGTGCTTCGCAATGCGGTGACAGATTACCATGAACTGTGGGGAAAGAGGGAACGCTTGGGGAAGTGAAAGTAAGCACTGCATCTCCTTGAGAAGCTGCCTCAAGGTCATCCAATTGGAAGAAGAAAGGGGCCACATAGCAAACTACACTTGGACTGACTGACCATTAGGAAAACTTCTTGCCTGAATCTGATTGGTTACACGGGGCTGGACAATGAGAGATAGTTGAGAGAAAAGTAGAAATTAAGGATTTTAGCACGATCTACAGGAGGTATGCTAATAAAATGCAAATATTTAAGTTTAAGTTTACTCTGTCATTGCACCTTATGCAATGAAATTAAATGCCAACTTCGGTGTATATTATACATTAAAAAAATAAAACAAAACACACACCCTTCACATTCTTGGGCATACAAGTCCAACAAATAGAGATAGATAGATAGATAGATAGATAGATAGATAGATAGATAGATAGATAGACAGACAGATAGATATAAATAAATAAATAAATAAATAAATAAATAAATAAATAAATAAATAAATAAATAAATAAATAAATAAATAAATAAATAAATAAATAAAAATAAATTCTATACAATTGAATTGAAAACCCCTGATATTGCATTAATATTGCACAATACAGTAGAATTCAATATAGTTACTGCTCTGGGATAGAAGCTGTTTTTCAGCCTATTTGTCCTTGTTTTTATCATCTTGTACCGTCTGCCAGAGGGTAATAGTTCAAAAAAAAAAAGGGTGCCCAGGATGAGATGGATCCTTAAGAATGTTTTGAGCTTTCTTAAGGCAGCAGGAGCTATAAAGCTCTTCCGAGGAGGGGAGAGGGCAACCCATGATCCTCTGGGCAATGAGGTTGACCCTCTGGAGTGCTGTCCTATCTGCCACTGTGCAATTGGCAAACCATACAAAGGTAAAGGTTCCCCTTGCACATTTGTGCTAGTCGTTCCTGACTCTAGGGGGCGTTGCTCATCTCCGTTTCAAAGCCGAAGAGCCAGCACTGTCCGAAGACGTCTCCGTGGTCATGTGGTCGGCATGACTCAACGCCGAAGGCGCACGGAACGCTGTTACCTTCCCACCAAAGGTGGTCCCTATTTTTCTACTTGCATTTTTTACCTGCTTTCGAACTGCTAGATTGGCAGAAGCTGGGACAAGTAACGGGAGCTCACCCCGTTACACGGCACTATTATTTTATTTTATTTTATTTTATTTTATTTTATTTTATTTTATTTTATTTTATTTTATTTTATTTTATTTTATTTTATTATTTTATTTTATTTTATTATTTTATTTTATTTTATTTTATTATTTTATTTATTTTATTTATTTTATTTATTTTATTTATTTTATTTTATTATTTTATATTTTATTATATTGTATTATATTATATTATATTATATTATATTATATTATATTATATTATATTTTTATATTTTATTATTTTATTTTATTATTTTATTTTATTTTATTTTATTATATTTTATTTTATTATATTATATTATATTTATTTTATTTTATTATATTTTATTATATTTTATTATATTTTATTTTATTTATTTTATTTATTTTATTTATTTTATTTTATTTTATTTATTATTTTATTTATTATTTTATTTTATTTTATTTCTATACTATACCGCCCTACTCCCGAAGGACTCAGGGCGGTGAACAACCAACAGTAAAATCCATACATACAAAATTTAAAAGCAGAATTAAAATCAAATTAAATATCAAATTAAACTAGGGATTCGAACCGCTGAACTGCCAACTTATCAATCGACAAGCTCGGCGTCTTAGCCACTGAGCCACCGCGTCACACAGGTGCAGTAACTTAAAATACTGGTGCAACGGTAGAAGGTCACCAGCAGTTTTTCATTCAGTTGTTGTTTCCTGAGAAGTCTCAGGTAGCATAATCTCTGCTGGGCCCTTTTGACCAGTGCTGCAATTTGTAGCTCTGTAAGGTTTACATCCACCTCAGCTCTGAAATTAAGTGTTCAAATCACTTCCTGCTCATTCTGGTCTTTTTCTCTTGAGCTTGCAAAGTGAGACTTACCTTAAGGGAGGATTGCTGTAAGAGCATCTATACAACGGAGGCTAAATATTCACAGCATTTAACATACATTATCTAAGTAAAAGTTACAACAGCCTTTAGAAAAAGACTCAAAGGTGCTATTTTTTTTTAATCAAGAGGCAACCGGACTTTCTGGTTTTTCTTTGAAGACGTTTCACTTCTCATCCAAGAAGCTTCTTCGGCTCTGACTGGATGGTGGGGAACGGAAGGATTTATACTCCTTGTAGACAGCTGGTCATTTGCACCCTTTTAGAGAGTCATTGAGGCTACTTGGAGGTTTATCTGTGTCTTTAGGATCACCTGAGTAGTGCAAATGGGTGTGGAGCCTTCTTGGAACTGTTGAAAGGACTGTGTTGTAGACTGGAGATAGATGATGTCTTATCCCTTCCCCTCTGTTGAGGTTCTCCAAGTGGCCTCAAGGACTCTCTAAAAAGGATGCAAATGACCAGCTGTCTGCAAGGAGTATAAATCCTTCCATTCCCCACCATCCAGTCAGAGCTAAAGAAGCTTCTTTGATGAGAAGCGAAACGTCTTCAAAGAAAAAGAAGAAAATCCAGTTGCCTCTTGAAAAAGCACCTTTGGGACAACCATGACCTGCATGACTGAGAATCTCCATAGACTTTTAGATATAAATTATATCATCTCCTCTAGTATAATATCTTTCATCAGGTTCTTTCATCAGGTTCACCTGATCCGCCAGTTGTGTCCCTTTCTGGATCGGGACTCCCTACACACAGTCACTCATGCCCTCGTTACCTCCCGCCTGGACTATTGTAACGCTCTCTACATGGGGCTCCCCTTGAGGAGCACCCGGAGGCTCCAACTGGCGCAGAGTGCGGCCGCACGGGTGGTTATGGGAGCAACATGGCGCTCCCGTGTGACACCTCTCCTACGCGAGCTGCACTGGCTCCCGGTGGTCTTCCGGGTGCGCTTCAAGGTTTTGGTTACCACCTTTAGAGCGCTCCATGGCTTAGGACCTGGCTACTTACGGGACCGCCTACTACCACAAACAGCCTCCCACCGGCCGGTACGCTCTCATAGAGAGGGGCTCCTCCGGGTGCCGTCAGCCAAACTATGTCGACTGGCGGCCCCTAGGGAGAGGGCCTTCTCTGTGGGGGCACCTACTATCTGGAACGAGCTCCCCCCGGAGATATGGAGGATCCCGGATCTGCGCACTTTCCGCCGTGCTTTGAAGACACTCCTATTCCAGCAGGCCGGCCTGGCCTAATTTTTTCCCCTTCTTTTAAATTTTTAAACTCAAATTTTAATTCGTTTTAAATTATTGGGAGTTTTAAATTGTCTCGGGCAAAAATTATTTAATTGGGTTTTAATCATGTTTTAACTTTCGTATTTATGTGTTTTATTTCATTGCCTGTTCACCGCCCTGAGTCCTTCGGGAGTAGGGCGGTATACAAATTTAATAAAATGAAAAAAAAAAAGAAAAATAATATACTAGCACATGATATAAATTATATTATCTCCCCTAGTATAATATACTAGCACATGATACTCAAAACACCAAGCCCGTTTCTCTCACAAGGCAAGAACCGAACATCTAATTAATTATGGCTTGTTCAAATGCCACGTAGTCCTCGGTTTACGACCATTCATTAAATGACGGTTTGAATTTACGACAGCCTCAGACAAAGCAGTTGCAGAATCACCCTCAAAGAAACCATCTCAAATGCCGACCATTGGTGGACAACAACAGAGCAGCTAAGGAAGATTGTAGGGAGTCCTCGACTTATGACCACTATTATTATTATTATTATTATTATTATTATTATTATTATTATTTATTCAATTTATATACCGCCCTTCTCCTATTGGACTCAGGGCGGTGCACATCCAAGGATAAAAAACATACCAATACAAAATTTAAAATCAATTGAGCCCAAAATTTCTGTTGCTAAGCAAGACAGTTGTTAAACGTGTTTTCCCCCATTTTACGCCCTTTCTTGCCCCTTGTTAAGTGAATCACCGCAGTTCTTAAGTTAGTAACATGGTTGCTAAGTGAATCTGGCTTCCCCATTGACTTTGCTTGTCAGAAAGTCGCAAAAGGGAATCACATGACTCCGGGACACTGCAACCGTCATAACTATGAGTCATTGACAAGCACCTGAATTCTGATCACACGACCACAAAGATGCTGCAACGGTCGTAGGTATGAAATACAGCTGTAAGTCACCATTATAACTTCAAACAGTCACTAAAACAACTGTTGTAAGTTGAGGACTACCTAAGTTTCCTTCCAACTCTTCTATTATTCTGTATTTGGGGAACTTGCAAATTCTTTGATATATTTTCCCGTCAGGATTCCGAGGGATCCATTAGCTTTTCAATTAATTTCCCTTTTTAGCTCTAGAGGCGAGGATCCCATCAACCTCATTGTCGAAAGTTTTGTGACAAGGAAACGGACATATTGTAAAACTGTTTTCTACAATATTTTTGTGACATGGAAACTGACATTGTAAAATGGTTTTACAATAGTTTTGTGACAAGAAAACTGTCATATTGTACAACGGTTTTACAATAGTTTTGTGACAAGAAAATTGACATATTGTATAATAGTTTTACAATAGTTTTGAGACAAGAAAACTGACATATTGTAAAACGGTTTTACAATAGTTTTGTGACAAGAAAACTGACATATTGCAAAATGGTTTTGCAATAGTTTTGTGACAAAAAAACGGACATATTGTAAAACAGTTTTACAATAGTTTTGAGACAAGAAAACTGACATATTGTAAAATTGTTTTCTACAATAGTTTTGTGACAAGAAAACCGACATATTGCAAAACAGTTTTCTACAATTGTTTTGTGACAAGAAAACGGACATATTGTACTACAGTTTTACTATAGTTTTGAGACAAGAAAACTGACATATTGTAAAATTGTTTTCTACAATAGTTTTGTGACAAGAAAACTGATATATTTTAAAACAGTTTTACAATAGTTTTGGGACAAGAAAATTGACATATTGTATAATAGTTTTACAATAGTTTTGGGACAAGAAAATTGACATATTGTATAATAGTTTTACAATAGTTTTGTGACAAGAAAACTGACATATTGTCAAACGGTTTTACAATAGTTTTGAGACAAGAAAACTGACATATTGCAAAACAGTTTTCTACAATTGTTTTGTGACAAGAAAACGGACATATTGTAAAACGCTTTTCTACAATAGTTTTGTGACAAGAAAATGGACATATTGTAAAACGCTTTTCTACAATAGTTTTGAGACAAGAAAACTGACATATTGTAAAATGGGCAAATCCTTTGAAGCAAGCCCCAGGCATGGAGACATTTAAAGATGGGTTGTTATTTACATTTTTCGACAGTGAGATCATGCCGGCTGGCTGCGGGGGTTTCCATATAAGGTTGTAGCTACACAACCCCCTCCAAATAGAAATTCCACACTCCTTCCAGCTCGGTAACCAGCAGAAAATAGAAATAACTCAACGCCACTAATTTTCAATTCCTTCATTTTTAAGGAAAAGAATTTACGGGTTGTGCTAGACTTATTACAACTGAGGCCAGAATTTCTGTCGCTAAGCGAGACAGTTGTTAAGTCCCATTTTACGACCTTTCTTGCTATATTGGTTAAGGGAATTGCCTCAGTTGTAAAGTGAGTCACACGGTTGTTAAGCGAATCGGGCTCCCCCGTTGACGCTGCTTGTCGGGTGGTCGGCAAAGGTGTTCGTGTAACCTCAGGACACGTCATAAATATGAATCAGTTGCCAAGCGTCTGAATTTTGATCACATGACCACAGGGATGATGCCGCTGGCTCTTCCTTCAATCATAGGATACAGGTAGTCCTTGACTTATAACCACAACTGAACCCAAAATATATGTTGCTAAGCGAGCCAACGGTTAAGTGAGTTTTGCCCCATTTTACGAACTTTCTTGCCACTGTTGGGATGGTACAATGGTCGTAAAAGTGAATCATGGTCGTAAGTCACTTTTATGGGTACCATAAAAGTGTAACATCGAACGGTCACTAAACGAACGGACGTAAATCGAGGACTGTCTGTAATTCAGAATTTATTTCTCCTAATCTGGAGAAAGATTTCGCAGCCTCTTGAACCCGAAATTGTGACAGTGATGGGCGCTCACAACAGGAAGAAGGACAAAATCTCAGCCCCAGCAAACTTTCTTTCCACACAATTCAGGAAAGAGCATCTTACCCCACCGGGTGACACAAAGATTACTCACACAGGATGTGCACGTCATACAATTTTGCCCGCTGTGAACTACAGGCTAAAATAGCTACTTCCCTCAGTGCCGAGCCTTTTAACTTAAGAAATTTTTATTAGGAAATTATAGCTGGCAAAAGCTTGTTTACTGTGATCTCAGAGAAGTATATATAGGCCAAGGGTCAGCAACCTGCAGCTCCGGAGCCAAATGCAGCTCTTTGGGCCCTCTGCTGTGGCTCCCTCCCTCTCTCACCATTGGCTGGCCCCGCCCCTCGCTCTCCCCTCCTAGTCATTCCTTGCCTGGCCTGAGAAGGTAAGGGTGACAGCGGGGGATGGAGAAGTGACCAGGGCAGAGACAGTGAGATACAGAGAGAGAGGGAGAGAGACACACATAGAGAGATACAGAGAGAGAGGGAGAGAGGGAGGGAGGGGAGAGAGAGATATGTCAAAAGGATTGTGTGGTTCCCGGTGTTTTTTAACAACTGGTTCTCTGCCCTAATGACCGGCTGGGTAGGCATGGCTAGGAGGTGGTCATGTGACTGGTGGAAGTGAGTGACATTGAGTTGGCCACGCCCACCCAGGTTTTGAGGCTCCCGGTGTTTTCTTTTCTGTGGGAAACGGGTCCAAATGGCTCTTTGAGTATTTAAGGTTGCAGACCCCCGATATAGGCTGTCCTCGACTTACAACTGTTCGTTTAGTGGCCAGTTGTGAAGTGACAACGGCACGGAGAAAAATGTGACTTCTGATGGAGTTTTGACCGTCCTCATGGTCGCGTGATCAAAATTGGGATGTTTGGCATGTATTTATGATCTGTCCTGAAGTGGTGGGTTTCACTTACCTTTGCTACCGCTTCGCTCGTGCATGCGCAGAAGCTTCTGCACATGTGCAGAGCATATTTGATGACGTCCGGGTGGGTGGGCGGAGCTTCCCGCCACCGCTACTACCAGTTTGCCCGAACCGGGGCGATCTGGTAGCAACCCACCACTGCTGCTGTCCTGAGGTCATGGATTCGCCATTTGTTACCACCTTCCTAGCTGATAAAAGTCAAAGGAGGGGAGCCAGATTCGCTTAATGACCAAATGATTCACTTAACAAGCGATTCACTTAACAACTGTGATCATAAATTGGGGCAAAACTCACGGAGAAACGGTCTTGCTTAGCAATGGAGATTTTGTGCCGAGACTGTCACTGGTCATGGGGTCTCCTTGCTTGAGCAGGGGGATGGACCATCCCCCTTCCAGCTCTGATTCCGATTCTGCTTAATTGAGGTTGTATGTTGAGGACTACTTTGTCAATGAAACCACAGCCAGCAATTTCAGTTTATCCCCCCAAAAATCTCTTTTTAAGATTCATAACCTGCATCCAATCCTTTTCCCCACACAGTAAAACCATTTATCATCCATTTGGAGTTATAACTCCAACTGGCGACCCCCAGGGGAAGAGCCTTCTCTGTGGGGGCACCTGCCCTCTGGAATGAATTGCCCCCGGAGATACGGATGATCTTCATGGTGGGTGTCAGTTTGCTTCATGTATGGATTGGAGGGGTTTAAAGTGGCTATTGATGCAGCTGTGGTCTGGCTTCTCGTTTGTGGTCGTGCCTCATCATCAGTGTGGGTTTGAGTTTGCTTTCTGCGTGGATGTGTGGTGGTGGATGTGTGGTGCTGACACCCACCATGAAGACGTGGCACGACCACGAACGTGAAGCCAAACAACAGCAACGCAGCTCACCAGCTCAAATCCCCCTGCAACTCAGACTAACCCGAGCACAATCAAGCCCCCACCCAAACAGAACACACCCCCAGCCAATCAGAACACAGCCAACCCCCCATTCAATCAGAGCACAGCCAAGCCCCCAACCAATCAGAACACACCTCCACCCAATCAGAACACAACCAAGCTCCCACCCAATCAGTTCACACCCCCACTGGCAGTTAAAAGGAAGAAACAGCTGCGATCACACATTGCTCGGCTGCCCATTGGGAGACTAAGGAGACTAAGATAGAGTTGGAAGGGACCTTGTAGGTCATCTAGTCCAACCCCCCCAGCCCAATCTCATCTTGAAAGGAACTGACAGCCAAAAGTTCATGTTTAACATCTGATGAATTTAAGAGTCCACAAAGGTTTTTGGTCTTCTTGTTAAAAAGCTAGCAGAAAAAAAACAGCATTTTTCAAGATCTGCCCTATAATTCAATGGCCCAACAATTCATTTGCTTCCATGAGCTTATGTTTAAAACCAGAGAAAATGAGATTACACGCATTAAATACCTAGGTATATATATCCACACCCCAAAAGTCTGATTTTTGATGACTACACATGGATGTGTAGTTCTTGGTATAAATCAGGTGTGGTTTTATCACTCCCAATCCGGTACATCCGGTTTAGCAGTCCTGGAAATCCCAGATAATATCCAAGAATATCCAGAAGTAACCCTCTTTTAAGTTTTCCAGAAATTAATTAAGATCAAATCAAATTCACCAAGATCAAATCTTGTTGAGATCGCTTTTGACATTAGCACCGCTTCGTCAAGCCTCAGTAAGGCCACACATGGAATATTGCATCCGGTTTTGGTCACCACAACACAAAAAAAAAATATGTTGAGACTTTGGAAAAAGTGCAGAGAAATGCAACTAAGATGATTAGTCTTAGGCCTCTGGAGAGTAAAACATACTGTACGAAGAATGGTTGGAGGATTTGAGTATGGCCAATCTAGAGACAAGAAGGATTAGGGAGGTGACATGATAGCATCTTCCAAAATTTGAGGGGTCGTCACGAAGAAGAAGATTCAATTTATTTTTCAAAACACCAGAAGACAGGACAAGAAACAATGGATGGAAACTAATCAAGGAGAGAAGCAACCTGGAATTAAGGAGAAACTTTAAAATAGAATAGAATAGAATAGAATAGAATAGAATAGAATAGAATAGAATAGAATAGAATAGAATAGAATAGAATAGAATAGAATAGAATAGAATAGAATTACAGAGTAGACTAGAATTACAGAATAGAATAGAAATAGAATAGAATAGAATTACAGAATAGAATAGAAATAGAAATAGAATAGAATAGAATTACAGAATAGAATAGAAATAGAAATAGAATAGAATAGAATAGAATTACAGAATAGAATAGAATAGAATAGAATAGAATAGAATAGAATAGAATAGAATAGAATAGAATAGAATAGAATAGAATTACAGAGTAGAATAGAAATAGGAATAGAATAGAATTACAGAATAGAATAGAAATAGAAATAGGGATAGAATAGAATAGAATTACAGAATAGAATAGAATAGAATAGAATAGAATAGAATAGAATAGAATAGAATAGAATAGAATAGAATAGAATTACAGAATAGAATAGGAATAGGAATAGGAATAGGAATAGGAATAGGAATAGGAATAGGAATAGGAATAGAAATAGAATAGAATAGAATTACAGAATAGAATAGAATAGAATAGAATAGAATAGAATAGAATAGAATAGAATAGAATAGAATAGAATTACAGAGTAGAATAGAATAGAATTACAGAATAGAATAGAAATAGAAATAGAAATAGGGATAGAATAGAATAGAATTACAGAATAGAATAGAATAGTATAGTATAGTATAGTATAGTATAGTATAGTATAGTATAGAATAGAATAGAATAGAATAGAATAGAATAGAATAGAATAGAATAGAATAGAATAGAATAGGAATAGGAATAGGAATAGAAATAGAAATAGAAATAGAAATAGAAATAATAGAATAGAATAGAATTCTTTATTGGCCAAGTGTGATTGGACACACAAGGAATTTGTCTTAGGTGTAAATGTACATAAGAATAAAATACATTCATCAAGAATGAAAAGATACAACACTTAGCGATAGTCAAGGTTACTAATAAGCTATCAAGTCGTACTAGGAAACAAATAAAAACAATTGAAAGATACAAGCAACATGGTTATAGTAATAAGTGGGAAGAGATAGATACTAGTAAGGAAGAGAAGAATAATAGTAATACAGTCTTAGTAAGGACAATTAACCAGTGGAACTGCTTGCCACCAGAAGTTCTGGGTGCTCCAACACTGAAGGTTTTTAAGAAAAGACTAGATAGCCACTTGTCTGAAACGGTTTAGGGCAGGGGTGGGCAACTGTGGCCCTTTTACAACCTGTGGACTTCAACTCCCAGAATTCCTGAGACAGCCAAGCTGGCTTAGGAATTCTGGGAGTTGAAGTCCACAGGTCACAAAGGGGCCATATTTGCCCACCCCTGGTTTAGGGTCTCCTGCTTGTGGAAGGGGTTGGACTAGAAGACCTCCAAGGTCCCTTCCAGCTCTATTCTGAATGAGCGGCTCCTGGAGATTCCATGCACACGTCGCGTGTGGTTCTTATGACTCCGGGAGAGAAGGGGCGTTCCGTTTCTTTGGTGGCTTTCAAAAAAAAACAAAAACGTGGTCTTCCAGACTAGGTTAGAACCTGTGACCCCATAGGCTAAACATATAACTCACCTGCCCAATTCTTCCTCCATGTCATAGTGGTCTTCTACCCTTTCCTGACGGAAAGTGGACATCCTTGCTTGAAGGGCTCCCCCACCTCAATTCTGGTGTTCCTGCTGTCGTACCAAACCTGGGATAGAGATAAGGTGGTAGACCGTTCATATGTTTGTTCTCCTTTCGCAGCCTGTTCTTAGAAGCTGTCCTCCTCT
The DNA here is from genome assembly GCF_029215685.1 of Pituophis catenifer annectens. Lineage (NCBI taxonomy): Eukaryota > Metazoa > Chordata > Lepidosauria > Squamata > Colubridae > Pituophis > Pituophis catenifer. The sequence goes on along the minus strand of NW_027256881.1, from coordinate 345,777,079 downwards.
CCTGCCAGGGGTGGTGAGAAGATATGGCCCACAGGGTCAAGGAGGAGGTGCGATCAAAGGTCTACCTGTTGTTTATGACCAGGAAAACCTTCAATCACCACATTGTGGCGGCCATCTTGATTCCGTTGACCGTAGCTGACCTACCCTTGGCTGTTGAGATTGTCCTGGGTCTCCCAAGATGTCCCCAAACATCTTCATGACACCTCCTCCTAGCTTCTTCTACTCCAGTGATTTCTCAACCTTGGATGCTTTTTAGATAGCTGGACTTCAACTCCCAGAATTCACTTCCGGCTGGGGAATTCTGGGAGTTGAAGTCCACATGTCTTAAAAGTTGCCTAGGTTGGAGACCCCTGCCCTAGAGGACGCCTCCCCCCCACCCCCACTGCTCTTTCTAGGACAAAGCCTCCTTTGGCTCAAATCAATCATCCCCTCGCCTGAATTTCCTGCCATTATCTTTTAATCCCCCCTGTGGACAAGATAACAAGATAATCAGCTTCTGATTATATGATGCATTTGTCCAGATCTTAGCAAATGACCCCCTCCTCAAATAGCCATCGTCTCCTTCCGGACTCCCTGCTCTTCCTTCAACAATCCGAAGGCCCTTCCTTCCTTCTTTCCTTCCTTCCTTCCTTCCTTCCTTCCTTCCTTCCTTCCTTCCTTCCTTCCTTCCTTCCTTTCTCTTTCTTTCTTTCTTTCTTTCTTTCTTTCTCCTTTCTTTCTCTCTCCTTTCTTTCTTTCTTTCTCCTCTTTCCTTCCTTCCTTCCTTTCTCTCTCTTCCTTTCTCCTTTCTCTTTTTTCTTTCTTTCTTTCTTTCTCTTTCTTTCTTTCTCCTTTCTTTCTTTCTTTCTTTCTCTCTCCTTTCTTTCTTTCTTTCCCCTTTCTTTCCTTCCTTCCTTCCTCTCTCTTCCTTTCTCCTTTCTCTTCTTTCTTTCTTTCTTTCTCCTTTCTTTCTCTCTCCTTTCTTTCTTTCTCCTCTTTCCTTCTTTCCTTCCATTCTCTCTCTTCCTTTCTCCTTTCTTTTTTCTTTCTTTCTTTTTCTTTCTTTCTCCTTTCTTTCTTTCTTTCTTTCTTTCCTTCCTTCCTTCCTTTCTCTCTTCCTTTCTCCTTTCTTTTTTCTTTTTCTTTTTTTCTTTCTCCTTTCTTTCTTTCTCTTTTCTTTCCTTCCTTTCTCTCTTCCTTTCTCCTTTCTCTTTTTTCTCTTTCTTTCTTTCTCTTTATTTCTTTCTTTCTTTCCTTCCTTCCTTCTCCATCTATCAATCCCTCCCTCCCTCCCTTCTACTCCAGTGCCCCCTCCCCATATTCTGCCCTGCCTTCCTCCCTACCGCATTTCCGCTCCCTTCCCCTCTCCCAGGCCTAAAGTGCCCCTCCCTCACATACACACATTACAATTTCATAATTAGCAAGCCACATTAGCAAGGACACAAACCTGCAATCCGCCTCTTGTATTGCCCAGACAGTGGCCTCCAATGGATCCCCCTTTCCTCTCCTGCCCCCACACTTTTTCCTCTCTTCCCCACACCCCCTTTTCTTTCCTCTTCTTGCCCCTCCCTTCACACAACCAGTATTTTTGCTAGAGGCTAATTCTGGCCCCAAATCAGCTCCCTCCCACCCTTGCGTACCCCATTATGGCTCCTGACCCCCCCCAATTCCCCCCTCCCTTTTGTCTTCACCCACTGGTTCCCTTCAAGTTCCCCCAAGCCCCCTTCCCACTAAATCCCCCTTCCCAATTGCCAGGCCGCTCCATTGGCCGCATAGGCCAGCCCTACTACCCCTTTCCCATCCCCGGCTCCCAACCCCGCTTTCTCCCTTCCCCCTCCTCTCCCCCCTTCCTTCCCCTTCTGTTTCGCCCCCACCCCAGGTTTTATTAGAGTCCAATTCTGGTCCCAGGTCAGCTCCCTCCCACCCTTCTCTCTACCCACCCCCCCTTCTCCAATTGCCATGCCCCTCCATTGGCCCCATACGCCAGCCCTATGAGCCCTTCCCCCACCATTTTCTCCCTTCTCCCCACTCTCCCCTCTTCCTTCTCCTTCTGTCTCTCACCCACCCCCACTCCAGGTTTTGCTAGAGTCCAATTCTGGCCCCAAACCTGATCCCTCCCACCCTTCCTTCTAGCCCCCCTCCCCAATTGCTAGGTCCCTCCGTTGGCCCCATAGGCCAGCCTTACCACCCCTTCCCCATCCCTGACCCCTAACCCCCTGCTTTCTCCTTTCCTCACCCTCTCCCCCTTCTGCCTTGCCCCCCACCCAGCCCCAATTTTTGCTAGAGCCCCCAAGTCAGCTCCCACCTTTCCCACCCTTCCTTCTAGCCCCCCCCCCCATTGCCAGGCCCCTCCGTTGGCCCCATAGACCGGCCCTACCACCCCTTCCCCCACCTCCAACCCCATTTTCTCCTTCTCTTCCCCACCCTCTTCCCCTCTTCCTACCCCCTTCCATCTCTGTGTCCCCCCACCCCAATTGCCAGGCCTCTCCTTTGGCCCCGTAGACCACCCCTACCGCCCCTTCCCCATCCATGACCCCTAACCCCCTGCTTTCTCCTTTCCTCACCCTCTCCCCCCCTTCTGTCTTGTCCCCCCCCCGCCCCAATTTTTGCTAGGGTCCAAGTCTGTCCCCAAGTCAGCTCCCTCCCACCCTTTCCCTCTACTAGCCCCCTGCCCCAATTCCAAGAGGCTTCTATTAGCCCCATAGACCGGCCCTACCACCCCTTCCCCCACCTCCAACCCCATTTTCTCCCTTCTCTTCCCCACCCTCTCCCCCTCTTCCTCCCCCCTTCCATCTCTGCCCCCCCCCGCCCCAATTGCCAGGCTCCTCCTTTGGCCCCATAGACCAGCCCTTCCCCCACCTCCACCCTCCTGTTTTCTCCCTTCTCTTCCCCACCCTCTCCCCCTCTTCCGTCTCTCCACCCCCCCCGCCCCAATTTAGCCCCGCTACTCCCGCCTTGGCCACCCCCTCCCCTCCAAAGCCGCCCTTCCCCGCCCCCCACACAACTCCCCCACCCCCTTTTCCCCGGGGTCCCCCCCCCTTACCTGCCCGCCTCCCCTTGAAAGCCCCGACGCCCCTGACCCACCTGGCAGGCGGGAGCGCGCCTGGACGGGGAAGAGAGCGAGAGCGAGAGCGAGAGCAGGAGGCGCGTTCCCGAGAGCGCAACTTGCCGCCGCCGCCGCCGCTCCTCGCATTCCAGCAGACAACCTTCCGCCCCGTCCTGGGGAAGGCGGAGCAGCGCCGCTTCCCCATTGGCTAAAGCGCGGAGGTGACGTCACCGGCGGGCTCTGCCGCAACGTTCCACGGCTGTTCCCGGGGCCTCTGAAGTCCGCGTGACGTCACGGGAGCCTCTTTTTCTTTTTTTATCAATGGGGACTTCGCGAAGGGTGTCGGGGGCTCTCTCCGGCCTTGCGCGAAAGGAGGAAACCCCTCCCCATGCAGGAATAAGGCCCACCCAAGAAGAGGAAACCCCCCCCCACATAGAAAGGAAGGGGGCCCACCCAAAAGGAGGAAGCCCACCCACCCCATATGCAGGAATCGAACCAGTGGTGAAATCCAATTTATTTTACTATCGGCTGTGTGGGCGTGGCTTGGTGGGCGTGGTGTGGCTTGGTGGGCGTGGCAGGGGAAGGATACTGCAAAATCGCCATTCCCTCCTCACTCCAGGGGAAGGATATTGCAAAATCCCCATTCCCTCCTCACTCCAGGGGAAGGATATTGCAAAATCCCCATTCCCACACCACTCCAGGGGGAAGGATACTGCAAAATTTATTAGTTCAATTTATTATTATTATTATTATTTATTAGTTCAATTTATATGCCGCCTTTCTCCGGAGACTCAGGGCGGCTTACAATGCATTTAAAAAAAATCCATTATAAAAACATTTAAAAATTAAAATATTAAAACCCATTCACACCATTTATGGCCGGATCTCACAAGATCACAACAGTGAGATCCCCATTCCCTCCCCACTCCAGGGGAAGGATATTGCAAAATCCCCATTCCCACCCCACTCTTGGGGGAAGGATATTGCAAAATCCCCATTCCTACCCCACTCCAGGGGAAGGATATTGCAAAATCCCCATTCCCACCCCACTCCTGGGGGAAGGATATTGCAAAATCCCCATTCCTACCCCACTCCAGGGGAAGGATATTGCAAAATCCCCATTCCCACCCCACTCCTGGGGGAAGGATATTGCAAAATCCCCATTCCTACCCCACTCCTGGGGCCAGCCAGAGGTGGTCTATGCCAGTTCTCCGAACTATTCAAAATTTCCGCTACCGGTTCTCCAGAACCTGTCAGAACCTGCTGGATTTCACCCCTGAATCGAACCCATCCCAGAGGAGGACACCCCCACCCCCCAAACATGCAGGAATCAGGCACACCCAAAATGGGGATCCTCCCACATTAAGGAATGGGGGCTCACCCAAAAGGAAGAACTCCTACCGGTACCTATACAAATGGGGGCCATCCCCCCCAAAAAAGGAACCCCCACCCCCTATGCAGAAATCGGGCCCACCCTGGAGGAGGACACCCCCCCATACACATATTTAGTAATTGGGCCCATTGAAGAGGAGCCCCCCTACATGCAGAAATTGGAGCGACCAAAGAGGATAAACATCCGCCCCCCCAATGCAAGAATTGGGGCCATTCAAAGGAAGGAGCCCCCACCCCCATGCAGGAATTGGACATAACACGAAAGCCCTAGTAAGACCACACCTAGTAGGACCACACCAGGGGTGAAATTTAAATTTTGTTGCTACCGGTTCTGTGGGCGTGGCTTAATTAGTGGGCGGGGCTTGGTGGTAAGGTGACTGGGAGGGCGTGGCTTGTTGGTCAGGTGGGCGTGGCCAAGTCAATGTCACTTCTTTGCCCTTTTTTAACCTACAAAACACAACACAACACAACTGGCTCACTCACAATGTAAAAGCAGCTGTGCTAGACCCAAAATGGCCCCTGCAAGAAGCAGGAACCTCACACAGCCACAAAAAGCCCAAAAAACCAACTTTCATACGTTACACACACAAAATTCCACATACAGCTTTGTGAGATTTTGTGTGATTGTGTAGTTAGAGTGAAACACTACAGAAACACACTAAATCTCACAAAGCTGCACAAATATTATTTTAATTTATTTTTATTTTTATATAAAAGCAGCTAAATTTAAAACTTCCTAAACTTTAAATGGCTAGGTCTAAAAAAAGAACAACTAAAAAAAAAACCCAATTAACTATTTTTTTTAAAGCTCCCAAAGGGGAAAAAAACTTACCCGATAGAACAGGGGTCTCCAACTCTGGCAACTTTAAGACTTGTAGACTTCAACTCCCAGAATTCCTCAGCCAGCTTTGCTTTGCTGGCTGAGGAGTTCTGGGAGTTGAAGTCCACAACTCCCTGCCTGCTTGATTGCAGGCAGGGAGATTCAGTTGCTTGCTGATGCAATGGATTGCAGGAATTACAGCAAGGCGTTGCAACCAGCAGCTAAAGTAAGCAAGCTGAGGGGGGGAGGGGGAGGGATTTTTGCTACCGATTAGCAGGCAACTCAGCTGGGGTCATCAGAGCTTGGATCGTCAGAGCCATTTAAAAGAAAAAAAAGGCTCTGATGATCACGTGGCTCAGCTGGGCATGGGGAGCAGGGCCAGGGATTTTTGCTACCGGTTCTCCAAACTGCCCGCCGCCATCGCTACCTACTCACCTGAGCCGGTCCGAACCGGGAGCATTTCACCCCTGGACCACACCTAAGAGTACTGCATCCAGTTTCGGTCACCACGCTATAAAAAAAGATGTTGAGACTCTAGAAAAAGTGCAGAGAAGAGCCACCAGGATGATGAGGGGACTGGAGACTAAAACATACGATGAACAGTTGCAGGAACAGGACCTGGCTAGTCTAGTGAAGAGAAGGACCAGGGGAGACAGGATAATGGTCTTCCAATACTTGAGGGGCTGCTACAGAGACGAGGAAGGGGGTCAAGCTGTTTTCCAAGGCACCTGAAGGCCAGACAAGGAATAACGGATGGAAACTGACCAAGGAGAGAGAGAGAGAGAGATTCAACCTAGACATTTTCTAGGGCCAGATGGAGAACCGGAGACCCATTTCTGTGGTTCTCTGGGAACCATGGGTGGTTGCTACGAACTGATGGGAACTTGACGGAATATAATCACTCGGTCAATATTGGAGAAGGCTCAGAGCAGGAATGAAATCCAGCAGGTTCTGACAGATTCTGGAGAACTGGTAGCGGAAATTTTGAGCAGTTTGGAGAACCAGTAGTGTAAATTTTGAGTAGTACTCGGAGAACTACTCAAAATTTACACTACTGGTTCTCCGAACTGCTCAAAATTTCTGGCTGGTCCCAGAATGGGGTGGGAATGGGGATTTTGCAATATCCTTCCCCCAGGAGTTAGGAGTGCATGGGGATTTTGCAGTATCCTTTCCCTGGAGTGGGGTGGGAAGGGAGATTTTTTTTTTTAATATAATTTATATGCCGCCCTTCTCCGGAGACTCAGGGCGGCTTACAATGCGCTAAGCAATAGCCTTCATCCTTTTGTATATTTATACATTGCCCCCACAACTGGGTCCTCAATTTACCTACCTTAGAAAGGATGGAAGGCTGAGTCAACCTTGAGCCTTGGCGAGATTCGAACCTGCAGTAATTGCAGGCAGCTGTTCTTAATAACAGGGTGCTTTAGACCACTGTACTACCAAGGCTCTTTTTGCGGTATCCTTCCCCTGGAGTGGGGTGGGAATGGGGATTTTGCAGTATTCTTCCCCTGCCATGCCCACCGAGCCACCGCCACACCACGCCCACCAAGCCACGCCCACAGCACCGGTAGTAAAAAAAAAATTGGATTTCACCACTGGCTCAGAGGCTGGGAATGGTGGAAAGGCAGGGAAGAGGAGGACATTCAGCAAAGAGCTGGATAGGCTCGGTTAAAATGGTGATGGGAAAACACCAATGGAAGTTCTGAAGGACCAGTTTGGGTTACTGCAGCGGCCTTCAAAACTTTGGGCACCACAGACTGGTTCCATGTAGAAAGGTTTGTCTGCGGACCGGAGGGGCCGTGGTTTCTGGTGCTTCCTGCACCCCGCGGATGGGGCTTCAACCGTTTTTTTGCATGTTGCAGATCGGTGCCACTCCTCGGACTAGGAGTTGGGGACACCTGGTTTACTGATCTCCTGAAGAGAATCTACACATAGACTTTAAACCAGAGATATTTTTATTAGGGATTTTACCAGAAATATATAACAAAGAGCTGCTGTATTTAATTGTGAACTTTCTAACAGCAGCTAGAATTGTATTTGCTAAAAATTGGAAAGTAGAAATGATACCTACAGATGAAGAAGTTATTAGGAAAATGTTGGACTGTGCCGAAATGTGTAAACTGACATTAGAAATAAGAGAGCAGGAAAAAAAAAACCAATATTATTTGATATGAGATTTATTTTACCATTGGGTCGATAATAAAAAATGGTGATATATAAGTAAATGCTGAAATACTTTAAATGATGATACGACTGATATATTTTATATAAGAATAAGTTTTGGATATGTAGTGATATTGTGAAGAGAGGAAAGGGCACTAGGGATGCAAACCGGCCGATGTACTGTCTGTACTTGATTGAATGAATGATGGTTGTATGGTTTTTTTTCTTTTTTAAATAAAAAATGATTTGGCAAAAAAAAAAAAGAGAGAGAGAGAGAGAATCTACCTCCATTAACTTGGGTCAAAGATGCCCTTAGCTGTGCCTTCAGAGGTTTGGCAATGTTTGAAAAATCCTAGTTTATAAATAAAAATACTTCTGGATCCCAGTGTAGGATAGCTACATTTCTATTTTCAACCAGGGACACAGACCTTGATCCAAATCTGAACTGAGAATCAACAAGAGTGTTTTGTTCATTTTTTTTCAGCGGCACTGCTTTGGGCTGTGGAGGTTTCACTAACTAACTGGCGGGAAAGGAGATGGAATTTTTTCTTCTTTCGTGGCCGATGACAGAATTCACTCCCTTCTCAATTCTCACCTTGCGACAACACCCTGTAGCTCACTTTAAGCCACAGTTGGACAAACCCTCAGTTTTCCAAGCTGTGTGGTAAAGCATGACGGGAAATCGGAGGTAGAGCTACCTTTGATCGTCGTTCTATTTAATTAACGTCGCTTTAATTAATTTCCCTTGCAGCCATTTCATTAAAAACGTTGCTGGATTAACCGAGGCCAATTATTGTTTCGCTTCTCACGGTGGCCAACTAAATTAAAAAAAAAAAATATGTGGAAGAAGGAAGCACAGGAGTTAATTAATTTTGACCTTGTTGTGAAGCAGAAAACCTGATATCAGACATTCAAGTAGATCATGTCAATCTTGGTGAGGTGAAGATGGATGGACTTCAACTCCCAGAATTCCCTAGCCAGATATTTCTGGCTAAGGAATTCTGGGAGTTGAAGTCCACGTATGTTCCGGTGGCCAAACACTGACTCAGACCGTTGAAAATTCTAGAAAATTCTAGAATGTGTATTGAGTTTGTCCCAAAGGTGCTTTTTCTGGAGGCAACTGGACTTTCTTGTTTTTTCTTTTGAAGACGTTTCGCTTCTCATCCAAGAAGCTTCTTCGGCTCTGACAGGATAGTGGGGAATGGAAGGATTTACATTCCTTGCAGGAATATATTATAATATATATAATGTATAATAATATATTATTCGAATCATCTTTGTTGCTCTTCTCTGCAATGTTTCTGGAGTCTCAACGTCTTTTTTTATATTGTGGTGAGCGAAACTGGATAATATATATAATATATTATAATATATTATTCTAATAGTCTTTCTTGTTCTTCTCTGCGGTCTTTCTAGAGTCTCAACGTCTTTTTTTATATCGTGGTGACCAAAACTGGATGCAATATACTAAGTCTTAACAAGGAATTATATAAAGCGGGACTAACACTTCACGTGATCTTGATTCTATAATTTGTTAATCTCAAAGGTGTTTTTTTCAAGAGACAACTGGATTTTCTGGTTTTTCTTTGAAGGCGTTTCGCTTCTCATCCCAGAAGCTTCTTCAGCTCTGACTGGATGGTGGGGGAGGGAAAGATACTGTCAACTCTGAAGTAAATCTGGCTGAAGCCATCTTGTGCTGCCTCATAGTTGCCACAAATTCTGAGGGAGAAGTGGTGGGGGAATAGATCGGCTTGCTAATAGTCAAAACAAAAAGTTTTCTTGTGGGAACCAAGGTTATCCCAACAGGCGGCAGTGAGCAAGCACCCTGCCAGCTATTCACATTGGACAATGTGACCGGTGACATCTGGTGAGGGAAATATTTTGGTCTTTTAACTAGGGAAAAACCGTGGGAACATTCAGAGTTGGTTTTCACTAGCTGTGTCGATATGATGTATCCAATAAACATGTTCTTTGAGGAATCTACCTGCCTCAGAGTTCTGATTTTAGCTAATACGTTACTCGGAACGCTGACAAGATACCTTTTAACGCAGTTTAGGATTGTATTGGATTTTTTGGCAGCTGCAGCACACTGCTGGCTCATATTTAAGTGATTATCCACTAGGGCTCCAAGATCCCTCTCAAAATAATCCAAGAATAATCTGAAATAGCTGGTGAGGTTATCTGACCCAATAATATTCATGCTGAAACAGGGACTCGAATTTGGGAATCTCCACTCTGTCATTTTCCAAAACTATCCTATGAGTCAGACCAAGGGACTTGATGGCGCCGAGTTAATGAGACAGCTTCTACATCTGAGGGTAAGGTGAACGGTCTCCTCAGTCTAATATCCATAACGCTGGGAAAGATGGAAAATCAGAAATGAGGAGGAGATAAGCCGCCTGGGGAAGCCAAGGGAAATCATCAAAGCCATAAAAAAGCGAGTTATAAATATTTTGGACATGTGATACAATAGTGCCGTGTTGGCACACGGTGGCACACGAAGCCATATCTGTGGGCACATGAGCCTTGCCCTAGCTCAGCTCCAGTCCTGATTTTCGGGCCTTCCGGTCCCACCAGAAGTCGGGAAACGGGCTGTTTCCAGCCTCCAGAGGGCCTCCGGGGGAATAGGGAAGGCTGTTTTCACCCTCCCCAGACTCCTGGGGAGGGCAAAAAATAGGCCTATCGGGCCCACCGTGCTATCATGTGCCAAAAGCATGGGGAGCATGAGGGGTCACATGTACATGCGCGGGGGGGCAGGGCGCAGGGGGCATTGAATTATGGGTGTGGGCACGTGCTCGCGTGATCCCCCCGTGCTCCCCCTGCTTTTGGCACACGACAGCAAAAAGGTTAGCCATCACTGCAATAGTGGGTTGCAAAACCTATTGCTACCGGTTCGCTGGTGCGTACACGCACGCAATACTTGTCCATGCGCAAAAGCATCCGGCGCGGGTGGACGGAGCTTCCTGCCGCCGCCGCTACCGGTTCGCCAATCTGGGTAGAACCGATAGCAACCCAGCAATGTAATGCGACACCCGGAAAAATACGGCATACTTCACTTAATCCTCCAAAGAAAGATTGAAGGCAAACGAGGTCCAGGCAGAAGAACATCATGGCTTCATAATCTAAGGAACTGGTTTGGACAAAACTCAACGGCGCTTTTTCATGCGGTTGTTGATAAAAAATAGAATCGCCAACATGATTGCCAACGTCCAATGACGGATATGGCACAAGGAGGGAAAGATGGAAGGAAGGAAACAGGACCAGTGGATGGACTTGAATGGCCATGGATGGATATTTGGAAATCTTGAAAGTTAGTAGAATCAACCCCAACTAGATGGCACTTCAACATCCGTCAAATAACCAAAGAATGAAACTCTCTTGGCTTCGTTCATCTCATTGCAAAATTGAGTTGACATGCAATCCTGGTGTTTTGTTGACGATGTTGTTGCAAAAGACACCAGGACTTTAATGAGCCAAACAGCGTCACAAGTTTGTTTTGTATTTTTGTACTGAAAATCAAACAAGATTTGTTTCCTGCATTAAGGCAAGGCTTACCTAAGAGATCTCTAAATTAACCACGATTAATTGCATTCACACAACTGTGCTTTTAACGTATCACAAGCCAAGAGCAATCAAATCACATTATGTCTACATGTGACGTGTGAATCCATTGCTTTTACCGTGACTTCTTTGCACAGCCCAGATAGAATCCTTAATGGAGAATTTCTGGAATAGACGTGGGAGGCGAACGCAACTGGAATTAGCATGAAATATATGGATATTAGGGGACGCAGTGGCTAAGACGCTGACCTTGTCGATCGAAAGGTCGGCAGTTCAGCGGTTCGAATCCCTAGTGCCCCATAATGGGGCGAGCTCCCATTATTTGTCCCAGCTTCTGCCAACCTAGCAGTTCGAAAGCACTTAAAAAATGCAAGTAGAAAAAGAGGGACTACCTTTGACGGGAAGATAACAGCGTTCCGTGCGCCTTTGGCATTTAGTCATGCTGGCCACATGACCATGGAGACAACTTCGGACAGCGCTGGCTCTTCAGCTTTGAAACAGATGAGCACTGCCCCCTAGAGTCGGGAACGACTAGCATATATGTGCAAGGGGAACCTTTACCTTTACCTGGATATTAAACTTTCCTCTGACAAGTGTGTGAACAGGAAACTTAGAAACATGTCAAGTTGTGATTTTTTTTTTTCCTAGTGGGTGTACGTTATTAAATTGGAACAAAACATTGCTTCAGTATTTGCGGCTTTTTGAACCAGTTATTTATAGAGGGGCCGCAATTTTGTGGGTGTTAAAAGCAGTGCTGGCGGGAACCCCAATTACACACACACAGTGCTTATTTTTGTCTTTCCTTTACTAGCTGGTAGTCTTTTTAACTTGCTTTAACTGCCAATTAGTCATAAATCATGACGATTGTAAAGCAGGCCATCACAACTGACCTGATTTTACAAGTTTGGTGTCAGTTAAGTGAATAGGATGGTTGAATTGTGAACCCCTTGTTGACTGGGGGCAGTTTTTGTCAAAAAGTGGAACCAAACGCCCATTTTGACAAAAATAAGAAATAGCAGTTCAGACTTATATACTACTTCACAGTGCTTTAAAGCCAGTGGTTAAATCTAAATTTTTTTACTACTGGTTCTGTGGGTGTGGTTTGGTGGCCATGGCAGGGGAAGGATATTGCAAAATCTCCATTCCCACCCCACTCTGAGGCCAGCCAGAGGTGGCATTTGCCAGTTCTCCGAACTACTCAAAATTTCCGCTACCGGTTCTCCAGAACCTGCTGGATTTCACCCGTTTACAGCCCTCTCTAAGCGACTTACGTCAGCCTATTGCCTCTAACAATCTGGGTCCTCATTTTACCGACCTTGGAAGGATGGAATAGAACAGAGCTGGAAGGGACCTTGGAGGTCTTCTAGTCCAGCCCCCTGCTCAAGCAGGAGCAGAAGGCTCAAGCGGAAGGCGGAGTCAATCTTGAGCCGGTCAGGATCGAACTCCTGACAGTGGGCAGTCAGTTTACAATACTGGTGTCAACCCTGAAGCTGACCTGACAGAAGCCATCTTGGAGTTTCAGTGTTGCCACACAGGAATGGAGGGGTAGGGAGGGGGGGGGATTACCGATGACCTCCCATCGACCCGTGCGCTCCCACAGAGAGGGCCTCCTCAGGGTGCCATCAGCCAAACAATGTAGGCTGGTGACCCCCTAGGGGGAGGGTCTTCTCTGTGGGGGCACCCACCCTCTGGAATCAGTTGCCCCCAGAGATAAGGAGAATCCAAGACCTCTGTGCCTTCTGCCGTGCCCTTAAAACCCACTTTTTCCAGCAAGCCGGGCTGGCTTAGGAAGAAATTTTTTAAAATTTTTAAATGTTTAATTGGTTTGTGGTTTTTTAAATTTTGGGCCAAATTTATATAGATTTTAATTGTTTTTAATATTTGTATTTCATGTTTTTAATTCTGGCTGTACACCGCCCTGAGTCCTCAGGGAGAAGGGCGGTATATTTATTATTTATTTATTTATTTATTAAATTTATATACCGCCCTATTCCTGAGGGACTCAGGGCGGTGAACAGCGAACGATAAAAAATACATGTAATACAAATGTTAATTAAACAAAAACCAATTAAAATATACTAAACACTCTGGTCCTAGATAATTCAAGACATCCCAGTTTAAAATAAAATCGAAAGCAATATAAAGGGAAAGTTAGGCCAGGCCGGCCTGCTGAAACAGGAATGTTTTGAGGGCACGGCGGAAAGTGCGCAGATCCGGAATCTTCTGTATCTCTGGGGGGAGCTCGTTCCAGATGGTGGGTGCCCCCACAGAAAAGGCTCTCCCCCTGGGGGCCGCCAGTTGACACTGTTTGGCTGACGGCACCCTGAGAAGTCCCCTCTATGGGAGCGTACTGGGCGGTGAGAGGCTAATGGTGGCAGAAGGCGGTCTCGTAAGTACCCCGGTCCTAAGCCATGGAGCGCTCTAAAGGTGGTAACTAAGACCTTGAAGCGCACCCGGAAGACCACAGGGAGCCAGTACAGCTTGCGCAGGAGGGGAGCCACATGGGAGCGCCATGCTGCTCCCATAACTACCCGCACGGCCGCATTCTGGACCAGCTGGAGCCTCCGGGTGCTCCTCAAGGGGAGCCCCATGTAGAGAGCATTACAGTAGTCCAGGCGTGAAGTGACGAGGGCATGAGTGACCGTATTTAACGAGTCCCGATCCAGAAAGGGACGCAACTGGCGAATCAGGCGAAAATTGGAAATAAAATAAAAAATAAATAAAATTAGAGATAGCTGGGGTTTTGTAGCCAAAATAAAATACTTTCTCTTGGGAACAAAGGAGATTCTCACACCTGGCCAGAGGAAGGAGTGATGACACCAGGCAATCAACCAGACAGCGCCTTGATTGGACCATGTGACTGATTGTTTGGTGTTGAGGGAATACTTTTAATTGCGTGAAAACGGCGGGAAACCTTCAGAGTCGGTTTTCACCAGCTTGTGCCATGTATCAAATAAAACTATTCTTTTGAGGAATCTACCTGCCTTGGAGATTAGCTTACTATGGATGTTACTTGAAACCCCGACAACTGGATTCTAACCCCTGCACCAGAGATCAAGAGAATAGACATACAGTGATAGAGAGAAGATATATAGATATATGGTAGATGATAGTCACTAAGTTTATATACTGTTTCACAGCCCCTCTCTAAGCAATTTAGAGTCAGCCTATTGCCCACTGACAATCTGGATCCTCATTTTACCGACCTCGGAAGGATGGAAGGCCGAGTCAACCCTGAACCGGTCAGGATCGAACTCCTGGCAGTGGGCAGAGTCAGCCTGCAATGCTGTATTCTAACCACGGCTCTTCACAAAAATGTCACAAATTGTGTCGTGATCACAGCAGGATGCTGTAAACTGGCATAAATGCAGGCCAGTTGCCGAGGGCCCAGAATGGCATCATGTGCCTACAAGGTGATACCAGCCTTTGGAACAAGAGTTCTAAATAACTTTTGGTGGGGGATCCAGAAGTGGTATTCAGCTGGTTCGGCCGAACCAGTAGTAGTGACCTGCAGGAGGGCCTTGCCCATTCACCCGGGCGCAATCCCATCCTATATTGCTGTGATTTTGATGCCGCACACAGGTGCAGATGGCACGCGCGAGCTCAATTCCCGTGTTGTTTTGACATCGCACGCATGCCGATGGTGCACACGCTCACATTTCCTGTCCTGGCCGAACAGGTGGTGACCTCTAGTGTGATCGGCGGATGCTAAGTAACGAGTCGTAACTCAAGGACTATCTGTATTGTACTCCCCCCACAACTTCGCTCCTCCTAACACAAGCTCTCGAGACGTTTCAACATAAACAGGAAGCCCGATCAGATATTCTTATATTTATTATTCCAGTGGTTCTAAATACATTGATTTGCACAACGATAACCTATTAGCGAAGAGGCTGTCCGGCTAGAAAGCCTCCGTCTCTCAAATCCCCAGATAAATGACTTTTGTTGATCATCCTTCCGCGTCTCGTCCAACCTTTCAAGAGAGCAAAACAGATTTCCCACATCTCGCCCCTCCCCCCTCAAAAAAACCCCTCTTCTTCCTCCTTTCCAAAATTTCTCCAAAGGAAAGAAAACCTGGCCATCTTTTTCCCCCCCTCACTTGCCTCCGTGATGTCAGATAAATATGGAGATGAGCCGTGTTTCGGGTGCGTTAAAATGGAAGCGTATTTTCTCAAGTTAACAACGGGCCGAGTGGGTTTTTCTGGCGTGTTGTGTGAAAAGAAACCCCTTCATCAAGGCTGAAAAAGTAGGCGTGGGAGACCTCTTTTTCTGATGATTGGAAAGGGGGAAGGAAAGAAGGGGGGGGGGAAAAGGAAACAGCCGCCATTCTCAGCCACAAGCACATCTAACCACCATGTTTCTGTTCTGTTGTTGTTGTTTTTTACACTAGTTAAAAGTTCATTTCGAGTCCCACAACAGCCATTTTTAAAATTTATTCTTTTTTTGTAAGATCTGGTGCGGTATTATTTCATTTGACCGGTTTACAATTTATCCAGGAAGTTATCCAGCGCGGGGATGCCTTCTTTCAGCCCTTTCCGCTTGCGTGTCTCGCTGACCACTTGGCAAGGACGGCTGGTGCTGTCGAAGGGATCCCCGGGGAGAATCTGCCAGTGATCGAAGACGCACTGCGGGAAAGCCTGGCCTCCGGTGTTGGATCTCAAGTCAGCCGTGAAACCTAAAGGCAGAAAAAGGTGTGGTGTGAAAGCAAGAAGAGAGTTCAAATGTTAAGAAAGGCGGAAGGTTTCCCTCCCCCCAGGACGAGGGCCATATTTGGTGTTGCCAACTCAAGTCCTGGACTTACGACCACCATTGAGCCCAAAATTTCTATTGCCAAATAAAGCAGTTACTAAGTGAGTTGTGCCACGACTGCAGGACATGGCAACTGTCACAAATACATGCCTGGTGGCCAAGTGCCCAAATTTTAATTACGTGGACCATGGTGGGAATGCTGCAATGGTCGTTAAGGGTGAAACCCAGTCGTAAGTCCCTTTTTTCAGTGCTTGGAATGGTCATTAAACAAATGGTTGTAAGTCGAGAACTATCTATATTTGCCTCTACCTGAAGTATCGTAGCTAAAGAGCACAAGGAAACGTCTCCCGTCATGGCTGCCAGTCTGCTAAGCTACGCATCTCAAGCTGTATATATATATATAATAGCAGCGATTTCGAGAGGGATCTTGGAGTCTTAGTGGACAATCAATTAAAATATGAGCCAGCCGTGTGCAGCGGCAGCCAAAAAAGCCAATGCAATCCTAAAATGCATTGAGGGATACATTCAAGATCAAGGGAGGTACTAATACCGCTCTATAAAGCCTTAGTAAGACCACACTTGGAATCCTAAATCCAGTTTTGGTCACCACACTATAAAAAAGATGTTGAGACGCCAGAAAAAGTGCAGAGAAGAGCAACTAGGATGATGAGGGGACTGGAGGCTAAAACACGAAGAACAGTTGCAGGAACAAGGCATGGCTAGTCTAATGAAGAGAAGGACCAGGGGTGACGTGATAGCAGTGTTCCAATATCTCAGGAGCTGCCATAGAGAGGAGGGGGGTCAAGCTATTCTCCAAAGCACCTGAAGGACAAAGCAGGAATAATGGATGGTAACTGATCAAGGAGAGCTTCAACCTAGAAATAAGGAGGAATTTTCTGACAGTGAGACCAATCAACCCATGGAACAGAAGTTGCCTTCGGAAGTTGTGGGAGCTTCATCACTGGAGGCTTTCAGGAAGAGATTGGACTGCCATTTGTCAAAAATGGTGTAGGGTTTCCTGCTTTTTGGGGGTGTTGGACTAGATGACCTCGAAGGTCCCTTCAAACTCTGTTATTCTATGCTGACAGCCTGACATCAGTAATTTGGGGGGAGGGAGCAGTGGGAGGTAGGGACGTAGAGAGGGAACTCAGGAATCAAAACTAATCAGCACCCTCTCATGGAGCCCACAAGGACTTGTTAACACCTGACTGGACATGGATAACCAGGGGGGGACTGTCCGGGACCAAGGGAAAGTTAATGGGATGTTTTGCGCCCGCAAATTTCAGATCTAGCTTTGCCTCTTCCGTAACCCCCTTGGCTTTAGTAAAGTATACATTTGACTAATCCCGAGCCAGGAGTCTTTCTTTTCTAACTGACCAAGTTGGGACGGTTGACATTCTGAGCCTAGAGGGAAAAGATCTATACTTACCAAAAGATTCGTTCACAGGCAGGTAGGCCTTGACCACAAACATGGGGGTTCCAGCCACCTGGGACTCTTCAAAAACGTGGCCTCGTTTCCTGTTCAGCACTCCATAAATGCCACCCACTACTTGTTCAGGGCACTGGGAGAAAACAAAGGTCTCCAGTAAGATTGGGGAAAAAACCTCTGGGCAGTTCCTAACTCATCCGGTCTCCTCCCTCCACACCTACCTGGATCTCCACCAGATAGATTGGCTCCATGAGGCGGGGCTGAGCTGTCAGCATGCAGGCGTAGAGGCACCGCCGGGCTGTGGGGATGATCTGGCCGCCGCCACGGTGGATGGCATCGGCGTGCAGGGTGACGTCGTGCACGTCAAAGCGTACTCCTCGCAGGTTCTCCTCGCAGAGGGCCCCCTGAAGAGAGCAGAAGAGGGGTGTCGAGACTCACAATCAAGACAATCAAGACAGCAAGGCTCTTACACATTTGCAGCGAAGAAAATGGGAGCGCGGTGGCTCACGGGGTTAGAACGCTGGGCTGATAATCAGCAGCCCATGTTCGAGACCCAAGTGCTCCTGTTTGAAGGGGTGAGCTCCCGTCCTTCGCTCCAGCTCCTGCACACATAGCAGCTCGAAAGCAGGAGACCACACATTGATAGATGGATACCACTTCTAGTAAACTATACCTTTCTCAATAAATGGAGTTAAGGATCGTTCTTATTTTTTTTATTAATCATATTTCTATGCCGCCCACTCTCCTAGGACTCTGGGCAGCTTACAATAATCGACAGTCGACTCTAAAAGTAGCAAATTTAGCAGAGATGGCTAAAATTTCAGCATATTTGAAGGACCACTCAAATGAGAGATATATTTTGGAATGGAGAAGATGGATTGACTATATTCAAATATCGGACTAAAAAGTTTCAAATAGCTTATGAATGAATAAAGAGATCTTCGAAAAGTAATTAAATTTAGTCATGTAAAAGGGGAGTTAAAGTACAAGAGGGAGATAGGATTCTATAGTTAGTTAGCATATGTTTGTATATGATTGTTAAATGCTATACCCTGTATTTTGCTCTGGGAAGTGGGGGGGGAGAGAGTTGGGGAGGGAGCAGGGAGGTGGGATGGGAAAATGTTTGTAAAACTTTTTAAAACTTTTCAATTAAAAAAAAAAAAAACAATCGACAGTATACTAAATAGCATATTGCCCCCTAACAATCTGGGTCCTCATTTTACCCACCTCGGAAGGATGGAAGGCTGAGTCAACCTTGAGCCGGTCAGATTTGATCCGCTGATCTAGCAGTCAGCTGAAGTAGCTGCAGTACAGCACTCTAACCACTGCGCCACCTCGGCTCTTACTTAGAGGTTCAAGCTGAGGCAGGCCTGACACTCATTTTACGGCTTAGCCACGAGGACTAGACTCACCTCCTTTGTGGCCCACTGGAAGCCGGCCACCACGCTGTCCTTGATCTCGTTGAGGTACTGCACCCCCTTGGTGATATCAGTTAAGATGTTGGGACCAGTGCCGTCTGGGCCGAAGCACCAGATCTTACGGGCTTCAGCCACGTCCCACTCATATTTCTCAGCCAGGTATCTGGCCCGCAGCTTCAGCTCCTGGCGGGCCGAGACATCCCCCTTGTCGATGTCTTCGGCCAGGCCATCCGGGAAGGGGCGGGCTTTCATGTACAGGCGGTTGTGTTTGTTGGGCGATTTGGAAAGGCACAACGTTCCCGACTCCTCGCTAACAGTCTCCCGGTAAGACACGACTGGATCGGATTTCTGCCAAGAACAATCGAAGCCATGAGAGAACAGACATTTTGAAAAGGAGTTATCTCGTTTGCAACACCCAGCAAGCAACTCGGGGCTCTTTCCTCAGCTGTTTCTGTCTGTCTCTTGATGTCCAACAGGTGTCAACTCTGAACTGTGGTTATGGGAGCGACGAGGCGCTCCCATGTGACCCCCCCCCCATCCTGCGCGAGCTGCACTGGCTCCCGGTGGTCTTCCGGGTGCGCTTCAAGGTTTTGGTTACCACCTTTAGAGCGCTCCATGGCTTAGGACCAGGGTATCTACGAGACCACCTTCTGCCACCAGTGGCCTCTCACCGACCAGTACGCTCCCATAGAGAGGGGCTCCTCAGGGTGCCGTCGGCCAAACAGTCGACTGGCGGCCTCCAGGGGGAGAGCCTTCTCTGTTGGGGCACCCGCCATCTGGAACGAGCTCCCCCCGGATATACGGAGGATCCCGGACCTGTGCGCTTTCCACCGTGCCATTAAAACATTTCTTTTCCAGCAGGCTGACCTGGCCTAACCTCTCTTTTAAACTTTTTAAACTTTTTAAAATTTCTAAATTTTAAATTTTGTCTTATGAATTTGGGGTTTTTAAATTTCGTTCTCTGAGCCAATTATTTAATTGTATTTTAACGGTTTTTTAACATTTCTATTATATGTATTTTATCTGGCTATTCACCGCCCTGAGTCCTTCGGGAGTAGGGCGGTATACAAACTTAATAAAAAATAATAAAAAATAATAAAATAAAAACTGAGCCTGGCTGAAGCCATCTTTGCTGCTTCATAGTTGCCACATAGTTTGGAAGGGGAGAAGTGCTCTCCCGTGGGAACCAAGGTCATCCCAACAGGTGGCAGCTGATAAGAGGAGAAGGCGTGACCAAGGAGCCCGCCAGCTGCTTTAATTGGACAGTGTGACTTGTGACACCCAGGGAGGGAAACTTTTATTATTTTAATTATGCAGAAACCGCAGGAAACTTTTTTAGAGTTGCGTTTTCCCTAGCTGTGCCGATATGATGCATCCAATAAATACGAGGACCGTTCCTGCCTTGGAGTTCTGATTTCTTCGGATGAATTACTCGGAACCCTGACAATACGAGAGACACACTCTGGGTCCCATCAATTAAAAGAGTGTCATCTTATGGGACCTAGGAAATGTGTCTTTGGTTCCAGCACCTGCCCTCTGGAACACCACAATCCTAAGATCAGGTCGCTTGCAACCCTTCTGGCCTTTGATCAAGTGCTAAAGACCTGGATATAAGATGAGCCACTGAGAGATTTCTTGGGTTTTTAAAAAATTCTTTGCTAATATTAATAAAACACTCAAGAGTCACGTTCAGAAGATGGGCAGGTGTATAAACCAAAGGCATACGAGATAATAAACAAGATCTACATATCATTCAACAGAGACAATACAAAGGAAACAAGAAACCACTTCTTCACCAGCAATCCAATCCAGATGAGCAGAGATTAACACCAAGATTAAGATTAGACCAACGATCAAAATGCAAACAATACACCAACTGCAAAACAAACAGTAAACAACAGTCTAATCAAGGAACTCCACTTCCCCCCCCGAAGAATACTCCCACTTAACAGGGCAAACCATTTGAATATAAATAGCATAACGAACCCCACTGCCTTCTAGCACTGATGATGTTACCTAGTTGGGTCAGGAAACGTTTGCAAGAAAACCACCAAGTTCAGAGAGCATTAAAAGACCCCACAGTTCAACCCTGAGCTATAAATATTCCCATCCTCTATTGGTATCGATTTCATAAATAGAGAGACCGGATGCAAATAGCTACCTTGATGGGAATGCAGGCGTGGTCCTCTTCCAGATCCTTCAGGCAGATCTCCAAATGCAGTTCTCCGGCTCCAGCTATGATGTGCTCTCCAGATTCCTCAATGATACACTAACGATCAGAAAAAGGAGGTAGAAAATGGAGATGCATCCATACCCTTTCCTAACGCAAGTACCCCACTTCCCAGTCACCAGACTAGGCCAGGAAGAGGGAACCAGGCTGCTGATCTTAAGTTCCTTTTTGTATTGTAGATTTTAGAAAGACCCGGCATGATCATACTCCACTCAGTATCAAGGATGCAGCTGTAGAGGTGGCCAACAGTATTAAGTATCTTGGTGTGCAAATATCTAACAATCTGACTGCACTAACAATCTCTCCACACATCATCCTTAAGTGTCCAAACAGCATATGCTTTTCCTGCATCAGATGAGGAGAGCACATCTTTCTCCTTTTTTTTTTTTTAGTTAGTTTATTGACTTTATATACATAAAAATATAGTAACATTTCTATTTAACATCGGATATGCAGTGTTTATACATAAATACATGATATGTACCTGGTGTCATTTGATGGAGTGTGTTTTAACAAACTGCATCCCTGTTTGGTTTTGTGGCAGCAGTGCCTCAGATAGAAAGTCCATACAGAGAGTGGTGAGGACAATGGAGAAGAACACAGGATACTACACCTGATCTTAGCCAAAAGGCCGAGAAGCGATGAACATAGAAAGCTCACTTCCCATTATTCAGGATGCTGCTTATAAGCCAGTGGTGGGATTCAAGTAATTTAACAACCGGTTCTCTGCCCTAATGATTTCCTCCAACAACCAGTTTACTAAACTGCTCAGAAAATTAACAACCGGTTCTCCCGAAGTGGTGCGAACTGGCTGAATCCCACCACTGTTATAAGCGCGATGTGCTTCAAGCTCAAAGCATTGTTAGAGACCCCACACACCCACTTCAGAGTCTGTTTCTCTTGCTCCCCTCCGGGAGGAGGCTTCGAAGTATTTCTAGCAGGACTACCAGATTCTGTAACAGCTTCCCTATGCCATCCGTCTGGTAAACTTGCAAGATTTGCTTCTCTCGCCATGTACATGTATACATCCGAACTAGATTGTGTTGTTTCTGTGTCTCATATATGTGGGTATATGCATAATTTTGTATATTTATTTATTTCGTCATGTTTACGTAGTGTATATTGGAGGTGGAGACCCTTTGAGAGCTGTATGCAAAAAATTTTTGTTTTAATGTATGTTGATTAGTGTACATTCAAACTGACAATAAAGTTATTCTATTCTATTTCTATTCTATTCCTATTCTCTCTATTCTATTCTATTCTATCCTATCCTTATTATCTATTTTTCTCTTCTCTCTTCTTCTCTTCTCTTCTTATTCTATTCTATGATTGTTAAGTTGAGGACTAATCGAGCAAACTTGCTTGGTTCAAAGATGCCCATGAAGAATAAGTAATATTTCTTGTGATAAAACTGTGTAATAAGTGGGATATTAAATTGGAAAGTTTAAAATACTGTGATTTGATAAAAAGGGTCAAATAATTAAGATATTGATAAAATTGTGTTTTATAAATTTTAACAAAATGGAGTTGTATTGAAATTGAACTTGATAATTCTGGTGATAAAACTGTTAAGGTATATAATTAGAATAAGAGACTAGAATATTGTTAACAATTGGATATTGATGAGATATAGATACAAAGATAATGAGTTAAAATTTAATTTGAAGCTAAAACTGTATTGATATATTAGATTTGTTTAGATGAAAATGTTAGAATTTTATGTTTAAATTTGTTTTTTGTTTTTTTTCTGTTTTAAACTTTTAAAAGATGTAATGGAAAAGTGGAATAGAGCGTGTTAAAAGAATGTAAGCATGTTAACCATCTATGACCGGATCGAAACTCTGTTCTTGAAAGTTATATTTTGTTTATGTTTGGAAAAAAATAAAAAAAAATATTTACAAAAAAAAAAAAAAGATGCCCATGCTAAGATGCTGCAAACCATCTCCAGGTGGATCCACCCCCACCTCACCTGCACCATGGGGTCAGACTTGGCCAATCTCTTCAAGCCCTCGACCAGTTTGGGCAGGTCAGCCGGGTTCTTGGCCTCCACGGCCACACGCACGACGGGGCTGACGCTGAACTTCATGACACGCATGTTGTGGGCGTGTTCGAAGGTGGTGATGGTGCCCGTCTTGACCAGGAACTGGTCGACGCCAACCAGGCCTACGATGTTACCGCAAGGCACGTCTTCAATGGGCTCCACGTAGCGGCCCATCATGAGGATGGTTCTGGAGGGAGAGAAGAGCAGGAGAGATAGGGTGAGCCACAGCCCGGGTGTTGGAGAAAGCTAAGGACCAGCGGTTTCTGGCAGAAGAGGCCAGAAGTTGGGGGTTTTCTGAAATTTCCCCCAATTTTTAAATACTGACCAATTCCCTATTTACCATGTAAAATTGGGTTTCCTTCTCTTTTCCCCACAACCCTGCGAGGTGGGACAAGCCAAGAGTGACTGGTTCCCAGCTAGGGAGCAACTAGAACTCAGTGTCTCCTGGTGATTGATCTAGTCACCCAGCCAGGTCTCTTGGCTAAGGCAGGACTAGAACTCACCGTCTTCTGGTGATTGGCCCAGTTACCCAGCCAACTAGAACTCCTCGTCTCCTGGTGATTGGCCCAAAGTCACCCAGCCAGTTTCCTCAGCTAAGGCAGGACTAGAACTCACTGTCTTCTGGTGATTGGCCGTTACCCAACCAGCTTTCATGCCTAAGGCAGGACTAGAACTCCTCGTCTCCTGGTGATTGGCCCAGTCATGCAGCCAGTTTTCTCGGCTAAGGCAGGACTAGAACTCACCGTCTTCTGGTGATTGGCCGTTACCCAGCCAGCTTTCATGCCTAAGGCATAACTAGAACTCCTCGTCTCCTAGTGATTGGCCCAAAGTCACCCAGCCAGCTTTCATGATTAAGGCGGGACCAGAACTCACCGTCTTCTGGTGATTGGCCCAGTTACCCAGCCAACTAGAACTCCTCGTCTCCTGGTGATTGGCCCAGTTACCCAACCAGCTTTCATGCCTAAGGCAGGACTAGAACTCCTCGTCTCCTGGTGATTGGCCCAGTCATCCAGCCAGTTTTCTTGGCTAAGGCAGGACTAGAACTCAACATCTCCTGGTGATTGGCCCAAAGTCAACCAGCCGATTTTGATACCTAAGGAAGGACTAGAACTCACTGTCACCTGCTGACTGGCCGGAGTCACCCAGCCGGCTTTCATGCCTACTAAGGTGGGACTAGAGCTCATTGTCTCCTAGCTTCCGTCCCACTGCCTTAACCACTAGGCCAGAGGTGGGCAATTGTGGCTCTTTTACAACCTGTGGACTTCAACTCCCAGAATTCCTGAGACAGCCAAGCTGTCTCAGGAATTCTGGGAGTTGAAGTCCACAGGTTGTAAAAGAGCCACAATTGCCCACCCCTGCACTAGGCCAACCTCCTAACCCACCCAAGAGTATGCCGATTTCACAGAGAAGGAAAAGAGGGAATAAAGGCCATTTCCCCCCCCACACAGCCGGCACCCGACCCCTTCCCCGCTCCAAGACTGACCTCTGGATGGGCTTCAGGTAGAGATCTTCTTTCTTTCCTGGCGTGTAGTTTGGTCCCATGATTCTGCATTTGAGGCCAGTGGACACAACTCCCGAAAACACTCGGCCGAAGGCGTAGAAACGGCCCTTGTCAGAGGTGGGTACCATCTTGGAGATGTACATCATCAGGGGTCCTTTGGGGTCACAATTCTTAATGCCTAAAAGAAGGGGGGAGGGAAAAGACGTGCTTGATGCTCCTGTGGAGAACTGTTGTGGTCCACCAGCGGCCTAAGGAGCTGGCAGCAGAGTCGGACAGTGAGGAGGTTGGCGAGGAACATGGGCCAGTCCTGGAGTCTGGGGAAGGCTCGGACGATGGGCTCTGCGTCGGAGGCAGAGATGGGGCCAGGGCCATCTGGGAGTTATGTGCAGCCTCCAGAGTCTGATATCAGCGAGGAACAGGGGGAGCCTGTTCCCAGTGCGCACATGCACAGAGCTGCCATAAGGCAAGAACAGTTAAGACAAAAAGGGTGACTCAGGAGTAAGGCTTGGAGATGTTTGGCCCCTCCAAAAGACATAAAGGAAGAGCAAAGAGACATGAGCCTTTGCAGGAAGCAACTGTTGTTTAAAATTCTGCAGCTCCATTTTTTACTCTGTGTGTCCTTGCGAAGCTAATTGCCAATTAGGTCTTTGGCAGCGTGTCAAGGGAGATAAAGATGGGTGCTTATCAGCCTTATCC
Source organism: Pituophis catenifer annectens (assembly GCF_029215685.1). Lineage (NCBI taxonomy): Eukaryota > Metazoa > Chordata > Lepidosauria > Squamata > Colubridae > Pituophis > Pituophis catenifer. The sequence goes on along the minus strand of NW_027256881.1, from coordinate 345,752,054 downwards.
TGAAGGATTGTGGCAGACTTCTGTCGGACTCTACAACTATTTGTGACTCGTCTGTGAATGAACAGAATTCACAGCCGTTGAAATAAAAAGAGGGTTTGGGGGACTAACTGTGTGCTTTTTACTGTCTCAGGAAGCCTAGGTCAGAACAAGAATTTCTCTTGGGGGGGGGGAGAGAGGACGGGGAGAAGGACCACCTACCCATGGCAGCCTCATCATCGGGGGGACCTTCATAGAGCAGCTCGCAGCGGTATTTCTGAGCGGTGACCGGAGAAGGCAGATGGATGGTGATCATTTGCAGCAAAGCTTCTCCTGCAGGGAGCCAGCGTCGCATCACAGCCTACCAGGGGAAACCATGGAGTCAAAAGTTGTGGGGGGAAAAAAGGCCCCAGGCCCATCAGCTGCCTACATCAGGAAGGTTCAAGCCCCTCCCACCCTCCAAGGGATCCTCAAACAATCAGAATAGAGCTGGAAGGGACTTTGGAGGTCATCTAGTCCAACCTCCCCCCCACCAACCCAAGTAGGAGACCCTGCATCATTTCCGACAGATGGCAGTCCAATCTCTTCTTGAAAATTTCCACGGATGAAGCTGCCACAACTTCCGAAGGCAACTTCTGTTGTTCTCACTGTCAGGGAATTTCTCCTTATTTCTAGGTTGAATCTCTCTCCTTGTTGAGTTTCCATCCATTGTTCCTTGTCTGATTTTCGGGTGCTTTGGAGAATAGCTTGACTCCTTCCTCTCTGTGGCAGCCCCCCAAATATTGGAACGCTGCTATCGTGTCTCCCCTGGTCCTTCTCTTCACTAGACTAGCCATGCTCAGTTCCTGCAACCGTTCATCGTATGTTTTAGCCTTCAGTCCCCTAATCATCCTGACTGCTCTTCTCTGCACTCTTTCTAGTCTCAACATCTTTTTTTATAGCGTGGTGACCGAAACTGGATGCAGTACTCTTAGGTGTAGTCCTACTATTAGTTGTGTCTGACTACTAATGACCCCATGGACCACAGCACATCAAGGCCCCCCCCCCCCCCCCGTGCTCCAAATTCATGTTCAATATACATGAATGACACTATCTATCCATTTCATCTTCTGCTGTCCCTTTCTCCTTTTGCCTTCCCTCTTTTCCCAACATCAGGGGCTTCTCCAAGGAGATTTCTCTTCTCATTAGGTGGCCGAATTATTTGAGCTTCAGCTTCAGGATCTGTCCTTCCAAAGGACGGTCAGGGTTGATTTCCTTTAGGATCGACCGATCGGATCTCCTTGCAGTCCAAGAGTGCTCTCAAGAGTCTTCTCTAACAAAGGCAGCACAACGACTGGGTGTGGTGCCCAGTCAGTTTCAATCAGAATAGAAGGGACCTGGAAGGGACCTTGGAGGTCTTCTAGTCCAACCCCCTGCTCAAACAAGAGACGCTCTACCATTTCAGACAGGTGACTGTCCAGTCTCTTCTTAAAAACCTCCAGTGATGAAGCATCCACAACTTCTGGTGGCAAGCTGTTCCACTGATTAATTGTCCTCACTGTTAGGCAGTTTCTCCTTAATTCCAGATTGCTTCTCTCCTTGATTAGTTTCCATCCGTTGCTTCTTCTCCTGCCTTCAGGTGCTTTGGAGAATAAATTGACCCCCTCTTCTTTGGGGAAGACTGCTATCACGCCCCCCCAAAGTCCTTTTTTTTCCTAGACTAGCCTAACCCAAATCCTCCAATCGTTTTTCATGTTTCAGTCTCCATCATCTTAGTTGCTTTTCTTCGCACTTTTTCCCAAAGCCTCAACATCTTTCTTGTGATGTGTTGACCAAAACTGGATGCAATTATTCCAGATGTGGCCTTACTAAAGCTTTATAAAGCGGTAGTAAGACTTCATGTGATTTTGATTCTATGCCTCTGTTTATACCACCAAGGATTGTATTAGGTTTTTTTTTTGCTGAAGCAGTTTGTTAAGCCATGTCTCTTTTTTTCAGTCAGGGGGTGAGCTGCAGGGAACGTGAAGGAAGAATTCTTCCTAGAAGGGGAGGGGGAACAAAAGGTGGCAACCCCAGTCCCCAACCTTGTCGTGTTCAGGTTCTCCTGACTGGGGAGGAGGGAAGGGGGGGTGGACTAGAAGACCTTCAAGTCCCCTTACAGCTTTATTCTATTCTTTAAAAAAAAAAATTCTAAATCTCATTAAATCACACCCTGGGGTCCCTGCGCGTTTTCCTTTAAAACGTGGCCCATTCTGAACAGAACTGGCGGATTTGTTTCAGACTCTTTAAAAAAAATTGCTTCCTTTCCCACCTCTCCCCGCCCCGCCAAAATCATACGTCGTCACGAGGCGCCCGTTTTGCCTCACCTTCAGCAGAGGCTTGCCTTCCTTTCCTTTGTCTTCGCTGTCCAGCTTAATGTCCAGCTTCTCGATCAGTTTGCCCGTTTCTTCCTTCTTGAAGTTCATGATTGCATCGAATACCTTCGGAGACAAAGGTCGTGTGACAGAAAGGTCAAATCTCCAGCAGGGGCAGCGAGCAAATAAGGGAGGGGGTGATCTGCTGGCAGTCTTGCTTCTTCTAACTGAGGGTGGTCCCCAATAGCCCCCCCCATCCTTGGCCCCGGTACCAGGCCGCAGCCTGTTGGGAACTGGCCCACACAAGCAGCTGTTCTGACCCAACTCCCCATATATGACAAATCCTCTGAAGTGAACTCAAAAGATTCCTTTATTAGGAGCGCCAGCAGCCCCAGCAAAAAGTTCCTCTCTCACCGCAAGCTAACAAGTCCGTCCGTCTGGGAGATATAGTATAGTTGTCTGCCACATCTATTCATCTCCCCCATCCTGCGTTTTATCCCCAGAGCTAGGATGGGGCTTTCCTAGCAGCGGTGGCTCTTCCATCCCAAGGACCAGCCCATAGATTTCCACTGCTCTCCTCTCCTCTGCCTATCAGTGCGCCAGGCACTGGACCCAGCTGTTCCTCCTCTTCCTCATCAGCTACCTCCAGGCCTGGGGGCTGTTGATTCTCCATCTGAGAGCTGACGGACGGGCCAGGCTCCATCTCCATCTCTTTCTCTCTGCCAGTTCCATTCCCACTTCCCCCTCGGAGCTCTCAGGTTGCCTTGTTGCTGACCATGACTCCCACACCTTCTCCTCCGATTCTGCTGCTGGAGGGGCTGGTGGACAACAGGCCACAACAGCGGCAGGCAAGTGCATAAAGCAGATATGTATGTACACTTTCCGAAAGGCCCTGAAGACTTATTTATTCCAACAAGCTGGCCTAGCTTAAATGGTTTTAATGGGGTTTTAAAATTTTCGATTTTATTGATTCGGGTTTTAAATTGGGAACTTTTCGATTTTGCAGATTTGGGATTTTAAATTGGAAATGCCGATGATTTAATTTATTTTAGTTTTTTCTTAACTTTTGTACTATATGTGTTTTAAGTTTGGCTGTCCACCGCCCTGAGTCCCCTTGGGGAGAAGGGCGGTATATAAATTGAATTAAAATAAATAAAATAAAATAAAATACACAAAGCAGCCCTCCTGAGCTCCTTTTTCGCTGGAAGAGGCACTGGGGCTCGGTCCTTCACTGTTTCCAGGGCAGCCCCCTCCCCACCCCCCCGGGCCAGATCAAAGCACCCTGCGGGCCAGATGCGCCCCCCACTTGGAGTCCAAAGGGCTCAATTCAGCCAAGAGAGACATTCCGCTTCCCCCCACCCCCAACCTGAGTATCTTTCTAGACTCATTCTACTTTGTGTCAGATATTGCAAAATTTCTTCAAGCATAAAAACGTCAGGTCAAAGTGAAGAAATATTTTCGTCATCATGCACAGGTAGCAGAGGCAAGGCATCTTGAGCATCGGAGTGGGGTCTAATTTGGGGTTGGCCGAGAAAACTACGGGAGGGAGCGGGGGTGCTTACCTTGAAGATGGGGTCTAGGATCAGCTGGCAGAAAGTCCTTGGCAGTTTCTTTCCATCGGGGTTGGTTGCAGACTTGCTGAACTTGCCAGTCGCCGGGTCAAAATACCTGTTTGAAAGGAGAGGGGAAAAAAAATAAGAGACAGAAGGTTTACGTTTTGTCAAGACTCCCCCGTTTTAAGTAAGCTCCTCAAGGAGGAAGAGTGGCAGAACCTGGGGGCGGTGTAAAGATTTATTTAATATTGTTAACGCACCTCGTGCAACAAAATTAAATGCCATCTTCACTGTAGATTATACAGTAGTGGCCAAAATTGTGGAAACCTTTTGGGAAGAGTGTATTTTTTGAGGTTTGATGGCTAATAACACTACTTTTTTTTGGAGTAGTACCATAAAAATTACCGTATTTTTCGGAATATAAGACGCACCTTTTTCCCCTCTAAAAGAGGGTGAAAATTTAGGTGCATCTTATACACCGAATGCAGCCCCGCCCGCCCACTGTCCCCCATCCTTTGGCCTCTGCATCGCAGCAGGCACCTCCTTGCAAGCAAACAGAAAAAAATTGGTGGAAACTTAACCGAAGGTGGCATTTCTAAATTTTTGAAGAGGTATAAGGAGACTCAGTCACTACAAAACCACACTGGTAAAGGCAGGAAAAGGTGCACAACAGCAAGTGATGATAGAAGAATTAAGAGACTGGGCCTAGGTGACAGAAGAAAATCATCTGGGTGGATACAAGATGAAATGGTACAATGCAATGTCAAGTTGAGTGCAAGGACTGTTCGGCACAGGCTGCAGGAATTTGGCCTAAAATCTCGAATTCCATGAAAAAAAGCCACTTTTCTCTCTCAAACAAAGGTTGAAACACATTACATTCTTGATTAAATTATCTTTCCATTGATAATTTTTAGTATTACTCCAAAAATTATTGCTGAGCACATTGTAAGCCGCCCTGAGTCTTCGGAGAAGGGCGGCATATAAATCAAATTAAAAAAAAGAAAGAAAGAAAAGTGCTGTAATTAGCCATCAAACTTCAAAAATACACTTTTCCCAAAAGGTTTCCACAATTTTGGAATGTGTGAAAACACACTTCCTTCACATTCCATACAATGGAATTGAAAACCCCCCGATATTGCATTAATATTGCACAATGCAGTAGAATTCAATATAGTTACTACTCTGGGATAGAAGCTGTTTTTCAGCCTATTTGTCTTTGTTTTTATTGTCCTGTACCGTCTGCCAGATGGTAATAGTTCAAAAAAAAAAAAAAAAAAAAAAGGATGCCCAGGATGAGATGGATCCTTAAGAATGTTTTGAACTTTCTTAAGGCAGCGGGAGCTATAAAGCTCTTCCGAGGAGGGGAGAGGGCAAGCAATGATCCTCTAAGCAATAATGTTAACCCTCTGGAGCATTGTCCTATCTGCCACTGTGCAATTGGCAAACCATACAAAGGTAAAGGTTCCCCTCGCAAATATGTGCTAGTCGTTCCCAACTCTAGGGGGCGTTGCTCATCTCCGTTTCAAAGCCAAAGAGCCAGCGCTGTCCGAAGACGTCTCCGTGGTCATGTGGCCGGCATGACTAAACGCCAAAGGCGCACGGAACGCTGTTCCCTTCCCACCAAAGGTGGTCCCTATTTTTCTACTTGCATTTTTTACCTGCTTTTGAACTGCTAGGTTGGCAGAAGCTGGGACAAGTAACGGGAGCTCACCCCATTACGCGGCACTAGGGATTCGAACCGCCAAACTGCCGAACTTTCGATCGACAAGCTCAGCGTCTTAGCCACTGTGTCACACGGGTGCAGTAAATTAGAATACTGATGCAACGGTAGAAGGTCACCAGCAGTTTTTCATTCAGTTGTTTCCTGAGAAGTCTCAGGTAGTATAATCTCTGCTGGGTCCTTTTGACCAGTGCTGCAATGTGAGCGCCCCAGGGGATCCCAAGAGGGATCTGCCTCGAATCCCTCTGTAGCTACAAGTGAAAGAAGTCCCAACCTCCCCTGAATGCTGTTGACCCTTATTTAATTCTAATGGGGTGCTGTCTTGAACTGAGAAGATTGCTATGCCTGGGCTGTTTTAGCAATACATCAGCTTAATTGAATCTTCAGTGGTCTTTCAGACATGACATTGCAGAGAAGAGCAACGAAGATGGTTAGGGGACTGGAGGCTAAAACATATGAAGAACAGTTGCTGGAACTGGGTCTGTCTAGTTTAATGAAAAGGATCAGGGCATGATAGCAGTCTTCCAGTATTTGAGGGGCTGCCACAAAGAAGAGGGAGTCAAACTATTCTCCAAAGCACGAGAAGGCAGGACAAGAAACAACCGATGGAAACTAATGAAGAAGAGAAGCAACTTAGAACTAAGGGGAAATTGAGTTTAACTAAAGAGTGATAAAGCCAATCAGAAAACAACAGAATAGCACAATTGGGACCTTAGAGATCTTCTAGTCAAACCCCATGCTCAGGCAGGAAACCCTACACCACTTCAGACAAATGGTTGTCCGATCTCTTCTTAAAAACATCCAGTGTTGGAGCATTCACAACTTCTGGAGACAAGTTGTTCCACTGATAAATTGTTCTGTTAGGAAATTTCTCAGTAACAATGAATTGTACATCGTACTTTCCCAACCTTGTGGTCCTTTCAACTCCCAGAATTCCCCAGTCAGCCATGCAGGCTAGAGAATTCTGGGAGTTGAGGTTCACATGTCTTAAAAGTTGCAAAATCCCTGAAACAAAAGAGAATAATCCAGTTCTTTAATGATACATTTTCATTTGCGGCATCTTTGCAGTTAATAAAAGGATTCCCTTCCTCTAGTTCCTTAATGCACCGAGAAAACCTTGAGGTCAAACCCTAAAGGGGCTTTTGAGAGGAAACTGGACTTTCTGGTTTTTCTATGAAGACATTTTGAGTTTTGCTTCTCATCCTAGAAGCTTCTTCAGCTCTGACTGGATGGCGGGGAACAGGAAGGATTTATAACAGCTGGTCATTTGCATTATTTTTGGAGAATCGATGAGAAAATTGGAGGTTTGTCTGTGTCCTCAGGGTCACCTGACTGGTGCAAATGGGTGCAAATGGGTGGGGAGCCTTCTTGGAAGTGCTGAAAGGACTGTGTTGTAGACTGGAGATAGATTTATTTATTTATTTATTGGTTTGATTTATATGCCGCCCTTTTCCGGAGACTCAGGGTGGTTTACAATGCGTTAAGCAATAGCCTTCATATTTTGGATATACCTGCTTAGTAGGGCTTTCGCCCCCCCCCAAGCGGTGTTCTTTTTTATACAAAGTCATCTTATTGCCCCCACAATCTGGGTCCTCATTTTACCTACCTAGGAAGGATGGAAGGCTGAGTCAACCTGGAGCGTTGTGAGATTTGAACTTGCAGTAATTGCAGGCAGCTGGTGTTACTTAACAGTGCTTTAATCTGCTGCGCTACCAAGGCTCATGATGTCTTTTTTTTTTTTTAAATTTGATTTATATGCCGCCCTTCTCCGGAGACTCAGGGCGGCTTACAATGTGCTAAGCAATAGCCTTCATATTTTTGTATATTTATATAAAGCCAGCTTATTGCCCCCACAACTGGGTCCTCAATTTACCTACTTTAGAAAGGATGGAAGGCTGAGTCAACCTTGAGCCTGGCGAGATTCGAACCTGCAGTAATTGCAGGCAGCTGGTGTTAATAACAGGGTGCTTTAGACCACTGTACTACCAAGGCTCTTGTCTTATCATGAGGGTTCTCCAAGTGGCCTAAAGGACTCTAAAATAATGCAAATGACCAGCTGTCTGCAAGGAGTATAAATCCTTCCATTCCCCACCATCCAGTCAGAGATGAAGAAGCTTCTTGGATGAGAAGTGAAACGTCTTCAAAGAAAAAACAGTTGCCTCTTGAAAAAAAGCACCTTTGGGACAACCATGGCCTGGATGACGGAGAATCTCCACAGACTTGAAGTCAAATGTGGGCGTTCTCATCTCCTGCACGAACGCAGCCGGTCAACAATGAAGTCTTCTAGCCGTGTTACGTGGAGATCCTCATTTGCACAATCCTAAATTACCCACCTGTCGCCCCAGAGTTTCTTCATCATGTCCTCCACCTTTTTGGCACGGTCGGCGGAGTTCAGCTGCCCTTCGCCTTTGGCTGCAAACTTGGCCACGTACATCTCGGCAAACTGCTTCAGCGTGAAAGCCCAGCCGTGCAGGCCGGAGCCAAAGCCGACTGTGCCGAGGACTGGATCGATCTAGGGGAGGAAGAACAGGCAAGAGAATTTAATCCACCTGAGACTCTGTGGTGTGTTCCCTAGAAGGGCACGATTTGTAGGGTCCCTCCTCCCTCTGGGGGGAGCTCGTTCCACTATCTGGAACGAGCTCCCCCCAGAGATACGGAGGATCCCGGATCTGCGCACTTTCCGCCGTGCTTTTAAGACTCTCCTATTCCAGCAAGCCGGCCTGGCCTAATTTTCTCCCGTTTTAAAATTCTTTTAAATTGAAATTTTAATCTGTTTTAAATTATTGGGATTTTTAATTGTCTCGGGCTAAATTATTTAATCTGGTTTTAATTATGTTTTTTAACTTTTGTATCTAGGTATTTTATTTTGTGCCTGTTCACCGCCCTGAGTCCTTCGGGAGTAGGGCGGTATATAAATCTAATAAAACTGAAACTGAAACTGGGGCTCTCTCAACTTCATTGTTTTCTTGCAGGCGTTTCATTACCCACCTAGGTAACAGCATCAGTGTTAGTCAGAAGTTCAGAGAGCACCAAGGACCCCCAATCTCAACTCTACGCTACAAATATTCTCCTTTATTTTCATGATTTCCTTTGCTGTTCTCTAAGAGGAAAGACTATGTTAGTGAGGCAGTTGCCAAGTGTCCAGAATGCAGAGGTGACTGCATTTTGCAAATGGTGACTACAGAGATCACCATTGAAACTTTGGAACTGAGCTGCCACTACCATTTCAGGGGGTCATCCTGACTCTGAACAGTTGCTAAGCAACCTGTCGTAAATTAAGGAATACCCGTGGAGTGACTTCTAAACACGTACACCCCGATACCCTCCAGATAGACTGGGCTAAAAATTGCTGATGGTGTGCACAAACATCTGTTCCACCACCTAGTAGAAATTATGTCCCTTGTAAGCAGCCTAAATTATTTGAATCCATCTAGGGCCGTGATAGCGAACCTGTGGCACACGGAGCCAGATTAGTGGGCACACCAGCTCAGCTCTGGGGCGCATGCGCATGCCGGCCAGCTGATTTTCGGGCCTTCTGGGCCCACCAGAAGTAGGGAAACAGGCTGTTTCCTGCCTCTGGAGGGCCTGGGGGCGGGGTGGGGAAGGCCCGTTTTTCTTTCTTGCCTGGTTCCAGATCCTCTCTGTGTATCTGGGAAGGGCGAAAACAGCCTTTCCCACTCCCTTGGAGGCCCTACAGAGGCTGAAAGGGCCCATTTCCCGACTCCCGGTGGGACAGGAAGTGATGTTTTTTCCTGTCCCCAGCCTCCAGAGACTCCTAGAGAGGCTCCTAGAGACTCCTAGAGAGGTTCTGGAGGCTGCGGACAGCAAAAAATGTCACTTCTTGTCCCACCGAGACTTGGGAAATGGGCCCTTTCAGCCTCCGTAGGGCCTCCAAGGGAGTGGGAAAGGCTGTTTTCGCCCTTCCCAGATACACAGAGAGGATCTGGAACCAGGCAAGAAAGAAAAACGGGCCTACCAGGGCATCATGTGCCAGGAGCGGGGGGAGGGGGTTGCGCACGCATGCGCATAGGCACGTGCGCATGCGACCCTCCCCCACCCACCCCTCTCCTGGCACGCGATGGCAAAAAGGTTAGCCATCACTGATCTAGGGTAAGGATGGGGAACAATGGCCCCTTTATGACTTGGAGACTGCTGGCTGAGGAATTCTGGGAGTTGAAGTCCACAAGCCATAAAGGGACCATGGTCCCCTACCCTCTGATCTTGGGAAAGAAAAATTTTGCACTGCCTTCCGATATCAACATGTCCATTCAGATTTTCTTCAAAATGTCACTGCTCGTTGGAAACTCTTACCATGATGTTGCCCATGGGGCCGGTCTCGCCCTCCCCGTAGGTGGAGATGATGACGTTGACGTTCTCCACAATGCGCTGGAAGGTCTGGTACAGCTCCTCGGGCTGCAGTTGCAGCTCCAGCAGAGCCCGGTCCATCTTGTTCATCATCAAAACGGGCTTGATCCTCTCAGCAATAGCCTGGCGCAGGACAGTCTCGGTCTGGACACACACCCCTGTAGAGGAAAAAGAGGAAGCTCAGTTTGTCTTCCATAAGTGTTGTCACTTCTATCACTTTGGCAGAGCCATATAGAGAATAGGAACATTCTACATTAGGGGTGTCCAACTTCGGCAATTTTAAGATCTGTCGACTTCAACTTCCAGAATTCTTGGCGTTGAAGTCCACAAGTCTTAAACTGGGAACTTAGAATTCTGGGAGTTAGCCCAGAAGTCTTAAAGCCTTTTGGATTTGAAGTCCACAAATCTTAAAGTAGGAATTCAGAATTCGGGGAGTTGGAGTCCAGAAGTCTTTAAAGTCATGAGGAGTTGAAGTCCACAGGTCTTAAAGTGGGAATTTAGAATTCAGGAAGTTGAAGTCCAGAAGTCTCAAAGTCTTGTGGATTTGAAGTCCAGAAGCCTTAAAATCCACAAAGTGGGAATTTATTTATTTATAAAATTTGTATGCCGCCCTATCTCCAAGGACTCAGGGCAGCTCACACAACAATCGACCAACAACTGTTAAAATCAACAAATATACACAAAAAATATAAAAAGTTTTTAATTTTTTTTTTTTTAATTTAAAATATACTACTCCATCAGTCCAGGCTGGGGGACATAAATAGCCAGGTTTTCAATTCACGGTGGAAGGTGCGAAGGTCAGGGGCCAACCGGAGCCCCAAGGGAAGTTGATTCCAAAGGGTGGGGGCGCTCACAGAGAAAGTTCTACTCCTGGGGGTCGCCAGCCAACATTGTCTAGCCGACGGCACCCTGAGTAGGCCCTCTCTGTGAGAGCGCACTGGGCGATGGGAAGTTGACGCTGAATTTAGAATTCTGGGAGTTGCGGTCCACAAGTCTTAAACTTATCAAGGTTGGCTACCCCTGCCGTACCTCCTTAGCACTGCCCACTGGACAAACGCATCAAGAAAGCTCAGAGCGGGGAGCCAGTTTCTTACCGGAAACACAATCCACAACAACCAAGGCACCATCGGTGACCCGTAGGGCAGCTGTAACTTCTGAAGAAAAATCCACGTGGCCAGGGGAATCGATTAGGTTGATCAAGAACCCGCAGCCATCTTTGCTCTGCTTGATGAAGGCCAAGTCGTTCTCTGAGAGCTCGTAGAAGAGGGAAATGGCCCTAAGGGAAGACGCAGAAGAAAGTTTACAGACATTCCAGATTCTTAAAAGTGAATGTAAAGATAAAACCGAAAACTTTTCTTTTGGGTTTAATGGAAAAAGACTGGGGGGTGGGGCGGATTGGAACTTTGATGTTATACATACATACATACATACATACATACATACATACATACATATATATACACATATGTGTGTGTGTGTGTGTGTGTGTGTGTTGACGGTGGGAAGACTACGCACAAAAACGGAAGGACATTTCGATCCTCACAAAAGACAAATGGCTGCAAAAGTTGAGTTGGCAGAGATGGCTAAATTGACTGCTTTGATAAAAGAAAGGGGAAAAAAAACCTTAAGTACTTTCGTTTCTACTTGGAAACCGCTTCTGGACTTTGTGCTTGGGGTGGGGGAAAAAAATGAAACTTTGATTTTGGGTTTCACCGATTAGATTTCTTGTTGTAGAAATGGCTAGTTTATACTATGTAAAAGTAATAAGTTGAGGTTTGATGTAGGATCTTATTTTATTGCATCAAAGGGAGTCGGAAGCCAACGCCTTCTCTTTCTTTTTCCCTTCTTTCTTGCACTCTTCCCTTCCCCTTCCCTATTTGTTTTTGTATTTTTTTACATTATAAACAAATTTTAAAAATTAAAAAGAAAAAAAGACATTCCATCGTTCATCTGCCCACATCAAAGCAAGCAGCACAAAAGGACTTCCATACTGGTTAGTCCTCGGTTTACAACCACAATCGAGCCCAATTTCTAGTCAAGTGACACTTAAGCTAGTTTTGCCCCATTTTATGACCTTTGTTGCCACTGTTAAGTGAAACACTGCAGTTGATAAGCTAGTAGCCCAGTTGCTAAGTGAATTTGGCATCACATTTGACTTTTACTTGTCAGGAGGTCATAAAAAGGGACCACATGACCTTGGGACACAGCAACTGTCGTAAATATGAGCCAGTTGCCAAGCGTCTGAATTTTGATCATCTGTGAAAAACGATCAGAAGTCCCTTTTTTTCCAGTGTCGTCGTAACTTTGAGCGGTCACTAAACGAACTGCTGTGTAAGGCAACCAACTTAGCTCCTTCTCTCTCATCCCACCCACCTGCCTCAAAAGATTCAACCAAAGGGACCTACGTCGACTTGATGGTGATGCATCTCTCTTGCTCGTCTTTTCTTGTGTCGGTGAAACGGGTCTCCCCGGCACGGGACGAGGCGATAATCCCCGCTTTGCATACCAGCGAGTCGGTCAGAGTGGATTTCCCATGATCCACGTGGGCAATCACTGACATGTTCCGGATGTTGGCCTTTTTATCCATGATGGCCCGGATCTGGTCTACTGTGAAGTTCACCTGGAAAACAGGAGAAAGAAGGTGACCGTGTGTTGTGGCCCGCCAGTGGCCTGCGCAGATCGTGGCTGATCCTGACGAGGAGGAGGCTGGTGTGGTGTCGCGCCAGCAGCCTGTGCAGCCAGCGCTCAAGTCAGACAGCGAGGAGGCTGAAGAGGATGTGGTGCCAGAGGCAGAGACTCAGCCAGGGCCTTCAGAATCTCCAGAGGCTCCTTCAAGTGAAGAGAGTGAAGTGGAGGAGCCTCTCCTCAATGCTCGAGCACGCAGGGCTGCCAAAAGGCAGGAGTGGCTACTCAGGAGGAGGTCTCCTCGAGAGTAAGGCTTGGGGCTAATTGGCCACTCCCTTAGCCTATTTAAGTTCGCACACAGCTGGCAAATGTTGCTGGAAACAATGCTATGCAGAGCATTTTGAGAGTGAGTTTTTTGTTACAACTTGGTTTCTGGGCTGATTGCCAACCCTTGTCGGACTTTGTTTAATTTCTGTAATTCATAGCAGGCTGATAAAGGCATTGGTGGTTAAAGCCTGCATTTTGAAAGGGGTCTGTTTGTATTAAACAGAGTTTTTGGAGCTCTGTGTGTGCGCTACATTTCTTGGGACCCGTACTGGGGCAGAACACCATGTTGGACCAACAAGCCACCAGTTTCCTTCTCAAAGGAGATGGAAACCCCACCGGGACAGAATAACACGAGTTGGAAGGGAGCTTGGAGGTCTTCTAGTCCAACCCCGTTAGGCAGGAGGTCCTATACCAGTGATGGCTTACCTTCCGGACTGAGTGCCCAATGCACGCGCGCACCCGAACCCCCAAAATGCAATGCGCACACGGGCCCCTCCATGCACCCCGCCCCCGTGCATGCAGCTCCCCTTACATGCACAGCAGAGACCCAATGAGCAGCTGGCTGCCGGGAGGCACGCACACGCAGCAGAACTAAACTGGGATGACGGCTCGTGTGCCCACAGAGAGGGCGCTGTGCACCACCTGTGGCACGTGTGCCATAGATCCGCCGTCATGGTCCTATACTATTTCAGAACAATGGTTGTTCTCTCTCTTCTTAAGAACTTCCAATGTTGGAGCACCCACAACTTCTGGATGGAAGCCATTCCACGGATTAATTGTTCTGTCAGGAAATTAGTCCTTAATTGTAGACGGGATCTCTATTTGATATGCTTTCAACTGTTACTCCTTTGCTCTGCCTTCGGGTGTTTTGGAAAATAGCTTGAACCCCCTCTTCTATGGGGTAGCCCCTCAAATATTGGAAGGCTGCTATCATGTCTCCCCTCGTCCTTCTTTTTATCTACCTACCCAAGTCCAGTTCATATGTTTTAGCCTCCAGCAGGGTGGATTTGATTTGAATCGAGTCGATCACTAGTAAAAAGGCTTGATTTAAATCAACTCGATTTAAATCATAATTTTTCAAGAGCAACTGTCATCTCTGCTACTCCTTTGACCCACTGTTGACTCACCGATAGTCCCAGGGCTGCAGAATATACAGCATCATGCTACATAACTAAGCTCCATTTCATGCTGAATAAACTAAATTATGTATGTATCTTAAATAAAAAAACTATCTTATGATAGATTTTTACCCCAAAAGTTTTTTTATTAAAAATAAATTCAATAAAAATAAAAAAAAAATCTGATTTAAAAAAAAATCCGATTTAAATCAAAAAAATCTGATTTTTTTTATTTTTTTAAAAAAAATCATTGATTTTTATCCACCTCCAGTCCCCTAATCCTCTTTGTTGCTCTTCTCTGCACTGTCTCTAAAATCCTATTTTCACCTCCAATTATTACATTTAAAATTATTTAATCTGCCTGCCTCCCGGGGACCCAGACCCTTTCCACTGACTATTCACACAGCCTAAAATGATACAGTAAGAACAAAATTCAGAAGGCGAGGAAGCAAAAAGCATGGTCAGCAACGGCAGACCAGAAAATCCTGAGCTGGCCAGAAATGTTTTTAAAACAATGTCACGGTGTTTCCATGACAGAATCCATTATGTAAGCAAGGCAATATGCCAACAGTATCTTTCATTCCCTCTTAGGTTGGGGGGGTTGGGTTTGAACCGGTAGTATGTTTGAATTACAGGTAGTCCTCGTCTTATGACCAGAATTCAGCCCAAAATTTGTTGTCAAGGGAAACATTTAAGTGAGTTCAGGGTGGATAAAAATCAATGATTTTTTTTTAAAAATCGGATTTTTTTTTATTTAAATTGAATTTATTTTAATAAAAAACTTTTGGGGTAAAAATCTATCGTAAGATAGTTTTCTATTTAAGATACATAAATAATTTAGCTTATTCAGGATGAAATGGAGCTTAGTTATGTAGCATGAGGCTGTATATTCTGCAACCCTGGGACTATCGGTGAGTCAACAGTGGGTCAAAGGAGTAGCAGAGATGACAGTTGCTCTTTAAAAATTATGATTTAAATCGAGTTGATTTAAATCAAGTCTTTTTACTAGTGAGTTAAATCATGATTTTAAATCGACTCGATTTAAATCAAACCCACCCTGAGTGAGTTAGCCCCATTTTATGAACTTTCCTGCCACAGTTAGGTGAGTCTGACTTCCCCAATGACTTTGCTCGTCAGAAAGTCGCAAAGGGGGACAGCTCAACCGTCATAAATCTGGGTCAATTGCCAAGTGTGTCTGAATTTTGATCACATGACCATGGGGATGCTACAATCGTCGCGCACACTTTTCAGTGCTGTTGTAACTCTGAACGGTCACTAAACGAACTGTTGTAGGTCGAGGACTACCTATACAAGTTAACAGAAAAGTCGATTTATTAAGGTTTTTTTTTTTTTTTTGAACCAGGGTTTTGTGTTATACTGAATTACAAATTATCAGATCAGTCGATTTGTTGGGTTTTTAAGCAGGGGTCTGGGACTTCTGGTCTCGTCTTAGCCATGAAAGCCAGCTGGATGCCTTTGGTCCAGTCCCTTTCTCTCAGCCCTATCCCCCCCTCACAGGGTTGTTGTTGTTGTGGGAGGAAGGAAGGAACATTAGGTATGCTCACCAGCTTGAGTTAAACTTATAAACAATAAATAAAAAGCCTGGATAAAAAGCAAAATACAAAAATACAAAAATTCCATGGCTTGGTGCCTTACAAGGTAAAATAAAAGAATGTCCCAAAGGTGCTTTTTTCCCCCAAGAGGCAACTGGACTTTCTGGTTTTTCTTTGAAGATGTTTCGCTTCTCCTCCAAGACGCTTCTTCAGTTCTGACTGGATGGTGGGGAACGGAAAGATTTATATTCCTTGCAATCATCTGGTTATTAGCACTCGGAATGCACCAACTCGGAGGAATATAAATCCTTCCTTTGCTCACCATCCAGTCACAGCTTCTGGGATGGAAAAGTGAAAGGCCTTCAAAGAAAACCCAGAAAATCCAGTTGCCTCTTGAAAGAAAAGCACCTTTGGGAAAACTGTGAGCTGGATGACTGAGAATCTCCTTAAAGCCAACCGTGTGGTAGAATAAAGTGGCACTTTGACAGCCAAAATGCCCTGTGGAGGAATTGGCTTTGCCTTCTGCCAAAGGTGGCAGGGAAGGCATTAAGGTATCTCAAGGAGGACACCATCCTAGACAGCTGATGTTGTTCCCCCAAAATCTGGAAGGACCATTTCTCCCCCCCCCCCCCACTTCCTTCATCAGTCTTCCTCATCTGTGGACTTTGGGGAAAAAGGGAAGGAGGGAGGGAGGGATGGAAGGGAGGGATAGATGGATAAGAAGGAAGGAGGGAGAGATAGATAGATGAGTAGATGATGAGAAGGATGGATGGAAAGGAGGGAAGGATAGATGGAGAAGGAAGGAGGGAAGGAAGAAAGATAAATGGATGAGAAGGAAGGAAGGGATAGATGAAGGAAGGAAGAAGGGAGGGATAGATGGATGGGATGGATGGAAGGAAGGGATAGATGGATGAAAAGGAAGAAAGGAGAGATGGATGGATGGGATGGATGGAAGGAAGGAAAGAAGGGAGGGATAGATAGATGAGAAGGAAGGAGGGAAGGAAGATAAATGGATGAGAAGGAAGGAGGGAAAAATAGGTGGATGGGTAGGATGAGAAGGAAGGAAGGAAAGAAGGGAGGGATAGATGGATGAGAAGAAAGGAGGGAAGGAAGATAAATGGATGAGAAGAAAGGGATAGATGGATGGGATGAAAGAAAGGAGGGATAGATGGAAGGGATGGATGGATGAGAGGAAGGAAGGAGGGATAGATGGATGAGAAGGAAGGAGGGAGGGATAGATGGATGGGTAGATGGATGAGAAGGATGGATGGAAAGAAGGGAAGGATAGATGGAGAAGGAAGGAGGGAAGGAAGATAAATGGATGAGAAGGAAGGGATAGATGGATGGGAAGGAAGGAAGGAGGGATAAATGGATGAGAAGGAAGGGATAGATGGATGGGATGGAAGAAAGAAGGGATAGATGGAAGGGATGGATGGATGAGAGGAAGGAGGGATAGATGGATGAGAAGGAAGGAGGGAGGGATAGATGGATGGGTAGATGGATGAGAAGGATGGATGGAAAGGAGGGAGGGATAGATGGAGAAGGAAGGAGGGAAGGAAGATAAATGGATGAGAAGGAAGGGATAGATGGATGGGATGGAAGGAAGGAAGGAAGGAAGGAAGGAAGATAAATGGATGAGAAGGAAGGGATAGATGGATGAGAAGGAAGGAAGGAGGGATAAATGGATGAGAAGGAAAGGATAGATGGATGGGATGGAAGAAAGAAGGGATAGATGGAAGGGATGGATGGATGAGAGGAAGGAGGGATAGATGGATGAGAAGGAAGGAGGGAGAAATAGATGGATGGGTAGATGGATGAGAAGGAAGGAAGGAAGATAAATGGATAATAAGGAAGGGATAGATGGATGAGAAGGAAGGAAGGGCAGGAGGGAAGGGCAGGGAAGGAGACGAGACAGAAGTGAGATAAGATAAACCACAACAGCCGGTCGGATTCCATTAAGGAGATGCAGGCAAGCCGGAAAATATTTTCCAGGTTAACGTCAGCACTTTTAACGGCGCAGCGAGAAAGTAACCAGCTGCAGGTCCCGCAATACAGGTGTGACACCCTCCCTATGCCTCCCTGCCACGTTCCACACACCTCCACCCCCAGCCACTTCTCGCCAAATACGTTTTTAGACAAGATGTGGGGGAAAAAACACAACCTTCCTCCCCTTTGGCAAGCAGGGACCGGCTGGAGCTGGCCCAAATCCTTTGCTGGCCACGGGTGTTGTTGTTTTGCCACATCACGTCCCCCGCGGACATCTTGAATGGTTATTTCGGCACATAAGGTTAGGGCAGCAACTATCAAACACCCCCCCTCCCCAAAAAAAGAGGGAGGCTGGGAAACCAGGCTTGGATGGAAGAGAAGCTACAGAAAATGTATTAAAGCTGAATAAAAAAAAATGTTTTTTTTTTAAATCAGAGAAACTGAATGGCGCACTGGAAAAGCAGCCAGCCCTCCTCAAAGTAAGTTTTTAACCGAAGAATAAAGTGGTTTTATCAGCAAACACCCCCCTCCCCACCTAATAATCTTCAGGAAGCTGGCAAAGTAGGAGTTACATCACCCCCTTTACTTTCTCCTGCCTTGAATCCGTGGAGGAGGAGAGCAAAAAAAAATCTGAGTCATCCCACAATGAGGTCAGGGTTTTGTTTTTTTATTTTATTATTATTACAACCAGGCCCTGCTGCGCAGAAATAAAAAAAGAGAAGCCGGCCAAGGCGAAGTATTTTAAGAGGAAATCGTTCCAAGAAATTAATAAGACGGGTAGCCCTCGACTTATAACGGTTTGTTTAGTGGCCGTTCGAAGGGACAACAGCCCTGGAAAAAGTGATTGATGACCCCAACGGTCACATGATCAAAATTCAGATGCTTGACTCGTATTTATGACCTGTGTCGGGGGGGGGGGGGGGGGGGGAAATCACACGATCCCCTTTTTGCGACCTTCTGACAAGCCGTGTCCATGGGGAATCCAAATTCATTTAACAACTACTTTAAGAAGCACAATGATTTGTCATAAAAAAATGAGGCACTCAACAGATGTTTCACTTAGCAACATAAATTTGGGGCTCAATTGTGGCCGTAAATCAAGGACTGCCTGCAATCCTTGGGAGAGGAAGGTTAAGTATTAAGCCCCCTTTCAAAAAAAACAAAGGGAAATATAAATTTGGGGCCGTCTATGATTCACTGCCCCTTAAAGCTTTCTTCCTGCTTCGAAAATAAAGGGGGGAAAAAATAGCGACCATCTATTAGTCAATATAGATATTTCTGCTGGGAAGGAGAAAGGAGTAGTAGACAGGAGGGCTTCACTTGTTAAATTTCTGCCTATTTTTATATATACATACATACATACATACATATACATACATACATATACATACATACATACATATACACATATATATATATATATATTTCTGCCTATTATAACAAGTGAAGCCCTCCTTCTGTCTACTTCTCCTTTCTCCTTCCCTGCAGAAATATCTATATTGACTAATAGATGGTTGCTATTTTTATAGATGGTCACTATATATTTTTATAGATGGTCTATATATATATATATAAATATGGGGTTGGACTAGATGACCTATCAGGTCCCGTCCAACTCTGTTAAGATTGCTTATATATATCAGAATCAATCCCATCTATCTATACACACACACACATAGTTACATAAACTACATATACCAAAAGCTGTTTTTAATAATATTGGGTCTCAAGATGCTTTAACAGCATCCACACTAGGCATTTTTGATTGGCAGATCTCCAGAGGCGCTGGACTACAACTCCCGTCACCCTCAGCATGGCGAAAGGGCGTTTTTCCCCCCCACCCCAATCTATTCCATTGGGTCTCAAGGTGCTTTAATAGCATCCACACCAGGCATTTTTTTTATTATTGGAGGCTCTCCAGAGGCGCTGGACTACAACTCCCGTCATCCTCAGCCCGGCCCAGGGGAGAAGCACCCCCTAAAAAAGGGGGGGGATCCATAGCCTAACACTGGTCCACGTAACTCCAGAGTCGCCACGTTCACAAATTACCCCCCCCCACTCCTTCTCGCGTATTGTCTTGCGTTGCTAACCCCCCCCCTTCCGGGGCTCTTCCAGACGGCGGGCTGTTCCAGGCCGCGGCCTTCCCTCCCCCCCCTCAAGCCCCGCAGGCCTCCAACCCGGGGCCTATCCCCTTCGTTCCGAACCCGGCCTTATCCAACGCCTCCCTAGGCCTCGGGTCCCCGAGGTTCCCCCCAAGTCGCTCCCGGTTTCGGATGGCTCACCATGTTGGCGGATGGCTTCGGATTCTCCGCAGGAGCGGGGGGGTAAGAAAGGGAAAAAAAATACCGGCAACAATGGCGGCGGCTCGAACTGCCCTGTCTCGTTGGCAGGGGTCGAGCGGGCGGAAGAGGACGCTGACGTCAACCGGCCGCCTTTTATATGAGGGACGCCGGAGTGGGCGGGGAGAGCCAGAGGGAAGAGGCGGGGCCGAGCGAAGAAACCCGGGGCGCACGCGCCTCATCCGAAAGGCCCTCTCTATGGTCCGAAGGCGGGAAAGAAAGGAAGGAAGAAAAGAAAGGGAGAGGGAGGAGGCTCTTAACTTGACGCCTGCGCAGTTTCTTCTTCCCACTTTTTTTTTTAAAAAAAACGTTCGATCAACCCGGAAGCGCCTGCTGGCGATTCAACCACGTGCTTGACGCACGAATGGGCAGCAGTGAATTTGAAATAGAGTGGAAAAATAATGCTTGCGTGTAATATGCCTCTGAAGCTGCTTGGTATCACTCCAAAATATATTATTAAAGGAGGATATTTATAAAAATTTGGGGACCCACCCATAGGAGCCCTTCCCAGAAAATTCAATTTAAACTCAATAAAATTCAATGTATTAATTTCAATTAATACAGTATTGTTTTTTTTCCAGGCCACTTTAAGATGAGTGGACTTCAACTCCCAGAATTCCCCAGTCAGCATAGCAACAGGGCTTGGAATGGATGCACCCTAAGAAATGTTTTAAGGATTTTAGTGAGAGTTTTTTCAGTAGTTAAAAGAGTTTTCTCTACTCAGTTGCTTTTTTTTTAAATAATTTTTATTAATATATTCTATACACAAATAAAATATACAATCCTGTCACCATGGTATAATGTGATTACCTTGTCCATAAATATAAAGTCATTCCTTTATACATACATATTTGCCATCAAATATGCTTGGTGACATCCCTGCTTGGTGTTGGAAGAAATATTCATCTGGTTCAGTTCCAAGCTGGGAGAAAGATGCTGGAAACATGGAGGCTGATTGGAAAGATTAACAGAGTTGGAAGGGACCTTGGAGGTCATCTAGTCCAACCCCCCAAGCAGGAGACCCTACACCATTTCTGACAGATGGCAGTCCAATCTCTTCTTGAAAGTCTCAATTTCTTCTTGAAAGTCTCAAGTGATGAAGCTCCCACAACTTCCAAAGGCAACTTCTATTCCATGGGTTGATTATTCTCACTGTCAGAAACTTTCTCCTTATTTACAAGTTAAATCTCTCCTTGATCAGTTCCCATCCATTATTTCTTGTCTGTCCTTCAGATGCTTTAGAAAATAGCTTGTCCCCCTCCTCTCTGTAGCAGCCCCTCAAATATTGGAAGACTGCAATCAGGTCTCCCCTGGTCCTTCTCTTCACTAGACTATCCATGCCCAGTTCCTGTAACCGTTCTTCATGTTTTAGTCTCCAGTCCCCTAATTTATTTATTTATTTATTTATTGGTTCGATTTATATGCCGCCCTTCTCCGGAGATGCAGGGCGGCTTACAGTGCATTAAGCAACAGCCTTCATACTTTTGTATATACCTGCTTAGTAGGGATTTTGGTCCCCTCTAAGCAGTGTTCTTTTTTATACAAAGTCAGCTTATTGCCCCCACAATCTGGGTCCTCATTTTACCTACCTCGAAAGGATGGAAGGCTGAGTCAACCTTGAACCTGGTGAGATTTGAACTTGCAGTAATTGCAGGCAGTTGGTGTTACTTAACAGCGCTTTAGTCTGCTGCGCCACCAGGGCTCTTTTAATCATCCTGGTTGCTCTTTTCTGCACTTTTTCTAGAGTCTCAACATCTTTTTTATAGTGTGGTGACCAAAACTGGATGCAGTACTCTAGGTGTGGTCTTACTAAGGCTTTATAGAGGGGTATTAGTACCACACTTGATCTTGCTTGTATCCCTCTGTTAATGCAATTTAGGATTGCTTTGGCTCTTTTGGCTGCCGCTGCACACGGCTGGCTCATATTTAGCTGGTTGTCCACTAAGACTCCCAAGATCCCTCTCACAGTTACTGCTATTAAACCTGGTTTCACCCAGTTTATATGAGTGCTTTTGGTTTTTCTTACCTAAGTGTAGGACTTTACTTTTCTCTACATTGAATTTCATTTTGTTAGATAGGGCCCAATGTTCAAGTCTGTCAAGATCCATCCATCTGGCAGGAATAAATCCTGCCATTAGTATCATCTGCAAATTTGGAAAGTTCCCCTTCTATTCCCTCATCTAAGTCGTTTATGAAGATATTGAAGCGTACTGGGCCTAAGACAGAAGATGGTTTAATGATGATCCAGGGTTTGTGGTTCTGGTGCAGCTGACCCATTGATTTGAGGAGTACATGGATTTTTATAAGTTTCAGAGATGTTGCCATGGGAGTTGTGCAATGTCTGACATGCCTTTAGGAGATTGTGCAATGTAGTGAGCTCTGTATCTTCTGCTAAATGAGAGTGGATTAATCCAGTTGTGAAATTCAAGTTTTTTTACTACCGGTTCTGTGGGCGTGGCTTGGTGGGAGTGGTGTGGCATGGTAGGGGAAGGATACTGCAAAATCTCCATTCCCACCCCACTCCAGGGAAAGGATACTGCAAAATCCCCATTCCCACTCCAGGGAAAGGATACTGCAAAATCTCCATTCCCACCGCACTCCAGGGAAAGGATACTGAAAAATCTCCATTCCCACCCCACTCCAGGGAAAGGATACTGCAAAATCTCTGTGGGATCCCGACCCTCTGGAATGGATTGCCCACCGAGCTCAGGACAGCCCCCGACCTTCTTTCCTTCCGTCGTGAGCTGAAGACGTGGCTCTTTCGTCAACTCAACTGATCCGTTTGGGGGTACACTGTCATAATTTTAAACTGTTTTTAATAGGGTTGCTGATTTTAATTTTATTTCATTGTGATTTGTATTGGAATTTGTCATTTTGTAAGCCGTCTTGAGTCCCCAGGGAGAAAGGCGGCATATAAATCGCAATAATAAATAAATAAATAAATAAATAAATAAATAAATAAATAAATAAAATCCCCATTCCCACCCCACTCCAGGGAAAGGATACTGCAAAATCTCCATTCCCACCCCACTCCAGGACCATCCAGAGGTGGTATTTGCCAGTTGTCTGAACTACACCAAATTTCCACTACTGGTTCTCCGAACTACTCAAAATTTCCGCTACTGGTTCTCCAGAACCTGTCAGAACCTGCTGGATTTCACCCCTGGGTTAATCCTATTATGTCCAGAGGGGTCATGTCCTGTTCTTAATCCCGTCACCCTGGAGCTGAAAGTCTTTTGTTTTACAGATAGATTGGCCCAATCTTTCTTAATGGGCACAAAATATCTGCTGTGGGAGGGGGGGGGCTATTAATAAAGTCTGAATCTGTCTTTAAGAGCATGTTTCTCCATTTCTCCCTATGGGGAAATATAATCTGCCTTATTAATAGTCTTCAACATATTTCATTCTTCTAAAGGGGGGGGCGGGGGCTTCTCACAATGGGAAGGCCCTGTTACTGCTTGGACAGAAGTTGTGTCTTGCTGAATCCTATGAAATAGAACTGCAGAATATGAAAAAAAAACGGATCAGGCCAACCGACACAATAATGATCCTGTGTGACTTTTATATAAAAATGTTGAGACCCCCCCTCCCCCGAAAGATTGCAGAGAAGAGCAACAAAAATGATCAGGGGTCTGGAGGCTAAATCGTGATGAATGGTTGAGGGAACTCGGTATGTCTATTGATTCTAGTCAAAGGATGTCCCACGTAACATCCATTTTGCGCGAGCTGCACTGGCTCCCGGTGGTCTTCCGGGTGCGCTTCAAGGTGTTGGTTACCACCTTTAAAGCGCTCCATGGCTTAGGACCTGGTTATCTACAGGACCGCATTCTGCCACCGATTGCCTCCCACCGACCAATACGCTCCCACAGAGAGGGCCTCCTCAGGGTGCCCTCAGCCAAACAGTGTAGGCTGGCGACCCCCAGGGGGAGAACCTTCTCTGTGGTGGCCCCGGCCCTATGGAATTAACTGCCCCCGGACATACGAAGAATCCCCGACCTCCGTGCCTTCCGTCACGCTCTGAAGACCCTATTATTCCAGCAAGCTGGACTGATAGGATAAAGGTTTTTTAAATTGGGTTTTGATAGGGGTTTTGAAATGATCTTAGTTGGATGTTTTAAATTTGGCCGAATGATTGAATTATTTTAATAAGCTTCTAATTTTTGTTGTACATTGTTTTTACCATGGCTGTTCACCGCCCTGAGTCCCTCGGGAGAAGGGTGGTATACAAATATAATTAAACTAAACTAAACTAAACTAAACTAAACTAAACTAAACTAAACTAAACTAAACTAAACTAAACTAAACTAAACTAAACTAAACTAGGGGTGGCATAGAACATGATAGCAGTTGAAGGAAATGAATAATAAGTTACTCTTCTATAAAAGTGTTTAATGTATTGTTGGAAGAAATATCCTTCTGGATTCAGCTCCAAGTGGGGAAAAAGACACTGGAAATATGGAGACTGCTTGGAAAGATGGTTTAATGGTGGACAGGATCACATGATTTGAGTTCCTGAACAGAAAAGGGGCCGAGATGCTGCGAGTCCCTGGGTTTTATACCCTGAGCTTTGAACTTCCTGGGGCACAGGAAGAGTATCCTGATTGGTTGTCAGACTCCCAAGGGGTGGTGGGGGGATCTTAGCTAGCCTTGCTGGCTGATGTAATCTTCCCAGGTGCCATGTGGGGAGTTTCTGTCCTAGATGGGTCCTATTGGGTTGCAGATGATGGTCCATTGACAAAGGTGGAGGGAATGAGTGAGCTTGGCTGAGGCCTTAATAGCCCATTGACAAAGGTGGGAGGAGGTAGGAAGCTGCTTTGTCTTTAAAACATGTCTCTCCATTTCTCATCCAGGGAAATATATTCTGCCTTTTTTAATATTTCCTAAAATATTTCATTCTTCTAGGAGAGCGGTGGGCGCTAACTTCCTACAGTATTAAAAAGCTATGATGTTCTTGCAGTTGCAAACTGACCACAAATTGTAATTAGTAGAGACAACACTGTTATGACTTGCTAAAAGCTCCCTTGGAGACAAGGAACCTACGCCTTGGGCAAAACCACTATCAGTTAAGAAAGGAACATCCGCCCAAGGTGAAGTTAAAGGTAAACATGATAAGATAGTCCTTGTGAGACAGGAATTGTCAAGATGACCCTTTTGAAGGGTAAAACAACTTGGAGAATGACTTAGAAGAATAAAGGGGAGTTGGGAGGGCTTCTCAGGCGTGGCGTGCATTGTGGAGGAGTATAAAATGTGTAGCTTGAAAACTGCTTCATGCGCTCTTTGAAACGCAAGAAGGGTCTAAGAGGCTGCGCTTGCAACCGCTTTTTATTTTTCTTCACAATATCTCCAATAAACCTTTGATTTTGGGCACCGGGCTTGCTTTTGAATTGTGAGTATACAATTGGGGTTTTTATATCTCACACAGTCTTCCAGTACTTGAGGGGCTATCACAGAGGGATGGGGGGGATTTTATTTTATTTTATTTTATTTTATTTTATTTTATTTTATTTTATTTTTATTTTATTTTATTTATTTTATTTATTTTATTTATTTTATTTATTTTATTTTATTATTTTATTTTATTTATTTTATTTTATTTTATTTTATTTTATTTTATTTTATTTTATTTTATTTTATTTTATTTTATTATTTTATTTTATTTTATTTTATTTTATTATTTATTTGTATACCGCCCTTCTCCCAGAAGGGACTCAGGGCGGTAAACAGCCAAAATTAAAAATACAATACAAAAGTTAAGATAATTAAAAAGAATTAAATCATTGGCTTCCCAATTTAAAACCCCCAAGTCTATAAAATTTAAAATCCCAATTAAGAACCATTTAGGCTAGGCTGGGTTGGTGGAATAAATAAGTCTTCAGGGCCTTATGGAAGGTATGGAGGTCCGGGATCAGTCGTATTCCAGGAGGTAGCTCGTTCCACAGGGCGGGTGTCCCCACAGAGAAGGCTCTCCCCCTGGGGGCCGCCAGCCGATATTGCCTAACCGACGGCACCCTGTGGAGGCCCTCTCTGTGAGAGCGTATTGGCAGGTGGGAGGTTATCAGTAGCAGCAGGCGGTCTCGCAAATATCCTGGCCCTAAGCTATGGAGCGCTTTAAAGAACTAATACCTTAAAGCGCACCTGGAAGACCACCGGGAGCCAATGCAGCTCGCGCAGGTGTTACATGGGAGCGCCATGTTGCTCCCATACTAATGCGCGGCCGCATTCTGCACCAGCTGGAGCCTCCGGGTGCTCCTCAAGGGGAGCCCCATGTAGAGAGTATTGCAGTAGTCCAGGCGTGACGTGACGAGGGCATGAGTGACTGTGCACAAGGAGTCCCGATCCAGAAAGGGACGCAACTGGGATTGACCAAAACACTGGAGGGCAGGACAAGAAGATCATTAAAAGAGAGATCCAACTTGAGAACTGAGGAGAAATTTCCTGACAGAAGAATTAATCAGTGGAACGGGTTGCCTCCGGAAGTTAGAATAGAACAGAATAACAGAGTTGGAAGGGATCTTTGAGATCTTCTAGTCCGACCCCCTGCTTAGGCAGGAATCCTATTATACTGTTTCAGATAAATGGTTATCCAATCTCTTCTTAAAAAATTCCAGTGTTGGAGCATTTACAACTTCTGGAGGCCAGTTGTTCCACCGGTTAATTGTTCTCACTGTTAGGAAATTTCTCCTTAGTTCTAGGTTGCTTCTCTCCTTGATTAATCCCCACCCGTTGCTTCTTGTCCTGCCTTCTCGTGCTTTGGAGAATAGCTTGACCCCCTCCTCTTTGTGGTAACCCCTCAAATATTGGAAGACTGCTACCATGTTGCCCCTAGTCCTTTTTTGATTAAATCAAAAAAAGGGGCCTGGATAGCTCAACAGACTAAAAGCCTGTTATTAACATTCAGCTGTCTGCAATTATTGCATGTTTGAATCTCCCCAGGCTCAAGGTTGACTCAGCCTTCCATCCTTTCTAAGGTAGGTAAAATGAGGACCCAGATTGTGGGGGCAATAAGCTGACTTTGTATAAAATATACAAAAGGATGAAGGCTATTGCTTAACGCACTGTAAGCCGCCCTGAGTCTCCGGAGAAGGGCGGCATATAAATCTAATTAAAAAAAAAAAATCAGACAGACCCAATTCCAGCAACTGTTCTTCATATATTTTAGCCTCCAGTCCCCTAATCTTGTTGCTCTTCTCTGCACTCTTTCTAGAGTCTCAACATTTTATTTTATTTTTTTGATTTGATTTATATGCCGCCCTTCTCCAGAGACTCAGGGCGGCTTACAATGCGTTAAGCAATAGCCTTCATACTTTTGTATATTTTATACAAAGACAGCTTATTGCCCCCCACAATCTGGGTCCTCATTTTACCTACCTTAGAAAGGATGGAAGGCTGAGTCAACCTTGAGCCTGGTGAGATTTGAACTTGCAGTAATTGCATGCAGCTGATGTTAATAACAGTGCTTTAGTCTGCTGTGCTACCAGAGCTACATTGGTTTTACATTGTGATGATCAAAGCTGGATGCCGTATTCCAAGTGTGGCTTTACCAAGGCATTATAAAGTGGTATTAACACTTCACGTGATCTTGATTCCATCCCTCTGTTAACGCAGCCTAGGATTATATTGGCTTTTTTTGGTGGCTGCCGCACAGAGCTGGCTCATGTTTGAAGTGATTGTCCATTAGGACTCCCAAGATCCCTCTCACAATTACTGCTAATGGACCAGGTACCACCTACATCAGGGATCAGCAACCTGAGGCTCTGGAGCCACATGTGGCTCTTTCACCCCTCTGCTGTGGCTCCTTGTCACTCAAAATATGTTGTCACAACCGCCAATGTGCGACACCCGCCGGCACGCGATTTATTGAGCTTTTCAACCCCCGGTAGGCCAACCATGGATAAATCCAAGAAAAGTTTCAGAAGAAAACAGAACATTTAAATTCCACTACATGTGCTAGTTTTGTGGCCACTCAAGAAACAGGCAGGCACGGGAAGGGTTTTGTGGCTTCCGGCGTTTTCTTTTCTGTGGGAAACGGGTCCAAATTGCTCTTTGAGTGTTTAAGGTTTATTTATTATTTATTTATTAATCAAGTTTCTATACCGCCCTACTCCCGGAGGACTCAGGGCGGTGAAGAGCCAAGATAAAATACAGATAATACAAATATTAAAAGTCCCTTAAAATTATTAAATATTTTGGCCGAAACACAGATTAAAACACCCAATTTATAAAATCAAACGAATTAAAAATTTAAAAGAGGAGAGTTAGGCCAGGCCAGCCTGATGGAATAAAAAGGTCTTGAGAGCGCGGCGGAAGGTGCGTAGATCCGGGATCCTCTGTATCTCTGGGGGGAGCTCGTTCCAGATCGTAGGTGCCCCCACAGAGAAGGCTCTCCCCCTGGGGGCCGCCAGTCGACACTGTTTGGCCGACGGCACCCTGAGAAGCCCCTCTCTATGGGAGCGTACTGGTCGGTGAGAGGCTATTGGTAGCAGAAGGCGGTCTCGTAAATACCCCGGTCCGATGCCATGGAGCGCTCTAAAGGTGGTAACCAAAACCTTGAAGCGCACCCGGAAGACCACCGTGAGCCAGTGCAGCTCGCGCAGGAGGGGGGTTACATGAGAGCTCCACGCCGCTCCCATAACCACCCACGCGACCGCGTTCTGGACCAGCTGGAGCCTCCGGGTGCTCCTCAAGGGGAGCCCAATGTAGAGAGCATTGCAGTAGTCCAGGCGGGAAGTAACGAGAGCATGAGTGACCATATTTAACGAGTCCCGATCCAGAAAGGGATGCAACTGGCGAATCAGGCGAACCTGATAAAAAGTCCCCCTGGCCACAGCCGTCACGTGCTCTTCCAAAGACAGCCGTGAGTCCAGGAGGGCACCCAAGTTGCAGACCCCTGACCTATACTATACCTACATGCTGGGAAAGTAGATGTTGCTCTAAATGAAACTAGCAGAATTATTACTGGATGCCTTAAATCTACCCCTGTAGAGATAAAATCTACCATCTACCCAGCATCGACCCGTCAGTGAGAAGCACCAACATACAAGAGAGGCTTAAATTATTTTTATCTCAACCAGATGGCCCCAAACTTTGGGGTGCTGGATTTCAAATTTTTTTACTACCAGTTCTGTGGGCGTGGCTTGGTGGGTGTGGCATGGCTTAGTGGGCATGGTTTAGTGGGCGTGGCATGGGAGGGATACTGTAAAATCTCCATTCCCACCCCACTCCAGGGGAAGGATACTGTAAAATCCCCATTCCGTCCCCAATCCAGGGGAAGGTTACTGCAAAATCCCCTCCGGCCGGTACGCTCTCACAGAGAGGGGCTCCTCCGGGTGCCCTCAGCCAAGCAGTGTCGACTGGCGGCCCACAGGGGGAGGGCCTTCTCTGTGGGGGCACCCACTATCTGGAACGAGCTCCCCCCGGAGATACGGAGGATCCCGGATCTGCGCACTTTCCGCCGTGCTCTTAAGACCCTCCTATTCCAGCAAGCCGGCCTGGCCTAATTTTCTCCCCTTTCTTTAAAATTTTTAAACTGAAATTTTAATTTGTTTTAAATTATGGGGATTTTTAATTGTCTTGGGCTAAATTATTTAATTTGGTTTTAAATTGTTTCTAACTTTTGTATTTATGTATTTTATTTTGTGCCTGTTCACCGCCCTGAGTCCTTCGGGAGTAGGGCGGTGTACAAATTTAATCAATCAAACAAACAAACAAACAAACAAACAAACCATCTAGCCAGCATCGGCCCATCTGTGAGAAGCACCAACATACAGAGAGGCTTAAATCATTTTTATCTCAACCAGATGGCCCCAATCTTTGGGGGTGCCAGGCAGTGCTGGGTTTCAAAAATTTTTACTACCAGTTCTGTGGGTGTGGCTTGGTGGGCGTGGCATGGCTTAGTGGGCGTGGCATGGGAGGGATACTGTAAAAACTCCATTCCCACCCCACTCCAGGGGAAGGATACTGTAAAATCTCCATTCCGTCCCCAATCCAGGGGAAGGTTACTGCAAAATCCCCATTTCCTCCCGATCAGCTGGGACTCGGGAGGCAGAGAATAAGATGGGGGAGGGGCCACTCAGAATTTTTACTACGGGTTCTCCAGAACTGGTCAGAACCTGCTGAAACCCACCTCTGGTGCCAGGACTAGTTCTGAGAGTGGTTGGGCATGATTTCATGTGTTGCCTAGATCCCATGCATGCACGGATAGGCTTCCCTCGCTTGTCCCGGTGAACCACGGCCCGGTGCCAGTACACAGCCCAATGGTGCCAATATGTTGACCCCTAGGGTTGTGTACTGGCACTGGGCTGTGGCCCGCCAGGAACCGGGCCGTGCAAGAGCAGCTCCCTCTGTGCACACACGGGATTCAGGCAGCGCACAAAACACCCTATCCATGGCCTACAACCAGCTCGGCAGAGATTGAAATCCAGGAAAAGCTTCCTTAGGTCGACGGAAAACTTCGAAGGATTTGAAAGCAGAGTTTAAAAAAGGGGAAGATAAAGGAGTTCGTGCAGATTTTACTCTTCTCATCGTTCCTATCACCCATTTATTGCTTAACGCATTGTAAGCCGCCCTGAGTCTCCGGAAAAGGGCGGCATATAAATCGAACCAATAAATA
Organism: Pituophis catenifer annectens; assembly: GCF_029215685.1. NCBI lineage: Eukaryota > Metazoa > Chordata > Lepidosauria > Squamata > Colubridae > Pituophis > Pituophis catenifer. The sequence goes on along the minus strand of NW_027256881.1, from coordinate 345,721,550 downwards.
AATAAATAAATAAATCTCCTCCCACTTATGACTAACCTTGTTGCTGGTATCCTTATGATTTATAATGACTGTTTCCTAATATGATTTGATGGCTTATTTGCTCCCTATGACTATCATTAAGTGTTGTACCTTATGACTCTTGACGAATGTATCTTTTCTTTTTATGTACACCGAGAGCGTATGCACCAAAGACAAATTCCTTGTGTGTCCAATCACCCTTGGCCAATAAAGAATTCAATTCGATGCGTCATCTCCGTTTGAAGGCCATTGAGCCAGCTCTGCCTGAAGACATTTCGGCAGCTGTGTGGCCAGCATGACGTCAAGGAGTGCCATTCCCTTCCCACCGAAGGGGTACCCATTTATCTACTCGCATTTGCAACTGCTTTCGAACTGCTAGGTTGGGAGGAACCGAGGCAAGGACGGGAGCTCACCCCATCGTGTGTTCAGGTCTCGAACCTCGGCTGCTGGGTTTCTAGCCGACAAGGCCAGCATCTTAACCCACTGTCCCATGAAAAAATGGGCCTATGGCAGGGATGTCAAGCTCGATTTCATTGAGGGCCGCATCAGGGTTGTTTTACCTCAGAGTTGTTTCAAACTCGGCGGGCTCCGAGCTCCAAAACATGCGCGGTCCTCCCAAGTTCCGTTTTCGCCGGCAGAAGCACCACTTTGCTGTTTCCAGGGCAGCCCCAGAGGCCAGATCTAAGCACCCCGCAATTGGTTAAGTGAATTACTGCAGTTGATAACTTGCTAACCCGGTTGTTAAGTGAATCTGGAAAGTTCAAAGGTCAGAATGGTGAAAAACAGTCATCAGTCACATTTTTCAGTGCCGTCGTAACTTTGAACGGTCCCTCAACAAACTGTTGTACATCGAGAACTACCTGTGTTTTAGTCTTGTATTTTATATTTTAAGCTTTATGTCCTATCGTATGCTTTATTTCAACTGTGATGTTTCTGACAGGAAAGAAAAAGCCAAGCACGGGTAGTCCTAGACTTACGACGGTCCATTTAGTGACCGTTCAAAGTTACGACAGCTCTGAAAGAAGTGATTTATGGCCGTTTTTCACACTTACGACCATTGCAACATGGTCACATGATTGAAATTCAGACACTTCAAAATTCAGGCCCTCGGCAACTGACTTGTATTTATGACGGTGTATCGCAGTGTCCTGGAGTCATGTGATCATTTGGGGGGACCCTCTGACAAGCAAAAGTCAATGTGGAAGCCAGATTCACTTAACAACTTTGTTACTAACTTATATAACGGCAGTGATTCACTTAATGACATAGGCAAAAAAAACCCTCATACAATGGGGCAAAGTTATACTTAACAAACGTCTCACTTAGCAACAGAAATTTCAGGCTCAATTGTGGTCGTAAGTTGAGGACTATCTATAGAATCTTCATTTTCCAAAGCAGTGTCTCCCCAAGTCGTACAATAAGGAGGGGTCCATCTCCAGACTCCCCTGGCTATCCCCTCCAGAAACCAGGACCCCCAATGATGCTCGAATCCGGCCAAACCCCAAACAGACCCTTGTGTTTGCACGTCAGGGAAAACGAGAAGCTAAATTGAAATATTTCCTTTTATTTATTTAACAAACACTATCTTGAGTTCTGAAGAATGTGTGCAGAAAGAAAGAAAGAAAGAAAGAAAGAAAGAAAGAAAGAAAGAAAGAAAGAAAGAAAGAACTTTTTTGCTTTACAAATGAAAAAAAAAACAGGAGGAAAGGAAGAACGAGAAGAAGCTAAAGGAAGGATTAAGTTTTTTAAAAAATTAAACAACCAACAACGTATGTACAGACTGAAAAATTTTTGCTGAGCTAAAGAGAGAGAGAAAGAGAGAGAGTGAAAAATAAAAACAGAAAAAGGAGGAGAAAAAGTCTCAGCAGTGACGGGCTCAGAAGGAGAAATCAAAGGGAAGAAGTTTTAATGCGCAATTAAATTAAAAATACAAACACCGAGAGAAGGAAAGTCCTATGTCCTACTTGGTGGCTGTAGAAGCAATCTATACAAGAAAAATTCTGTTCAGGCCCTTCTTTCCCCTGGGCCGGAACGACAGTGTTGTGATGCGTTTTTAAAACAGAGCAAACATATTGCTTAACTTTTGAGATGTTTTGACTGTAAAAATATTAGTTGGTGGGAGCCAGGGATGGGAGGACAATGGAGCAATGGAAAGGGACAGGAAAGTCCAAGGAAAGACCGGGTTTTTTTTTTCTTTCCTTCATCAGTCTTTCCTCATCTGGACTTTGGGAAGGAAGGAAGGAAGGAAGGAAGGAAGGAAGGAAGGAAGGAAGGAAGGAAAGGAGGGAGGGAGGGAGGGTCTTCAGGCTTGGTGCTGCATATCCCAGGGGCTCTTTAAAAGTTCGTCAGAGGGCTTAGCTCCTTTTTATTGGTGGGGGGGGGGAGTGAGAGATAGCCCAAGGCAAGGGGGTAAATTCGCCACAAATCAGCGGGCTTAGCAAGATGTCCCTTCTCCATCTCCTCCCCCCCCTCCAACCTTTAGAGCATGCTTTTAAAAAAATCCGATGCATTTCTCCTACCAAAATGCATCTCAAAGGCGGGTTAAAACCAAGTGAGACAATACACTTTTTCCCTGGGGGGGAGGAAGAGGAGACAGCCCCCCACCCCCAAACAAAGGAAACGGGGAGATGACTGAACACTGAATAAAAATGAAGACCTGGTCCAGAACCTATTGCAGCTGGACAGGAGGAGACACAAAGAGAGAGAGAGAGACAAGGTGTGGCATCCTTTAAAACCAGACCACCAAAAAATAAAAGAGAGAGAGAAATAAAAAAACTGCAGAAAAGAGGGGCCAGACTAAAATCATTTCCCGGTTCAGTTTTGCAGAGGGAGCAAGATCGGCCATCCTCTGCGTTCCTCTGTTTGGCCCCCTACCACCCTGGGGAAGGGGAAGGGGAGACCCACCCCCTTGCTAGAGGAGCAAATGGGGATACAATGTGTTGGAGGAGGAGGAGGGAGGGGTTCAACAGGGGAAGCTCTCCTCCCTCGCCACCAATACGATCCGAAGGAAGCTGGGTTGTTTCACCAGGCCAGGTGGAGAAGGGATGTCTCCAAAGGGGCGCAAACACATAAGAGGGAGACACACAAGCAGGATGAGACACACAAGTATCAAAACAGCTGGAAGTCCAGAGGCATTTTTTTAAAAAGAAAAAAAAAAGCAAAGACAGTCACTGGCATGCCGTGTCCCTCCCTCCCCCCGCAGCCACCCCCAGCTTGGCTCCGCACCGTGTGGTGTTGTTGTTTTTTTGTCCGTGACTGACCTACACCTGAATTTTTTTTATTTCTATTTTTCTTTTTTTTTTAAAACCGAGGTAGTTGGCTAGAAACCAAAAAAACAAAAACAAAAAGAGAGAGAGAGAGAGAGAGAGTGAGAGAGTTCCTCCATCTGGCATTTTTGTCCAGAAGGCCCACCTCGCTCGTCCATCCTCACCCAGAGAGGGCAACGAGACCCTCTCACCGTGCCCGGCCGACGGGAGGACAGGCCCGTCCTATTTTTTTCCGTCTTCCAAAACACACTGAGTTATTGCACTTTGAAAAAAAAAAAAGGAAAAAGGAAAAAAAAAATACCAAAGGGAAAAAACAACCCGACGATTCGTGGTTTGAGCCCTTCCCCTCGTTCAGCAACACCCGTGTTCCCTATCCCTCCCCGCAACCTGGTTTCCAACTCTCCTCTTCTGCATTTTCCACCCCACCCGCCCACCCACCCACCCAAATGGCTTCTGTTCAACTTAAAAAAAAAATAATAATAAACAGTTGCTCGTCGCTATGCTAGAATTCTACAATATTTTCATAAGAGGCTAAAAAAGAAAAGAAAAAAAAAAAAGTTCCGGTTGGTTTTTTTTTTTTTTTTCCCCTTTCTTTCTTTACATGAGGTTCTCTCCGGGAAAAAGGGAGACCCGCCGAGACGATTCGGTGCGGAAACGTCCATGGTGGGGTTTTCTCCCCTTCCCATCCTTCCGTCTCCTTTCAGTTCCCACCAGCCCCGTTACCTTCCATCCCGACGGGTATCAGAAAAACCTGGATCTCTCTCGCTGGGTTTTATAAACCTTTCCAGCTGACTTAAGGATGAGAAGAAGCAACACCCTTCCACCCAGTCCGGTGGGGTGGGGTTTTTTTTGAGGGTGGGGAGGGACAGGGGGGAGAGAGAAAGTGAGAGCAAAAAAAGAGAGAGAAAGAGAGTCAGGAATGGTTATCGAACAAGGCTGATGGAACATAAGAAGGAAAAAAAGAAGAAAAAGACATAAACGTGACTTTGGACACCCGTGAAAAGTCCTGGCAACTGACCGGTAGCGGAATCAGTTCTCACCGGCCAGGTTTAACCAGAAAGCAAGGGGCGTTGGGGAGAACGACAACGGACGCTCGGGAAGAAGAGAGAGAGAGTCGGTGGCCATTTCCAAAGGGTTGCGTGCAGGACAGGCGTGCCCCCCCCACCCCACTCCGCCACTCCCGGTCACGTCCAAAGGCGGTTCAAAAGCTGAGCCGAAGGTGGAGAGACGACGAGGCGTTAGGTTGCGAGGTGATGGTGGTCGGAGAGGGGGGGGGGTGTCTTTCAGCCATGCATCAGCGCTCATCCAGATGGGTCTGTTTCTTTCCGATAAAAACAAAGTCATGGTTTTTTTTTAAACTTGGAATAATCGGGAAGTCCAAGGATGCTTTGGAGGAGGAGAAGGTGAAAGATTGGGTGGGTGGGTGGGGGGATAAGATACCCCGCCCCGTCCCATTTAATCTGAGTAAGCACCGAGGATTTCAAGCTTTCCCACGTGGAAGTGACCCGGTGCCGCCGGCGGTCAGCAGGCGGAGGCGAGGCCGTTCTTATACAGGCGGGGGACTTTCCTCTTGGGCCCGCCACCGTTGTCGTCTTCCTCCTCCTCCTCTTCCTCGTCTTCCGAGGACGAGCTGTCCAGTGTCAAATCGACTACGTCGGCTGGGATCTTACCGTTCTCCATGCTGGGGGCGGGAGGGGGCACCCCGTTGACATCCGACGTGCCCCCTGGAAATGTACGAGGAGAAAGTAAACATTTAGTGGGTAGCCCTCGACCGAACGGCCGTTCGCTCGGTGACCATGCAAAGTTACAATGGCACTGACAAAAATGGGACCCAGGACTGGGGGGTTTTCCCCCCCGCTTACAACTGCTGAGAATGTCCATGGTCCCGTGATTGAAATTCAGACCTTTGACAACTGACTCTTATTTATGACGGTCCCAGTGTCATGGGATCCCCTTTTGCGACCTTCTGACAAGCAATGGAGGAGTCTGATTCGCTTAAGTTACTAAGTGGGTTACTAGCTTAATAGATGCAGTGACTCACTTAACAACTGGGGTAGGTAAGATGGGGCAAGATTCATTTAACGATGTCTCACTTAGTGAGACATTCTTAGTGAGACATGGCTTAGGACCTGGTTACTTACGGGACCGCCTGCTGCCACCAGTAGCCTCCCACCGGCCAGTACGCTCTCATAGAGAGGGGCTCCTCCGGGTGCCGTCGGCCAAACAATGTCGACTGGCAGCCCCCAGGGGGAGAGCCTTCTCTGTGGGGGCACCTACCCTCTGGAATGAGCTCCCCCCGGAGATACAGAGGATCCCGGATCTACGCACCTTCCGCCGCGCTCTCAAGACCTTTTTATTCCATCAGGCTGGCCTGGCCTGTTTCCCTTTTTAAAACGTAAATTTCAATTCGTTTTTAATTTATTGGGGTGTTTTAAATCTGTCTTTGGCCAAATTGTTTAATTCGATTTTATTCAGTTTTAAATTTTGTATTTATGTTTTTTATCCTGTGGCTGTTCACCGCCCTGAGTCCTTCAGGAGTAGGGCGGTATACAAATCAAATAAAACTAAACTAAAACTAAAACTAAAACTAAAACTAAAACTAAAACTAAAACTAAAACTAAAACTAAAACTAAAACTAAACTAAACTAGTGACAGAAATCTTGGGCTCGTAAATCAAGGACTACCTGTGCCCATGTTTCTCAACCTTGGTGTCAACTTGGTATCGGAACCCTGACATTTGGCTATTTTAAGACGGGGTGAACGTCTGAAGGCAATTAATTGTTCATTAATTGTTAAGATGGTAGGAGCCAATGTCAATGGTATTGTCAGCTTTGGAAGCCATATTAGGCCGGAAGCTTCAATGCTGCCATCTTCTCGTGTGTGGGAAAGTCGGAGGGGGGATTAAGGAGAGGGGCTGTTAGTAGACGTAATAGTATTCTTCCCGTCGGTCAAGGTCAGGGCGATCCAGCATCTGGAGAAGGAGTGGTCAGGGGGCCGGATCGAGATGGAACGGATGTTGATTGGAGCATGTGATCGATGGGGGAGAAAGGGGATGGTTTTGGGAGCTTTGACTTACTGAAGGAAAACTCGGGCTTTTCAGATTCGGGTTTTCCCAGATGTGCCAGTTTGCCTATTCTAGTAAAGAGAACTTTGGAAAAATGTTTGCTTCCGCGTCTTTACTTGGAGTTGGGGTTTTTCTGGAACGCTGACAGATATCAAGGAGGACATAGTTTTGGACAATACCACACAAGTTGGAATCAACTAGGGGAGATGACTCTGGTGGTCCTTTGGCCTCCCTGATTTGGGTAGAGTCCACGACCGCCGTGACTTTTTAGACCCACCTGTGGATCCGCCCACGACGAGTATCGGACACTGAGGGCTGTAGCTCCTTTCCTTCTCGGCTTTGATCGGGCGCCAGGAGCCATCCACCAAGTACTCTATCTCGTCGGCGTCTTCACATTCCTTTAAGATCTTCGATAGCAGCCTAAAGAGAGATGGGGAACCCAGCTGGTGATTTCAGACTCCAGAAGCTTCAGGGCTTCCCAGGAATGGCTTCCATCTCAGAGGGGTTTCAGGAAATGGTCAGGACTATACCTGAAGGCAGAGAGGTCACCAAGCCAAGGCTTACCAGATACCAAAGCATCCGACTGCCTGCTCCACCCAAAACCAGGAGCCAACTTGAAATTCTAATCAACGATTACAATTTTAAATTCCTGCAGAAGAATATTAAAGATCTTGGTAAACGTCAAGGACAGATCACCAAAGTTTTGTGAGATGTGGCGATTCTCTAGGGCAGGGGTCTCCAACCTAGGCAACTTTAAGACTTGTGGACTTCAACTCCCAGAATTCTGGGAGTTGAAGTCCACAAGTCTTAAAGTTGCCTAGGTTGGAGACCCCTGCTGTTGGGAAGCGGTTCCCAACCCAACTTTTCTGGATCCAGTGACCGATTTCGGAAGAAAAGTAGTCTTCCATGGACGGGAGGAAGGGGAATAGGTTTTTCACACCCAATGTCAACTCTGAAGCTGGCCTATCTGAGGCCATCTTGGAGGCTTCAGAGTTGCCACAACGGTGCTGAGGGATAAGGGAGGGGGGGGGAATAGAGATACCTGGGGTTTTGTAGCCAAAACAAAATAGTTTCCTCTGAGAACCAAGGACGTTCCCACAGGCTGAAGAGAGGAGGAGTGTCGTTACCAAGCAACAGGACAGCGCCTTGATTGGACCATGTGACTGTGTCAGACCTGGAAGCCAACTTTCTACCTTTGTGCCTTCAGGCTTCAGGCCTGCCACAAATCCTGTGGAAAATTGGGAGTGGGGGGGGGGGGGAATTGCATAGAGCCGTGATGGCGACCCTATGGCACTCGTGCCACAGATGGCACGCAAAGCCATATCTATGGGCACGCGAGCGTTGCCTTAGCTCAGCTGCAGCGCGCATGCGCACACCAGCCTGATTTTCGGGCCTTCTGGGCCCACTGGAAGTCGGAAAACGGGCCGTTTCCGGCCTCCAGAGGGCCTCTGGGAGGGGGGGAGGCCATTTCCGCCCTCCCCAGGCTCCAAGGAAGCCTCCCCAGGCTCCAAGGAAGGAGCTTGGGGAGGGCGAAAAACGGGCATAGAGGGAAGACGATACGTAGTCACAATAAAATTCCTTATAGAAAGTCAAGGCCATTGTGCCCTGCAGCTGTGCTGAGAGGAATGAGGAGGTATCTTCTGTTCTGGACGGTACCTGGTTGGCTTTGTGGTGGACATGTGGGAGAGGGGCAAGGTTCTTGAACTTTCTTTTGGGTGTGGAAAACCCGGAAGCTCTCAGATTCGGGTTTTCCCAGATGTGCCAATATGACATCTCCAATAAAAGTTAGCTTTGAGGAACTTCGAGCCTCGGAGTTTGATTTCGTTGGGGGTGTTACTTGGAACCCTGACATTCTAATTGTTTGGGACGGGGGTGAAATTAAAATTTGTTACTACCGTTCTGTGGGCGTTGCTTGGTGGGGGCGGGTAATGTGACTGGGTGGGCATGGCCAACTTTTTTTTTTTAACTTTTCAAAGTATTTTTTCTAATGCTTTGAAAAGCCTCTGCTGATCAGGCAACTCAGCTGGGATCGTCAGAGACTTTTCAAAGCATTTTTTTTATCACCTCTTCGGCCAAGAGGTTGCAGAAAAAAAATGCTTGGAAAAGCCTCTGAGGATCCCAGCTGAGCCGCGCGATCGTCAGAGCCTTTTTTTTTTTTACTTTTAAAAGCATTTTTTCGTCGGAAGAGGTTGTAGAAAAAATGCTTTTAAAAGTAAAAAAAAAAAAGCCTTTGATGATCGTGCGGCTCAGCTGGGCATGGGGGGGGGGGGTGGGAGCCGCAGGGATTTTTGCTACCGGTTCTCCGAACCACCTGCCACCATCGGTACCGGATCGGGCGATCCGGTATGAACCGGGAGCATTTCACTCCTGGTTTGGGAAAGGGGGAATAATTTTTACTTTTAATTAGGTGAAAACCGCGGGAACCTTTAAGAGTCGGTTTTCATCAGCCTGTGCCAATATGGTATGTCCAATAAACCTGTTCTCTGAAGAACCTGCTTGCCTCGGAGTTCTGCTTGCTATGGGCGTATTACTTGGAACCCTGACACACGGAACCTATCATGTTTCCCTGAAAATAAGACCCTGTCTTATATTTTTTTCCACCAAAAAAAAGGCACCAGGTCTTATTTTTTTTTGGGGGGGGGGCAGCCACTTGTATATAACAGAGAGCAAACCCCACTCCCTTCTTGCACTGATGATGTTACCTAGTTGGGTCATGAAACGTCTGCAAGAACACAACTAATGTTGTGGCCCCGACTCCCGAGCCTGTCCTAACAGAGGAGGAGGACTCAGAAGGTGATGGGGAGGAACTGACAAGGCCTCCCTCTCCTGGACCTTCCTTTCTGGCAATGCCTGAGGTTCCATCCGAAGGCCAGGAGGAACCGCCTGGGATGTGCCGGGAGGAAGGCATATCGGAGCACCAATTGATAGGGAGCGAGGAGGATGAATCCTGGATGGATCCCAGGCAGCGTCGGAGGGAGAAGCGTGCGCAGCAACGGGAGAGGCGTGGGAGGGCCAGAGATTGAGCTGAGTCACGGAGCCACGCCCCACCAGGAATAAAAGTGGGTGGGATGGCTCTTCAGGCTTCGTGACGGACAAAGTTAAACCCTGAAAGTCACATCCTGATCTCTGAAATTCGGCTTGGATATATTTTGGACTGAACATTGACTAAACTCTTATCTCGTGGATAATTTGTTGCTCCTGGAACGGACTGAAGAGAAGTCCTCTTCTGCTTTATGGGAGTGAAAACGGTCTTGGCAGGCATTCGGCAGTTTGCTGCCAAAACCTTGGTCTGCCAAGAATTCTAATCTGTTAACCTAATAAAATATTGGCAGGCATGCTTGGTATTATGTTTGCCTGTGTGAGGAAGGGGGACAGAACAACTAAGCTCAGAGAGCACTAAGGACCCCCCCCCAAAAAGTTTTTTGGCCCTCCTGCGATTCCTGTAACGAGGCGTCCTACTTTATGTTGGCAAGTAACTGACTCAACTAACCCATCGATCATCAGCTGATCATACGTGGCTGGTTTGTCACACACCGGACACATCCACGTGGGTTTCTTCTCGTTCATCTGCAGGTAGAAAACTGCATCGAAGCACTGCAAGTGGGCACACGTTTCCGCCCGACATGGTACCGACAGGCGCATCTTTACCAGCTTTGGAAGAGGAAAAAAAAACCGCATGAGAGCCGCAGGCAAAAAAACCGAATCTAGAATAGATACTGGTCAAATATAGAATAACAGAAAAGAGCCTTGGTAGTACAGGGGTTTAAGGCACCCTGTTATTAAGCTGGTTATTAAGACCAGCTGCCTGCAATTACTGCAGGGTTCGAATCTCGCCAAGGCTCAAGGTTGACTCAGCCTTCCAACCTTTCTAAGGCAGGTAAATTGAGGACCCAGTTTGTGGGGGCAATAAGCTGACTTTGTATAAATATACAAAAGGATGAAGGCTATTGCTGAGCACATTGTAAGCCGCCCTGAGTCTCCGGAGAAGGGCGGCATATAAATCAAATTAAAAACAAAACAAAACAAAACAAAAACACAGAGTTGGAAGGGATCTAGTCCAACCCCCTGCTCAGGCAGGAGATCCTATACCAGTTCAGACAAACGGTTGACCAGTCTCTTCTCAAAAGCCTCCAATGAGGGAGCACCCACAACTTCCGGAGGCAAGCTATTTGGTTGGTGGGTGGGTGAGTTGGAGGGAGGGAGAGAAGAATAATTGGTCAGTGAAAGGGAGGGAGGGATAGAGGGTTGGTTGGTTGGTTGTTCGGATGGATAGATTGATGGAGAGTTGGTGGGAGGGTGGGGGACAGAGAGAGGGATGGTGGGTGGGAGTGAGGAATCGGTGGTTGGTTGGTTGATTGGTTGGATGGAGAGTTGGTTTGTTTAGTGGGAGGGAGGGAGGGAGGGATAGGGTTGGTTGGATGAATGGAGGGTGGGAGTGAGGGATGGGCAGTTGGTTGGTTGGATGGAGAGTTGGTTGGTTAGTGGGAGGAAGTGTTGTGGTCCGCCAGCAGCCTGCGGAGCTGGCAGCGGAGTCGGACAGTGAGGAGGCTGGGGAGGACAATGGGCCAGTCCTGGAGTCTGGGGAAGGCCCGGATGAGGGCTCTGGGTCCGAGGCAGAGATGGGGCCAGGGCCATCTGGGAGCGATATGCAGACTCCGGAGCCTCCAGAGGCTGACAGCAAAGAGGCAGAGGAACAGGAGGAGCCTGTTCCTAGTGCATGCATGCACAGAGCTTCCAGAAGGCAAGACCCGCTAAAGCAAAAAGGACGACTCAGGAGTAAGGCCAGGAGATGATTGGCTCCTCCCAGAAGACTTAAAAGAGCAGCAAAGACTCTTGGGATCTTTGAAAGAAAGCAACTTTGCTACATTTCTTTCTTGTCTGTATAGTGGGGTTTTGCCAAGAGAAGCCTTTGGCAGGGTGCCAAAGGAGACAAAGGTTGGTGATAAGGCCGAAGGACTGTTTATGAAGGACTTGTTTTGGAATTAATTTGGACTAAGCTGAGAATGAAGTAATTCTCAGCTGTTCTAATAAAATATGTTTGTTTAGGACTGATTGTGTCTGATAATAACTACTTGGGCCTAGGTCACAACACGGAGGAAGGGAGGGAGGGAAGGATAGAGGGTGATTGGTTGGTCAGATGGATGGATGGAAAGTTGGTGGGAGGGAGGGAAGAAGGGATGGATAGGTGGTTGGTTGGTTGGTTGATTGGATAGATGGATGGATGGATGAATCTGCTTCCCCAAGGGGGCGAAAGGGGTACTTGGCCTTCCAACCAGTTAGGTGGAGCAGAAGTTTAAAAACTTCTGGTTAAGGAACTCAGGGACTGGATTCAAAGGCTCAAAATTTCACGGGTGCATTTCACACCCGCCAGAATAGGTTCTCAACGACTAGCCACTTAACAACTGTTGGCTAGCAGATGCGCCATTTTAGCTTCTCTGTCCAGAAGTACCTTTTGCTGAAGTTCTTGCCTTGCAGCACAATGCTTACCGGGCATATTAAAGATACTCGGACGCCAGTGGTGGCAATCTCACTCTCTGGATCCAGCCGCAACTTCTCTTTGACTGCAGGGTCGGGAGAAGAGGGTCAAAGGGTGGGGAAGAGAAGACCGAATGAGAACCAAGGAGCGATATGAGGGGTGAGGTTTGGTTGCCCCAACTCCCTTGAAGATCAGAGATGGGACGAGTCTCCTTCTTCAAGGTCACCTCTGGACTGTCCCAATTTTAGGCACTTGCAAAATTACCATATTTTTCGGAGTATAAGACGCACCTACCTTTTTTGGTGAGGAAAAGAAGAAAAAGAAATCTCCCTCTGCCACTGCGCAATTTTGCCTCCTTGCAGCAAACAGCCTGCTTTACTTTCATTTTCACTTTCAGCATAGCTTGATTAGCACAAGGAAAAACAAATCTGCTCCAGCAATTTACCTCTTTGCAGCAAGCAGCAGAGCCAGTGGTGAAATGTAAAATTTGTTACTACCGGTTCTGTGGACGTGGCTTGGTGGTGGTAGGGTTAATAGCCCTGGTAGCGCAGCAAACTAAAGCGCTGTTATTAACATCAGCTGCCTGCAATTACTGCAAGTTTGAATCTCACCAGGCTCAAGGTTGACTCAGCCTTCCATCCTTTCTAAGGTAGGTAAAATGAGGACCCAGATTGTAGGGGCAATAAGCTGACTTTTTATAAATATACAAAAGTATGAAGGCTATTGCTTAACGCACTGTAAGCCGCCCTGAGTCTCCAGAGAAGGGTGGCATATAAATCAAATTTAAAAAAAAAAAAAAAATGACTGAGTGGGCATGGTCAACTTTTTTTAAAAAAAAAACAAACCATTTTTTTCTACAACCTCTTCTGCTGAAGAGATTGTAGAAAAAATGCTTTTAAAAATAAAAAAAAAGCCTCTGATGATTGTGCGGCTCAACTGGGCATGGGGGGGGAGGGGAACGGCAGGGATTTTTGCTACCGGTTCTTCAAACCACCCACCTCCATCGCTACCGGATCGGGTGATCTGGTCCGAACCGGGAGCATTTCATCCCTGAGCAGAGCCCTGCGCAAAACAACTGAGAGCAAATCCGCTGAGAGTCATGGAATCAACTTGTGCTAATTAGGCTGTGCTGAAAGGAGCTGGTTTTTTTCTTGCTGTTTGCTTGCAAGGAGGTAACTGCTGGAAGGCAGAGGACAAAGGGTGGGGGCCAGTGGGTGGGCGGGGCTACATTCGGTGTATAAGACACACCTAAATTTTCAGGGGGGAAAGGTGCATCTTATACTCTGAAAAATACGGTAAGTGGCCTAAATAGGCCTTAGTTAACCCTCCATGTTAAGCTAAAGATTCAGTTACAGAGAAAAGGGGGCAGAAAGAGATACGGAATGAGAGTTGAACCAACTCACCGAGGGCTTTGCAAAGTTCTGGGTGTTTAATGCCGATGGTTTTTAATCGCTGCAACAATTCTGACGACGTTGTCTGTCGCACCAGGAAGAGGCCCACAGAGTAACTCTGTAAAGAAGAGGGAGAACCAATTCAACTTCAAATCTTTATTGCCAGTGCACAACATACGTACTATGAGATTGGTTGAGCTCCCTCAGTGCACCTCCACAACACAATACAACTCACAGCGAAGACAGAAAATCCCTAACCCAATAAATCATATTAACGAAACACCCAGTCCTACTGCACCGGTGTGAACATGTTACACACTGCGCCGGCCCTGCAGTCCATCATACTACGTAGTTATGATGTTATTTCGCATTCAGGAGTCCGACAGCCCACGGATGAAAACTGTTCTTCAGCCTGTTTGTGCGACTGACTATGCTTCTATATCTTCTTCCCGATGGTAGGAGGGTAAAGAAATGATGACCAGGGTGAGAGTCGTCCCTGAGGATTTTCCTCCCTCTTCTAAGGCAGTGAGTCCTAGCGATCTCGTCTAGTGGTATCAGGGAGCAGCCCACGATGTTTAGTGCTGTGCTCATCACCCTCTGTAGTGTTTTTTTCTATCCGCGTGTTCTGCCCCAGCTACGGACCCCAAAGAACGCAGCACACACAAAGTCTGTACAAACCTTAGTTTACTAAAATAAAATCAGTTTTTCAAAGGCTGTTAATTAACTTTCTGAACAGCCTGCAAGAATCCAAAGAATAAATAATCGTAATCTTACTAGGGTTGGCAGAAAGCCCAGAAGCAATTTGCAGAAAACTAAGATCAAGGCACGAAGGAGAGGGAACGAAGTTGTTCCCTGCAAATTGCTTCAGTCGGCATTCCTTCTTAAATAGGCTAAGGGAGTGGCCAATTAGCCCCAAGCCTTAGTCTCGAGGAGACCTCCTCCTGAGGAGCCACTCCTGCCTTTTGGCAGCTCTGCGCACCCGCGCATCGAGAAGAGATTCCTCCTCTTCGTCCTCTTCACTTAAGGAAGCTTCTGGAGGTTCTGAAGGCTCTGGTTGAATCCCCGCCTCTGGCACCACATCTTCTCCAATCTCATTGTCTGACTCGAGTGCCAGCTGCACAGGCTGCTAGCGCAGCACCACACCAGCCTCCTCGCTGTCCGAATCAGCCACCAGCCGCACAGGCCACGTACGGGCCACAACACCGCGACTGTCAAGCTGGCATGCCATACCATGATGCAATAAGTGAGGACGCTTTCTATTGTGGACCGGTAAAAGGAGGCCATCAGTTGTTGTTCCACATTGTTGTAATGTCCCAAGCACAATTTTCTAAAATGCAGCCACATTTAGCACCACAATTCAAGCCTAAAATATCTGCTGCTGAGCGAGGCATTTTAAATGAGTTTTCCTCCCATTAGATGACCCTTCCTGCCACATTGATTAAGTGCAGGGGTGAAATGCTCCCGGTTCGGACCAGATTGCCCGATCTGGTAGCGATGGAGGCAGGTGGTTCGGAGAACCGGTAGCAAAAATCCCTGCCCCCCCCCCACCCCCATGCCCAGCTGAACTGCGTAATCATCAGAGGCTTATTTTTTAGTTTTTAAAAGCATTTTTTCTACAATCTCTTCCGCTGAAAAAATGTTTTTAAAAGTAAAATAAAAAGACTCTGATGATCGCGCGGCTCAGCTGGGATTGTCAAAGGCTTTTAAAAGCATTTTTTTCTACAACCTCTTCAGAGGTTGTAGAAAAAATGCTTTCAAAAGGCTCAGACGATCCCAGCTGAGTTGCCTAATCGGCAGAGGCTTTTTTTCTTTTAAATGCCTCTGATGATCCAAGCTGAGTTGCCTGATCGGCAGAGGTTTTTAAAAGGAAAAAAAGCCTCTGCCGATCAGGCAACTCAGCTGGAATCGTCAGAGCCTTTTGAAAGCATTTTTTCACAACCTCTTCGCCGAAGAGGGTTGTAGAAAAAAATGGTTTTAGAAGTAAAAAAAAAAAAAAAAAAAAGGCTACGCCCACCCAGTCACATTACCCCTCCCCACTAAGCCACGCCCATAGAACCGTTAGTAAGAAATTTTAAATTTCACCACTGGTTAAGTGTATCACTGTGGTTGTTCAATTAGTAACCCCGGTGTGAAGCGAATCCAGCTTCCCCCATTGGCTTCGCTCGTCAGAAGGTTGCAAAATGGGATCACATGACCCCGGGACAGCGCAATTGTCGTAAATGTGAGTCAGTTGCCAAGCATACAAATGTAAATCGTGAGGAACCTGGGGATGCTGCAACGGTCATAAGTGTGAAAAATGTTTCCATTACATCACCTGTCGATTGGGCAATAAGCCCTTTGCTGGAACTGCTCATTTTTTTTTCTAAACTCAGAAGGGCTGCTCTGCTTTGTCCTTTCTTTGAGAAAAAACACAGACTTACAGCCCAGCGCGATCCTTCTATCATCTGGTTTGCAAAATGGCTCACTCATGTTTGTGGGGCATGATGAAAATCAATCGGGTGTTTTTACACCCGATTGATAATCGGGTAATTTTCATTAGAAAAATTTTCTCAATACCAATAGAAGAGAATATTTGTAGCTCAGGAATGAAGTGTGGAGACCTCGGTGCTCCCTGAGCTGGGTGATTTCCTTACAGGGTTACCCAACTATATAACTGTCAGCATCCCAGGACTGACATATAATAAAGGGAGGAGAAGCCTGAACTTTTGCCTACTAAATCCCTTTGAAGATTCTGTCTCCTCGGAGATGGGAGAGGGGGGGAGACATTCATGTGATCTGATGAAGATGATTTAAAAATTTTCTCAATACCAATAGAAGAGAATATTTGTAGCTCAGGAATGAAGTGTGGAGACCTCGGTGCTCCCTGAGCTGGGTGATTTCCTTACAGGGTTACCCAACTATATAACTGTCAGCATCCCAGGACTGACATATAATAAAGGGAGGAGAAGCCTGAACTTTTGCCTACTAAATCCCTTTGAAGATTCTGTCTCCTCGGAGATGGGAGAGGGGGGGAGACATTCATGTGATCTGATGAAGATGATTTAAAAATTTTCTCAATACCAATAGAAGAGAATATTTGTAGCTCAGGAATGAAGTGCGGAGACCTCGGTGCTCCCTGAGCTGGGTGATTTCCTTACAGGGTTACCCAACTATATAACTGTCAGCGTCCCAGCACTGACAAATAATAAAGGGAGGAGAAGCCTGAACTTTTGCCTACTAAATCCCTTTGAAGATTCTGTCTCCTCGGACATGGGAGAGGGGGGAGACATTCCTGTGATCTGATGAAGATGATTTAAAAATTTTCTTAATACCAATAGAAGAGAATATTTGTAGCTCAGGAATGAAGTGTGGAGACCTCGGTGCTCCCTGAGCTGGGTGATTTCCTTACAGGGTTACCCAACTATATAACTGTCAGCGTCCCAGCACTGACAAATAATAAAGGGAGGAGAAGCCTGAACTTTTGCCTACTAAATCCCTTTGAAGATTCTGTCTCCTCGGAGATGGGAGAGGGGGGAGACATTCATGTGATCTGATGAAGATGATTTAAAAATTTTCTTAATACCAATAGAAGAGAATATTTGTAGCTCAGGAATGAAGTGTGGAGACCTCGGTGCTCCCTGAGCTGGGTGATTTCCTTACAGGGTTACCCAACTATATAACTGTCAGCGTCCCAGCACTGACATATAATAAAGGGAGGAGAAGCCTGAACTTTTGCCTACTAAATCCCTTTGAAGATTCTGTCTCCTCGGAGATGGGAGAGGGGGGGAGACATTCATGTGATCTGATGAAGATGATTTAAAAATTTTCTTAATACCAATAGAAGAGAATATTTGTAGCTCAGGAATGAAGTGTGGAGACCTCGGTGCTCCCTGAGCTGGGTGATTTCCTTACAGGGTTACCCAACTATATAACTGTCAGCGTCCCAGCACTGACATATAATAAAGGGAGGAGAAGCCTGAACTTTTGCCTACTAAATCCCTTTGAAGATTCTGTCTCCTCGGAGATGGGAGAGGGGGGGAGACATTCATGTGATCTGATGAAGATGATTTAAAAATTTTCTTAATACCAATAGAAGAGAATATTTGTAGCTCAGGAATGAAGTGCGGAGACCTCGGTGCTCCCTGAGCTGGGTGATTTCCTTACAGGGTTACCCAACTATATAACTGTCAGCGTCCCAGGACTGACATATAATAAAGGGAGGAGAAGCCTGAACTTTTGCCTACTAAATCCCTTTGAAGATTCTGTCTCCTCGGAGATGGGAGAGGGGGGAGATATTCATGTGATCTGATGAAGATGATTTAAAAATTTTCTCAATACCAATAGAAGAGAATATTTGTAGCTCAGGAATGAAGTGCGGAGACCTCGGTGCTCCCTGAGCTGGGTGATTTCCTTACAGGGTTACCCAACTATATAACTGTCAGCGTCCCAGCACTGACATATAATAAAGGGAGGAGAAGCCTGAACTTTTGCCTACTAAATCCCTTTGAAGATTCTGTCTCCTCGGAGATGGGAGAGGGGGGAGACATTCATGTGATCTGATGAAGATGATTTAAAAATTTTCTCAATACCAATAGAAGAGAATATTTGTAGCTCAGGAATGAAGTGCGGAGACCTCGGTGCTCCCTGAGCTGGGTGATTTCCTTACAGGGTTACCCAACTATATAACTGTCAGCGTCCCAGCACTGACAAATAATAAAGGGAGGAGAAGCCTGAACTTTTGCCTACTAAATCCCTTTGAAGATTCTGTCTCCTCGGACATGGGAGAGGGGGGAGACATTCCTGTGATCTGATGAAGATGATTTAAAAATTTTCTTAATACCAATAGAAGAGAATATTTGTAGCTCAGGAATGAAGTGTGGAGACCTCGGTGCTCCCTGAGCTGGGTGATTTCCTTACAGGGTTACCCAACTATATAACTGTCAGCGTCCCAGCACTGACATATAATAAAGGGAGGAGAAGCCTGAACTTTTGCCTACTAAATCCCTTTGAAGATTCTGTCTCCTCGGAGATGGGAGAGGGGGGGAGACATTCATGTGATCTGATGAAGATGATTTAAAAATTTTCTTAATACCAATAGAAGAGAATATTTGTAGCTCAGGAATGAAGTGTGGAGACCTCGGTGCTCCCTGAGCTGGGTGATTTCCTTACAGGGTTACCCAACTATATAACTGTCAGCGTCCCAGCACTGACATATAATAAAGGGAGGAGAAGCCTGAACTTTTGCCTACTAAATCCCTTTGAAGATTCTGTCTCCTCGGAGATGGGAGAGGGGGGGAGACATTCATGTGATCTGATGAAGATGATTTAAAAATTTTCTTAATACCAATAGAAGAGAATATTTGTAGCTCAGGAATGAAGTGCGGAGACCTCGGTGCTCCCTGAGCTGGGTGATTTCCTTACAGAGTTACCCAACTATATAACTGTCAGCGTCCCAGGACTGACATATAATAAAGGGAGGAGAAGCCTGAACTTTTGCCTACTAAATCCCTTTGAAGATTCTGTCTCCTCGGAGATGGGAGAGGGGGGAGACATTCATGTGATCTGATGAAGATGATTTAAAAATTTTCTTAATACCAATAGAAGAGAATATTTGTAGCTCAGGAATGAAGTGTGGAGACCTCGGTGCTCCCTGAGCTGGGTGATTTCCTTACAGGGTTACCCAACTATATAACTGTCAGCATCCCAGCATTGACATATAATAAAGGGAGGAGAAGCCTGAACTTTTGCCTACTAAATCCCTTTGAAGATTCTGTCTCCTCGGAGATGGGAGAGGGGGGAGACATTCATGTGATCTGATGAAGATGATTTAAAAATTTTCTCAATACCAATAGAAGAGAATATTTGTAGCTCAGGAATGAAGTGTGGAGACCTCGGTGCTCCCTGAGCTGGGTGATTTCCTTACAGGGTTACCCAACTATATAACTGTCAGCGTCCCAGCACTGACATATAATAAAGGGAGGAGAAGCCTGAACTTTTGCCTACTAAATCCCTTTGAAGATTCTGTCTCCTCGGAGATGGGAGAGGGGGGAGACATTCATGTGATCTGATGAAGATGATTTAAAAATTTTCTTAATACCAATAGAAGAGAATATTTGTAGCTCAGGAATGAAGTGCGGAGACCTCGGTGCTCCCTGAGCTGGGTGATTTCCTTACAGGGTTACCCAACTATATAACTGTCAGCGTCCCAGCACTGACATATAATAAAGGGAGGAGAAGCCTGAACTTTTGCCTACTAAATCCCTTTGAAGATTCTGTCTCCTCGGAGATGGGAGAGGGGGGAGACATTCATGTGATCTGATGAAGATGATTTAAAAATTTTCTTAATACCAATAGAAGAGAATATTTGTAGCTCAGGAATGAAGTGCGGAGACCTCGGTGCTCCCTGAGCTGGGTGATTTCCTTACAGGGTTACCCAACTATATAACTGTCAGCGTCCCAGCACTGACATATAATAAAGGGAGGAGAAGCCTGAACTTTTGCCTACTAAATCCCTTTGAAGATTCTGTCTCCTCGGAGATGGGAGAGGGGGGAGACATTCCTGTGATCTGACGAAGAAGGGATCAGGAAAGTGACTTGGAAGATAGCCAATGAGAAGCAGAGAATTGGGGATCGGAAAGGGAGAGATTGGGGGGCAAAGGTCAGTACTGACCGCGAAAGAGCCAGGATCAGATTGCTGTGCTCGAATAAAGAGAAAATTTCCTTAAAGATCGGCAGTTTGGAAATTCATTTATTTTGAGATAGCATCGAAACCTGACAATAACATTATCACTGCTAGAAGGCGATGGGAGAGGAGGAGGAGGAGTGTGGGGTCCTTGGTGCTCCCTGAGCTTGGTGGTTTCCTTACAGGCGTTTCATTATTTTATTATTTATTTATTAGTCGTATTTCTATGCCGCCCAACTCTCTGAGGACTCTGGGCGGCTTACACCAAAGACAGTATGAACAATATACAATAACATATGTTAAAAACCCCATACACACCACTCATGGCCGGATCTCACAAGATTGCAGTGGTGAGATCAACGGCCCCAAGCCTGCCGGAAAAGCCAAGGTTTTCACCATTTTCCGGAAGGCCAGTAGGGTGGGAGCGGTCCTGGCCTCAGGAGGTAGCTGATTCCAGAGAGCTGGGGCAGCCACACAGAAGGCCCTCCCCCACGGACCCACCAGCCGACATTGTTTAGCTGACGGGACCCGGAGAAGACCAACTCTGTGGGATCTTACCGGTTGTTGGGAGCTATGCGGTAGAAGGCGGTCTCGAAGATAGCCTGGCCCTAAGCCATATAGGGCTTTAAAGGTAATAACCAACACCTTGAATTGTGACCGGAGACCAACAGGAAGCCAGTGAAGCTCACGGAGGATTGGTGTAATGTGGGAGAACCTAGGTGCACCCACGACCGCTCGAGCGGCTGCATTCTGGACCAACTGTAGTCTCCGAACATTTTTCAGGGGTAGCCCCATGTAGAGCACGTTGCAATAATCCAACCGTGAGGTTGGATTATTGGGGCTCCCCTTGAGGAACAGCCGGAGGCTCCAACTGGTCCAGAATGCGGCCCGCGCGGGTGATTATGGGAGCGACTTGGCGCTCCCATGTAACACCTCTCTTGCGCGAGCTGCACTGGCTCCCAGTGGTCTTCCGGGTGCGCTTCAAGGTGTCAGTTCTCACCTTTAAAGTGCTCCATGGCTTAGGGCCAGGGTATTTACGAGACCGCCTTCTGCAACCGATAACCTCCCACCGGCCAATACGCTCTCACAGGGAGGGCCTCAAGATGCCGTCGGTCAAGCAATGTCGGCTGGCGGCCCCCAGGGGGAGACCCTTCTCTGTGGGGGCACCCGCCCTCTGGAATGAGCTCCCTCCCGGAATACGACTGATCCCGGACCTCCGTACTTTCCGTAAGACCCTGAAGACTTTTTTATTCCACCAAGCCGGCCTAGCCTAAAAGGTCTTATGGGTTAGTTTTTTTAAATTGTATAGATGTGCAGTTTTAAATTGGGAGGCCGATCGATTTAATTTATTTTAGTGATTTTTAACTTTTATATTATATGTATCTTAATTCCGGCTGTCCACCGCCCTGAGTCCTTCGGGAGAAGGGCGGTATATAAATTTAATAAATAAATAAATAAATAAAATAAATGAGTGACTGTGAGAAGAGCCTCCCGATCCAGGTAGGGTCGCGATTGGTGTACAAGGCGAACTTGTACATTACCCAACTAGGTAACATTATCAATGCTAGAAGGGGATGGGAGAGGGGGAGGAGGAGGAGGAGGAGAACAACTGTGGGATCCTTGGAGCTCTCTGAACTTAGTGGTTTTCTTGCAGACATTTCATTACCCAACTAGGTAGCATTATTAGAGCTAGAAGGGGATGGGAGAGAGGGGGGAGGAGGAAGAGGAGGAGGAAGAGAAGAAGGACAACAACTGTGGGGTCCTTGGTGCTCTCTGAACCGAGTGGTTTTCTTGCAAACATCTCATGACCCAACTAGGTAGCATTATCAGTGCTCGAAGGAGAGGGGATTTGAGGAGGAGAGGGGGAAGGGGAAGGGAGGAGGACAACAACGACAGTGAGGTCCTTGGTGCTCTCTGAACTAGTGATTCTCTTGTAGACGTTTCAGGACCCAACTAGGTTACATCATCAGGGCTAGTGTTGTTTTTACGACTCTAAAAGCCACTTAGAAGTCCCTTGTCATGACTGGAACGCCCAGCGGATTATCACGGGTGACAGAAAACCCGAAAGGTTCGCCTCTCCCGGGACCGATTGCAGAGTCTGAAAAAGCGAATTCCCCCACCCCACCGTGTGCCAGCAGCTCCAACCCCTGAAATGCAGGCGAGAGGCCTGCCGGTGCAGGAAGCAGGGTAAAACCCCAGTTAGCGGACACGATACTCACCTTCCCGTAGTTTCCCCAGATGATGGTGATGCGGTTAGTGGCGGAAGACAGGTACATGAGATGAGTGAGGTTGATGGGACGACAAGGCCTCTTCGGCTCGACCCCGGGCTTGTTGGAAGGGTAGTAGCCCTGGAAAAAGAGAGAGAGAAAGAGAAAAGGGCTGTTGAGGGAAGGTGATCAGAAAGAGCCTTGAAGACTCTGCTCTTCTCTCGTGGGTAGGGAATGAGGAGGCCACATCTCGACGATGTGAAGACGGACATCAGACGCCATAAGGCAGGGGTGTCAAATTCAGGGCTTAGATCTGGCCTGTGTGGCCAGCTTGGAAACAGCAAAGGAGCAGCCTGCGGTGCCTCTGCTAGCAAAAATGGAGCTCAGGGGGGGCACGCACCGCCCACCCCCCACACTCCGTTTTCAGCCACAGCAGCCTCCTGCAGTCCTCTGCCAGCAAAAACGGAGCTCCGTTTTCATGGGCAGAGGGCTGCAGGAGGCCGTCCAGGCCGAAAACGAGGCACAGGCAGGCGCCGCACGCCTCCCTGAGCTCCATTTTTACTGGCAGAGGGCTGCAGGAGGTCATCCAGGCTGAAAATGGGGGGGGCGGGGAGGCAGCACAAAGGCCCCTGAGCTCTGTTTTTACTGGCAGAGGGTTGCAGGAGGCCGTCCAGGCCAAAAATGGAGCACGGGCAGGCCCCACATGCCTCCCTGAGCTCCGTTTTCACTGGCAAAGGGGTGCAGGAAGCCGTCCAGGGTGAAAACGGGGCATGGGCAGGCTCCACGCGCCCCCCCTGAACTCCATTTTCACTGGCAGAGGGGTGCAGGAGGCCGTCCAGGGCAAAAATGGGGCCCAGGCAGGCCCTGTGCGCAACCCTGAACTCCGTTTTTACTGGCAGAGGGCTATGAAAACAAACTAAAAACAAAACAAAAGGAGAAATATTTCCCCTTTTGCATTTGGGCATGCAAGAAGGGACAGGAAAGAAGAAAGGGAAAGACGAAAGACGAAGAAAAAGAAGGCAAGATGGGAAGAGAGCAAGAAAGGAGAGAGGGGAAGGAAGAAGAAAGGAGAAGGAAGAGGGAAGGGGAAGGAAGGAAGGAAGGAAGGAAGGAAGGAAGGAAGGAAGGAAGGAAGGAAGGAAAGAAAGAAAGAAAGAAAGAAAGAAAGAAAGAAAGAAAGAAAGAAAGAAAGAAAGAAAGAAAGAAAGAAAGAAAGAAAGAGAGAGAGAAAGAGATTATAATGAGAGTTAGGGAGGGTCTGAGGGAAGTCCTGCCTTAGCACCTGGCCACCACTGGTGCTCCCGACACGAGTCCCATGTCATGCCCACCATGGCCATGCCCCCCCAGCCACACCCACCATCACCACGCCCCCCCCTCCCCCAGCCCCACACCCCCCGGCCCTCCGAGGTCAAACTACAACCCTGATGAGGCCCTCAATGAAATCGTGTTTGACACCCCTGCCATAGGGGAAACCTCGGGATGCCTACTTCTGGAGGTAGCTTATAAAATATACGTGGCTCGACCCGAGACTGAGGTGAGAGGGGTCAAGAAAGAAGAAAAGTGCAGTGTTATCCTTCTTGCCCAACGTCTTCAGCAGGCACCCCTAATGGGGGGGGGGGGGGAGGCAGTGGTGTTCACAGCAGAGGAAGGCGAGGAGTACTGCCCAAACTGAATCGGCAGCTGCCACCTTCTGCTCTGAGACCCTTACAAGGAGCAGGTTGAGCAAGTGGAGATGGGTCTCTAGCTAACCTGGATGAAGGAGAAGCCCAGTTCAAACAGATGCGGCCCACCGATCCTTCCGGAGAACGTCCCAAAATGACTTACCGGAACCGAACAATAACTGTGGTTGACTTTGACGGCGATATTCGGGGGATATTGATCTTCCTGAGGGCAGCTGGTATCTGTGTAGCAGATTCTGAGAAAGGAAGCACAGGTTAAGAGAGCGAGATGGGAGAGAGAGCCATGATGTAGAGAGTGCAGAGAAGAGCAACCAAGACGATTAGGGGACTGGAGGCTAAAACATAGGAAGAACAATTGTAGGAACTGGGTATGTCTAGTTTAATGAAAAGAAGGACTAGGGGAGACATGATAGCAGTCTTCCAATATCTCAGGGGCTTCCACAAAGAAGAGGGAGTCAAGCTATTCTCCAAAGCACCTGAGGGTAGAACAAGAAGCAATGGGTAGAAACTAATTGAGGAGAGAAGCAACCTAGAATTAAGGAGGAATTTCCTGACAGTGAGAACAATTAACCAGTGGAACTGCTTGCCACCAGAAGTTGTGAATTCTCCAACACTGGAAGTTTTTAAGAAGAGATTGGACAACCATTTGTTTGAAATAGTCTAGGCCTTCCTCCCTGAGCAGGGAGTTGGACTAGAAGACCTCCAAGGTCCCTTCCAATTCTGTTATTCTATTCTATTCTAAAATATAATAATATGTGTTTATGTATGTATTTATGTATGTATGTGTGTTTATATATAGATGATGTAGATGTAGGTATGTATGCATGTATGTACTGCAGGCTAATTCTGCCGACTGCCAGCAGTTCGATCCTGACTGGCTCACAGTTGACTCAGCGTTTCATCCTTCCGAGGTTGATAAAATGAGGACCCAGATTGTTGGGGAGAAGGCTGTGAAGGATTAAAAATCTCCAGTGTTGGAGCATTCACAACTTCTGGAGGCAAGTCATTCCACTGATTAATTGTTCTCTCTCTCGGGAAATTTCTCTTCAGTGGTAGGTTGCTTCTCTCCTTCCTAAATTTCCATCCATTACTTCTTGTCCTGCGTTCAGGTGCTTTAGAGAATAGGCTGTCCCACTCTTCTTTTAGCAGCCCCTCATGTTGTTCTGCCCCAGCTCCGAATTCCCGAGGATATTGACACGCACCAACGGTCCTTATAAAATTTATTAAGTAGCAAGAATAAACCAGAATCCGGCAAAGGTTGGCAACCAGCCCAGAAAACAAGATACAATAAGACTTTTCCAAAAATGCTCTGATGATAATTACAAGTTGTTTCCAGCAAGAAACTTACTAACGGCTGTGACTTAAATAGGCTAAGGGAGTGGCCAATTATCCTCAAGCCTTACTCTCGAGGAGACCTCCTCCTCCTGAGTAGCCACTCCTGCCTTTTGGCAGCCCTGCGTGCTCGAGCATTGAGGAGAGGCTCCTCCACTTCGCTCTCTCCACTTGAAGGAGCCTCTGGAGGTTCTGAAGGCCCTGGCTGAGTCTCTGCCTCTGGCACTGTTAGGATATGGTTTGAGCCTAACAAGTTGTTCAGGCAATATATGTGTTCTGTGACTTTAATATGAGTATGTATTGTGTGACTTTAAGGTTTTACTGCTGATTCATTGTAATGCTGAGTCATGCTGTAATTGGTTATGAACGTATTTAAGAAAAGTACTGTAACGTATTCAGTTGATGATAAGCTACCATAGTGTGAGGAGTGCTATCCATTGTGCTATCATCGTTGGATACATTTGCTACCATCATGGTTTGTGAACCAGAGTGAACTTGTTATTCTAACCAACTACTGTTTGTGTGGTAAGAAGGTATTTGTATCACTGGACTGATTTAACTGGCAAAGGCTTGGATTGATTTAAAGACTATGAGATTGTTTTTTTTCATTATAAAGTAAACTTTTGATAAACCAGTTTGCACATCTCCTATTCATTGCTCTCAGTAACGTTTCTCTGTGCTCTACACTCTGCTGGTTGGTAACACAACAACAATATCCTTAACAGGCACCACATCCTCTTCAGCCTCCTCGCTGTCCGACACCACACCAGCCTCCTAGTCGTCGGGATCAGCCATGATCCACGCAGGCTGCTGGCGGGCCACAACACATGTATTGGAACACTGCTATCATGTCACCCTAAGTGACATGATAACAGTCTTAAGCCCAAGAAGACAAGACAAGAAACTAAACAAGGAGAGAAGCAACCTGGAATTCAGGAGAAAACTTCCTAACAGGGAGGACAATTAACTAGCGGAACAGCTTTGCCTTCAGAAGTTGTGGGTGCTTCATCGCTGGAAGTTTTTAAGAAAAGACTGGACAGCCACGTCTGAAATGGCAGATGGTAGATCATCCAAGGTCCCTTCCAGCTCTAATCTGATTGATTCATTCATTCATTGAAGTCCTTGTCTTCATTAGACTAGTTCAGTGATGGCTAACCTTTTAAGCAGAGTGCCCAAACTGGAAGATGCATGCGCGCGTATCCACATGCGCCCACGCACCAGATCTCCGGAAACCCGACAACCAGCTGGCTGAGCTGGGACAACGGCACACGTGCCCACAGAGAGGACTCTGCATGCCACCTCTGGCACGCGTGCCGTAGGTTCGCCATCACAGGACAACTCACATCCAGTTCCTGCATTCATTCATCCTATGTTTTAGCCTACAGGCCCTTTATCATCTTAGTTGCTCTTCTCTGCACACTTTCTAGAGTCTCTACATCTTTTTTATATCATGGTGACCAGGATTGGATGCAGTTTTCCAAATCTGCACTACTCGCCAGCTCGCACACCCATCCCAATCTAGTCTCCCTCTGCTGTCATCCCTGGCTTGACTTTACTGTTCTTCAAACTTGACTTACGGGAGAAAGCAAGGAGTGCCTCCTTCCTCCTCCTCCTCCTCCTCTCAGATAAGGAAGGATAAAGAAGATTTAATGAAAAACAGGACTTGCATTCCTTTTCTGGGAGTGTTGGTGAGCGACTAGAAGCAGGGTGCTCAAACCTGATTTTTATATCAAGAGTTCCTACAGAACAATCTGTAGAGATTCACAGTCATCCAAGGTCACTGTTGTCCCAGGGGTGAAATGTTCCCAATCCGGTAGCAATGGAGGCGGGTGGTTCGGAGAACCGGTAGCAAAAATCCCTGCGGCCACCCCCCCATGCCCAGCTGAGCCGCACAATCATCAGAGGCTTTTTTTTTTTTTACTTTTAAAAGCATTTTTTTCTACAACCTCTTCCGTGGAGAAAATGCTTTTAAAAGTAAAAAAAAAGCCTCTGATGATCGCGCGGCTCAGCTGGGATCGTCAAAGGCTTTTAAAAGAAAAAAAACCCTCTGCCGATCAGGCAACTCAGCTGGCATCCTCAGAGCCTTTTGAAAGCATTTTTTTACGACCTCTTCGCCGAAGAGGTTGGAGAAAAAATGGTTTTAAAAGTTAAAAAAAAAGAAATTGGCCACGCCCACTGTCACATTACCCCCACCCCCCCCACCCCCAAGCCATGCCCACAGAACCAGTAGTAACAAATTTTAGATTTCATCACTGGGTTGTCCCAAAGGTGCTTTTTTCAGGAGGCAACTGGACTTTCTGGTTTTTTTCCCTTTGAAGGCGTTTCGCTTCTCATCCAAGAATTCAAATTCAATTCAAACCTTTATTGTCAGAGTACAACATGGGTGCTATGAGACTGGCTGAGCCTCCCTTCTTCGTGAAGAAGAAAAAAAATCCCTATCCCACTGAATCCTGCTAACAAACACCCAATCCTATTGCACCATGTGAACGAGGGGCGAAATTCACTTATCTTCATTACCGGTTCACAAATGTGAGCTTGCGCACGCTCTCACTAGCGTTTCCTCCACACATGCGCAGAGGGTCAAAAATGGGACGTGATGACGTCTGGGTGGGTAGGCCGCCGCTACTGGTTCACCAGAGCCGGATAGAACCGGCTGAATTTCATCCCTGATGGGAACTTATTGCACGTCACGCGGGCCCCGCAATTCAACCGTACTATCTTGTTGTAGTTATTTTTCATTCAAGAGTCTTGACAGCCGACGGATAAAAACTGTTCCTCAGCCTGTTTGTGCGACTGGCTATGCTTCTAGATCTTCTTCCCGACGGCAGGAGAATAAAGAAGGGCTGACCAGGGTGTGAGTCGTCCCTGAGGATTTTCCTCACTCTTCTAAGGCAGCGAGCCCTAGCAATCTCGTCTTGTGGTTTCAGGGAGCAGCCCACGATATTTAGTGCTGCGCTCATCACCCCCCAAAGTGTTTTTGTATCCGCGGCTGTCAAGCCAACATACGACACCGTAATGCACTGAGTGAGGACGCTTTCTATGGTGGACTGGTAAAAGGTGGTCACCAGTTGTTGTTCCACTTTGTTTTTTTTTCACAAGACTCTGAGGAAGTGGAGTCTCTATTGAGTCTTCCTGGCCACCTGGATCGTGTTGATCTTCCAGGTGAGGTCTTTGCTGAGATGGACTCCCAGGAATTTAAAGGAGGAAACTCTCCAAAGTTTCCAAGAAAAGTTAAGAATCGAGGTGGCGCAGCGATTAGAGTGCAGTACTGCAGCTACTTCAGCTGACTGCTAGTTCGGCAGATCAGCGGATCAAATCTCACCGGCTCAAGGTTGACTCAGCCTTCCATCCTTCTGAGGCGAGTAAAATGAGGACCCAGATTGTTGGGGGCAATATGCTATTTAGTATACTGTCTTTGGTATAAGCCGCCCAGAGTCCTCGGAGAGTGGGTGGCATAGAAATATGCCCTTGGAGCAATACCCAAAGGGCTACCCCGCTATTTAGAAATTCTAAATTTACCGGACTTGAACATTTTGACACTACAAAAACCACCTTACTCGGAACAGCTTACATCCTCCGACGATACCATAACAGTTCCTAGGTCCTTGGTTAGGACTTGAGCTGCTGAGCTATTAACCAGGCTCAAAGGCTGTGAATCTCACTAAAGATTAAATAATAATAATAATAATAATAATAATAATAATAATAATAATAATATAAAAAAATAAGAAGCTTCTTCAGCTCTGACAGGATAGTGGGGAACGGAAGGATTTATATTCCTTGCAGGCAAGAGCACGACCCTCTAAAAGGATGCAAATGTCCAGCTGTCTGCAAGGAATATAAATCCTTCCATTCCCCACTATCCTGTCAGAGCTGAAGAAGCTTCTTGGATGAGAAGCGAAACAGAAAAACAAGAAAGTCCACTTGCCTCCTGAAAAAAAGCACCTTTGGGACGTAGAGAACGATTAAATCTAAACTCAATTCACCCCCTGTATTCTCTAAAAATTTAGAGTTTTGACTCCTGCCTGGAGAAGGGAGCTGGATTTGAAGACCTCCAAGGTCCCTTCCGGCCCCGGGATTCTATGATTCAATTTCAGGTCAAGGCTGCCTCCTGGGGACCGGAAAGGTATCAGGAATGCTTCCAAATCCATTTGTCTCTATGGCAGGGGTGGGCAAATGTGGCCCTTTTACAACCTGTGGACTTCAACTCCCAGAATTCCTGAGACAGCCAAGCTGGTTGTAAAAGGGCCACATTTGCCCACCCCTGCTCTATGGAGATTCTCAGTCATCCAGGTCATCCAAGAAGCTTCTGGATGAGAAGCGAAAGGTCTTCAAAAGAAAAACCAGAAAGTCCAGTTGCCTCTTGGGAAAAAAACACCTTTGGGATAACCGTGACCTGGATGGCTGAGAATCTCCAAAGTATTTGACTGGCAAACACACCTTTTGCAACGCTTTGGCTCCTGCTTGCACCCCTGCCTTGTTTAAATCCCCTTCCCTTCCCTTCCCTCCACCCCCATCCCTGGTTTCTAAGGAAAGAGGGTTAATTAGCACCTTTAGCTTACCTGAGGACAACCTGGACTGATCTCACGCCCGGCTGCAACTCCCTGTCGAATGACAAGAGCACACGCAGATCAAAACCAGAAAAACCACAAGCAATTTAGGCAGATGGGGGGGGGGGGGAAAGGGGGAAAAAAACAACAACCAAGTAACTGAAGGAGTAGATCTGACTTGGGTTTTCCCGAGCTGACAATTCTTCAGTCATGCCCTAAAACCCTTCCAAGACTGAGTGGCTGTGGCTCCCGGCATCCCGATATAGTCAGTTGACTCCATCACTGACTATTGGGGGTGAGTCTTTGGCCCCCACAGAGAGGGCTCGCAATCTGGGAGTCCTCCTGGATATGCAGCTGTCCTTGGAGGAACATCTGACAGCTGTAACCAGGGGGACCTTTTGTCAGGTTCGCCTGATTCGCCAGTTGAGGCCCTTTCTTGATCGGGATTCCCTGTGCACAGTCACTCATGCCCTCGTCACCTCTCGCCTTGACTACTGCAACACTCTCTACATGGGGCTCCCCTTGAGGAGCACCCGGAGGCTCCAACTGGTCCAGAATGCAGCAGCGCGGGTAGTGATGGGAGCAGCATGGCGTTCCCATGTAACACCGCTCCTGCGCGAGCTGCACTGGCTCCCAGTGGTCTTCCGGGTGCGCTTCAAGGTGTTGGTTATCACCTTTAAAGCGCTCCATGGCATAGGGCCTAGCTATCTTCGAGACCGCCTGCTGCCACCGACGACCTCCCATCGACCCGTGCGCTCCCACAGAGAGGGCCTCCTCAGGGTGCCATCAGCCAATCAATGCAGGCTGGTGACCCCCAGGGGGAGGGCCTTCTCTGTGGGGGCACCTACCCTCTGGAATCAGTTGCCCCCCGAGATAAGGAGAATCCAAGACCTCGGTGCCTTCCACCGTGCCCTTAAAACCCACTTTTTCCAGCAAGCCAGGCTGGCTTAAGAAGAAATTTTAAATGTTTTAATTGGTTTGTATTTTTAATTTTGGGCCAAATTTATATATATTTTAATTGTTTTTAATATTTGTATTTCATGTTTTTTAATTCTGGCTGTACACTGCCCTGAGTCCTCAGGGAGAAGGGCGGTATATAAATTTAAAAATAAAAATAAATAAAAAAATAATAAAAAATAAATAAAATGCACCCTTTCCTAGACAGGGATGCCCTCCGTACATGCTCTCGTCATCTCTCGTTTGGATTACTGCAATGCCCTCTACATGGGGCTGCCCTTGTGGTGCACCCGGAGGCTCCAACTGGTCCAGAATGTGGCCGCGCGGGTTGTTACGGGGGCTTCCCGTTACTCCCGTGTTACACCTCTCCTGCGCGAGTTGCACTGGTTACCGGTGGTCCTTCGGATCCGCTTCAAGGTGCTGGTTCTTACCTATAAAGCCCTTCATGGCATGGGCCCGGGGTACTTACAGGATCACCTTCTGCCTTCTGCCTGCCTCCAACCGCCCAGTGCGCTCACATAGGACTGCCCTCCTCCGGGTGCCGTCGGCCAGACAATGTCGGCTGATGGCGCCCAGGATGAGGGCGTTCTCTGTGAGCGCACCGACCCTCTGGAATGGTTTACCCACTGGGCTCCGGATGGCCCCCGACTGTCAAGTTTCGATGTCATCTCAAATAAATTGCACTCCCAAACAATTAATCTTTGCTGAAATATTCCATTTATTGAGTACGACAGATCTGGCCCCGACTTCATCGTAGCCGATACTAACCCTCTGACCCCCAAACCCTTCCCTTTCCGTTCCCCAATTCTCATCTCCTCATTGGCCATCTTCCAAGTCAGTCTCCCCAGCTTCTGACCTCAACCCACAGGAATGTCCCTCCCCCCCATCCCATCTCCCAGGGGATATTATCTACAGAGAAAATAAGTAGGTGAAAAGTCAAGCCTCGTCTCCTCCTTTTTATGGCAGCATCAGAATGCTGACACCAACCTCCGCTCTTTCCGCGGTGACCTGAAGACACGGCTTTTCCAACAAGTTTGCTGATCTGATGGGAGCTTTTAACTTTAATCCTTTGGGGATTTTAATTGAGTATTTTCGTCGTAATTTTACTGTTTTATTGTTTTATCTTTGTGAGCTGACCCGAGTCCTTCGGGAGAAGGGCAGCATATAAGTATAAATAAACTAAACTATACTAAAATCCCAGATTAGAGCCCCCCACCCCCACCCCACACACACACATACACACAACACACAAGGAGAGATGACCCATCTGCCACAAAGCCTGTGATTTGGAGGGCATGCAATTAACTTCCAACAGGTTTGGACAAAGAATCGAGCCCGGCTCCAGAGGGATTCCCAAGACAAACGGTGGTGGAAAGCCCCAAAAGGAGACCGCTAAACCCCTCGATCAGGAGGGATGGCAGATGTGCTAAACTGCTTCCCGCTGCGGTGACTAGGACTCCAAGGCCCATCAGCCACAGCCACAGCCCAACAGCGTGAGGATGAGAGAGAAGGGAGTTTCCCGCCACTGACAAAGCCATACGTTCAGTGGAGAGAAATATATTTCACGGATGGGTTAGTCCTCGACTTACGGCCATCATTGAGCCGGTAAAAATCGTGGCGGTTGTTAAGCAAGCCATCATCACATGATCGCGTCTGATTTTAGGCCCCCTCTTCTGTGGCAGTTGTTAAGTGAACATGGCTGGAAACCATCTTGAATCGTGGTCATGTGACCATGGGGGGCCCCACAAAGATCATATGACCTATCTTCCTTCCCTTTCTTTCTTCCTTCTTCTTTCTTTCTCTCTCTCTCACACACTTTTTCTTTCCTTTCTCACACTTTCTCACTTTTTTCTTTCTTTCCTTTCTCCCTTTTCTTTTTTCTTCCTTTTCTCTTTCTCTCTTACACACTTTCTTTCTCTTTCTTTCCTTTCTCACACTTTTTCTCACTTTTTTCTTTCCCCCTTTTTTCTTCCTTTTTCTTTTGTTCTCTTTCTTCCTATCTCTTTCTTTTCTTCCTTTCTTCTTTCTTTCTTTTCTTTCTCCCTCCCTCCCTCCCTCCCTCCATCTCTCTCTCTCTCTCTCCCTTTTAAAACTTCAAAATCCTGGTCGTTTGGGAGTGTCCATTGTGACTTCGAATGGTCGCTAAGCAACTAGTTGTAAGTCGAGGACTACCTGTATGATTGCTGAGGGATACCGACGTAACCATTCGGAATTGGTCTCTTAGGAACAAACGCCAATTAGAGAGAAATCATTCATGCTCCCATTTTCCTGGAGCAACACTGAGGTTGAGAGATTCATCTACGGCAAAGACGATATTTTTAAAACGAGATGGACTTTGCGCTGCTGGATTGGCTAGTCTGCCACAAGGCACTCAAAGACCTCGCTCAGATTTTTTTTTAAAAAAAAGAAAATTATTTTATTTTACCGTTCATCACTCCGAGAAGCCTTCGATTTTGCACGGCACTTCGCAAAGAACTTACCTGGAATTCCTGATCAGTTCAACCTGTCGTGGCGTCAGGGCAAACACGCAGGGGCTCTCTTGAAGTTTCTCGTTGTTCTGCGGGACTGGACAGGGAAGGCAAAAAGACGAAGGTCAAGGGGAGGCAATCGGAAGGAGATTGAGAAACCTCACCAATTAGAACCTGAGATTTTTCTATTAGGCATGATTAAAAAGAACATCCGAAATGACATAAAATACCTAATGCTTCATATAATCATGGCGGCTAGATTAGCGCTAGCACAATTTTGGAAAAGCGACCGACTGCCAACTGACCAGGAATTAATACGAAAAATATATACACGTGCAGAAATGGACAAACTAACTTTAGAATTACAGGATAAGGAGGACTCCAAATATTACGCGATATGGAATAGATGGTACCAATGGATAAACCAGGGGAAAGGAAATAGATAAGAGATGAAATTTAGAAGAAATTAATATAACTAAAAACAGCACTGTCAGAGGGATAGAATATGAAATATGTTACTGTTTGTATATATGTACATATAATATACTTAATATATGTATATAGAATAACGGAAATTAGTCAATAGGTGAAGTTTATGTACTGTATATGTAAATTTGTTTCTTGATTGAGAGAAACTTGTATGTTGTAAATGTTTTTTTTAACAATCAATAAAGTTTTGTTTAAAAAAAAAAAAAGAGAGAGAGAAACCTCACCAAAAAGTCACCTCCGTGGATGACCCGAGACCAAGGAGATCTGGCTGAAAGCCCGACTGGTATTTGAGGAAAGAGAACCCATTATGGGTTCCTGCGTAGGATCCTATAGAAACAGCTGCCCTTCAGAGGGACTTCCCAAACCAAGAAAATTATCATCCTCAATCGAAGAGAGTATTTGTACTTCATGGTTGATCCTCAGGGCTTTCTGATCTTGGTGGTTTTTCTTGCGGACGTTTCATGACCAAATTGGGTAACACCTTCAGTGCTAGAGGGAGGAGGGGGTTTGTGGAGAGGAGGAGGACTGTGAGGGCTTTGGCACTCTCTGAGCTTGCTTGTTTTCTTGCAGACATTTTATGACCCAACTAAGTAACTTAGTCACTGCTAGAAAGGGATGGAATTTGTGGAGAGGAAGAGGAGGAGGAGGAGGAGGGAGAGGAGAACGACGACTGTGGGGTCCTTGGCACTCTCTGAGCTTGGTTGTTTTCTTGCAGACGTTTTATGACCCAACTAAGTAACTTAATCACTGCTAGAAAGGGATGGAATTTGTGGAGAGGAAGAGGAGGAGGAGGAGGAGGGAGAGAACGATGACTGTGGGGTCCTTGGCGCTCTCTGAGCTTGGTTGTTTTCTTGCAGACATTTTATGACCCAACTAAGTAACTTAGTCAGTGCTAGAAAGGGATGGAATTTGTGGAGAGGAAGAGGAGGAGGAGGAGGAGGAGGGAGAGGAGAACGACGACTGTGGGGTCCTTGGCGCTCTCTGAGCTGGGTTGTTTTCTTGCAGACGTTTTATGACCCAACTAAGTAACTTAATCACTGCTAGAAAGGGATGGAATTTGTGGAGAGGAAGAGGAGGAGGAGGAGGAGGAGGAGGGAGAGGAGAACGACGACTGTGGGGTCCTTGGCGCTCTCTGAGCTGGGTTGTTTTCTTGCAGAAGTTTTATGACCCAACTAAGTAATTTAGTCAGTGCTAGAAAGGGATGGAATTTGTGGAGAGGAAGAGGAGGAGGAGGGAGAGGAGAACAACGACTGTGGGGTCCTTGGCACTCTCTGAGCTTGGTTGTTTTCTTGCAGACGTTTTATGACCCAACTAAGTAACTTAGTCAGTGCTAGAAAGGGATGGAATTTGTGGAGAGGAAGAGGAGGAGGAGGAGGAGGGAGAGGAGAACAACGACTGTGGGGTCCTTGGCGCTCTCTGAGCTTGGTTGTTTTCTTGCAGACGTTTTATGACCCAACTAGGTAATTTAGTCAGTGCTAGAAAGGGATGGAATTTGTGGAGAGGAAGAGGAGGAGGAGGAGGAGGGAGAGGAGAACGACGACTGTGGGGTCCTTGGCGCTCTCTGAGCTTGGTTGTTTTCTTGCAGACATTTTATGACCCAACTAAGTAACTTAGTCAGTGCTAGAAAGGGATGGAATTTGTGGAGAGGAAGAGGAGGAGGAGGGAGAGGAGAACAGCGACTGTGGGGTCCTTGGCACTCTCTGAGCTTGCTTGTTTTCTTGCAGACATTTTATGACCCAACTAAGTAACGTAACCAGTGCTCACTTTTGCTATTGATGATGATGTTGGGTCATGAAACATCTGCAAGAAAACAGCCAAGCATCAGAGAGCATCAAGGGCGCCTCAAAATTATCATCAAACTGCAACTGAGGCCGTTCAAACCGGTGATAAGGAAAACATTGACCTTATCTAACTTACTTGCTAGATGAGTCTGATGACCTTGAGAGGAGACAAGGTTTGATAGTACAGTGGTTTAGTGCACCCTGTTATTAACACAGCTGCCTGCAATTTCTGCTGGTTCGAATCTCTCCAAGGCTCAAGGTTGACTCAGCCTTCCATCCTTTCTAAGGTAGGTGAAATGAGGACCCAGTTTGTGGGGGCAATAAGCTGACTTTGTATAAAATATACAAAAGAATGAAGGCTATTGCTTAACGCACTGTAAGCCGCCCTGAGTCTCCGGAGAAGGGCGGCATATAAATCAAAATTAAAAAAAAAAAAAAAAAGGTTTAACACAACTGCCAAACTACCCTCTCAAGGCTTAAAAAAAAAAAAAAGATTGTAAATCCAGGGGATTTTTTGATGGCAAGGAAAAAAAATCCACAACTTTTTTTTTTTTTTTGCCAGGGACGATGACAAGAACACGAGCATCCTGCCTGCTTTCTCCACTTATAGCTTGTAAGCTCTCCTGCCATTTGCTAAATTTAATTATGTTAATTATGAGGTGTTAATTCACAGCAGGGGCTTCTTACCAAGGCTTCTGCAGCTGGGCTGGAGAGGTTCATTTTAGCAGTTCTAGGAGGAGGAAAGGTTATGTCCGAGCTCGCTAAGAGTGCCTGGGAGAATGGGAATATTGGCCCAGGTTTTTTTTCCGGAGCAGGATTCGATTTATTTGTTTTAAATACGGGTAGGCCTCGAGGTAGGAACACGCCCGAAATTTATGTCACGGAGGGAGATGTTTGCTAAGTGAATGCTTTGCCCCATTTTGCGACCTTTCTTGCCGCCATTGTTAAGTGAATCATTGCAATCATTAATTGTGGATGCTCCAACACTGGAAGTTTCTAAAAGAAGAGATTGGACAATAATTTGTGTGAAATGATGTAGGTTTTCCTGCCCGAGCAGGGGGTTGGACTAGAAGACCTCCAAGGTCTCTTCCAACTGTTCTCTTCTGTGTTTTGTTGTTTTGTTTTGTTTTGTTTTGTTTTGTTGTTTTGTTGTGTTGTTTTGCTCCGCTCCGCTCTATTCCTATTCTGCTCTGCTCCTGCTCCTATCCTATCCTACTTATCCTGCTCTGCTCCTATTCTGATTCTGCGTCTTTCTATTCTATTCTATTTCTATTCTATTCCTATTTCTATTCTATTCTATTCTATTCTATTCCTATTTCTATTTCTATTCGATTCCGATTCTATTCCTATTCCGCTCCTATTCTGATTCTGATCCTATCCTATCCTTATTCCATATTTTCTATTCTATTCTATTCTATTCTATTCTATTCTATTCTATTCTATTCTATTCTATTCTATTCTATTCTATTTCTATTCTATTCCTATTTCTACTCGATTCCAATTCTATTCCTATTCCGCTCCTATTCTGATTCTGATCCTATCCTATCCTTATTCCATATTTTCTATTCTATTCTATTCTATTCTATTCTATTCTATTCTATTCTATTTCTATTCTATTCCTATTCTATTCCTATTCTATTCTATTCCTATTCCTATTTCTATTCGATTCCGATTCTATTCCTATTCCGCTCCTATTGATTCTGATCCTATCCTATCCTTATTCCATATTTTCTATTCTATTCTATTCTCATGGTTGTTAAGTGAATCTGGCTTCCCCCCCCCTTGACTTTGCTTGTCAGAAGGTCGCAAAAGGGGATCACACTGCAACCGTCATAAATATGAGTCAGTTGCCAAACATCTGAATTTTGATCACGTGACCACGGGGGAATGCTGCAAAGGCCCTAAGTGTGAAAAACTTAATCCCAAATCACTTTTTTCAGTGCCGTCGTAACTTTGAACGGTCACTAAACAGACCATTATAAGTCGAGGACTAATTGGAAGGATCGACATATTTATTTAAGAAGTTTCGACGAGGTTGCTACCCACAGATTGGGACTCTGAGCAACATACATCGACTTTGGTACAATTCTGGGATCTTGCTGCCGAGTTGGCAGACGTCTCATTACCAGTCCAGGGAACACCACCAGTGCATAGGGGAGTTCACTGAAAAATATCCTTTCACCTGGCATGAATTATCCGGGATGGTATAAGGACTCCTGCCTTGGGCAGGGGGTTGGGCTAGATACAGGGGTGAGCAAATGTGACCCTTTTACAACCTGTGGACTTCAACTCCCAGAATTCCTGAGACAGCCAAGCTGTCTCAGGAATTCTGGGAGTTGAAGTCTACAGGTTGTAAAAGGGACACATTTGCCCACCCCTGAACTAGAAGACCTCCACAGTCCCTTCCAGCCCTAGGATTCTATGATTCTATGACAGGAAGAATTCCTTAAGAATCACTATGGAGCAAGCCATGTGCTATCCAAAGATCGGCACTGCAGGGAATGCAATGATGGGTGTCAAACTAACAAGGATTTGCCTGGCCTGGGGGGATGCAGTGAAGACCACCTGGTTTCACGAACAAGATGAAATTTAACATGGAGAAAAGCAAAGGTTTTATACCTTGGCAGGAAACAGGGTGGATTTGATTTAAATCGAGTTGATTTAAATCACAATTTAAATCATGATTTAAACCACAATTTAAATCATGATTTAAATCACAATTTAAATCATGATTTAAATCACTAGTAAAAAGGCTTGATTTAAATCAACTCGATTTAAATCCTAATTTTTAAAGAGCAACTGCCATCTCTGCTACTCCTTTGACCCGCTGTTGACTCACCGATAGTCCCAGGGTTGCAGAATATACAGCCCCGTGCTACATAATTAAGCTCAATTTCATGCTGAATAAACTAAATTATTTATGTATCTTAAATAGAAAACTATCTTACGATAGATTTTTACCCCAAAAGTTTTTTATTAAAATAAATTTGATAAAAATCAAAAAAATCTGATTTAAATCAAAAAATTCTGATTTTTTTGATTTTTTTTTAAAAAATCATTTGTTTTTATCTACCCTGCCAGGAAAAAATCAAAGGTACAAGGACAGATTAGGCGAAACCTGGCTCCGAAACAGTCCCAGTGGACGATCGCTTAAATATGAGCCAGCAGCCAAAAAAGCCAATACAATCCTTGACTGTTATAAACAGAGGCACAGAATCAAAAATCACGTGAAGTTATTAGTACCGCGTTATAAAGCCTTAGTAAGGCCACACCTGGAATGCCGCATCCAGTTTTGGTCCCTGCGTTACAAAAGAAGATGTTGAGACTTTGGAAAAAGTGCAAAGAAGAGCAACTAAGACGACTGAAGGCCTGGAGACTAAAACATACGAAGAACGGTTTGCAGGATTTGGGTTTGGCTAGTCTAGAGAAAAGAAGGACTAGGGCAGTGATGGTGAACCTTCTTGGCACTCATGCGCGCGCTCATCAGGACCACACTTCGGAAAAGCCAAACTTCCAGGTTCTACCCCGTATGTGCGCCTGACAATCAGCTGGCTGGCGTACATGCGCAGGCCGGTTTTTGGCACATGCGTAGGCCGGTTTTCAGCACTGCCATGCATGCAAAGGGATCGTGTTCCAGAAAAGCCAAACTTCCGGGTTCTGGCAAGCATGCACACCCAACAATCAGCTGGCTGGCACGCATGTGTACGCCGTTTTTCTGAACTGCCATGCACACGAAGAACAGCTGAACATCGTGCCAGAAACCCACAAGACAAACAGGCAAGGCTGCACATGCCAGGCGACTTCGCTTCGCGTGCCACTTTGGGCACGCATGCCATAAATTTGCCATCATGGGACTAGGGGGGACATGAAAGCAGTATTCCAGTATTCCAGACCGCCTTCTGCCACCAATAGCCTCCCACCGGCCAGTACGCTTGCACAGAGTGGGCCTCCTCAGGGTGCCGTCCGCCAGACAATGTCGGCTGGTGACCCCCAGGGGGAGAGCCTTCTCTGTGGCCGCACCCGCCCTGTGGAACAACCTCCCCCCAGAGATACGTACAATAACAGACCTCCGGATTTTTCGTCGGGCCCTGAAAACCTATTTATTTCAACTAGCTGGGCTGGCCTGAGTTAAATTTTAAATTGATTTTAAATTGGGTTGTTTTAATTTACGGCCAAAATATTTAATTATTTTAAACTGTTTTTAAATTTTGTATGTTCTGTTTTTTACTTTGGCTGTTCACCGCCCTGAGTCCTATTTGGAGAAGGGCGGTATAGAAATGGAAACAAACAAACAAACAAATAAATAAATAAATAAATAAATTTGAGGGGCTGCCATAAAGAAGAGGGGCTCAACCTATTCTCCAAAGCACCTGAAGGCAGGACAAGAAGTAATAGATGATAGGGTGGGCCAAAAATATTGAACATAATATAAATTTGGACGAACGGGAGATGATTTGGAATAGTAACTATAAATTAACAAAAGCGGCAACATACAAAGAAAACCAATATAAAATGCTATACAGATGGCAACTAGCGCCCGCGAGATTAGCAAAAATCTATCCAAATATCCAAGCCCCAAATATTGGAAGTGTGGATGTCACCAAGGTACCTTCTTTCACATGTGGTGCTCCTGTCCCGAAGCGATGAGTTATTGGAGAAAAATTCAAAATTGGCTACAAAAATCAACCAATGAAAAAATCGAATTGATACCTGAAACATTCCTCCTGGGAATACTAAAAATGAAATATGGGAAAAAAAGAAGATATCTAATCATACATATACTCACTGCAGCAAGAATAGCTTACGCCCAATATTGGAAAGGAAAGGACACACCACCAGAGGAACATATTATTCAGAAGGTTCTAGAATGTGCCGAAATGAACAAATTAACATTAGAATTAAATGAGAAAGAAGATTCAGAATATTATACGGTGTGGGATGATTGGTACAGGTGGATTGATAATAGAATAAAGAATAGATAAAAGTTAATATAAATCTTTAGATGTGTATGTAAATTATGTTATATTACGATGAAAAGTAAAAGAAGAATCAATCTAACCTGTGTAGAAAAATAACACTGTCTGACTGATTGTACTGTATTGTATGATAATAAATTTCAATAAAAATTTAAAAAAAGAAGAAGCAATAGATGGAAACTAACCAAGGAGAGAAGCAACCTGGAATTCAGGAGAAACTTCCTAACACTTTCCCTGTCCAAACCTTACTTTCATTTCCTAACACTGAGAACAATTAACCAGTGGAACTACTTGCCTCCAGATGTTGTGGGTGCTTCATCACTGGAGGATTTTAAGAAGAGGACTGGACAGCCATTTATCTGGAATGGCAGAGGACAGTGATGGCTAACCTTTTTGCCGTCGTGTGCCAAAAGCGGGGGGGAGCGCGGGGGGGTGTCACCCAGGTGTGCGCCCACACCCATAATTCAATGCGCCCCCCCATGCATGCATGCGCGAACCCCCCCCTGAACTCACTCCTGCTTTTGGCACATGATGGCACAGTGGGCCCAGTAGGCCCGTTTTTCACTCTCCAGAGGCTCCAGAGGCTTTTTTGGAGTCTGGGGAGGATGAAAACAGCCTCCCCCCCCCCGAGACCCCCTGGAGGCCAGAAACAGCCTGTTTCCTGACTTCTGGTGGACCCGGAAGGCCCGAAAATCAGCTGGCCGGCATGCACATGTGCGCTGGAGCTAAGCTAGGGCAATAGCCTCCCACCAGCCGGTACGCTCTCATAGAGAGGGGCTCCTCCGGGTGCCGTCGGCCAAACAATGTCGACTGGCGGCCCCCAGGGGCAGAGCCTTCTCTGTGGGGGCACCTACTATCTGGAATGAGCTCCTCCCGGAGATACGGAGGATCCCAGCTCTGCGCACCTTCCATCACGCTCTCAAGACTTTTTTATTCCATCAAGCCAGTCTGGCCTAAATCTTTCCCCTTTAAAATGTAAATTTTAATTTGTTTTTTTAAATTATTGGGTGTTTTAAATTTGTCTCGGTCAAATTGTTTAATTCGGTTTTATTCTGTTTTTAAATTTTGTATTTATGTGTTTTATTCTGTGGCTGTTCATCGCCCTGAGTCCTTCGGGAGTAGGGCGGTATACAAATCCAAGAAATGAATGAAATGAATGAATGAATGCTCACGTGCCCACAGATATGGCTCCACGTGCCACCTGTGGCAGGCGTGCCATAGGTTCGCCATCATTAGCGGACACAGGCCGAGTTAAAACGTTATTTTCATTTCCTGAACAAGCCACAACTGAAGGACAACTCTTCGCAGAGATGGCCAAATTTACTGCTTTGATCCAAGAAAGAAAGAAAAAAGACAATTACTTCTGTTTCTACTTGGAAACCATTTCTGGACTTTGTGCTCGAGGTGGAGGGGGGGAAATGAAACTTTGATTTTGGGGTTTACCAATGAGATAGGTTTGTTGTTATAGAAATGGCTGGTTTATATTACTATGTAAAAATAAAAAGTTGAGATTTGATGCTATTATCTTATTCTACGGCACCAAAGGGAGTCAGAAGTCAGTCAATGCCTTTTCTTTTCTTTTTCCCTTATTTTCTACACTTTTCCCTTCCCTCTGCAGTCCCTTTATTTTCCTACTGCAGGTAGCCTTCAACGTATGACTACAATTTAGCCCAAAACTGATGTTCTTTAAATGAGAAATTTGTTAAGTCAGTATTTTCCCCGTTTTATGACGTTTCTTAAGCAAATCGTACTAATTGTTAAATTAGTAGAACGGGTCGTTAAGTGAAGCTGGCTTCCCCCATTGGCTCCGCTTCTCAGAAGGGGATCATGTGACTCTGGGACACGACGATGGTCATAAATGTGACTCCGTTGACAATCTGAATGTCAATCACGGGACCGTGGTGCAACGGTCGCAAGTATGAAAATTGGTCATAAGTCATGGGTTTTTTCAGCGCCGTTCTGAACTTCGAACGGTCACTAAACGAAGCAATGTAAATCAAAGACTACCTGTATTGTGTATTTTTGTATTTTATATTATAAACTAACAAATAAACAACCGGAGCTCAACTCTCAGCTGCTGCCCAACGACAAAGCTGTCAAACCACGGCTCGGAAACCGTCACGGCTGAGTCTGCACAGGGCAGGAAGCCAAAACAAACCACAGATTGGCTAAACGTGACGTGCAAACCAAGCCAGAGGATCTTAGGAGCTGCAAGACGGGTTTTGAGGCCAGCTTGGGCCTGGATGCTAAAAAAAAAAAACCCAAGAGCTTATAGGGCCGTGATGG
Source organism: Pituophis catenifer annectens (assembly GCF_029215685.1). Lineage (NCBI taxonomy): Eukaryota > Metazoa > Chordata > Lepidosauria > Squamata > Colubridae > Pituophis > Pituophis catenifer. The sequence continues at coordinate 345,678,949 of NW_027256881.1, read as the reverse complement.
CGAACCTATGGCACGCGTGCCACAGATGGCATGCGGAGCCATATTAGTGGGCACGCCAGCTCAGCTCTGGGGCGCATGCGCGCGCCAGCCAGCTGATTTTCGGGCCTTCTGGGCCCACCAGAAGTAGGGAAACAGGCTGTTTCCTGCCTCTGGAGGGCCTGGGGGCGGGGAAGGCCCGTTTTTCTTTCTTACCTGGCTCCAGATCCCCTCTGTGTATCTGGGAAGGACGAAAACAGCCTTTCCCACTCCCTTGGAGGCCCTACGGAGGCTGAAAGGGCCCATTTCCCCACTCCCGGTGGGACAGAAAGTGACGTTTTTTTCCTGTCCCCCAGCCTCCAGAGACTCCTAGAGAGGCTCCTAGAGACTCCTAGAGAGGCTCCTAGAGACTCCTAGAGAGGTTCTGGAGGCTGGGGACAGCAAAAAATATCACTTCCTGTCCCACCGAGAGTTGGGAAATGGGCCCTTTCAGCCTTCGTAGGGCCTCCAAGGGAGTGGGAAAGGCTGTTTTCACCCTTCCCAGATACACAGAGAGGATCTGGAACCAGGTAAGAAAGAAAAACGGGCCTACCAGGCCATCATGTGCCAGGAGCGGGGGGGGAGGGGGGTTGCGCACGCATGCGCGTGGGCATGTGCGTGCGCGACCCTCCCCCGCCCCCCCTCCCCTGGCACGTGATGGCAAAAAGGTTAGCCATCACTGTTATAGGGGATCCCTTTACAAGGGAGAAAGAGGAAGTTAAAAAATAGAATAAATGAATAAAATTCAAGTAAAGGTAGCCCTCGACTTACAACAGTTCGTTCAGGGATGGTTCAAAGTTATGACAGCACTGAAAAAAGACCGTTTTTCCACACTTATAACCGTCGCAGTCTCCCTCACGGTCACGTGATCAAAATTCAGACCTTTGACTCATATTTACGACAGTCGCAGCATCCCGGGGTCAGGCGATCTCCTTTTGCGACTGTCTTGACAAGCAAGGTCAACGGGGAAGCCGGATTCACTTAAGAACCGTGTGAGTAACAACTGCAGGGAGTCACTTAACCAGGGTAGCAAGGAAGGCCGTTAAAACGGGGCAGAACTCACTGAACAAATGTCTCGCTTAGCAACGGAAGGTTTGGGCTCCACTGGGGCCGTAAGTCGAGGACGTCCTGTGGAACGTCCCGACTGTGCATTTCAAGCTAGGCGAAGTCCTTCCCCTCTCATAAGTTTTTTAAAAGTTTCTGTAACTGAGGGGGCAGAGACGAGAGGTTTCCTCCAGTTCTGGTTAACACAAGGATACAATGGAAAATTGTGGGTTGTACACAATTTTTGTACAACCCAGAAGTAAGCTGTGCATTCAATGCCACCCTTGAGGATGGCGGTGTGTGTGCTGTGAAAGTGACTGGGCAGATTCACAGAGGGTATCTGGAGGGTACCCACCCTTGGAGACTTCATCCCTACAGAAGACCTTAGATTGGTTGGTCTTTGAGAAAGGCCTGAAAAAATGGCCGACTCACTATGGTTTTTAATCAGAATAGAGCTGGAAGAGACCTTGGAGCAGGGGTGAAATCTAAAATTTGTTACTACCGGTTCAGTGGGCGTGGCTTGGTGGAAGTGGGGGGTAATGTGACTGGGTGGGCGTCAGGGTGGATTTGATTTAAATCGAGTTGATTTAAATCACAATTTAAATCATTATTTAAATCACTAGTAAAAAGGCTTGATTTAAGTCAACTCGATTTAAATCATAATTTTTAAAGAGCAACTGTCATCTCTGCTACTCCTTTGACCCACTGTTGACTCACCGATAGTCCCAGGGTTGCAGAATATACAGCCTCATGCTACCTAACTAAGCTCCATTTCATGCTGAATAAACTCAATTATTTATGTATCTTAAATAGAAAACTATCTTACGATAGATTTTTACCCCAAAAGTTTATTAAAATAAATTTGATAAAAATCAAAAAAATCCGATTTAAATTAAAAAAAAATCCGATTTAAATAAAAAAAATCTGATTTTTTTTATTTTTTTAAAAAAATCATTGATTTTTATCCACCCTGGTGGGCGTGGCCATTTTTTTTTTACTTTTAAAAGCATTTTTTCTACAACCTCTTCGGCGAAGAGGTTGTAAAAAAAATGCTTTCAAAAGGCTCTGACGATCCCAGTTGAGTTGCCTGATCGGCAGAGGCTTTTTTTTCTTTTAAATGCCTCTGATGATCCAAGCTGAGTTGCCTGATCGTCAGAGGCATTTAAAAGAAAAAAAGGGCTTTTTTCTTTTCTTTTTTTTTCTTTTTTTTTTTTTAATTTGATTTATATGCTGCCCTTCTCCGAAGACTCAGGGCAGCTTACAATGTGCTCAGCAGATTGTGCTCAGCACATTTAAAAGCCTTTGATGATCCCAGCTGAGCCGCGCGATCATCAGAGGCTTTTTTTTTTACTTTTAAAAGCATTTTTTTCCGCCGAAGAGGTTGTAGAAAAAATGCTTTCAAAAGGCTCTGACAATCCCAGCTGAGTTGCCTGATCGGCAGAGGCATTTAAAAGAAAAAAAAGGGTTTTTTTCTTTTAAAAGCCTTTCATGATCCCAGCTGAGCTGCATGATCTTCAGAGGCTTTTTTTTTTTACTTTTAAAAGCATTTTTTTCAGCTGAAGAGGTTGTAGAAAAAATGCTTTCAAAAGGCTCTGACGATCCCAGCTGAGTTGCCTGATCGGCAGAGGCTTTTTTTCTTTTAAATGCCTCTGACGATCAGGCAACTCAGCTTGGATCGTCAGAGGTGTTTAAAAGAAAAAAAGGGTTTCTTTCTTTTAAAAGCCTTTGATGATCCCAGCTGAGCCACGCGATCATCAGAGGCTTTTCTTTTTTTTTTAACTTTTAAAAGCATTTTTTCGGCTGAAGAGGTTGTAGAAAAAATGCTTTAAAAAGTAAAAAAAAAAGCCTCTGATGATTGTGCGGCTCAGCTGGGCAAGGGGGGGGGGCAGGGATTTTTGTTACCAGTTCTCCGAACCACCCGCTTCCATCGCTACCGGATCGCATGATCCGGTCCAAACCGGGAGCATTTCACCCCTGCCTTGGAGGTCTTCTAGTCCAGCCCCCTGCTCAAGCAGGAGACCTGCCTATACAATTTGGGACAAGAGTAGTTGTATGGTTGTGTCAGCACTTCAAACTGCATTTACTCTAGTGCTGACATAAGAAGGAAAAGGGAGCCGTCTGGAAAGGGACGGTTGACTTTTCACCTATTTATTTTCCCTGGAGATAATATCCCCTAGGAAATGAGATGGGAGGGGGAAATTCCTTTGAGCTGGAACAGTAGATTAGGGGTAGAATGACTTGGAAGATGGCCAATGAGTGCAGGGGAGTGGGGAACGGAAAGGGAGGGTTTTGGGTCTGGAAGTCAGTGTTGGCTTCGTTTGGAGTCGGATTTTAGAATGTCGTGCTTAATAAATAGGACTTTTCCTTCAAAGACTTTGTTTGAAATGCAATTTATTTGAGACGACCTCGAAACCTGACAGGTTGTTTTATCCCCTTTGATTGAAGCAGTCAACTTGGGCCATCTCTGCTAAGAGTTGGGGGATTAGTCGTGACTTGTTCAGGAAATGAAAGTAAGCACGGTCGTGGTTTCACTTAGCGACCGCTTCGCTTAATGATCCGAACTATGGTCACTAAATGAGGACCGCCTGTACATCCTAGCCATCCTAGGAGCTGGAATATCAGTTGCCAGGCCAAAATTATTGGTTGAAAAATGTTAATCTATGCCAGGGGTCAGCAACCCGTGGCTCTGGAGCCGCATGTGGCTCTTTCATCCCTCTGCTGTGGCTCCCTTTCTCCGGCCGGCTCCACAATTGATAGGACTTTCGGTTAGGGCAGGTAGAGGAAAAAGGATACCACTCTAGGAAGAGACTCTATAGTGGGGGAATCGGACTGCTGGTCGGCAGAGGAAAAAGGACACCACGCTAGGAGGAAACTCTATGGTGGGGAAACTGAACTTCTGGTCGGCTCCAGAATTGAATGGGGGACGTCCGGTTAGGACCTTTGTGGCTCTTTGTGTGTTTAAGGTTGCCGACCCCTGATCTATGCAGAAATGGGAAGCTATAGCAGATGGGATCTTGATTTTGGTCTGAGTGAGGGAGACCCTTAGCTACACGGCATTGGGAGCCCCTTCACTTTTGTCCATTTTTGTCATGCCGCAGCCTCATTCTACAATTGTTGACCTTCATTTTTTTTTCTCATTAATCTATGTTCAGTACTCCATAAGTGGAAACAGAGTTTTAGAAATGGAATTAAGGAGAAACTTCCTAACGGTGAGAACAATTAACCGGTGGAACAGCTTGCCACCAGAAGTTGTGGGCGGTCCATCACTGGAGGTTTTTAAGAAAAGGCTGGACAAGCCACTTGTCTGAAAAATGGAATAGGGCAGTGATGGCTAACCTTTTTGCCATCGCGTGCCACAAACGGGGGGAGCGCGGTGGAGTCACACGCATGCGTGCCCACATCCATAATTCTATGCACCCTGCCCTCCCGGGTTTCCCCCGCTTTTGGCACGCGATGGCACAGTGGGCCCGGTAGGCCTGTTTTTTGCTCTCCCCAGGCTCCAGAGCCTTTCTAGGAGCCTGGGGAGGGCAAAAATGCCCTCCCCCCCCCAGAGGCCCTCTGGAGGCCGGAAACAGTGTGTTTCCTGACTTCTGGTGGGCCCAGAAAGCCCGAAAAATCAGCTGGCTGGCGCATGCATGCGTGCCGGAGCTGAGCTCGTGTGCCCACCGATATGGCTTCGCGTGCCACCTGTGGCACCCGTGCCATTGGTTCGCCATCACGGGAATAGGGTCTCCTGCTTGAGCAGGGAGCTGGACTAGAAGACCTCGCAGGTCCCTTCCAGCTCTATTCTGATTCTGAAATTCTGGTCCTTCCAGTTTCGAGCAGGCCATCCTCTCCTGTCCCACCTAGGTTTATCTCGTGTTCCTTCCCACCTCATTCTGAAGCTTTGGTCCCGAGAAGTGGATCTGGCACCATAGGTGAGATTTGACTAACATACAATAAAAATGCCTCTTAATTGTTAATTCTCACAACTCGAAAAACAACCCACAGTTCTATTAATACCACTGTAAAGAAGAGAGGACATTTTATCCGTAGCAGCAACCTGTGAAAATGCACACCCAAACGAGACACGCTCTCGTTCGGGCTCGCTTGTACATAACGCCACAGCATCAGATGATGATCATAAAAAGCCTCCATCTCTACCCCGGTGTAAGAACAACCCGCAGCAGCGTAGAATCAAGAGCAATGAGGAATTTCTCAAAGGACACCGAGGCCTCTTAAAGCGTATCTTGCAATCAAAACACAGAGATTGCCTCAGCCGATTTTGCTGAAGAAGGTTCCACCGCGCTGTGCGCAAAACAACAGATTGCCTTCCGGATACCCCTTGGGACGGAAGGAGAAGCCAAGACAAATTCAAGAGTCACCAAGACAAATTCACCGGTCACTTCGTCCAGGGTGGATTTGATTTAAATCGAGTTGATTTAAATCACAATTGAAATCATGATTTAAATCCCTAGTAAAAAGGCTTGATTTAAATCAACTCGATTTAAATCATAATTTTTAAAGAGCAACTGTCATCTCTGCTACTCCTTTGACCCACTGTTGACTCACCGATAGTCCCAGGGCTGCAGAATATACAGCCTCCTGCTACCTAACTAAGCTCCATTTCATGCTGAATAAACTCAATTATTTATGTATCTTAAATAGAAAACTATCTTACGATGGATTTTTACCCCAAAAGTTTTTTATTAAAATAAATCCGATTTAAATCAAATAAATCCAATTTAAATCAAAAAAATCTGATTTTTTTGATTTTTTTTAAAAAAAATCATTGATTTTTATCCACTCTGACTTCGTTCCAATCTTGTTTATTCAAAGGATCCCGGAAGGCCAGCGACACATTTATCGGAATGGGGCAATTTGTCACGGCCAACTCGTCATGGGACAACTTGCTTGCCACCGGACAACTCACCGCGGGGGCAATTCAAAAATTCGATTTAATTACCGTATTTTTCGGCGTATAAGACAGAGTTTCCCCCCCCCCCAAAAGAGGCTGAAAATTTGGGTGCGTCTTATACTCCAAATGTAGCCCCGCCCACCCGTTGGCCCCTACCCTTTGGCCTTCGCGCATTGTCTTCCTGGCTGCAGAGATTCGCGCATTGTCTTCCTGGCTGCAGAGATTGCCACAGATAATGGCTTGCATTTTCGGGCTTCGCGCCTCACGTTATCAGCCTCCAAACGCTCCGTTTGAGAGGCGTTCAAGGCTGCAGGAATCGTCAAAGCACATCGCTGCCGATCGCCGCCTCTGTGCATCACGTTTTCGGCCTCTGCGCATCGCGTTTTAGGCCTCCGTATGCCCCGTTTTTGGCCTTTGTGTGTCGCATTTTTGGGCGGCGATCGGTGGCCATGTGCTTTGACGATCCTCGCAGCCCTGAACGCCTCTCAAACGGAGCATTTGGAGGCTGAAAACCCGAGGCGCGGAGCCCGAAATGGCAACCCGGAACAGCTGCTGCCTTGTTTTATCGCTTCCGCACTTCGCCTGCTTTAGTCACTGGAGCTCCGTCCGATGATCAGCTGTGCTTTTGAAGCTGCTTATCAGCTCCAACGAGGCACTCCCTCACAACCAGCGAATTAATGTGCTGAAGCTGACCAGGCTAAGGACGCTAGTGAGATGAATACGTGGTAGGCAGAGACAGAATACCTCCCCCCATTTTCTTCCCCCAAAACTAAGATGCGTCTTATATGCCGAAAAAATACGGTATTTAAAATCATTTTTAAAATTGCTTTAATTTTTCTCATTGCACGTTTTATTCGGTCCCTCCTTTGGCTTCCTTTCATTAACAATTCGACAATTTCTCCAATATTGGTCACAGTTGTCCCAAAATGTGCTTTTTTTCCCAAGAGGCAACTAGACTTTTTGGTTTTTCTTTGAAGACGTTTCGGTTTCAGCCAACACAACATACGTGCACACTTCAAACCCAAGTATACACTAAGGCAGAAGCTTGTCCACCCCAAGGACAAAACACCCAGACGCATACTGAGCAACGTGGTATATGCAGTACAATGCAGTGAGCCATGTGCAGATCTGTACGTCGGGGAAACAAAACAGCCACTTCACAAACGCATGGTATAACAGAGAAGAACCCATCAGGACAAGGTTCAGAGGTCCATTTACATTTGAAAGACAAAGGCCACTCTTTTGAAGAAAGCAGAGTCCACATTTTGGACAAAGAGGACCACTAGTTTGAAAGAGGGGTCAAAGAGACCATGTCAAAATTGAGTAACCCTCTCTCAACAGAGGGGGAGGGATACAACATTACCTATCTCCAGTCTACAACCCACTCCTTTCAATTCCAAGAAGGCTCCACGGCCATTTGCACTACTCAGGTGATCCTGAGGACACAGATAAACCTCCAAGTGACCTCAACGACTCTCTAAAAGTATGCAAATGACCAGCTGTCTGAAAGGAGTATAAATCCTTCCATTCAGTCAGAGCTGAGGAAGCTTTTTGGATGAGAAGTGAAACATCTTCAAAGAAAAACCAGAAAGCCCAATTGCCTCTTGAAAAAGTACCTTTGGGGACATATTAATATAATTCTTGTCCTGTGGCGAATTTGTCCCATGGCGAATTAGGCATGGTGTGTTGTCTTGTGGCGAGTTGGTTGTGCCAAGTTGTCACAGACCTGCACAAGTATAGATAGCACTTGAGATACAGAACTACAAGGGCCCCCAGGATCCCAAGTTAGGAAAAAGATAATGGTAGCTTTCTTTGACCTCTCCCAAAATGGACTGCATCTGCTAAAGGTAAAGGTTTCCCTCGCACATATGTACTAGTTGTTCCTGACTCTAGGGCAGTGATGGCTAACCTTTTTGCCATCACGTGCCAGGAAGGGGATGTGTGGGGCAGGTTCCCGCATGAGCATGCCCACACCCATAATTCTATGCGCCCTGCCCCATACATGCACATGCGACACCCCCTCCCACCCGCTCCTGGCACGCGACGTCCCAGTAGGCCCATTTTTCTGTCTCACCTGGCTCCAGATCCTCTCTATGCATCTGGGGAGGGTGAAAACAGCCTTCCCCACCCCACCCCCAGGCCCTCCGGACGCAGGAAACAGACTGTTTCCCTACTTCTGGTGGGCCCAGAAGGCCCAAAAATTAGCTGGCCGACGCGTGCATGTGCGCCATAGCTGAGCTGGCGTGCCAGGCAACATGGCTCCGCGTGCCACCTGTGCCATAGGTTCGCCATCACAGCTCTAGGGGGCGGTACTCATCTCCGTTTCAAAGCCAAAGAGCCAGCACTGTCCGAAGACGTCTCTGTGGTCCTGTGGCCGGCATGACTCAACGCCAAAGGCGCATGGAACGCTGTTACCTTCCCACCAAAGGTGGTCCCTATTTTTCTGCTTGCCTTTTTTACCTGCTTTCGAACTGCTAGGTTGGCAGAAGCTGGGACAAGTCACGGGAGCTTACCCCGTTACGTGGCACTAGGGATTCGAACCCCTGAACTGCTGACCTTTCGATCAACAAGCTCAGCGTCTTAGCCACTGAACCACCACATACCTTGCATACCACATACCTTGCAAAGAATTGGCCAATTTTAAGCAGCACCCCAAAGCTTTGAGTCCTCTCTGCCCATAACTCTATTTCCTGGCCTACCATTGTTCTAAGCCACCCTCGGAACCAGCCACACCCACCCATCTGTCCATCCCATAAGAGACCGCCCACAGCTTCGAAGAGAAGAAAGGGAAAGAGCAAAGGAGGCCTGATTGATGGGTCTTCTCCTCCAGGCCCCATCAATGGTCTGTTCCCACCTCTGTCCGCGAAACCTGGAAGGCCAGGCCTCCAGGGTCACCAGCGATCGTCCGGGCCCAACTCACCGAGTTCCGTGGGCTTCAACAGTTCATCCAGGATAGTGTAGAAGGGAAGCTTCACCAACCGGACTTCGGGCTTCACCGGTTTGACCGGCAACCTTCCAAGTCCGTTTAAATACTTTCCGTAGAGCGAGGGATAGTCTATGTTGGGGGTAGTAGAAAGACCAGTCCTGGTTACTGCACTGTTGCGGTCGTAAGACGAGTGGATGGAAAGGGTTTCGGAAGGAGGTCGGTGCTGTGGGGGTGGGGGGAGCGGTTGCTGCTGGGGGGTTTGTCCCGGTTCGGAAATCTTGGCGTATCGAGTCTCATAGATCTCTTTTATCTTCTTGAAGAGTTCCGGGCTACAGTCAAACTGGACCAGTTGCAAAGCCCGTGTTACCAGTTCGTGTTTGAGTCCGCTTTTGCTCCGGCCCACAAATCCAAGCAACATCTGCAAGTCGGAGACCCGGAAGCTCATCACCATGTTCTGCGAACGAGATGGGAGGAGACAGACAGACAGACAAGCCTTGATATCAAAAAAAAGCATCCATCGGAAAAGGTTCGATCTAGCCCAAGTCTCTACCACCATCTACAAATTCCTCACCCCCAGCTGCAAAATTTTAGATGATAGATAGATAGATAGATAGATAGATAGATAGATAGGGGGGTGAAATGCTCCTGGTTCGGACCAGATCGCCCGATCCGGTAGCGATGGAGGCGGGTAGTTCGGAGAACCGGTAGCAAAAATCCCTGCTCCCCCCCATTGCCCAGCTGAGCCGCGCAATCATCAGAGGCTTTTTTTTTAATTTTTAAAAGCATTTTTTCTACAATCTCTTTGGCCGAAAAAATGCTTTTAAAAGAAAAAAAAAAGCCTCTGATGATCGCGCGGCTCAGCTAGGATCATCAGAGGCTTTTAAAAGTATTTTTTCTATAACCTCTTCAGCCGAAGGGGTTGTAGAAAAAATGGTTTTAAAAGTAAAAAAAAAAAAGGTTGGCCACGCCCACTCAGTCATATTACCCCCACCTACCCACTCAGCCACGCCAACAGAACTGGGATAGATAGATAGATAGATAGATAGATAGATAGATAGATAGATAGATAGATAGATAGATAGATGATAGATGACAGATAGATCAATAAATAGATGATAGATGATAGATGATAGATGATATAGATGATAGATAGATAGATAGATAGATAGATAGATAGATAGATAGATAGATGATAGATGACAGATAGATCAATAAATAGATGATAGATGATAGATGATAGATGATATAGATGATAGATAGATAGGTAGATGATAGATGATAGATAGATAGATGATAGATAGATGATAGATAGATGATAGGTATAGAGATGATAGATCGATAGTAGATAGATAGAAAGAATCCCCATGAATACGTGATCCTAATTGAGACATTTGACAAATGACTCATATTTATGACCTCTGAAGGGTCCCGGGATCAGGTGACAGCCTTTTGTGATCTTCTGACGCACGAAGTCAATGGGGAAGCTGGATTCATTTAATAACCATGTTACTAACTTAACTGCAATGATTCACTTAATAAACTGTGGCAAGCAAGGCCGTAAAATGGGGACAAGACTCACTGAACGACTGTCTCGCTTAGCCACAGAAATGTTGGGCTCCGTTGCAGTGGTACGTCGAGGGCTACCTGCGTTTATGACGGTCGCAGTCTCCCGTTCTGCGACCTTCTGACAAGCAAAGTCAATAGAGGAAGCCGAATTGACTTAACAACCGTGGTACTAAGTGAAGAACTGTAGCGATTCACTTAACAACAGTGGCAAGAGAAGTCGTAAAATGAGGGAATACTCACTTAATGAATGTTTCACTTAGCAACATAAATTTTAGGCTCAACTGTCTTTGTAAGTCGAGGACTATCTTTGTTCTGGATAGACCCCAGGAAAATGTCCTAACTGGAAGAGCCCTTCACCCAAGGAAGAGACAACCTCTAGAGATATTTAAGTAGAGCAGAGGTTCTCAAACCTGGCAGCTTTAAGACTTGTGGACTTCAACTCCCAGAATTCTACAGGCAAGAGCCTGTAGTACAGTGGACTAAAGCACTGTTATTAACAACTGCTGCTTGCAATTACTGCAAGTTCGAATCTCACCAGGCTCAAGGTTGACTCAGCCTTCCATCCTTTCAAAGGTAGGTGAAATGAGGACCCAGTTTGTGAGGGCAATAAGCTGATTTTGTATAAATATACAAAAGTATGAAGGCTATTGCTTAACGCATTGTAAGCCGCCCTGAGTCTCCGGAGAAGGGTGGCATATTTATTCATTTATTTATTTTTATTTATTTTATATCCAATTTATATACCGCTCTTCTCCCTGAGGACTCAGGGCGGTGTACAGCCGAATAAAAACATAAATTACAAACATTAAAATAGTATTAAAATAATATATATAAATTTGGTCCCGTAATTTAAGAACAATAACAAACCCATTTAAAACATTTAAAAAATTAAGAAAAAAAAAAAGTTAAGCCAGCCCGGCTTGCTGAAAAAAGAAGGTTTTAAGGGCACGGCGGAAGGCACTGAGGACTTGGATTCTCCTAATCTCTGGGGGCAGTTGGTTCCAGAGGGTAGGTGCCCCCACAGAGAAGGCCCTCCCCCTGGGGGTCACCAGCCTACATTGTTTGGCTGATGGCACCCCGAGGAGGCCCTCTCTGCGGGAGCGCACGGGTCGATGGGTAGCAGTAGGCGGTCTCGAAGATATCTAGGTCCTATGCCATGGAGTGCTTTAAAGGTGATAACCAACACCTTGAAGCGCACCCGGAAGACCACTGGAAGCCAGTGCAGCTCACGCAGGAGAGGTGTTGTATGGGAGCGCCATTAATTTAAAAAAAATTAAAGCAAAAAAATAAAATAAAATAAAATATCATAGCGGGCTAGAGAATTCTGGGAGTTGAAGTCCACAAGTCTTAAAGCTGCCAAGTTTGAAGACCTCTGCTCTAGAGATATTTAAGTAGAGACTGAAGATACTCTGTAAGTGGATTTTATTTTTTCCTGGGATGACACACCTGCCTTCCACCTACCACAGGTGCACAGGTAGTCCACAATCACAACTGAACCCAAAATTAAGAAATTTGTTAAGTGAGTTTTTGTCCCATTCTACTTTTCTTAATGGGGACGCGGTGGCTCAGCGGCTAAGACGCTGAGCTTGTCGATCGAAAGGTCGGCAGTTCGGTGGTTCGAATCCCTAGTGCTACGGCGTAATGGGGTGAGCTCCCGTGACTTGTCCCAGCTTCTGCCAACCTAGCAATTCGAAAGCGCATTAAAAATGCAAGTAGAAAAATAGGGACCACCTTTGGTGGGAAGGTAACAGCGTTCCGTGCGCCTTTGGCGTCGAGTCATGCCGGCCACAGGACCACGGAGACATCTTCGGGCAGCGCTGGCTCTTCAGCTTTGAAACAGAGATGAGCACCGCCCCCTAGAGTCAGGAACGACTAGCACTTATGTGCGAGGGGAACCTTTTCCCTTTACGACTTTCCTTGCCACATTCGTTAAGCGAATCAGCGCAGTTGTTAAACGATAACCCCGTTGCTAAGTGAATCTGGCTTCCCCACTGACCCTGCTTGTCGGAAGGTCGCAAAAGGGGATCTCGTGACACAACCACCACCACCACCCCGGGACACTGGCCACCGTCATAAACGTGAGTCACTTGTCAAGCATCCCAAATGCAAACCACGTGGCCGTGGGGACGCTACCACGGTCAGAAGTAGTGTTGAGAAACGGTCGTGACTCATTCTTTTCAGGGCCGTTAACTTTGAATGGTCACTAAATGAGCTGTTGTTATGTAAGGGACTTCCTGGGTTCGGTTTAAGAAGTGGCAGCCAAGGGCCGGGTTTACGTCCTTCAACGCACTCAAACATCTTTCCGGCATTGAATCCAAACTGCTGCACAGCAATAATATATAATTCATGAGCAAGGCAGCCGCCATTTCTTTCATCCGGAAACATTTTCTGATTCATAGGGAATGTTCTCGTGGCTTCCTCTAGATCTTCACATGACTTTAGAAATGGGAAAAGAGATTCCCGATCCCGATAAGCTGGAAATCTTGATTCCAGCATTGCTATTCTTAGTGAAAAGGACTGGAGAGGACATGATAGCAGTGTTCCAGTATATATATATTTAAATTATTTTAAAATTTTAAGTTCTGGAGCTCGCAGGATGTCTGCTTCTTTACTAATATACCTGGAACTTGTATTTTTAGAATAGTTTGTAATATATATATATATATATATATATATATATATATGTGTGTGTGTGTGTGTGTGTGTGTGTGTGTGTGTGTGTGTCTTTGGTTATTCGGGTTTTCTCCCGCGTAAAATTGGAAGTGTCTTGGCGATGTTTCGACGAAGTCTCATTCGTCATCTTCAGGCTGGTGTTTTTGGCTTCGTGCTTCTAGGAGCAATTCCTTTTTTGGCTTTTTTGGCTGCTGGCTCATATTTAAGCGATCGTCCACTGGGACTGTTTCGGAGCCAGGTTTCGCCTAATCTGTCCTTGTACCTTTGATTTTTTCCTGGCAGGGTGGATAAAAATCAATGATTTTTTTAAAAAAATCAAAAAAATGGACGTTGTCTTACCTGAACGTCCCTTTTCTGGGCGCTGCGTACACTATCCATGCATGGGTTAATCCTTCAGTGCTTGGCAAACAACTGAGTGAAAACAAAAGACTTTTCCTCCCCTTTCCGGCTCCCAAGCCACGCCTCTGGTCCCATGATCCCCCAGTCTGAACGAAGGCGCAGCAGACAAGAATCCACACTATGAGTAACTTATAAACTCAACTTTATTAACTCAAATTAACGTAATGGAAAAAGAAACTAGTCTCAGTCATAAACAGGGGGCAGGCAGCCCTGACGGGCGGGATATGGATAGTGTACGCAGCGCCCAGAAAAGGGACGTTCAGGTAAGACAACGTCCATTTTCCTGTGCGCTGCTCCCACTATCCATGCATGGGATATACCCAAGCTTAAACTCCCTGGGTGGGAAGCTGACTGCCTCCAGAGTCCTCCTCCATCAACACTTTCTGCAGTACTCTGCGGCCAAACGATGCCTCAGCCGAGTTGAACGCATCGATCTTGTAGTGGCGGATGAACGGTGTGAGGGACGACCACGTCGCAGCTCTGCAGATGTCCACGACCGAGGCTTGGGTGGCCCAGGCCGCCGTGGTGGCCGCGCTGCGAGTCGAGTGCGGTAGAATTCTGCCGGGGCCCGGTTTGGAGTTCAGGTCATATGCCAGGGCGATGCAGGCCTTGATCCATCTGCTGACCGTAGCTGCTGATATCTTCTGACCCCTGGACTTCGGGTTGAAGGAGACCAGGAGACCCTCAGTACGGCGGAAGGGAGCGGTCCGTCGGATGTAAGTGCGAATGGCGCGTCAAACGTCTAGAGTGTGCCACCTCTTTTCTCTGGGGTCATGAGGTGAGGGGCAGAAATCTGGCAGAATGAGCTCCTGGGCTCGGTGGAACCACGAGTTGACCTTCGGGATAAAGGCAGGATCCAGGCGTAGTGTCACGGTGGAGTCGTGGAAAATACACAAATCTTTGCGGACTGAAAGGGCCGCTAGCTCTGAGACTCTCCTCGCCGAGGTGATCGCCAGCAGGAAGGTCACCTTAAATGATAGGTACTTAAGAGAGCTCGAGTTTGGGGGCTCGAATGGGGGCCTGGTCAGCGCCCGTAAATCAAGAGGTAGATCCCATGAAGGGTAACGGTGTACTGTGGGGGGTCGCAGGTTGGTGGCCCCATGCAGAAACTCCTTGATGCGCGGGTGGTGCGCGAGGGATTGGTACAGAGCGCATGCGATGACTGTTGACAACGCCGCTGTCTGTCTTTGTAGGGTTGCCGGGGCCAGGCCTTTGTCTAGGCCAGCTTGTAGGAACCGCAGAATGTCCCGAATAGTAGCTGATGTGGGGTCGATATGCTGGTGGGCGCTCCAGCGACAGAACCCCTGCCATGATGACTCGTAGATGCGGGTCGTAGACGGACGCCTAGCCGCCTGGATAGTGGCAACTACCTCGTCTGGCAGGTTATCCTTCTTCAGGATGACCCGTTCAAATGCCAAACGGCTAATTGCAGCCACTGGGGCTCTGGATGCGTGACTGCTCCTTGGCACAGAACGAGCTGCTGTGGTGGGATCACCCATGGCTGTTCCACGGACAGTGCCACCAGGTCGGCGAACCATGGTCTCCGGGGCCTGTTCGGGGCTACCAGGAGTAGGTCTGCTTTTTCTGCCAGTAGCTTTCGGATGAGACGCGGGAGCTGCGGGACTGCGTACAGGAGACCCTCAGGCCACCTGCAGCGCAGCGCATCATGGTCCTCCGCTTGCGGTGTCGGGTAGCGAGATATGAAGCGGGGGAGTTGAGCGTTGGCCGGGGTTGCGAAGAGGTCTACCACCGGGTTTCCGAAGCGCGAAGCGAGTTCTCGAAACAGCTGAGGGTGGAGCTGCCATTCCGCTTGATCTATTGTTTCGCGGCTGAGCCAGTCCGCCCTCACATTGGTTGCCCCCGAAATGTGGTCTGCTCTGATAGAGAGAAGGTGTCTCTCTGCCCAGCTGAACAACTCCGCGGCCTCCCGCATCAGGGCACGGGACCTTGTGCCCCCCTCCCTGTTGACGTGCGCCTTGGCCGAGATGTTGTCGGTCAGGATTAAGATGTGATGCCCCTGCACTGTCGGCTGGAAGTTGCGCAGTGCCAGTCTGATCGCCCGAAGCTCTACGAGATTGATGCTGCATTGCCGTTCTTGAAGCGACCACTGTCCTTGCGTGACTAGGTTGTGGAGATGGGCTCCCCACCCCCGAAGGCTGGCGTCGGTGGTGAGTATCAAACGGTCCGGCTCTAGGAAGCTGGACCCCTTGAGGAGCGCTGGCGATGTCCACCACCTGAGGGACCGGTGGACCTGGAGAGTGAGGCGAACTTTCTTTTGGGAGTTGGCCCTTCCCGTTCGCTGGAAGGGAAGGAGGAACCACTGCAGGGGTCTCGAATGTCTGCGTGCCCACGGTACGATGCCAAAGCAGGATACCATCTTCCCGAGGAGGCTTGAGAGGTGGATCAGGGCAACTCTCCTCCTCGTCAGGATCTGCAGGATCAGAGTTCGGATGCTCTGGACTCTGTCCGGTGATAAGAATACTTGGCCGCTGGACGAATCTATCACCGCCCCTAGGTGAAGAAGCCTGGTGGTGGGCTGAAGTTGACTCTTTGCAAGGTTTATGGTGAAACCGTGATCCTGGAAGATCTTCATCACCATCTTCATGTCTCTGGAGGCCTGGTCGAGTGTGGACGACAGGACCAGAATGTCGTCCAGGTAACAGAGCACCCGGATCAGGACGGCTCAGAGCCTGGCCGCCACCACCGCTACCAGTTTGGTAAAGGTGCAGGGGGCCGACGAGAGTCCAAATGGCATCGCACGGTATTGGTAATGCCGGCCCGCATACTCGAACCTCAGGTACCGACGGTGATGCGGGTGAATGGGCACGTGCAGATAAGCCTCCCGGAGGTTGACCAACTGAAGGAAGTCGCCCTGTCTCACCCCCGCTATGATGGACTTGAGGGAGTGCATTTTGAACCTGCGGTATTGAACGGACAGGTTCAGACGCTTTAGATTGAGTATAGCCCTCCAGCCCCCGGAGTTCTTGGGTACCAAGAAGAGGGTTGAGTAGAAACCTGAGCCCCACTGGCTGTGCAGGACCGGCTCTATGGCTTCGACCTCCAGGAGGTGGGCAATCTCCTGTGACATTAGGTCCTGAAGCTCCGAGGATCGAGGGGTTGGGCAACGGACGAACCGGTGGGGCGGCTGACCGGAAAATTCGATGGATAATCCTGAAGAGATCGTACGCCTTACCCAAGAGTCCGAAGTCGAGCTGGCCCATTGTAGATGGAAGAGGGTGAGCCTTCCCCCTATGGGTCCCGTGGGCCTGGAGTCATTTTCCCCTTCTGGCGGGCTTAGGGCCGGCTCCACGGAAGTTGCGCTTAGGCTGCTGTTGTCGTCCTCGGTCTCGGAACTGCTGCCTGTCGTGAAATCTGTCTCCCCCCTGGTATTGGGAGCGATGAGAGGAGGACCCCCTGGGTCTGGCACCGGCACGAAAGGGCTACTGGAGCGGGTAAGGTGTGTATCTGCGTTCCTGGCGCCGATATGTTGAGGGGAGGATCTTCCTCTTGTCCTTCCCCTCAATCAGCATGGACTCCAGCGCGGCTCCGAACAGCTCTGGTGCCTTGTATGGCGCGGCTGCCAACTTCCACTTGGCTTTGAAGTCGGCCTTCCAGGGCCGGAGCCAGAAGAGCCTCCTAGCTGTCAGGGTTGAAGCCAGAGCTCTTGAGGCAAATTTGGCTGCGTTCAAAGAACCGTCGGCTGTGTATTCTGTAGCAGCTATTATCTTATTTAGATCTTGATGCAGTCTGGTGTCCTCAGGGGGAAGCCTGTCCTGTAGATGCCGGAGCCAAATGAGTGACGCTCTGTTGAAGAAGGAAGTTGCCGTTGCCGATCTGATCGCCCAGCCTGCAGCCTGATGTGCTTTGCGGAAGGCCCACTCCATTCTCTTCTCCTCCGCCTTAAGCGTGTCCAGAGGGTCAGTGGAGATCAGCGAGCTGGAGGCTAACGCTGCCACGGGCTGGTCTACTGAAGGGAGCGCCAGAAGGTCCTCTAACTCTGGGGCTGAGCAGTAGAGTTTTTTATCTAGGTTGCTAGGTGTTGCCAGCGAAGCCGGCTGGCCCCAGGGATTCTGGATCACATCCGCAAACAGCTGAGGGCAAGGAATGTAGTCCTTTTGCGGTTTTGAGGATTTGAAGAGCGCGTCGTGAGGGCCCACCGTTGAGGGGGTAGCGGCTGTGACGTCCCCTGGCACTCCCAGGTTCGTTGTAAGTCTAGCCTTGTGGAGTAGGGACTTGAATAGGGCCGGGCGAAAGAGGCCTGTGAATGCCGGTGTGTCCGGTGCTAGGCCCTCATCCTCTGATAACTCCATCTCCTCAGGGGCCTCCTCCGCTTGGTCTGATTCCTCAGACGAGGATTCTTGGCCCTGTACTGGGAGAGGATGGGACTGGAGCTGGTGTTGCCGTGCCTGGGCAGGTGCGGCCTGTCCAGGTGTCTGAGTTGCCTGCTGCAGGGTTGCAGAGAAGAATGACGACAGTGCAGCCGAGAACATGGCCTGAAAGTCCATTGGGGCTGCTATTCCTGGCCCCCCCTGAAGCCGAGGGTCTGCCCTTGATGGCGTTGAACTTGCTTCAATGGCCCGATATATGATGAGCTGGTGAGGGGCCCCTTGGAGTCTCTGGTCCGGCCCCTGAGCCTGCCTCGAAGCGGGGTGTGATGAGGCCCGCCCTGGGGAAATCAGGAGTTCTTGGGGTCACTGCAATGTCTGACACACTTGCAACTCCTGGCTCTGCCTCTCTCGGAGGGGCGTGAGTGGCCTCCAAAGGCGCAGGCTCTCTGGATGAGGACTCTGAGGCTGCCTTGTGCGCCTTCTCCCACTGTCATTCCAGAGCATTGTATCTCCTTAGGGCGTCTCTATTCTGGAACGGTAGGGAGCCCTCTGAAGCCGCCCTGCTGGCAGAGCTCTCATGCCTCTTCTTTGATTTATTTTCCCCCCCTTTTGACTCCTTGCGCGGGGGGGGGGTGAGCTCTAGCTCCATATCTGAGGATGGAGGGGAGCGAGACATAACTGCAGCCGCTAGGTTCTTCGGGCAGGCCCCTTGCCCTGTAGCTCCACAAGCCGAGGGGTAATCTCTTCAAAAAGAGCCTCGAGCTAGGCCAGAACCACTCCTCAGAAGGTGGGGGCGAGGTGGATTGATTGCCCCCTGCGGGCGTGGGGCGGAGTCTGCGCCCGCCCCGATGGCCGATGGGGGCGTAGGCTGATGAGTCTGGCCAATCTGGCGGCCCGAAGGTCCCCCAATATGGCGCTGGCACGTGAGGAGGCCTGTGCCCGACTCAGGCAACGGACTTACAATGGCGGCCCGAGGGTCCGACCAAATGCCGCGCGACTGCCTTGGTGGGAGCTCGTTCCTGGAATTTGCCCTTCCTAGCACAGGGGGGGGGGCTGCCAAGCTCTCTGGCGCTCCGCTGCGCCTTGCGCTGATGCCCCGAAGCCGGTGAGGCGAAATCGCTCCTGGGGGGGGTGTTGTTTAGGTGAGCCGAGCAGTTTGAAATAGGCGGGTTGCTCAAAGCCCGCCGGCCAGCTGGAGGGGCGCAGCTCGATCGCTGCAGCAGCGCCGTGGGAAGATATGCCGGTTTAAAATTCAGGAGGTGGCCAAGCGAGCGGCGTGGGCGCGATGCTCTGCTCCCCCCCCTTCCAGCTGGTGATTGCTATTCACTCCGAGAGCAAAGTAAACCGCGAAAGGGAATCTATTCAAAATTAACAAAAAAGCCTAATCGCCCTAAGGAAAGGGAAGAAAGAAATTGGAAGAGTAATAAAGAAAAAAAGGAGGAAAACCCCACAGACTACTGTACCTTTAAGAAACCTGTGGAGCTCCAAAAATCACTACAGTGTTTGCCAGCAACTGAGTGAAGACTGGGGGATCATGGGACCAGAGGCGTGGCTTGGGAGCCGGAAAGGGGAGGAAAAGTCTTTTGTTTTCACTCAGTTGTTTGCCAAGCACTGAAGGATTAACCCATGCATGGATAGTGGGAGCAGCGCACAGGAAAAGCAAATTTTTTTGATTTAAATCAGATTTATTTTAATAAAAAACTTTTGGGGTAAAAATCCATCATAAGATAGTTTTCTATTTAAGATACATAAATAATTTAGTTTATTCAGCATGAAGTGGAGCTTAGTTATGTAGCAGGAGGCTGTATATTCTGCAACCCTGGGACTATCGGTGAGTCAACAGTGGGAACAGCAGAGATGACAGTTGCTCTTTAAAAATTATGATTTAAATCGAGTTGATTTAAATCAAGCCTTTTTACTAGGGATTTAAATCATGATTTAAATTGTGATTTAAATCAACTCGATTTAAATCAAATCCACCCTGCCTGTAATATTACTCCCTTTTTTTCATTGTATGGTTCAGCCTCCAGACCCCTTTATCATCTCTGTTGTTCTTCTCCGCAGTCTTTTTAGGGCCTCGGAGTCTTTTCCATATCCTAAGACAGCGCTGCACAGGGTTGGCCGAAATCTGCAGTGTTCCAAGTGTGATAAGGCCACACCTAGAGTACCGCATCCAGTTCTGGTCGCCACGATGTAAAAAAGATGTGGAGACTCTAGAAAGAGTGCAGAGAAGAGCAACAAAGAGGATCAGGGGACTGGAGGCTAAAACATATGAAGAACGGTTGCCGGAACTGGGTATGTCTAGTTCAGGAGTCAGCAACCCGCAGCTCTGGAGCCGCATGTGGCTCTTTCATCCCTCTGCTGCGGCTCCCTGTCACCGGTCGGCTCCACAATTGATAGGGCTTTCGGTTAGGACAGGTAGAGGAAAAAGGACGCCGCGCTAGGGGGAGACTCTATGGTGGGGGAACCGGACTTCCGGTCGGCAGAGGAAAAAAAGATGCTATGCTAGGAAGAGACTCTATGGTGGAGGAACCGGACTTCCGGTCGGCTCCAGAATTGAATGGGGGGCTTCTGGTTAGGACCTTTGTGGCTCTTTGAGTGTTTAAGGTTGCCGATCCCTGGTCTAGTTTAATGAAAAGAAGGACTAGGCGAGACAGGATAGGAGTCTTCCAATATCTCCGGGGCTGCCCCAAAGAAGAGGCAGTCAAGCTATTCTCCAAAGCACCTGAAGGCAGGACAAGGAGCAATGGGTAGAAACTAATCAAGGAGAGAAGCAACGTAGAACTAAGGAGAAATTTCCTGATAGCGAGAACAATTAACCAGTGGAACTGCTTGCCACCAGAAGTTGTGAATGCTCCAACACTAGACAGCTTTTAAGATGATGTTGGATACCCATTTGTCTGAAGTGGTGTAGGGTTTCTTGCCTAAGCAGTGGGTTGGACTAGAAGACCTCCAAGATCCCTTCCAACTCTGTTATTCTAAACACTTGGCTCTACCCCTTATACTAGTTTCCTGGGCAACTCTTATCTTTTCTTCTTTTTTTTTAAAAAATAACAGCTCTGCAAGCCAACATCCTTCTGCTTCCTTTCCCCGTCCTTGATTTTTTTTTCAAAATATCCCCAAAGGCAGCTAAGGCCTAAATAAACAAATAAATATATTTATTTAGCTTTGTTGCGAAGGTTGTTGAGAGTGTGGTGGCGCAACAGCTCCCCCGGTACCTGGATGAAGCTGTCTATCTAGACCCACTCCAGTCCGGCTTCCGGCCTGGGCACAGCACGGAAACGGCATTGGTCGCGTTGGTGGATGATCTCTGGAGGGCTCGGGATAGGGGTTGCTCCTCTATCCTGGTCCTGTTAGACCTCTCAGCGGCTTTTGATACCATCGACCATGGTATCATGTTGCACCGGTTGGCGGGGTTGGGGGTGGGGGGCACCGTTCTGCGGTGGTTCTCCTCCTACCTCTCTGACCGGTCGCAATCTGTGTTGACGGGGGGGCAGCGGTCGACCCCGAGGCACCTTGCTTGTGGGGTGCCACAAGGGTCGGTCCTCTCGCCCCTTCTGTTCAACATTTATGTAAAGCCGCTGGGTGAGATCATCCGTGGCTTTGGGGTGGAGTTCCATCAGTACGCTGATGACACCCAGCTGTACATCTCCACCCCAGGCCACCCCAACGATGCCCTTGAAGTGATGTCCCAGTGCCTGGAGGCCGTGCGGGCCTGGATGGGGAGAAACAGGCTCTGACTCAACCCCTCCAAGACCGAGTGGCTGTGGCTTCCAGCGTCCCGATATAGCCAGCTGACGCCATCGCTGGCTATTGGGGGCGAATCACTCGCCCCCACGGAGAGGGCTCGCAACTTGGGCGTCCTCCTGGACGCACGGCTGTCTTTAGAAGATCATTTGACGGCCGTGGCCAGGGGGGCTTTTTATCAGGTTCGCCTGATACGCCAGCTGCGCCCCTTTCTAGATCGGGACTCTCTACGCACAGTCACTCAGGCACTAGTCTGGACTACTTTCCCGCCTGGACTACTGCAACGCTCTCTACATGGGGCTCCCCCTGGGGTGCACCCGGAGGCTCCAGCTGGTCCAGAACGCGGCCGCGCGGGGGGATTATGGGGGTGACGAGGCGCTCCCATGTGACACCTCTCCTGCGCGAGCTGCACTGGCTCCCAGTGGTCTTCCGGGTGCGCTTCAAGGTGTTGGTGACCACCTTTAAAGCGCTCCATGGCTTAGGGCCGGGGTATTTACGAGACCACCTTCTGCCACCAATAGCCTCCCACCGGCCAGTACGCTCGCACAGAGTGGGCCTCCTCAGGGTGCCGTCCGCCAGACAATGTCGGCTGGCGACCCCCAGGGGGAGAGCCTTCTCTGTGACGGCGCCCACCCTCTGGAACAACCTTCCCCCAGAGTTACGTATAATAACAGACCTCCGTCGGGCCCTGAAAACCTATTTATTTCAACAAGCTGGGCTGGCCTGAGTTAAATTTTAAATTGATTTTAAATTGGGTTATCTTAATTTCGGCCAAAATATTTAATTATTTTAATACTGTTCTTAAATTTTGTATGCTTTGTTTTTATCTTGGCTGTGCACCGCCCTGAGTCCTATTTGGAGAAGGGCGGTATAGAAATTTAATTAAAATAAAAATAAAAAATAAAAAATAAAATGGATTCTGCTCCGGAATTTGCTGCCTTCTGCAGATTAAAACCGCCACAAGGGTAGAGAATCCTGGTGAAAACGACAATCACAGAAACAAAATTCACATCCTCAACAAAAGTTGCACAATCTCCTAAAGGACGGGGGGGTCTCCAATCCGATCCGCCCCGGTCCAGTGTCCTCTGCGGGGTTGCGGCCAGTTCAGAACCGGGCCGCGGAAGTGGTGTGCGAGCATGAAGCTGCATTTGTGAAAGCGCATTTGTGAAAGTTACAATGGCACTAAAAGAAAGTGACTTAGGATCATGTCTCGTACTTATGACCGTGGCAGCATCCCCATGGTCAGGTGATCAAGATTCAGACGCGTGGCCACTGATTAAGATTTATGACGGTTGTGGTGTCCCAAGGGGATGTGATCCTGACGCCCAAGCAGGGCACCTTACATCATTTCTAATTGTCATTTGTCAGAAATGGTGTACGGTCTCTTGCTTGGGCGGGGGGTTGGACTAGATGACCTCCAAGGTCCCTTCCGACTCTGTTAATCTGTATTATAAACTGCATCCCTGTTTGGCTTGGTGGCAATAGTGCCATCGATAGAAAGTCCATACAGAGAGTGGTGAGGACCACAGAGAAGATGATAGGAAGCTCACTTCCCGTTATTCAGGATACTGCTGATAAGCGCTATGTCCTTAGAGCTCCAAGCATTGTTAGAGACCCCACACACCCACTTTATGGTCTGTTTCTGTTGCTCCCCTCTGGGAAGAGGTTTAATCTGTTAAATCCTTTGAGATCTTGGGGGAAAATGGGGAAAGCCCGATTCACTTAACACCCGTGCTACTGATTTTGTTCAAAGTTACAACGGCACCCAAAAAAGCGACTTACAACTGTTTTTCACGCTTAACGACCGTTGCAGCATTCCCCCACGGTCACGTGATCAAAATTCAGCCGCTTGGCCACTGACTCACATTTATCTGATGCAGTCCACCAGCTACTGTGCCTGGTCCCCATTGCCCCCCCCTCCGTTTTGCAGTCTGGCTCTGGCACAGCGCCCCCAAATCTGCCACCCGTCGTTGTTGAGCAGGCTAAAACAGCTCGTCTTCAGAAGTTGTCCCTGGAGGTTTTAAAGAAAAGACTGGACAGCTATCTGTCTGAAATAGTATAGGGCCTTTTTGCGAACCTATGGAACGCGTGCTGGAAGCGGCACGCAGAACCATCCCATGCGGGACGCGTGGCTGGTTCCTTGTTCGCATTCCTGTGCACACACGTGTCCCGGTCAGCTGGCCTTCGCATGCGTGGGAGCGCTGGAACCCCGAAGAGCAGCGTTCCATTGCGCATGCACACTTCCTGGTTTTTGTCGCACACATGTGCAACTTCCAGTGTGTGTTTGTCAGGCACGGCTCCACATCGGAAACTGGAAGTTTGGGTGCCGGCTTGCGCATGCGCGGCGGAATGCTGCTCTTCCGGGTTTCGGCGCTCCTGCGAGCGTGAAGGCCAGCGAGGCTGTGCAGTCCAGGCGGGATGGTTTTGCGTGCCATTTCCAGCATGCGGTGATGTAAAAGGTTAGCCATGACTGGTATAGGATGTCCTGCTTGAGCAGGGGGCTGGAGTAGAAGACCTCCAAGGCCCCTTCCAGCTCTATTCCGATTGAAAGGAAAAAGGAAGGAAGGAAGGAAGGAAGGAAAGAGAGACAGAGAGAAAGACCCCTTCCAGCTCTATTCTGATTGAAAGGAAAAAGAAAGAAAGAAAGAAAGAAGAAGAAAGAAAGAAAGAAAGAAAGAAAGAAAGAAAGAAAGAGGGAGAGACAGAGAAAGAAAAAAAGAAAGAAAGAGAAAAAGAAAGGAAGGAAGGAAGGAGACAGAGAAAGAAAGAAAGAGAGAGAGAAAGAAAAAAAAAGAAAGAGAAAGGAAGGAAGGAAGGAAGGAAGGAAGGAAGGAAGGAAGGAAGGAAGGAAGGAAAGAAAGAAAGAAAGAAAGAAAGAAAGAAAGAAAGAAAGAAAGAAAGAAAGAAAGAAAGAAAGAAAGAAAGAAAGAAAGAAAGATTGATTTGACTTGCTGAGTCACAATCTGGATATGCTTGCCATAAACCCGGTGGCAGAACTGGAGAAAGAAAGAAAGAAAGAAAGAAAGAAAGAAAGAAAGAAAGAAAGAAAGAAAGAAAGAAAGAAAGAAAGAAAGAAAGGAGAGACAGAAAGAAAGAAAGAGAGAAAGAGAAAGAAAGAAAGGAAGGAAGGAGAGACAGAGAAAAAAAGAAAGTGAAAGAAAGAGGAAGGAAGGAAGGAAGGAAGGAAGGAAGGAAGGAAGGAAGGAAGGAAGGAAGGAAGGAAGGAAGGAAAGAAAGATAGATAGATTTGACTTGCTGAGTCACAATCTGGATATGCTTGCCATAAACCCGGTGGCAGAACTGGAGAGAGCCCAGAAACCGTGATCGTCCAGGAACAAAACAATCCAGCATCAACCACCCGCAGTCCCTAAAATAGCGGGCGAGAAAAACCGTCAAAATCTTTCTGCTTTACTCCATGCAGGAACTAAATACTCGGTTCTAATTTCTAAAAACGTGAGGATGCTAACTGGAAGCCCAAAGCCCACAAAATGCAAGCGAGAGAAACCAACCACGTTGGCAGAGAACATTCGGACAACCGGCATCATCTGGAAAAGCCGCAACTAAACCTTCATCCGGAAAAAGGATGCACACAGCAGTGAAATTCCCAATTCGGGCTTTAATTTTGTCACCAAACCGTCCAGAAAAACACCCACTCTCTCTAAACATGAATAGGGAAAGAAGGTCCTTCTATTGAGAAATCAAACGACAGGCAGTCTTTGACTTACGACAGTCCGTTTAGCGACCGTTCAAAGTTACCACGGCACTGAAAAAAAAGAGAGTTGCTGCCGTTTTTTCACAGACGTACAACTGTTGTCGCATACCCCCCGTCGGGTGAGCAAAATTCAAACACTTAGCCACTGGTTCGTATTTATGACGGGTGCAGTGTCATGGGGGGGGGGGTCACGTGATTTCCCCCTTTTGCGACCTTCCGATGAGCAAAGTCCATGGGGAAGGCAGATTCGCTTAACAACCGTGTCGTTAACGTAACGACCGCGGTGATTCCCTTAACAACGGTGGAACAAAAGAAAGGTCATAAAAGGAGTCAAAACTCACTTGCCAAATGTTTCGCTTAGCAGAAGAGATTTGGGGGTCGGTTGTGGTCATAAATCGAGGACTACCTCTATACAGCTAGTCCTCGGTTTACGACCATAATTAATCCAGGAATTGCAGCCGTAAATCATTAGGATAGATAGATAGATAGATAGATAGATAGATAGATGATAGATAGATAGATAGATAGGTAGGTAGGTAGGTAGGTAGGTAAGTAGACACTCAGACAGACAGACAGACCCTGTTTCCCTGAAAATAAGACATCCCCTGATAATAAGCCCAATCGGGCTTTTGAGCACATGCACTAAAATAAGCCTCCCCCCAAAAA
Organism: Pituophis catenifer annectens; assembly: GCF_029215685.1. Classification (NCBI taxonomy): domain Eukaryota; kingdom Metazoa; phylum Chordata; class Lepidosauria; order Squamata; family Colubridae; genus Pituophis; species Pituophis catenifer. The sequence continues at coordinate 345,652,976 of NW_027256881.1, read as the reverse complement.
TAAGCCCTCCCCGAAAATATTTAAACGCAGAGCTGGAAATCAGCTAAGACGGCAAGAGAAGCCCTATCTTGCTCCACCCCAAAATAATAAGACTTCCCCGAAAATAAGGCCAAACGCTTATTTCGGGGTTCAAAAAATATAAGACAGGGTCTTATTTTCGGGGAAACACAGTAGATATAGAGATAGAGATAGATATATAGATATATATAGTTTGGGTCTTTTATGGGCATAAGTGTATACATGGAACATGTTTTGTAGATCACAATAGTTATCAGCTTCTTTTTCCATGAGTGGATTTTTAAAAGATTTTTAAAAGGGAAAACGTCCAGATCATTTAAAATTTCAAATTTAGAGAGAAACAGTCTAGCTAAACATTTAAAGTTCTAGCAGTTAAAAAATGTCCTGTTTAAGGATTTAAATACTAGAACTAAATTTCTGGCTTGCTTTCTTTTCTCTTTCTTTTTTTTCTTTTTCTTTCTTTCTTTCTTTCTTTCTTTCTTTCTTTCTTTCTTTCTTTCTCTTTCTTTCTTCGCAGCAGTTGTTAAGCAAGCATAGCTGTCACTAAGCAAATGCAGCAGTCTTTATGCGAATCCGTTCATCTGAATGGGTGTTGGGTTTTTTGGCTGAAAGCCAGCATTAAAAAAAATAAATAAACCCACTTGCGAATGGCAGTCGCGCATGATTGCAGAACCTGTGATGATGGGTCTTAAAGTCGACCTGTCCGTGACATGCGGGTCGCATGCCGGCTGGGTGAGCAGAGTCAGGATTTATGATGTCTGGGAAATGTTTTATGGGCCATAAAGTTGTTCCAGGGGACCTTTGTAACTTCGCTCATAGAAGGACAGGTCGTTAAGCGAGGCTTTCCTGCTTTTCTTTTACACATTTTCTTCAAAACTTTGCTACGAGCTACTAGGTTTTCATGCAAGAACCACAAAAAAAACAAAACCCCGACACTCCGGCAACACCTTAAGAAGTGCAGATGTACAACTATTTATACATACCTCCGTGTGACTAGGCGCAGGGCGAAATTTGTGGAGGAAAACCAAAAAAATTGCCGGCAAGCTTATAATATAGGTTAGACCTCGACTTACGATCACAACGGAGCCCAAATTTTCTGTCGCTAAGTGAGACATTTGCTAAGTGAGTTCCGCCCCCATTTTACGACTTTTCCTGCCATATGTCCATGCAGATACTCAGTCATCCAGGTCAGGATTGTCCCAAAGGTGCTTTTTTTTTTTTTTTTTCCAAGAGGGAACTGGACTTTCTGGTTTTTTTCTCTGAAGACGTTTCGCTCCTCCATCCAAGAAGCTTCTTCCGCTCTGATTGGATCCGTCCATTTCCCCACTGTCCAGTCAGAGCGGAAGAAGCTTCTTGGATCAGAAGTGAAACGTCTTCAAAGAAAAAAACGGAAAGTCCAGTTGCCTCTTGGGAGGGGAAAAAAAAATGGGTTTTCCTGCCATCGTTGTTCAGGGAATCACGACGGCTATTCAATTAGTAACACAGTTGTTATGGGAATCTGGCGATTCCCTTAACGACGATGAAAAGAAAGGTCGTAAAAGGAATCAAAACTCACTCAAGAAATGTTTTGCTTAGTAGCAGAGATCTGGAGCTCCATCGTGGTTGTAAGTCGAGGACTATCTCTATGCAGCTAGTCCTTATGACCATAATTAAGCCAGGAATTGCAGCCGTAAATCATTTGAGAGACAGATAGGTGTGTGTGTGTGTGTGTGTGTGTGTGTGTGTGTGTGTGTGTGTGTGTGTCTTAAGTTTTCGTGGGTGTGTGCATGTAAAACGTTAAAATCTCGGGTGTTTTCCCGCGTCATTATAAGTTTGTTAGTTAAAATGTTTAAAATCCTGGGATCTTAGCCAGGATTTTAAATATTTTAACTAACAAACTTATAATGATGCGGGGAAAACACCCAAGATTTTAACTTTTTACATATATATATATTTGTGCGAGGAAAAAGCACGAAGCAGAAAACACCAGCCTGAAGATGACGAGTGGGACCTCATCGAAACGTTGCTAAGATACTCTCAATCTTACATGGGAAAAGACCCAAATACACCAAAACTTGCATATATATATATATAATTTGCTTTCTTCTCTTATCGTAGGTTTAAAAAGTATGTATTTTTCTTCAGCCGGGTATTTTCCTACGTAAACCAAGTTTTTCAAATTGTAGCCATAGCTCAGTGAAATCACATCCACTATCCTAGGCTTCTTCAGACAGCAAGCCAGCATTTTGCTGCCTATTGGGAAACTAATATAGATCTATTTTGGACTGATTGGTCCTCATCAGTTAGCCACACCCTTACCATATGTCCCCTCCCCATATAGGCTAAGTATTTGCTTTACTTCTCTTATCGTAGGTTTAAAAAATATGTATTTTTCTTCAGCCGGGTATTTTCCTACGTAAAGCAAGTTTTTCAAATTGCAGCCATAATAGATAGATAGATAGATAGATAGATAGATAGATAGATAGATAGATATAATAGATAGATAGATAGAATAGATAAGATAGATAGATGATAGGTAGGTAGGTAGGTAGATAGGTAGGTAGATAGATATATATAGATATAGATATAGATATATAGATATAGTTATAGATATAGATATATAGATATATAGATATATAGATATAGATATAGATATATAGTTAGGGCCTTCCATGGGCATAAGTGTATACATGGAACAAGTTTTGCAGATCACAATAGTATCAGTTTCTTTTTTCCACGACTGGATTTTTAAAAAACTGAAAGTGAAAGGGTAGACGGTAGACTTTTTGCCTCTCATCCAAGAAGCTTCTTCCGTTCTGATTGGATCCTTCCATTTCCCCATCGTGCAGTCAGAGCTGAAGAAGCATCTTGGATGAGAAGTGAAAACCAGAAAGTCCAGCTGCCTCTTGAACAAAAAAGCACCTTTGGGTTTTCCTGCCATCGTTGTTCAGTTGTGCAGTTCTGCATTTAGTATCATAGTTGTTAAGTGAATCTAGCTTTCCTGTTGATTTTTGCTGGCCAGAAGGTCGCAAAATGGGATCTCGTGACCCCAGGACGTTGCGACCGTCACAAATACGAGTCAGTTGCTAAGCGTCTGAATTTTGATCATGTGACCACAGGGATGCTGTTGTGGCCCCGCCCTCTGAGCCTATCTCATCGGAGGAAGAAGGCTCCGAACATGAGGGAGAGGAGTCAGCCAGGCCTCCCTCTCCAGGCCCCTCCCCTCTGGCACTGTCTCAGGTGCCGGCGGAGGGAGAGGAGATTAGCCAGGAGCCAGGTGTCTTAGATGAGAGCGAAGGAGAGCCGTCATTCCTGGATGCACGCCAACGAAGGCGTGATAAACGGTTTGCAGCAGTTAAGGAGGCGTGCTAGGGATTAGAATTGAGTCACTGGACCACACTCCAGAGACTATATAAGAGAGGGTGGTGGCTGGTAAAACTCCGTGACGAACAAAAACGAACTTTGGCTAGTCACTTGAACAACGTCTGAAGCTGCCGAAAGGGATATTGTTTTGCTGGACTATTTGCAATGCGTATGTAATTTTGTGTTATCTGTTGCAGTAAAAGCTCTTGGCAGACCTGCTTATATTGTTGCCAAGTTTGAGATAACGACCTGTGTGCGTGCCAAGTACTTTCTTAACCCTCGGCTGGCTGTGTTTGTGTGTGTGTAGACGGGGACAGATCAAATGCTGCAATGGTTGTAAGTGTGGAAAACGGGCATAAGTCACTTTTTTCAGTGCTGTTGTAACTTCGAACGGTCACTAAATGAACTGTTGTAAGTCGGGGGACTATCTGCACAGAACTTAACCATAAGCAAGACAAACGCAAATGGTTGATGGTGATAAGAGCCACTTCCTATCTTTGCTTAGCTAATTTTTCTTCCGATAATGGGATGGAAAAAATTTAGGTTCCACTGAAGAAAAGCTGTATATGACAAGCCTTTTTTAAAAAAGCTTCACAAGATTTCAAGGGGTCCTCGACTTACGACCATTATAGAGGCCAAAATTCCTGTCGCTTAGCGAGGCAACTGTAAAATCAATCTTGCCCCCATTTTACGACCTTTCTGGCCACAATTGTTAAGGGAATCATTAAATGACTAATTGTTAAGTGAATCTGGCTTCCGCATGGACTTTGCCCGTCAGAAGGTCGCAAAAAGGGGATCGTGTGACCCCAGGACATTGCAACCGTCACAAATACGAGTCAGTTGCCAAGCACTCTGAATTTTAATCATGTGACCGTGGGGATACCGCATCGGTCGTTAAGTGTGAAAAATGGTTCTAAGTCGCTTTTTTTCAGTGCCGTTGTAACTTGGAACGGTCACTAAACAAATGGTTGTAAGTCAAAGGTTACCTTACTGATCTATTGTGGCCCTTTCCAAACATTTTCTTTGACGTCACAAAAAAAAAACAAAAACCCAAAAAACCCAGAAAGCAGCTTTGGATAATCAAAACAGTGGCTTCCTTCATGGAAAAAAAAAACAGATTAGCTGTTGTGTTATGTAAAGCTTTTTATCTTCTGAAGATAAAAAGGAATACTTAGGTTGCTTTTTAAAAAAACAACCAAAAAAAAAACCCCACAGAGATTGAGATTATTAAATAAACTTCCCTGAAAACCTCGTTTGGGTAAGAGAATCACAGAGTCACAGAACAGAGAAATGTTGTGAAACTTCAACAGTTTCACACAAAGAAAATACCAAAAAAAAAAGAAATTGATGACAAGCGAGGCCACAATAGCACTTCACGCAAAAAAAGACAGAAGAAACCAGACCGAAGTTAAAAGGATTCTGCTGTTTTTTCTTTTGGAAAGAACTATAACTACAGATTACTGATATTTCAGTGTCTGATATTTTTCCATAGGAGAACAGGTAGTCCTCGACTTATGACCCATAGGTCAGCCCAAAATTTCCATTGCTAAGCCAAACCGTTGTTAAATAGCACTAGCACTTAAGACACCGCTTCACAGTCTCTCTAAACTGTTTACATAGTCAGCCTCTTGCCCCCAACAATCTGGGTTCGCATGACTTTTCTTGCCACTGTTGTTAAATGAATCAAGGCAGTTAAATTAATAACACAGTTGTTAAGTGAGTCTGGATTCCCCCTTGACTTTGCTGGTCAGGTCGCAAAAGGGGATTTTCGATCACATTGACCGTGGGCATGCTGCAACGGTTAAGTGTGAAATAGTGGTCGTAAGTCCATCTTTTCCAGTGCTGTGGCAACTTCGGTCACTAAATGAATTGTTCTAAGTCAAGATGTGCACGCCCTATGAAACTCAAGGCCGCTTAGCAAACGTGCAACACGCAGCTTTCAAGATTTCACAAACAACCTCTCAGGGTGTACTTTTAGCCGCTTCCTGAACGGATTCAAGTTCAAATCCCAACAATTTCAAACTCATATTAAAACCACTATGATGCTTTTTTCTAAATACCGTAGTCCACCTTTCATATCTTTAAAACCTTGTTTACAATCTAGATTACAGATGACAATGATCAGGTAAAGGTAAAGGTTCCCCTCGCACATATGTGCTAGTCGTTCCCGACTCTAGGGGGCGGTGCTCATCTCCGTTTCAAAGCCGAAGAGCCAGCGCTGTCCGAAGACGTCTCCATGGTCCTGTGGCCGGCATGACTCAACGCCAAAGGTGCACGGAACGCTGTTCCCTTCCCACCAAAGGTGGTCCCTATTTTTCTACTTGCATTTTTTACCTGCTTTCGAACTGCTAGGTTGGCAGAAGCTGGGACAAGTCCCGGGAGTTCACCCCGTTACGCGGCACTAGGGATTCGAACCGCTGAACTGCCGAGCTTTCGATCGACAAGCTCGGCATCTTAGCCACTGAGCCACCGTGTCCCTTTATTTAGCCTGCCTTAAATAGGAGCAACCAAGTCCATGGAAATAAACACCGAACGGAAGAAATAAACCAACTAATAAAAACAGGCATTAAAAAAAAAACTCTTTCTGAAACACTGTGAATAATGAAGCATTGTTCTCACTTCCAGTTCTCCAGAGAAGATTTAGCTCTCAGTATACGGATAAGAAGCTGAACCTCTCTATTTTAATTTATATAATTAATATATTTTACTTTATATAATACAGGCACACAATTACTCTGACCAGATATATAGCCTGATGATAGAAAAAAAGTCTGATCTATGCAATAAGTTAGAAAAGATAGGTGCTAAATTTTTTCCGTTAATACAGGTCGTCCTGAACATACAACCATTCATTTGGTGACGGTTCAAAGTTACAACGGCACTGATAAAAGTGACATGACCGTTTTTCACACTTATGACCGTTGTAGCATCCCCATGGTCACATGATCAAAATGTGGACACTTGGCAACTGGCATGTATTTATGACGGTAGCAGCGTCCCGGGGTCACATGATCCCATTTTGAGATCTTCCGACAAGAAACATCAATGGGGAAGTCAGATTCACTTAACAACCGTGTTACTAACTTAACTGCAGTGATTCACATAACAACTGCGGCAAGGAAGGTCGTAAAATGGGGCTAAACTCACTTCACAACTGTCTGGCTTACCCGCAGAAATTTTGGACTCAATTGTGATTGTTTACAAGTGCCATGTTTCACTTAACAAGTGTGTCATGAAAGGTCGTAAAATGAGACAAAGCTCACTTAACAACTGTTTTGCTTAGCGATGGAAATTTTGGGGTCAAGGACTAGCTTTTGAGGGCAAAGGCACCACTCACTTTTCATAGGGACCCCAACAAAACATTTTCAAACAGGTTGTTTTGGGGCACACCACCTAGGAAAAACAGGTACAAAACATCTGCTTTCAGGAGACACCGCAAAGCCACTCCAGTAGCTTTTGTCGTCGTTAAATTATTGGATAAAGCAGCAGCAGTGAAAAGCAGTCTATAAATACAAAGTCCCAAAGATGCTTTTTTTTTCCCAAAAGGCAACTGGACTTTCTTGTTTTATTTTCCTTTGGAAACGCTTTCCTTCTCATCCCAAAAGCTTGAGCAGGGGGTTGGGCTAGAAGACCTCCAAGGTCCCTTCCAATTCTGTTATTCTGCTTCTTCAGTTCTAACTTCAATTAGAACTGAAGCAGCTTCTTGGGTGAGAAGCAAAAGGGTTTCAAAGGAAAAAAACCAAGAAAATCCAGCTGCCTTTTGGAAAAAGCACCTTTGAGACAATCATCACTTGGATGGTTGAGAATCTTCATAAACATTAGAAATATGAGGTATATATATATATATATGCATATTCTTTCTAGCCAGGTTCCACCTATGTAAGCTAAGTTGTTCTTCAGCCCTAGTTCTGTGAAATCTCATTCACAATTGTGAATGATTGTGAATGAGATTTCACAGAACTAGGGCTGAAGAACAACTTAGCTTACATAGGTGGAACCTGGCTAGAAAGAATATGCACATAAAAGCCTATGAAAAAAGAAAAAGACATATATATATATATATATTTGTTTTATGGAAATCACTGCAGCTAAGTTAGTAACACGTTGATAAATGAATCCGGCTTCCTATTGCGTTTGCTTGTCAGAAGGTCACAAAAGGGGATCGCATTACCCCGGGACACTGCAACCGTCATAAATACGAGCCAGTTGCCAAGAGTCTGAATTTTGATCACGTGATCCTGGGGATGCCGCAACGGTCGTTAAGTGTGAAAAAAAGATCCTAAGTCACTTTTTTCAGTGCCATTGGAACTTCAGTCACTAAACGAACTGTTGTATGTCAAGGACTAGATAGATAGATAGATAGATAGATAGATAGATAGATAGATAGATGATAAAAAGAGAGAGACAGACAGACGGCAGATAGATAGATAGATCTATCAGATGATAGATAATAGACAACAGATAGACAGATCTATAAGACAGATGATAGATAGATAGTTGATAGCAGATGATAGAGAGAGACAGAAAGACAGATACAGATAGAAAGACAGATGAGAAATGGAGAGATGATGGAGATAGATAGATAGATAGTTGATAACAGAAGAGAGAGAGGAGAGAGAGACAGAAAGACAGGTACAGATAAAAAGACAGATGAGAAATGGAGAGATGGAGATAGATAGATATAGTTGATAACAGAGGAGAGAGAGGAGAGAGAGACAGAAAGACAGGTACAGATAAAAAGACAGATGAGAAATGGAGAGATGATGGAGATAGATAGATATAGTTGATAACAGAGGAGAGAGAGGAGAGAGAGACAGAAAGACAGGTACAGATAAAAAGACAGATGAGAAATGGAGAGATGATGGAGATAGATAGATAGATAGATAGATAGATAGATAGATAGATAGATAGACAGACAGATAGATAGATAGATAGATATAGATAGATAGATAGATAGTTGATAGCAGATGATAGAGAGGAGAGAGAGGCAGAAAGACAGGTACAGACAGAAAGACAGATGAGAAATGGAGATGATGGAGAGAGAGAGAGAGAGAGGGAGGGAGGGAGGGAGGGAGGGAGAGAGAGAGACAGACAGACAGACAGATAGATAGATTGGGATGGGATGGGATGGGATAGAGACAGACAGATAGAAGATAGACAGAGAGATATCTGGAAAGATGCAGGCCTCCATCCTGCAGTAGATAGACAATGGCTAAAATGATGGTGATATGTATGTATGTATGTATGTATGTATGTGTGTGTGTGTGTGTGTGTGTATATGTATGTATACACAAACACACATATATGTGTGTGTGTGTATGTGTGTATGCATGTATGTATACACAACCACACATAAACACATGCAGATACACACCAGAGCATATCTGAGGCACCGGAGCCAGTCAGCGTCGGTGGGTCCCCCTCCTGGGACACCCCACCCCCACCCCGGCTTCATCTTCACAGGGCCGGGCGTCCCTCTCCCTCCCCTGGCATCCCAGGCTGTGGCCCCTTGAGGTGCCAGGACCCCTCCGATCCTCCGCCTCAGCGCCCACAGACCCTCCCTCACTTCGCTCCCAAGTTTCCCGGGGTCCCCTGAGCGCCCTCGGGGAGGGGGGGTTTGCTCTGAGCCCCTTTGGAAAAGCGGGGAGGGTCCCGCCAGGGGTCCGTGCCCAGAGGAGGAGGATGCGGGGGAGGGGGGTTGGAGGTCGGGGGGGGGGGAAGAGGGGTCAGCGGAGGCTCCTGAGGGGGCTTTGCCTCCCTCGGGGTCAGGGGGCGGGGCTTGCAGCGCCCGGGAGGAGGGCCCCTCCCCTTTGGCCACGCCCCCGACCCTCCCCTGTGGGGGGGGCTCTGACAGAAAGACGCAGCGGGCCTCCCCAACCCCCACAACGTCCCCCGGGGGCGAAGAACGAGCGTCCTTTTTTCGGCCCGCTGCCCGCCTCCTTCCCGGTCCCTTCCGCCTCTTTTCACTCACTCACTTTCGCCTCCACCAGCTCCGCCGCCATCTTGGCTTCCAGCGTCCAACGCGCCGGGGACAGGTGGAGGGAGGGGGGGGGCAGAGAAAGAGGGAAGAGCCGCCGCCGTCACGTGATGAGGCCGTCGCAGCCAATCCCGAGGCTCGCCGGCCCTCGGCGCCTGCGCGGAAAGGCGGCGGCGCGGCCGGCGCTTAGCACCGCCAGCAAACGCTCGGGGGCGCATGCGCTTGGCCGCCGCGGCGCCTTTTTACCCGTCTGGACTTTGCCCGCTTCCTTCCCTCCCTCCCCCGCCTCCATCCGCCCCTGCTGGGAGAAGCGCGCATGCGCCTAGGGAAAGCGGTGGGGAGGGGTTTGTCCCAGCCGGCTGTCTTCCCCTCAGGGGGAAAATAAATTTTTTTTAAAAAAAAAACAACGCATGCGCAAGGAAACGTTAAGGAGAAAACGCGACGCATGCGCGTGGGGACTGACATCAACCCACCAAGGGTGCATCTATCCGTCTCTCTCCGGATTCGTTGGGCCCCCTTGGCCACGCCCCTCCCTTCGAGCTCTTAAAGGGACATGGATCCTTAATCTGGAAAGTGGGGGTAGGGGAGGGTTTGGAGTGGGGAAGGGGCTTCTTTATAACCCATTTATATCATCTGAAATGCTTGATCAGTTATGGTGAAAAAAGCCCTCCATTCTTGGGCGAAGTAGAACTACCAAACCTGGGTGCAATACCACCAAGGATCGATAGGGGGCGACAAAATGAGAGGGAAAAATGGAAGACTATGCTGCCATCTAGCGGCCATTCTCTGGGTTACAGCCTAAATTTGACAGTCACTGCCAAGAGCTTGGCGGCTACAATTCAGACTATTGACTCTTAGAGTTGGAAAGGGGTCTCTGAGGCCATCTAATCCAGCTCTCTGTTCAGGGCAAGAGAGAGAGAGCTGGACTAGATGCCCTCAGATGGTCTCCGCTCAGGGCAAGATCACCTCCTTGAAGACCTCCAGGGAAGGAGATGGGTCCACCCTATTGCTTCTTTTTAAACGTTCTTCATTAAATGATGGATAACAATCTGGTAACAGTTATCAACATATAAGTATGAATATATCAAGAAAAGATCTGGCCAGGCTATTTTTTTTAAAAAAAAATGATATAACTTGTTTAGTAGACTCTGGGAATGCTGCAGATGTAATATATCTTGAGTTTGGAAGAGCAAATTAATTGGCAAATTAATCAAGGATAATTTGGAACAAATAGTTGATATGCAGAAAATCTTCGATTTACAACCACCATTGAGCCTAAAATTTCTGTGGCTGAGTGAGACATTTTGTTAAGTGAGGTTTGCCCCATTTTACGATCTAGTTATTAAGTGAATCACTGCAGTTGTTAAGCTAGTAACATGGTTGTTAAGTGAATCTGGCTTCCTCCTTGACTTTGCTCATCAGAAGGTCGCAAAAAGAATCACATGACCCTGGGACACTGCACCCGTCGTAAATATGAGTCAATTGCCAAGCACTTGAATTTTGATCATGTGACCCTAGGGAAAATGCCACAACGGTCATAAGTGTGAAAAATGTTCATAAGTTAGGTTTTTTCAGTGACATTGTAACTTTGGTCACTAAATGAACTGTTGTAAGTCGAGGACTTGGCTTTAAAAGTGTTTATTAACAGTTCCCTGTTGAATTGGCATGCAGCTTTGAATGGATTGTCCAAAGGGTTCAAGGGTTGATCGATTCCCGGTGTTTCCGGGGATCATGAGATGAAGAAAATGTTCATCAGGTTTACAAATGCTTCGGAATTAAATGGGGTATCTAATACTTAGAAGCAGGGGTGAAATCTAAAATTTGTTACTACCGGTTCTGTGGGTGTGGCTTGGTGGGGGGGGTAATGTGACGGTGGGCTTAGCCAACTTTTTTTTTTTTTACTTTTAAAAGCATTTTTTCTACAACCTTAAGAGGTTGCAGAAAAAAAATGCTTTTAGAAGCCTCTGACGATCAGGCAAGGCAGCTGGGATCGCCAGAAGCTTTTAAAGGCAACCTACAACCTTTTCGGCCCGAAGTGGTTGCAGAAAAAAATGCTTTGAAAAGCCTCTGACGATGCCAGCTGAGCTGCTCGATCATTAGAAGCTTTTTTTTTTACTTTTAAAAGCATTTTTTTGGCTGAAGAGGTTGTAGACAAAATGCTTTTAAAAGTAAAAAAGAAAAAGCCTTTGATGATCGCGCGGCTCAGCTGGGCATGGGGGGTGGCGCAGGGATTTTTGCTACCGGTTCTCCGAACCACCCGCCACCATCGCTATCGGATCGGGCGATCCGGTCCGAACTGGGAGCATTTCACCCCTGCTTAGAAGACAAAAGGGCAGAACGTTCTGGCAGGGTAGGAAAGTGGAAATGATTTTGAAAGGAAATTTAAAATACACGAATGTAACATTCTCTAGGAAACCAACTCCTGTCAGATGTAGAATCAGGAACATCTCGCTTGACAGCAGTATTTGTACAAGAAAAAGAATACAAGAATGCAGTGGAGTTGTAAAAAAAACCCATAACACAGTTTTTAGACAACATGAAAGAAGAAGTAGCGTTTCTTAAAACCGCAAGAAGTAATATTTCTGCCTTATTTTGCTTTCTGCACCGCCTCTGAGATTCCATTCTGGGCAAAAGATTACAAGAGCAAGTTTTCCAAGAACGCTGAAACTTGACCAATAGATTTATTGTGAGGATGTTAATTAAGAGAAAATAAAGAAAGGAAAGAAAATTTGGTTCAGTGGTTAAAGGCAGCAGGGTGAAAATTGGGAAGACCATGAATTTTAGCACTGCCTTGGGCCCAAAACCAATCGAGTGACTTTGGGCCAATCCCTCCCTCCTTAGGCCCAGGATGGAGAAGGCCAGGGCAAACCACTTCCAAAAAATGTTTCCAAGAAAACAGCAGGAAATGGCCCAGGCTGTCAAAATAGAAGGAGGAAGAGAAGAACAAGAGAAAGAGAGAAAGGCAAGGAGGCATAACTTCACAGGAAGGGTAGTGGAAGCTTGGAACCAACTTCTAGTGGACGTAATGTGTCAATCGTTGAAACGTGGTTTGAATAAATGCCTGTCCATCATCCGGTAATTTTTTAAAAAAATAACAAAATAAAAATACCGTATTTTTCGGACTATAAGACGCACCTAAATTTGGAAGAGGAAAACAACAACAAAAAGTTTTTGGCTGGTAGGGATGGTAAAGTATTATATTATCTGTTATGAATTTGGATTTTATTTTGGAGAAGCCATAGGGGGAGGGGAGGGGGAGTGGGTTAGGGAGTAGGGGGGGAAAAAAGGGGGAAATTTGTATTTGAAAAACTTTTTCAATAAAAAAAAAAGTTTTTGGCCTCCCCGCGCCCAATTTTTGGCCCTTTTTTCGGCCCTTTTCCAGCCTTTTTTCGGCCCATTTTCGAGGCTTTTTGAGGCCCATTTTTTCAGCCCATTTTTTCGGCCCATTTTCAAGGCTTTTTGAGGCTTATTTTCGAGGCCTTTTGAGGCCCGTTTTTTTGGAAGAGAAAGAGGGAAGAGGGAAGGGAGGAGGATGATAGAGAATGAAGAGAAGAGAAGAGAAGAGAAGAGAAGAGAAGAGAAGAGAAGAGAAGAGAAGAGAAGAGAAGAGAAGCTGGAAGGGACCTTGGAGGCCTTCTAGTCCAACCCCCTGCTTAGGCAGGAAACCCTCTATACCATTTCAGACAATTTGGACAATTGTGAAAAACTTCCAGTGTTGGAGCATTCACAATCTCTGGAGGCAAGTTGTTCCACTGATTAATTGTTCTAACAGTCAGGAAATTTCTCCTTAGTTCTAGGTTGCTTCTCTCCTTGCTTAGTTTCCATCCATTGCTTCTTGTCCTGCCCTCAGGTGCTTTGGAGAATAGCTTGACTCCCTCTTCTTTGTGGCAACCCCTGAGATACTGGAACACTGCTATCATGTTTCCCCTGGTCCTTCTTTTCATTAAACTAGACATACCCAGTTCCTGCAACCGTTCTTCATGTTTTAGTCTCCAGTCCCCTAATCATCTTCTTTCTAGATGAGGAGATGTGGAGAGACCTGTGTCCTACAGAATCATCAAAAGTTGGACTCTGTTGGTCCTGTTGATGCATGTAGGGGAAACCTCCATTGTGTAAATACAACCATTATCTTGGCTTATTTTGACCCTCCCCGTGAGCCTGGCTGTTCCTGTCAGTAGGCAAGGAAAATTTATGGTGCTCTGCAGGTTGATCAACTACAATTCCCAACATCCTCATTGTTGTCCCTGCTGACTGGGACAATCTTAGTTTCGACACATCCAAAGGCTTCCTATCGTGTTATAATAGTTATTATCTGGGTAATTAACAGTTTATGGCCAAACACACAATCATCACCACACCCGATCAGTTCATCGTTCAACCGCTCGGCCTTACAAAGTGGCCCTGCCGAGTTTTTATTTAAAGAAGGCATTAAAAAAACAAATGTCACGTGCAATTAAAAGCAGATAAAGACCTGGTAGCGAATAGCTTTAAAAAGATCTAACTGAAAAACAATCATCTGGGCAAAAGGATCTCAATAAGCAATTTTAATTGGCGGTAAGCAAGCCATTTTCATTGCTCAGAGATTAAATGAGACAATCTGTTAATTGCAGGTTGAATGCTCGTTAATCACTGGACAGTTATTAAATCAGTTTTAACAGTAGTGTTCCAGCCGCATAATCAAATAAAAAGAGAGCAATTGGTGATTCCATATTGGAGCAAAAATATTACGCCGATGCACCTCAGACAGACTGGAGTCTATTTCTACTTTTTAGAAATTGGGACCTGGAATTAAAAATTTTAAAATTAATACAATACATTATATTGCATATACGTACCACAGCAAGAATCACATTCGCAAAAAAATGGAAACAAAAATTACAGACGAAACTGTAATTAGGAAAATTCTAGAATGCACAGAGATGGATAAAATGACTATGGAGTTGAAAGAGAGAGAGGATTCGGACTATTATGAAATATGGAATAAAATGTACAGTTGGCTCGAAAATAGAAATCAGAACAAGAAATGTTTAACTTAATATTGATGAAACTTAAAGTAACTGAACAACATTAAATAAAGAGAGGTAAATATAAACGAACATAAATGTATAGATAAGAACAAATGAATATTATAATGTGCATATATATATGTTGGAGTAATGTGATTATTCTACTATTGAGTAGTAAATAGGAAATGATAGAATAGAGAACTACAAAAGCAAAGTACGTAAGTTGATACTAAATGCTGTAAAATTACCATTAATGTTATGTAATGTTCAATACATTATGTTTTGTTTTTATATATGTGTGATTGTTTTTTGTGTTGTTTTTAAAGACAAACCGTTTAATAAAAATTATTTTTTTTAAAAAAATTAAAAATTAGCAACCAGTTCTTCTCCTTAGGCATGTAATTATTTTTATTCATGCTGTTTGTCAAATTTTGAACTTATTTTACTTCTATAGCACTGGGAGAACCTTTGCCATCATTAAGCAAATTATACCAATAAAGGAGAATATTTGTACACCAGCACTGATGATATTACCTAATGAATAGGTAATGGATAATAGGAATTGGATAATGAAACATCGGCAAGAAAACAACCAAGCTCAGAAAACACCAAGAATAAGCAAATTATAATTAAGTAAAAGGAGGGATTTTCCAAAAAAAGTGTGCAGTTTTTTGATGCACGCACCTTAGATCTGTCAAACTTGTTAAAAGTGATCTCTTCAGTGGCTCTAATTTAGGGAGAATATAATTAGTCCTCGACTTAAGACAGAAATTGGGACCGGAGTTTCCATTCCCAAGGGATGTGGTCTTAAAGCACAACTGCATTGCTCAGTGACAGAAATTCCTGCAATCCTGGTTGCTGTCGTTAACTGAATCCCACGGTCATTCGGAGAGCCGATTTCCTGCCGACTTCTAACAACCAAAGTCATTGGGGAAGCCTGCAGGAAATTGTAAATCCCAAACTGGCAAGCAGCAGGTAAATGACTGCCGCCAGGTGTGAGTGTGAGGAAACAAGGAGGGTCAGGGAGGTTGCATGACAGAGGGAAGGTGCATGAGGATGCACAGGGGTGCATGAGAGGTGCCACACGGATCAGGGAGGACGCATAAGGTGTGTGAGAAGTGCTGCCACAAAGATTCTGGCTCTGCCTGCACCAATGAATAACAGAATCGCACAATTGGAAGGGACCTTGGAGGTCTTCTAGTCCACCCTTGTGCTCAAGCATTATTCCAATATTTGAGGGGCTGCCACAAAGAAGAGGGGATCGAATTATTTTCCAAAGCACCAGAAGGCAAGACAAGAAGCAACTGATGGAAACTAATCAAGGAGAGAAGCAACCTAGAATTAAGGAGAAACTTCCTAACAGCGAGAACAATTAACTGGTGGAGTAGCTTGCCTTCAGAAGTTGTGTTTGCTCCATCACTGGAGGTTTTTTAAGAAGAGATTTAACAATCACATGTCTGAAATGGTATAGGATCTCCTGCATGGAATAGGGGGTTGGACTAGAAGACCTCCAAAGTCCCTTCCAGATTCTATTCTATTCTATTCTATTCTATTCTATTCTATTCTATTCTATTTCTATTTCTATTTCTATTTCTATTCTATTCTATTCTATTCTATTTCTATTTCTATTCTATTCTATTTCTATTTCTATTCCTATTCTATTTCTATTCTATTTCTATTCTATTTCTATTTCTATTCTATTCTATTTCTATTCTATTCTATTCTATAATTCTATTCTATTCTATTTCTATTTCTATTTCTATTTCTATTCGATTCTATTCGATTCGATTCTATTTCTATTTCTATTCTATTCTATTCTATTCTATTCTATTCTATTCTGTAATTCTATTCTATTCTATTTCTATTTCTATTTCTATTCGATTCTATTCTATTCGATTCTATTTCTATTTCTATTCTATTCTATTCTGTAATTCTATTCTATTTCTATTTCTATTTCTATTTCTATTCGATTCTATTCTATTCGATTCTATTTCTATTTCTATTCTATTCTATTTCTATTCTATTCTATTCTATTCTATTCTATTTCTATTTCTATTCGATTCTATTCGATTCGATTCTATTTCTATTTCTATTCTATTCTATTCTGTAATTCTATTCTATTTCTATTTCTATTCAATTCTATTCGATTCTGTAATTCTATTCTATTTCTATTTCTATTCTATTCTATTCTATTCTATTCTATTCTATTCTATTCTATTCTATTCTATTCTATTCTTATTATTTTAGCAGGAAACCCTATACCATTTCAGACAGATGGTTGTCCGACCTCTTCTTAAAAACCTCCATTGATGGAAGACCTACAACTTCAGGAGGCAAGCCTTCTCGCTGATTAATTGCTTTAATCAGCGAGATTTTAATTAATTAATTAATTTTAATTCATTCTAACCGCCAGGAAGTTTCCCCTTGGTTCTAGGTTGCTTCTCTCCTTAGTTAATTTCCATCCATTGCTTCTTGTTCTTCAGGCGCTTTCGAGAATAGGTTGACCCCCCCTCCCTCTTCTTTGTGGATATTGGAAAACAGCTATTCCTTTTTAAGTTGTGCATCTGGATGTGAACGCTTGCCCTCTTGATCACTGCAGGGGCAAAAAAAAAAAAAAAAAGTACAGGAGATGCATTTCAGATTATTCAGATTAACAGAGTTGGAAGAGGGACCTTGTAGGTCATCTAGTCCAACCCCTCACCCAAGCAGGAGACCCTACACCATTTCTGACAGATGGCAGTCCAGTCTCTTCTTGAAAGCCTCCAGTGATGAAGCTCCCTCAACTTCTGAATGCAATTTCTGTTCCATTGGTGGATTGTTCTCACTCTCAGAACATTTCTCCTTATTTCTTGATTGAATCTCTCTCCTTGTTCAGTTTCCATCCATTATTCCTTGTCTGGACTTCAGGTGCTTTGGAAAATAGCCTGACCCCCTTCCTCACTGTGGCAGCCCCTCAAATATTGGAAGACTGCTATCCTGTCTCCCCCGGTCCTTTTTTTTTTTTTTTAATTTGATTTATATGCCGCCCTTCTCCGGAGACTCAAGGCGGCTTACAATGCGTTAAGCAATAGCCTTCATCCTTTTGTATATTTATACAAATTCAGCTTATTGCCCCCACAATCTGGGTCCTCATTTTACCTGCCTTAGAAAGGATGGAAGGCTGAGTCAACCTTGAGCCTGATAAGATTCGAACCTGCAGAAATTGCAGGCAGCTGTGTTAATAACAGGGTGCATTAAACCACTGTACTACCAAGGTCTCAGTCCTCAGTTTTTTACGTCCTCACCAGCTCCATGCTTTCCACCACCCCCCACCCACCCCCAACTAACCGTCGCCAGCTGCCACCAACCTGGAAGCTCACTCCCCTCCGAGGCCCCCACCCCAAGGGGATTCATTAATATATATGTGGCTTAAGTGCCAAATCCTGCTAAAACCCAAGACGTGACTGGATAAGCGGGCGGCTTTGCAAAGCCAGCCGATGTGTGAGAACGCAATTAAGGATCTGCCAATCTTGGATGTGGAAGCTGGCTTCTAAGGAGGTGCCTTAATTTGTCTAGTGCGGTGGGTGCTCCTGCTTGGATTCTCACCCCAAGATGAGCTAAGATCAAGAAGACTCCCAGCTGCAGGCACCATGGAAGGAGTTAAGGCGGAGAGCCAAGGGAGACCCGGAGCTTCCTTCACCATCGACCGCCTTCTCTTCAATCAAGGTAAGCCGTCTTCTCAAGATCCAGACCTGGGGGCTTTCCAGAAGGAAGCCGAAGAGAAGACCAAGAACTCAACTGCGGAACCATCCGAAGCTCCGAGCTCTGTGGATCTTTTGGACAAACCCAACCAGTCATACATTGCTTTGATTTCCACCGCCATCCTATCGTCGCCCAGGAAAAAGTTGCTTCTTTCCGACATCTACCAATGGATTATGGACCACTACCCGTACTTCAAAAACAAGGTGAGTCCCACAACGACGTTGAGATATTGGTCCACCTTCTGCTTCTTAGATGTAGAGAATAACTGTATCGTCACTTTCAATGTACACTAACCGGCATGCATTGAAATGAAATTTTGTTGCCTACAGCTCTCAAAGGGTCACCCCACCTCCAATATACACTACATAAGCATGACAAAAATATAAATAAATAAAGTATGCATTGTTGTTGTTAGTTGCGAAGTCGTGTCCGACCCATCGCGACCCCATGGACAACGTTCCTCCAGGCCTTCCTGTCCTCTACCATCCTCTGGAGACCATTTAAACTCACGCCGACTGCTTCAGTGACTCCATCCAGCCACCTCATTCTCTATCGTCCCATTCTTCTTTTGCCCTCCATCTTTCCCAGCATTAGGCTCTTCTCCAGGGAGTCCTTCCTTCTCATTAGGCGGCCAAAGTATTTGAGTTTCACCTTCAGGATCTGGCCTTCTAAAGAGCAGTCGGGGTTGATCTGCTCTAGGACTGACTGGTTTGTTTGCCTTGCAGTCCAAGGGACTCGCAGGAGTCTTCCCCAGCACCAGAGTTCAAAGGCCTCGATTCTTTGGCGCTCAGCCTTTCTTATGGTCCAACTTTCACAGCCATCCATTGCAACTGGGAACACACAGCCTTGACTGTATGCACTTTTGTTGGCAGGGTGATGTCTCTGCTTTTTAGTAAGGTATCTAGATTTGCCATAGCTTTCCTCCCCAGGAGCAAACATTTTTTAAAAAAATTTGATTTATATGCCGCCCTTCTCCGGAGACTCACAGCGGCTTACAGTGCATTAAGCAGTTGCCTTCATACTTTTGTATATTTTATACAAAGTCAGCTTATTGCCCCCACAAACTGGGTCCTCAATTTACCTACCTTAGAAAGGATGGAAGGCTGAGTCAACCTTGAGCCTGGCCAGATTCGATCTTACTTTAATTGCAGACAGCTAGTGCTAAATTACAGTGCTTCTGTCTGTTGAGCTAAACCAGGCTCCTAATTTCTTGGCTGCAGTCCCCATCTGCGGTGACCTTGGAGCCCAGGAAAATAAAATCTGTCACTGCCTCCATTTCTTCCTCATCTATTTGCCATGAATTGAGAGGGCCGGATGCCATGATCTTAATGTTGAGTTTCAAGCCAACTTTTGCACTCTCCTCCTTCACCCGCGTCAAGAGGCTCTTTAGTTCCTCTTCGCTTTCTGCCATTAAAGTGGTATCATCTGCATATCTGAGGTTGTTGATATTTCTCCCAGCAATCTTAATTCCATCTTGTGATTCATCAAGCCCCGCCTTTCTCAGGATATAGGTTTCTCAAGAGACAAATAAGATGTTCTGGTACTTTAAGAACTTAAATTATGCATAGACCCATATATATTATAGGACACAAGAGAAACTGTCAGGATTGTCTATGGCAACTCGAGAGCAGGCCAGGGATGCTTTGCGAGTTGACAGAAACAACACAGTCTAGTTCAGAGGTATATATATATGTACATGGCGAGAAAAATGAATCTTGTAGTTTGCCAGATGGATGGCATAGGGAACAAACCTGTTCCAAGATCTGGTAGTCCTGCTAGAAATACTTCGAAACCTCTTCCCAGAGGGGAGCAACAGAAACAGACCATAAAGTGGGTGTGTGGGGTCTCTAACAATGCTTGGAGCTCTAAGGACATAGTGCTTATCAGCAGTATCCTGAATAACGGGAAGTGAGCTTCCTATCATCTTCTCTGTGGTCCTCACTACTCTCTGTATGGACTTTCTATCGGTGGCACTATTGCCACCAAGCCAAACAGGGATGCAGTTTATAATACAGATTAACAGAGTTGGAAGGGACCTTGTAGGTCATCTAGTCCAATTCCATGCCCATGCTGGAGACCCTACACCATTTGTGACCAATGACTGTCCAGTCTTTTCTTGAAAGCTTCCAGTGATGAAGCTCCCACAACTTCCGAAGGCAACTTCCGTTCCATGGGTTGATTGCTCTCACTGTTATTTCCAGGCTGAATCTCTCCTTGATCAGTTTCCATCCATTATTCCTTGTCTGGCCTTCAGGTGCTTTGGAGAATAGCTTGACCCCCCCTTCTCTCTGTGGCAGCCCCTCAAATATTGGAAGGCTGCTATCCTGTCTCCCCTGGTCCTTCTCTTCACTAGACTAGCCAAGCCCAGTTCCTGCAACCGTTCTTTGTATGTTTTAGCCTCCGGTCCCCTCATCATCATGGTTGCTCTTCTCTGCACTCTTTCTAGAGTCTTAACTCTAGAAACTCTAGAGTTTGTTCAAACGCTCTCCATCGTGCCTCTGTAAAAAGTGCCCAGGATAGAAGGAGAAAACTGTAGTCTCCTCATCAGACGCAGGAAATGCAGATGCTGGTTTGCACGCTTCACTAAGGATGATGTGTGGAGAGACCAGTTCAGATTGTTAGTTATCTGTACCCCCGGATACTTAATACTGTTGGACATCTCTACGGCTGCATCCTTGATGCTGAGTGGAGTATGACTATGCCGGCTCTTTAATGGAATGTTGTTAATTGAATCACTGCAGCGGTTACGACCGGAACGTGGTTGTTAAGTGAATCTGGCTTCTCCATTGACTTTGCTATTCAGACGGTTGTAAAAGGAGATCATCTGATGCCACGGGACACTGCGACGGTCATAAATGTGAGTCAGCTGGCAAGCAACTGAATTTTGATTAGGTGACCATGGAGGCACCGAAACGATCGTTAAGCGTGAAAAGCGGTCGTAAGTCACTTTTTTCCTCAGCACCGTTGTAACTCTGAACGGTCACTAAACGAACGGCTGTAAGTTGAGGAGCACCTGTATTCCGCTCTCCGTTTGGTCTTGGTTTATTGATTGCGACTTTGGGATTTTTTTTTTTTATTATTGTCGTGTGTTGCTTATTGGACATTTCATGTTGATTGCTCACCCGCCAAACTCCAATAAACTCTTTTAAGAACATTGAATTCTGCAGCTGAAAGGGAATATTAAGATCCAAATGTCTGTTGTGGCCCCGCCCTCTGAGCCTATCTCATCGGAGGAAGAAAGCTCCGAACATGAGGAAGAGGAGTCAGCCAGGCCTCCCTCTCCAGGCCCCTCCCCTCTGGCACTGTCTCAGGTGCCGGCCGAGGGAGAGGAGATTAGCCAGGAGCCAGGTGTCTCGGATGAGAGCGAAGGAGAGCCGTCATTCCTGGATGCCCGCCAACGTTAAGGAGGCGTGCTAGGGATTAGAACTGAGTCACTGGACCACACCCCAGAGACTATATAAGAGAGGGTGGTGGCTGGTAAAACTCCGTGACGAACAAAAACGAACTTTGGCTAGTCACTTGAACAACGTCTGAAGCTGCCGAAAGGGATATTGTTTTGCTGGACTATTTGCAATGCGTATGTAATTTTATGTTATCTGTTGCAGTAAAAGCTCTTGGCAGACAGTGATTATATTGCTGCCAAGTTTGAGATAATGACCTGTGTGCGTGCCAAGTACTTTCTTAACTCTCAGCTGGCTGTGTTTGTGTGTGTGTGTGGACGGGGACAGATCAATGTCTGTACTAATAAAGGAGAATATTTGTAGCTCAGGGCTGACCTGAGGGCTCCTTGGTGCTCTCTGAGCTTGCTTGTTTTCTTGTAGACGTCTCATGACCCAACTAGGTAACATCATCAGTGCTAGAAGGAAATGGAGTTTGTGGAGAGCAGGGGGAGGAGGAGGAGGAGGATTGTGAGGTCCTTGGTGCTCTCTGAGCTTGCTTGCATTCTTGCAGACGTCTCATTACCCAACTAGGTAACATCATCAGTGCTAGAAGGGAGTAGGGTTTATAAAAGGGAGGAGGGGGAGGAGGAGGAGGAGGAGGAGGAGGAGGAGGAGGAGGAGGAGGAGGAGGAGGAGGAGGAGGAGGAGGAGGAGAACTATGAAGGGTCCTTGGTGCTCTCTGAGCTTGCTTGTATTCTTGCAGACGTCTCATGACCCAAGTAGGAAACATCATCAGTGCTAGAAGGAAGTGGAGTTTGTGGAGAGCAGGGGGAGGAGGAGGAGGAGGAGGAGGAGGAGGAGGAAGAGGAGGAGGAGGAGGAGGATTATGAGGTCCTTGGTGCTCTCTGAGCTTGCTTTTTTTTTTGTTTTTTTTGGCAGACATTTCACTACCCAAGTATGGGTAATTGGATAACTTAGAAATGTGTCATTTGTGGTCAGACCTTAGATATTGCGTACAAAATTATACGTAGTAATGTTTTACCTGTAAATGACTTTTTCTGTTTGAATCGCAACAATACGCGTGCGAACAACCGTGTTAGGATATGGTTTGAGCCTAACAAGTTGTCCAGGCAATATATGTATTTCTGTGACTTTAATATGAATATGTATTGTGTGACTTTAAAGTTTTCCTGCTGATTCATTGTAATGCTGAGTCATGCTGTAATTAGTTGTGAACATATTTAAGAAAGGTACTGTAACGTATTCAGTTGATGATAAGCTACCGTTGTGTGTGGAGTTGCTACCATTGTGCTATCATCGGTTGGATGGATCTGCTACCATCGTGGTTGGTGAACCAGAGTGAGTTTGTTATTCTAACCAACTACTGTTTGTGTGGTAAGAAGATTTTGTATCACTGGACTGATTTAACTGGCAAAGACTTGGATTGATTTAAAAGACTATGAGATTGTTTTTTCACTATAAAGTAAACTTTTGCTAAACCAGTTTGCACATCTCTTATTCATTGCTCTCAGCAACGTTTCTCTGTGCTCTACACTCTGCTGGTTGGTAACACAACAACAATCTCCTTAACAAACCGCTTTAAACTCCATGTAAATCGTTCTAAACTTGACTGTAAAAAAATATGGATTTCTGTAATAGAGTTGTCAAAGTCCTGGAATGCCCTACCTCCGTGATGGCGAACCTATGGCAGGTGTGGCACAAGTGGCACCTAGAGCCCTCTCTGCGGGTAGGCCAGCCGTCGCTCCAGCCCAGCTCCACCGTGCATGTGTGCGCACCTCCCACCAGCCAGCTGGTCTTCGGGTCTCTGCTGTGCATGTGTGGGGGGCGGAGGTGCATGAGGGGGACATGCATGTACATACGTGGAGGGAGGGGCACCCCCCCGTGCCCCATTTTGGGCCTGGAAGGCCTCCTGCACCAATCTTGAAGCCAAAAATTGGCAAGTGGGGGGCGGATGCCGTAACTGGAAGACTTGCTGGAAAACGGAAGTACCTTATCTGGCAGACGCATGCACCCTGGGGAGCTTCTTCTCCTGGTCACAGCCCTGACGAACGCGTGTGCGAAGTGCTCCCTTTTTGGCACTCGGTGCCATGCACGCATGCACTCCCTTTTAGACTGTAATGTTTCTCTGTGTCATATGTGTGTGTGGGTGGGGGTTTATGTATAATGGTTATCCTTTGAGAGCTGAAATGCAACGAAATGTCATTTTGCTGTATGCTGATTAGTGATGATAAATTTCCATTCCATTCCATCCCATCCCATCCCATCCCATCCCATCCCATCCCATCCCATCCCATCCCATCCCATCCCATCCCATCCCATCCCATCCCATTCCATTCCATTCCATTCTATTCTATTCTATTCTATTCTATTCTATTCTATTCTATTCTATTCTTTATTTTTCTTTACTCATTCTATTCTATTCTATTCTATTCTATTCTATTCTATTCTATTCTATTCTATTCTATTCTATTCTATTCTTCTATTCTATTCTATTCTTCAATCCAATATTCTATTCTATTCTATTCTCTACTTTTTCTATTCTATTCTTCATTCCAATATTCTATTCTATTCTATTCTATTCTATTCTATTCTATTCTATTCTATTCTATTCTATTCTATTCTATTCTATTCTTCATTCCAATATTCTATTCTATTCTATTCTATTCTATTCTATTCTATTCTATTCTATTCTATTCTATTCTATTCTATTCTACTCTACTCTACTCTACTCTACTCTACTCTACTCTACTCTACTCCATTCCATTATATTCCATTCCTTACCAATCTTGTAGCTGTGTTATCAGTGAGCTGAAAAGATTCCCATACATAGACATGAACACAATAGATCGTTGTGGACCCTCATGTGTGCCCCTGATCTTTGATAAGGCCACTCTTGGAATACCGCATCCAGTTTTGGTTGCCATGGAATAAAAAAAAGATGTTGAGACTCTAGAAAGAATGCAACTTTCTTTGCTCTGTTACTCTGAGAAGGGCAACCGAGATGATGAGGGGACCGGAGGCTAAAACATATGAGGAACGGTTGCAGGAACTGGGCATAGCCAGTCTAGTGAAGAGAAGGACCAGGAGAGACGTGATAGCAGTCTTCCAATATTTGAGGGGCTAGCCACAGAGAGGAAGGGGTCAGCGTCTGAAGGCAGGACAAGAAGCAACAGATGGAAACTAATCCATCTGGAATGAGCTGCCCCCGGAGATACGGCGGATCCCGGATCTTCGCACCTTTCACCGTTCCCTAAAGAGGTTTTTATTCCAGCAAGCCGGGCTGGTCTAACTCTTTTAAATTGTTTTAATTTTTAAATTGTTTAATTATGGGTCTTAATACAGGGGTGTTTTTAATTGTGGGCCAAATTAATTTAATCGGATTTTAATACTGTTTTTAAATTTTGTATTTCTTGTGTTTTATCTGTTGACTGTTCACCGCCCCGAGTCCTTCGGGAGAAGGGCGGTATATAAATATAAACAATAAAATTAAATAAATAAATAAAATAAGGAGAGAAGCAACCTAGAACTAAAGAGGAATTTCCTGACAGAACAATTAATCAGTGCAACAGCTTGTGTTCAGAAGCTGTGGTTAGTCCATCACTGGAGGCTTTCCAAAAGAGGCTGGACAATCATTTATCTGAAATGGGATAGGGTCAGAGGTGGTATTCAACCGGTTCGGACCGGTTCAGACGAACCGGTAGCAGAAATCATGGGTGGACGGTATTCTTCACCGTCCTATTTAGACCAGCTGCCTGCAATTTTGATTTTTGAGGCAGGGTGCGTGCGCAGAAGGCGCGCCGGCAAGCAAAGCGCATGCCCGGAAGGCAAGGCGCATGCGTGAAAGGCAGATGCGTGTGCAAACCGGGCGCACGGGCGTGGCGATCCGGTAGTAACAAAATGTGAAAGCCACCGCTGGATAGGGTCTTCTGCTTGAGCTGCGGGGTTGGACTAGAAGAGCTCGAAGGCCCCTTCCAACTCTGTTTATTCTGTTCTGTTATGGAATGATGGTCAGCCAGAGACAGTTTATTGCGTACATTCCTGGTCAGCCAGAGACAGTTTATTGCACAGTTTCAGAATCAGATTTGTATCTGCAATTCTGAACCCAGAAGAGCTCGAAGGCCCCTTCCAACTCTGTTTATTCTGTTCTGTTATGGAATGATGGTCAGCCAGAGACAGTTTATTGCGTACATTCCTGGTCAGCCAGAGACAGTTTATTGCACAGTTTCAGAATCAGATTTGTATCTGCAATTCTGAACCCAGAAGAGCTCTGATACAACTGCTTTTATACATCTCCAGGACAAAGGATTTTGCGAGCACAGCAGTTTTCCATATAGGGTTAACATACATTTGTTACATTATAATTGACACTTTCTAATTACTAAATTCCTTCATTATTTTCTAGTTCATAAGATTATTTTAGCTAAACAACCTTCCCCAGTTCTGTGTTTGCTGATGCGTAGATTCATGACTGCTTTGGATAATAAGTAACTTTTTGTTTCAGATGGATGTCTTTGCATCCTTGACAGCTAGGCCCCTCAGAAGATATATATTACCAAGAATGGAATTTAGCTGACTTACAAGCACATTTCTTTCTTTATAATAATGTGAATAAAGAGGGTCCTTCACTGTTCATATAGCTGACCCTGTACTATTCCTACATCATTCACATTAGTTCTGTTATTTCACGCCTGACGGTCAGTGTGGTTTCCATGCAGGAGAAAAGTTGGCGGAACAGCGTGAGACACAACCTCTCCCTGAACGAGTGTTTCATCAAGGCAGGTCACAGCAACAACGGGAAAGGACATTTCTGGGCCATTCACCCGGACAACCTGGAGGATTTCTCCAAGGGCATCTATCACCGTCGGGCAGCTCGGCGAGGGATCCGGAGGTGAGAAGTGAGGTTGGCTGATGTCACCTTCTCAGTGGCCCCTGTGGGAAAAGGGAGAAAGGGCAGGAGGGTGGGCTGGGTGCGGCCGGGTGACGCAAGCCCCAATTTTTGATCTTTTTTTGGCCCACGTCCCCCTCCGTAGTCCGTGGTGCTCTCATCAATGGCACTGCATGTAGTATAAAGCAGGGGTGAAATGTATTTGTTACTACAGGTTCTGTGGGCAAGGCTTGGTGGGGGGGGGTGTAATGTGACTGGGTGGGCGTGGCCAACTTTTTTTTTTTTAACTTTTCAAAGCATTTTTTCGAATGCTTTGAAAAGCCTCTGCCGATTAGGCAACTCAGCTGGAATTGTCATAGACTTTTCAAAGCATTTTTTTTACCACCTCTTGGGCCAAGAGGTTGCAGAAAAAAATGCTTTGAAAAGCCTCTGACGATCCCAGCTGAGCCGCGCGATCATCAGAGGCTTTTTTTTTTTTTTACTTTTAAAAGATTTTTTTTTGTCGGAAGAGGTTGTAGAAA
Organism: Pituophis catenifer annectens; assembly: GCF_029215685.1. Taxonomy (NCBI): domain Eukaryota; kingdom Metazoa; phylum Chordata; class Lepidosauria; order Squamata; family Colubridae; genus Pituophis; species Pituophis catenifer. Next base: position 345,626,085 of record NW_027256881.1, on the reverse strand, counting down.
AAATGCTTTTAAAAGTAAAAAAAAAAAAAAGAAAGCCTCTGATGATCATGCGACTCAACTGAGCATGGGGGGGGGGGGAGCGCAGGGATTTTTGCTACCGGTTCTCCGAACCACCCGCCACCATTGCTACCAGATCAGGTGATCCGGTCCGAACCGAGAGCATTTCACCCCTGGTATAAAGACTTCTTACAAATGTGCAGGTGCTTTTATTTCGTTTTTAAATGGTTTCCTTTTATTTTTAAATTATTATTTTAATTTTATTTGTAAACCATCTTCTTTTATTTTTATTTTGTTTTAACCTAAAAAGGCCCATTCGAGAGTGGCAATCCCAGTTTAACACGAATACAAAAGATCATTGTGGACATTCATATGTAGACTTTATCTTCAGTAAGGCCACACTTGGAATATTGCATCCAGTTTTGGTGGCCACAATATCAAAAAAGATGTTGAGACTCTAGAAAGAGTGCAGAGAAGAAGAACAGAGATGATTAAGGGACTGGAGGCTAAAACATATGAAGAACGGTTGCAGGAATTGGGTGTGTCTAGTTTTTTGAAAAGAAGGACCAGGGGTGACATGATAGCAGCCACATCCAATATTTGAGGGGCTGACCCAAAGAAGAGGGGGTTCAACCTATTCTCCAAAGCACCTGAAGGACAAGAAACAATGGATGGAAACTAATCAAGGAGAGAAGCAACTTAGAACTAAGGAGAAATTTCCTGACAGTTAGAACAATTAATCAGTGGAACAATTTGCCGCCAGAAGTTGTGGGTGCTCCATCACTGAAGGTTTTAAGAAGAGAGTAGACAGCCATTTATCCAAAATGATATAAAGTCTCTTGCTTGTCCAAGAGGTTGGATTAGAAGACCTCCAAGGTCCCTTCTAACTCTGTTATTCTGTTATTCTCCAACTCTGTATCTCTCATTGGATGCAACCAGGCTTTCAAAATTGCCTGCCAAATTTGCAGGCAAAGAACTTCTCCAAAATGTTGGGAAAAAGAATGGCAGAACCTGGGGATGGAGTTAAAAGAGGGATCATCCTAGAATCCCTACGTAGCCGCAAGCGAACTAAATCCAACCTTCCCTGAATTCCGTTGTTCCTTATCTAAATCCTAGCAGGTACTAACCACGAGTTGAGAAAATTCCTGTGCATAGGTTGTTCAGCAATAAATCAGTTTGATTGGACCTTCACGTGTAGCCCTGGCAGGGATGAAATCCAGCAGGTTCTGACAGGTTCCAGAGAACTGGTAGCGGAAATTTTGAGTAGTTTGGAGAACCGGTAAATACCACTTCTGGCTGGCCCCAGAGTGGGGAGGGAATGGAGATTTTGCAGTATCCTTCCCCCAGGACTGGGGAGGAAATAGAGATTTTGCAGTATCTTTCCCCTGCCACGCCCACCAAGCCACACCACGCCCACCATGCCACACCCACAGAACCGGTAGGAAAAAAAAATGAATTTCACCACTGGGCCTTGGTCTTCCATATCTGACAAAATGGGAATGACAGGAAGGAGATGGGAATAAGAGGGGGAAGAAGGAAGGAAGGAAGGAAGGAAGGAAGGAAGGAAGGAAGGAAGGAAGGAAAAGAGATGGGGAATGAGGTTAAGGAGAGGTGTAGGAAAAGGAGTCAATTTAGTTAAAAATAAATAAGTAGAGTAAGGCTTCCAGAGTTCTTTTTAATTAAAAAAATCCTGCAACTTTCTATGAATTCCTCTGGAGCTTGCAAAGAGAAATGAACAGCAAAAATAAATTTTCTCCCAACCATTTCAAATTGTCTCTTGTAACATCGCTGTGGCTGCACTGCGAGATGAGCAGCATATAAATTTGATAGATTAACTAAGAGAGGGAGAAAGAGAGGGGTGGAGAGAGAGAGATTTCACAGATAAATTATAAATGGATAGATAGGTAGACGATAGCTAGCTAGCTAGCTAGCTAGCTAGCTAGCTAGCTAGATAGATAGATAGATAGATCAAGGAAGCAAGGAATGGAAGGAGACAGAAATGAAAAGGAAGGAAGGAAGGAAGGAAGGAAGGAAGGAAGGAAGGAAGGAAGGAAGGACAAATGGAGGGAGGGAAGAAAGGAAGAAAGGAAATTGAGGGAGCAAGGATGGAAGGAAGGAAAGAAGGAAAGAAAGGAAGGACAATCAGAGGGAAGGAGGGAGGAAAGGAAGGAAGGAAGGAAATTGAGGGAGGAAGTGAGGAAGGAATGGAAGAAGCCAGAAGGAAGGAAGGAAGGGGAGATGGGGAAGGAGAGGAAGGAGATGTGTAGGAGAAGGAGTGGCAGAAGCTGAGGGCGGAGTTAAAAGAGGGATCAGCTTAGAATCCCTATAGAGTCACAAGTAGTTCACTGAATTCTGCTGATCCTTATCTAAATCTTAGCAGGTACTAACTATGAGTTGAGAAAATTCTCTGTATGCATAGGTTGTTCAGCAATAAATCAGTTTAATGGGGACCTTCATGGGTGGGCCTGATCGTTCACGCCCGACAAAGGGAGTGAGCATTTCCAGCCGCTTCTGCCCATCCTTCCAACCCATCATATCTTGGAAGACCTGGGCTCCAAAAAAACTATGACCTTTTTGGTGTTCCTTTTGAAATCAGATGGATCTGGTTAAATGGACTTTTTCAGATGAACGTATTTTATTAAAAGGCTTAAAGCTTACCGATCGTGACCTTTGTGAACCTGAGAATGCATCTCATTTTTTAAAAACTCTCGTAGATTAAAACGCCTCTTCTGCTGTTTTCTTGCTTGTCTTTCCCAGGATGACAATGAATTTGAGTTCCCACCATCCATACAGGCATGGACTCGCTTGCAACCTTCTGGGCCGCTGGTGTCTTTCCTGCTCTTCGTTCTCCAGCTCTGCGCATCTCAACCTGCCCGAAACTCATCGGCCTCTTTTCCCGTTGTCCTCTTCAGTCTCTCGGCTTCACCCCTTCCTCGCTGGCGGAAGTGGAGAGAAAGCCCAAGCTGAAAAGAAGTTCAGTGGCTGGGGCAGTTCCTGTCCGCAAATCACAGCTTCGCCTTGGACCATCCAAGGACATCAAGCATCATTCCTTGGACTTCTTCCCCACTAGAGGCCCTCATCTTTAGTACCGTGTTTCCCCAAAAATAAGACCTATCCACAGGGGTGGGATTGAAAAATTTTAGCAACTGGTTCTCTGCCCGGTTGCTGGGTAGGCATGGCCATGGGGGCGTGACCTACTTGGCTTCCTGCACCATGGTGGGGGGTGTTTTTGCCCTCCCCAGGCTCTGGAGGCTTTCCTTGAGCCTCTGGGAGGGCAAAAATGGCTTCCCCTGGGCTCCGGAGGCCCGCATTTCTGGACTTCCGATATTTCCGGTAGGGCACGCAGGCCCTGCACTTACCTGGCATCCAAAACAGGCCACATGGAGACTCCTGGGAGGGGTGGGTTGAGTGGAGCCAGCCAATCCTTGCAACTACCGGTTTGGCGAACCAGATTAAAATTAACATCCGGCTTTCCCAAACTGGCTGAATCCCACCTCTGCCTATCTAGAAAATAAGTCGTAGCTTGATTTTTACACGTGCAGCCAATATAAGCCCTACCCCCAAAATAAGGCCTAGTTAAGACCCTGACCTACTCCGTTGCACCTGGTTGTATGTGGGGTGAGGCGCATGGGTAAAAATCAAGCTACAGCAGGGATGGGGGGTGGAGCTTCCCTACGTGCCCCGCACCTGCTTACCTTAGGACAGCTGCAGCCAGGCCTCCCACACGCTGACACCTGCCTTGCCGGCCCACTTCTTCTGTGGCCGCTTGCTGCCGTTTGCGGAAAGGCCTCTGCAGCCGAGAAGTGAGCTCCGGATTGACATGTGGCCTCCATTTCATCGTCAGAGGCCTTTCCGAAGGTCTCTGATGGTGAAATGGAGCCCAGAGGCGCCGTGTGCAAGTGGTGACAAATGGCCACAGAAGAAGTGGGCTGGCAGCGGCCACAAGGGCTCCTGCTGGGTGGGGCTGTCAGTGTCGCTGCCGTGAGGTAAAACAGTGGAAAAGACATCTCCCGAAAATAAGACCTAATGCCTCTTTTGGAGGCAAAAAAAAAGCCCAGGTCTTATTTTCAGGGAAATACGGTAGCTAGTTGTGTCATGGTATGCGGGAAAGGCCTTGCGAGACAGATTAAGAGATGCCACCTAGACAACGGTTGAGTGGATGGAAATTTTGGGCTCCATCGCGATTGTTAGTCGAAGGACTTCCTGGGTATGGTTTTGCGATGAACTTTAAAGTGATCCTTAATGAAATCATACCCATAACACAGATAGGTAAGCAGAGCTGCAGAATTGAATAGATTAGAATTTAACTGCATTCCAGATTCCCAGTTTTTATATTGACGTTGAAACTCTGAACGTCCAAATTCCTTCTGGGCAAAGGCGATTTAGGGACATAACTTAAGGAAGAGGCTCTCGGCATGTGCTGTCATGCGGTCTTCTCTCCGGAGAGTCAGAATTCAGCCTGACACTGAAAGCAGGTGTTGGGACTCAGTGCTAATGAGCTTTATCTCAAATAAAGCCCTTCTTAATTCCTGTTAATTATATTATTCCAGGGGGAGATTACCTTAAGGCACTTCGAGGAAACCTTCTTTGGCACCTGACTGGAAAGAGAGAGAGAGAGAAAGAGAGGAAAAAAAAGAAAGAAAGAAAGAAAGAAAGAAAGAAAGAAGGAAGGAAGGAAGGAAGGAAGGAAGGAAGGAAGGAAGGAAGGAAGGAGAGGAAGGAAATAAGTTGAGGAAGTGAGGAAGGAATGAAAGACGGAAGGAAGGAAGGATAAACGGAGGGAGGGAAGAAAGGAAGGAAATTGAGGGAGCGAGGATGGAAGGAAGGAAATACGGGAAGGAAGGAAGAAAGGAAGGACAATCGGAGGGAAGACGGGAGGGAAGGAAGGAAGGAAATTGAGCGAGTGAGGAAGGAAGCAAGCAAGCAAGGAAATGGAGGAAGGAAGGAAGGAGAAATGGAGGGAGAAAAGGAATGAAGGGAGGGAGGGAGAAAAGGAAGGGGGAGGGAAGAAAAGAGAAAATGAAGGAAGGAAAGGCAGGGAAGGAAATAAATTGAAGTGAGGAAGGAAGGAAAGAAGGGGGGAAGGAAGCAAGAACAAATGGAGGGAGGGAAGAAAAGAAGGAAGGAAGGAAATTGAGGGAGCAAGGAAAGAAATATGGAATGGAAGGAAGGAAGGATAAATGGAGGGAAGGGGGAGGAAAGGAAGCAAGCAAGCAAGGAAACTTGGAGAGAGGAAGGAAGGAACGAGAAATGGAGGGAGAAAAGGAATGAAGGGAGAGAGGGAGGGAGAAAAGGAAGGGAGAGAAGGAAGAAAAAAGAAAACGAAGGAAGGAAGGTCCATTTAGTTAAAAATAAATAAGTAGAGTAAAGCTTCCAGAGTTCTTTTTATTCATTTAACATTCTATGAATTCCAGAGGCATCCAGGGGATGGTATTATTTGCAGCCTCGGCTTTTGTTTGGAATTGGAGCAAATACTTATCTGAATGCCTCGATATTCAGTCCAACCCACAATGAGGTTCCACTGGTGCCATTGTGTGTGTGTGTGTGACATCACTTGCCTCTCCCCCCCGCCCCCCAGCCCCGGATCTGTCGAGCAACCCAACCCAAAATGGGCCACGTTCTGCCCCAAGACCGTCCTAGATAGACTGTGACAACTTTTGGTGGTGGGGCGGGGGAGTGAGTTGGATGTCAAAATGCCTCCTCTGGAGCTTGCAAAGAGAAATGAACAGCAAAAAATAAATTTTCTCCCAACTGTTTCAGATTTTCTCTTGTAACATCGTTGTGGCTGCATTGCAAGATGAGCAGCGTATAAATTTGATAGCTTAGATAGATAGATAAATTGATAGATAGATTGATTGATGATAGAGATAGATAATGATAGATGATAGAGATAGAGATGATAGGTAGGTAGGTAGATAGTTAATGATAGATAGATAGATAGATAGATAGATAGATAGATAGATAGATAGATACTAGAGATAGATAGATGATAGAGATAGATGAGAGATGAGAGAGTGAGAGATAGATTATAGAGGATAGATAGATAGATAGATAGATAGATAGATAGATAGATAGATAGATAGATAGAATGAGAGATAGAGAATGAGAGATAGATAATGATATGGATGGATAGATAGATGATATAGAGAATGAGAGATAGATAATGATAGAGATAGATAATGATATGGATGGATGGATGGATAGATAGATAGATAGATAGATAGATAGATAGATAAGAGAGAGAGAGAATGAGAGATTGATAGATGATAGAGATAGATAGAGATAGAAAATGAGAGATAGATAATGATAGATGATATGGATGGATGGATGGATGGATGGATAGATAGATAGATAGACAGACAGACAGATAGATAATGATATCGATAGATAGATGATAGTTAGATGATAGAGATAGATGTTAGATATAGAGAATGAGATAGAGATAGATAAATGATAAGAGATAGATAGATGATATAGATGATAGATATAGAGAATGAGAGATATAGATAGATAAATGATAGAGATAGATAATAGATGATAGATACAGAGAATGAGAGATAGATAGTGATAGAGATAGATTGATATAGATAGATAAATAATGATAATGATATGGATGGATGGATGGATAGATAGATAGATAGATAGATAGATAGATAGATAGATAGATAGACAGACAGACAGATAGATGATACATTATAGCTAACAGAATAACAGAGTTAGAAGGAACCCTGGAGGTCTTCTAGTCCCACCTCCTGCTCAGACAGGAGACCCTATACTATTTCAGACAAATGGCTCTCCAGCACCCACAATCTTTCCACTGGTTAATTGTTCTCACTGTCAGGAAGTTTCTCCTTAGTTGCTTCTCTCCTTGATTAGTTTCCATCTGTTGTTTCTTCTCCTGCCTTCAGGTGCTTTGGAGGATAGGTTGACCCCCTTTTCTTTGGGGCAGTCCCTCAAAGACTGCTATCATGTCACCCGTAGTCCTTCTTTTCTTTTCATTAAACTAGATAGATAGATAGATAGATAGATAGATAGATAGATAGATAGATAGAAAGATAGAAAGAAAGATGAAATAGATATAGATAGAAAGATAGATAGATAGATAGAAAGATAGATAGATAGATGATAGATAGATAGAAAGAAAGATAGATAGAAAGATAGATATAGAAAGATAGATAGAAAGATAGATATAGAAAGATAGATAGATAGAAATATAGAAAGATAGATAGAAATATAGATAGATAGATAGATAGATAGATAGATGATAGATAGATAGAAAGATAGAAAGATAGATATAAAGATAGATATAGAAAGATAGAAAGATAGATATAGAAAGATAGATAGATAGATAGATAGATAGATAGATAGATAGATAGATAAATAGATAGAAAGATAGATAGAAAGATAGATAGAAATATAGAAAGATAGATAGATAGATAGATAGATAGATAGATAGATAGATAGATAGATAGATAGATAGGAAAGAAAAAGGAGAGAGGGAGTGAGAAAGGGAGGAGGGAGGGAGGGAAGGAGGGAAGGAGAGAAAGAGAGGGAGGGAGGGAAGGAGAGGGAGAGAAAGGAAAAGAAAAAGAGAGAGAGACTGGGTGAGAGAAAGGGTGAAAAAGAAAGAGACAAAAGTAATTCTTTTCTAAAACAGAGGGTTGAAGCCCATGGATCCAGGAGATTTGGGACCCAGGCGAAGGACTCCGTTTCCTGTCACGCAGGAGGCCACAATGGGGTGGGAGAGATGCCGCTCAGAAACCCTTGGACAAACACACAAACACACATACACAGATACACACTCCCCTGACCCTCACCCCTTGCAAAAGCTGGGCTTGTTTATGGGGTGGGGGCTCAGTGTTCCTTAAGACCCTTAATGAAAAACAGGGATTGGCGTCCTAAGTGGCCTTAAAGTCCTTTAATCCCCCAGAGATCAGCTCCATTATCTCTTCCAGGAGCTTGGAAAAAAAATAGGAGGCTTATGACACAAGCTCCTTTTTTTGTTGTTGTTGTTTTTTAACAATATGGTTTGCCTTTTCTGTCAAAAGGAAAGGTGTGAAGATCCTGCAAACGGACTAGCAAGGGCGGGAGAAGCCCAGCTGCAGGCTGGGAGAATAGAATAGAATAGAATAGAACAGAACGAGTAGAAATAGAATAGAATAGAATAGAATAGAATAGAATAGAATAGAACAGAACGAGTAGAAATAGAATAGAATAGAATAGAATAGAATAGAATAGAATAGAATAGAATAGAATAGAATAGAATAGAATAGAATTACAGAATAGAAAATAGAATAGAATATGGAATGGAATGAAATGGAATAGGAATATGGAATATGGAATATGGAATATGGAATATGGAATATGGAATATGGAATATAGAATAGAACAGAACAGAACAGAACAGAACAGAACAGAATAGTAGAGTTGGAAGGGACCTTGGAGGTCTTCTAGTCCAACCCCCTGCTTAGGCAGAAAACCCTACACCACTTCAGACAAATGGGTATCCAACATCTTCTTTAAAACTTCTAGTGTTGGAGCATTCACAGCTTCTGGAGGCAAGTAGTTCCACTGATTAATTGTTCTCACTGCCAGGAAATTCCTCCTTAGTTCTATGTTGCTTCTCTCCTTGATTAGTTTCCACCCGTTGCTTCTTGTCCTGCCCTCAGGGGCTTTGGAGAATAGCTTGACTCCCTCTTCTTTGGGGCAGCCCCTCAAATATTGAAATGCTGCTATCATGTCACCCCTAGTCCTTCTTTTCATTAAACTAGACATGCCCAGTTCCTGCAACTGTCCTTTATATGTTTTAGCCTCCAGTCCCCTCATCCTCTTTGTTGCTCTTCTCTGCACTCTTTATACTCAACATCTTTTTTACATTGTGGCGACCAAAATTGAATGCAATATTCCAAGTGTGGCCTTACCAAGGCCTTATAAAGTGGTATTAACACTTCACGTGATCTTGATTCTATCCCTCTGTTTATGCAGCCCAGAACTGTGTTGGCTTTTTTGGCAGCTGCTGCACACGGCTGGCTCCTATATAAGTGATTGTCCACTAGGACTCCAAGATCCCTCTCACAGTCACCACTATTGAGCGAGGTACCACATATACTGTACCTGTGCATTTTTTATTTTCTTGAAGAGACAGGCCAATGGCTCTGGGGCTTCTCCTGAGGGGTGTCTGGGGATTTGGGGATGCCTTCAGGAGGTGCCACGGGAGGTGAGGACAGGGAGAAAGAGAAAAGAGGGAGAGAGAAAGGAAGGAAAGATGAAGAGAGTGGGAGAGGAGGAGGGAGGGAGGGAGGAAGAGAAGAGAGGGAGAAAGGAAGGAAAGACAAAGAGAAAAGAGGGAGAGAAAGGAAGGAAAGATGAAGAGAGTGGGAGAGGAGGAGGGAGGGAGGAAGAGAAAAGAGGGAGAAAGAAAGGAAGGAAAGATGAAGAGAGGGAGAGGAGGAGGGAGGGAGGAAGAGAAGAGAGGGAGAAAGGAAGGAAAGACAAAGAGAAAAGAGGGAGAGAGGAAAGATGAAGAGAGTGGGAGAGGAGGAGGGAGGGAGGAAGAGAAGAGAGGGAGAAAGGAAGGAAAGACAAAGAGAAAAGAATGGGAGAGGAGGGAGCGAGGAAGGGATCACTTCACTCTATACCATGCTGGATAAATGGCTGTCCAGTCTCTTCTTAAAAACCTCTAGTGATGGAGCGCCCACAACTTCTGGTGGCAAGCTGTTCCATTGGTCTTCACCATTAGGAAGTTTCTCCTTAGTTCTATGTTGCTTCTCTCCTTGGTTAGTTTCCACCGGTTGCTTCTTGTCCTGGTGTTTTGGGGCAACCCCTTAAATACTGGAAGGCTGCTGTCATATAGTCCTTCTTTTCTCTAGACCAGCTCAGTTCCTTCAAACGTTCGTCATATGTTTTAGTTGCCAGGCCTTTAATCATCTTTCTTTCTTTCTTTCTTTCTTTCTTTCTTTCTTTCTTTCTTTCTTTCTTTCTTTCTTTCTTTCTTTCTTTCTTTCTTTCTTTCTTTCTTTCTTTCTTTCGATTTGTATACCGCCCTTCTCCTTTCAGACTCAGGGCAGTGAACAGCCATAATAAAAACATTTGTACACAAAAGTTAAAATAATTTTTAAAAATAATTAAATGAAATTTGGCCCATAATTTAAAACATTTCAATTAAAAATCAGTATCAAACGTTAAAACCAACATGGAATCAGGCCAGCCCGGCTAACTGGAAAAAGTAAGTTTTTAGGGCCCGACGAAAAGTCCGGAGGTCTGGGATCACTCGTATCTCTGGGAGTAGATTGTTCCAGAGGGTAGGTGCCACCACAGAGAAGGCTCTCCCCCTGGGGGTCGCCAGCCGACATTGTCTGGCCGACGGCACCCTGAGGAGGCCCTCTCTGTGGGAGCGAACCGGCCGGTGGGAGGCAATTGGTGGCAGAAGGCGGTCCCGTAAGTACCCCGGCCCTAAGCCATGGAGCGCTTTAAAGGTGGTCACCAACACCTTGAAGCGCACCCGGAAGTCCACCGGAAGCCAATGCAGCTCGCACAGGAGAGGAATCACGAGGGAGCGCCCCGTCGCTCCCATAATCCTCTGCGCGGCTGCATTTTGCACCAGTTGGAGCCTCTGGGTGCACCCCAAAGGGAGCCCCATGTAGAGAGCGTTACAATAGTCCAGACGAGAAGTGACGAGTGCTTGAGTGACTGTGCGTAAGGAGTCCCGATCTAGAAAGGGGCGCAACTGGCATATCTTCTAAAGACAGCCGTGCGTCCAGGAGGACGCTCAAGTTGCGGGCCCTTTCCGTGGGGGCCAGTGATTTGCCCCCAATAACCAGCGATGGCACCAGTTGGCTATACCGGGACGCCGGCAGCCACAGTAATCATCTTACAGTAATGGCCAAAATTGTGGAAACCTTTTGGGAAAAGTGTATTTTCTAAAATTAGCTAATGACACCACTTTTTTTGTAGTACCATAAAATTATATATCAATGGAAAGATAATTTAATCAAGAATGTAATGCAATAACTTTTATGAAGGATTTGCTATTAGAATAGCAGTTAACGATATAAAGAAGAAAAGTGAAGCACGTAGAAAAAACGAGATAGACAAAAATTATCACCCTGTCAGTTAATAGTTGGGTAACCTTTAGCGTGAATGACGGCCTTACGACATCTTCCCATGGAGTGAACCAAGTCTTTTAGTTCTGCAGCTGTTCGAATGTGAAACCAAGATTGAAGGATGGCTTCTATTAACTGGGTTTTATTGCTGGGTCGCTTCTGACTGTCGGCTCCATAGATTTTCAATTGGGTTAAGAAGGTCTTACGCACAGTCACTCATGCCCTCGTCACCTCTAGTCTGGACTATTGTAACGCTCTCTACATGGGGCTCCCCTTGAGGTGCACCCGGAGGCTCCAACTGGCGCAGAGTGCGGCCGCGCGGGTGGTTATGGGAGCAACGTGGAGCTCCCATGTAACACCTCTCCTGCGCGAGCTGCACTGGCTCCCGGTGGTCTTCAGGGTGTGCTTCAAGGTTCTGGTTACCACCTTTAAAGCGCTCCATGGCTTAGGACCTGGTTGCTTACGGGACCGCCTACTACCATCAATAGCCTCCCACCGACCAGTACGCTCCCACAGTGAGGGGCTCCTCCAGGTGCCGTCGGCCAAACAATGTCGGCTGTTGGCCCCTAGGGGGAGAGCCTTCTCTGTGGGGGCACCGACGATCTGGAATGAGCTCCCCCCAGAAATACGGAGGATTCCGGACCTGCGCACCTTCCGCCGCGAGCTGAAGACGCTGTTATTTCATCAAGCTGGCCTCGCCTAAATCTTCTCCCTTTTAAGTGTAAATTTCAAATTTTTACTGTATTTTAAAATATGGGTATTTTAAATTATGGGTATTAATTCAGCCAAATTTATTTAATTCATTTTATTCGATTTTAAATTTTGTATATCTATGTGTTTTATTTCATGGCTGTGCACCGCCCTGAGTCCTTCGGGAGTAGGGCGGTATAGAAATTTAATAAAATAAAATAAATAAATAAAATAAGGTCTGGGCTATTCCCAGGCCATTCCAGCAGTGGAATAGGATTATCTTGAAACTCCCCCCCCCCAAAAAAAGTGGTGTTATTGGCTATCAAACTTCAAAAATACACTTTTCCCAAAAGGTTTCCACAATTTTGGCCACTACTGTAGATGCTCTTCCTTGCACTTTTTCCCAAAGGCTCAACATTTTTTTCCCCCCGTAATGTGGTTACCAAAACTGGATGCAGTTTTAGCCTCTAACCGTCTATTCACTTTTGTGGCTTCTTCTCTGAAGACATTGGGTGAAGACGGCACCCCCAAATTTAATTATTTTAAATCTATTTTTAATCGTACTTTATTTATAAATGTTTTATTTTGGCTGTTCACCGCCCTGAGTCCGAAAGGAGAAGGGCGGTATAGAAATTTGAATAATAAATAAATAATAAATAAATAAAAGGATTAATGAATGACTCCATCTAACTGGAAGCACTGAATGAATGGCCACTGGGTCTTGTGTTTGTCCAATGCATCAAGGCCTACTCAGACGTGGGAGTTGTGGACCCCCTTATCTAGTTTATTATCGATTAAGAACATTTATATGGCCGGACAACTCCCTCACGGTGATTCCCAGAGACTTACAGGAATAAAATTCCAAAAAACCGAAACACAATAATCTCCCGTCCCCACTGATGACGATAAACAAATCAACCACTTGATGGGCTCCATAACATCATGGGGTCCCCAGGCCAGCTGGCAAACTATGTCTTCAGGGCCTTTCAAAAGAGTGTCAAGGTGGAGCTCCATCTTATCTCTGCAGGGTTGATGTCCTACAGGAAAGGAGCTGCCATGCAGAAGGCCCTTCTTCTTGGTCCCACCAGGTGGGCCTTCTTAAGATAGGAGACCCATAACATCTAATTTTTAATCTTTGCAGGGATGATGTTCCACAGGGAGGGAGCCAGCCACCATAGAGAAGGTCCTTCTTTTTGGTCCCACCAGGTGGACCTCCTTAAGATAGGAGACCTATAACATCGAATTTCCAATCTTCTCTCTGCAAGGATGATGTTCCACTGGGAAGGAGCCACCATGGAGAAGGCCCTTCTCCTTGGTCCCACTAGGTGGACCTCCTTAAGAGAGGGGACCCATAACATCTAATTTCCAATCTGCAGGGATGATGTTCTACAGGGAGGGAGCCAACCACCATGGAAAAGGTCCTTTTTCTTGGTCCCACCGGGTGGACCTCCTTAAGATAGGAGACCCATAACATCTAGTTTCCAATCTTATCTCTGTAGGGATGATGTTCCACAGAGAAGAAGCCCCATGGAGAAGGCCCTTTTTCTTGGTCCCACTGGGTGGACCTCCTTAAAATAAGAGACCTATAACATCTGATTTCCAATCTCATCTCTGAGACATGATGTTCCACAGAGCGAGAGCCACCATGGAGAAGGCCCTTCTTGCTTCTATCAGGGGGATCTCACGAGAGGGCACCCATAATATCCCCTGCCTCCCCGCCTTGGTGGGTTGGGTAAACGTAACTGAGAAAAGAGGTTCCTTCAAATCACTTGGTCTCAAGCCATGAAGGACTTTGAAGGGAACAACCAGAACCTTGAATTGGACCCAGAAGGAAATCAAGCAACCAATGCAGCTCCCACAAGACAGCGGACACAAAATTTGATTTGCACAAAACCACAGAGCCTGCTGCATTTTGAAGCAAGTGAAGCTTCCGGATACTTCAAGGCAGGGGTGAAATCCAGCAAGTTCTGAGGGGTTCTGGCGAACTGGTAGAGGAAATTTTGAGTTCAGAGAACCGGCAAATGCCACTTCTGGCTGGGCCCAGAGTGGAGTGGGAATGGAAATTTTGCAGTATCCTTCCCCTGGAGTGGGGTGGGAATGGAAATTTTGCAGTATCCTTCCCCTTCCATGCCCACCAAGCCACACCACGCCAAGCCACGTCCACAGAACCGGTAGTAAAAAAAATTTGGATTTCTCCACTGCTTCAAGGGCAGCCCCATGCAGAGGGCATTGCAGTAGTCAAATCTGCAGATGTCCCGAAGCTAGAAGGGAGAGCAAATAGTTTAGAGGAGAATTTTGTTGTGGTGGCGAGCCGCCCAAAGTTGTGTTTAAGATGGGCGGCCCTACCAATCCTTTGAATGAATAAAATACGGTATTCATGGATATTTTTATCCTGTGTTTGATTAGACATAGGACAGGGATGGCTAACCCTTTTGCCATCGTGTGCCAGGAAGGGGGAGGAGCAGGGAAGGTTTGTGCAGGCACGTGCCCACATTCATAATTCTATGTGCCCCATGCATGTGCACGCGACCCCCTCCCCCCCCCCGCTCCTGGCACGCGATAGCCCAGTAGGCCTGTTTTTCTTTCTCACCTGGCTCCAGATCCTCTCTATGCATCTAGGGAGTTGGAAAACGGGCTGTTTTGGGCCTCCGAGGGAGTGGGGAAGGCTGTTTTTCACCCTCCCCAGATGCATAGAGAGGATCTGGAGGATCTGGAGTGAGAAAGAAAAACGGGCCTTCCACACCCCTCCCCCAGGCCCTCCGGAGGCAGGAAACAGCCTGTTTCCCTAATTCTGGTGGACCCAGAAGACCCGAAAATCAGTTGGCCGGTGCGCACATGCGTGCTGGAGCTGAGCTGGCGTGCCAGGCAACATGGCTTCATGTGCCACCTGTGGCACCCGTGCCATAGGTTCGCCATCACGGACATAGGGGCATGAGAAATAAATTTAATATTGCAATCATTCGTGGTCCTTATCATGGGATGCTGACGGTGGACAATCAGAATGAAGTCTCAAGTTGGAGAAAACCTGGGAATATTTTGTTCAAAGCTGGCGCTGGGTCAAAATTGCCCCTTCACACATTCTCCGTTACTCAGGTTTTGCCTCTGAAATCTGTTCTTGCACGTAGAAACTGCCTCCGAATGAAAGAAAAAACTGTTGTCCATGGAGATTCTCAGTCATTCAAGTCATGGTTGTCCCAAAGGTGCTCTTTTTCAAGAGGCAACTGGACTTCGTTTTTCCTTGAAGACGTTTCGTTTCTCAGTCAAGAAGCTTCTTCAGTTCTGACTGAATGAATGGTGGCGAATGGAAAGATTTATATTCCTTGCAGGCATCTGGTCATTAGCACTCTCTCTGAGAATCCTTGATGCCCCAAGATAAGATTAACCTCCAAGTGGCCTCAACGACTCTCAGAAAGGATGCAAATGACCAACTGTCTGCAACGAATATAAATCTTTCCATTCTTCACCATTCAATCAGAACCGAAAAAGCTTCTTGGATGAGAAGTGAAATGTCTTCAAGGAAAAACAAAGGAAGTCCAGTTGCCTCTTGAAAAAGCGCCTCTTGAAAAAGCACCTCTTTTTTTTGGACTTGGAGTGTCTGGAAAATATAACCCAATATATCTCATATTGTGATTAAAAGTCGGTAGAGATTTTCAGTCATCCAGGTCACAGTTGTCCCAAAGGTGCTTTTTCAAGAGGCAACTGGACTTTATGGTTTTTTTCCTTTTGAAGATGTTTCGCTTCTCATCCAAGAAGCTTCTTCAGCTCTGACTGGATGGTGAGGGACGGAGGGATTTATATACCTTGCAGACAGCTGGTCATTTGCATCCTTTTCAAACGTTTAGCTATGCAGTTTGGGATGGACACCCTTTGAATCAGTGGTGAAATGTAAAATTTGTTACGACTGGTTCTGTAGGCGTGGCTTGGTGGGGGGGTTGTAATGTGACTGGGTGGGTGTGGACAACTTTTTTTTTTTTTTTTTACTTTTAAAACCATTTTTTCTACAACCTCTTCGGCTGAAGAGGTTGTTAAAAAAAATGCTTTTAAAAGCCTCGGCCGATCAGGCAACTCAGCTGGGATCATCAGAGGCTTTTAAAAACATTTTTTCTACCACCTCTTCGGCTGAAGAGGTGGTAGAAAAAATGCTATGTAAAGCCTCTGATGATCCCAGCTGAGCCGCACGATCATTAGAGGCTTTTTTTTTTTTACTTTTAAAAGCATTTTTTCAGCCGAAGAGGTTGTAGAAAAAATGCTTTTAACAATTTTTTTTTAAAAAAGCCTCTGATGATTGCACAGCTCAGCTGGGCAAGGTGGAGGCAGGGATTTTTGCTATCGGTTCTCTGAACCAACTGCCGCCATGGCCACCGGATTGGGCGATCCGGTCCGAACCGGGAGCATTTCACCCCTGCTTTGAATGGTGTGGGAGAAAGAATAGATTTCCAGGGGAAAAATTGCAGACTGCAAGAACCAGGAACACCACTCAGGTGACCCTGAGGGCACAGATAAACCTCCAAGTTGCCTCCACGACCCTCTAGAAGGATGCAAATGAACAGCTGTCTGCAAGGAGTATCAATCCTTCTGTTCCCCACCATCCAGCCAGAACTGAAGAAGCTTCTTTGATGAGAAGTGAAATGTCTTCAAGGAAAAACAAAGGAAGTTCAGTTGCCTCTTGAAAAAGCACTTTTGAGATTTGGAATGTTTAGAAAATTTGGCCCAATATATGTCATTATAATATTATTATTGTGGTTCATCGCACCGTCATCCAGAGGTTCAACCCAAATTTGACATTTTTTGCCGGCAGTACAAAAACAAGTAAATGAAGACACAGCCAAGATCCGAGAGAAAGGAAATCTATTAGTGCAAAAAAATTAACAGTTCTCTAGTACAGTACAATATATGGAAAAAAAAAAAAGGAACATACAATTGATTCGATTTTAGTCAACAACCAATTCTGAGCAAGAAGAGAAAATCGCCGCAATTTTACTTTCATTTTTATTTTTAAATTTCTGCACGAAGTCTATCTTTTGCATTTTCTTTCTTTCTTTCTTTTTTTTTAGAAAACAAACACAAAATAGCCAGGGTGAGAAAATAAACCTTCTCTCACCCCCGAATGTGAAGTTAGTGTTGGGTACCACAGCCTGGGTGTCCATAAAAATAATCTGAATTTTTTTCTTTTTTCTTTTTTTTTAATATCTCTCTATATATGAAACAGTTCCGAAAACTTCCCAACAAACCTCAGGCATTTCCTGAATTCACTATTCTCAAAAATTTAAAACGATGGTGGGCGAACCTTCAGCGAGAAAGTTCCGTTGCTGATTTAGGAAGGAAGGAAGAAGGAAAAAAAGAGAAGAAAAAAGAATCCGTGAAAAGACGCAGTTCATTTCCCCCATTCAGGAGGGAAGGAAGATTTAAGAGAAAGGAAGAAAAATCGTCTGGCCCAGATCTGAGCGCATCGAATTCATTGCTACTTTGGGAAAAGACAACGAGGAAAGATAAAGAAAGAAAGTAAGAAAGAAAGAAAGAAAAAAACTTGGCGAAGAAAGGATTTTAGGAAAGAGAGATCCCGAAGAATTCACGCAGAATTAATTTAGAAAAGCAAGACCATAAAAATGAACAGCTGGATAGAAGGTCTATTTTCTCTGGAACTATTTTTTGCTTCGGCCAGAGATTTTTTTAAAAAAAATTTTTTCAGCATTTCTCAACAAACAGTTCACCTCCCCATCCCAACAGTTTGCCAAAACAATAAAAGAAAAGTTAAAAAAAAAAAGAAGCAGCAGCGCGGGATATTTGCTATATATAACGGACAAGGTGCTGGATACTAGAGACAGAGCTAAGGCGTCATTTACACTCCAAAGCATTGGTGCTGGAGAACTCTCTCCGAGAACATTTGGATGGCGTGTCTACACCGCTACACCGGTTTCGAGAAAGTCACGCAGTCACACACACACACACACACACACACACACACACACACACACACGAAAACCCCTGAGACTAATCGATCTGCGGAAAGAAGAATCTGCATCCAAAACTGCACTTCCTGGGAAATTTTGCCGAGACCCTAGACAGCTAAGCCAAATTTAACCTAGGTTACGCTTGGAGGAGAGAGATGGGCTCTCGGTCTTGTCGGGCATTTGGCCCAACGTGGAATTACAATTCCCATGAATCCTTGAGAGGAGCCAAGAATAAAGCCAGGAGGGGCCAAGCTCTACATGCAAATTAATTTTCCAAATATCGAGCAAATTCCGAAATTCATTTTCCAAATATCGAGCAAAAAGTGCTTTGAACAGTGGGGGAGTGAGAAAAAAGCCCATTTTGAATTGCGGTCGTTGCTCAATTTTGATCGTTTGTTGGCTTTAGATTTCTCATTTATGACTGGCGTTTAATTCTGGTCTCTTCGACGATTCCAAAATCAAAGCTTTGGAGAAATGGGGCAATTAATTTGTAAATCAGCCAGAATATCTCTGTACCGATGCCATTCATCTCCAGAACTACGGAGAGGTTCTTCAAAGCTTCGTCTTGGCTTTTATGACTGTTGTATACTCACAACTGTTGTTGCGATGAGATCCATGCCTGTCTTCCTCGCTCAAGGATTCATTTTGGCCGAATACCTGAAACTAGGAGGCTCACCAACTCAAGATGTCACTGATTCCAAATCAGGAGAAAAGAAACTCGTCAGCTAGCACCACCGTGAAGATAGTCCAACTCTGATTCCCGAGTAACCTGTCTGGTAAGGGCAAGGTTGGAGTAGATACGAGGCACCATGGAAATTGGGTGAACATGGCTTCCTTCTTCCTTGTCGCTCAAAGGAGCGTATCTGGAAGAACCTAATGGCTTGGTTAGATTTTGGAAAGGATCTTTCCAAGTTAAGAAAGGGTGGATCCTTTGTCCCAAGGTTGAGAAAACTGGTAGTAAAAACTGGTCAATAGCTTCAGGTCAATTTATGATCCCTTTCCTTTCCTGAGCAATCAAACACACAACTGAGAAAACTCTTGGTGGCCTCATATGAGGCCCAACCTAAGGGGACAATCCTATGAGCCATCTCTGTCTTTCCTGATATTCTACTACACTTTCAACGTCCTTCAAATCCACTTGGTCCAAAGTTGGCCACTGCTCGATGATCTGGAGGTCATCTCTATCCCTTACGGTCAAAAGTTAACACAACAAATCTCACACTTGAGGGGATGACAACATCTCACGATTGAAAGAGGGACACGTCTCGAGTTGAAGGACATCAACCCTCCCATCCCGCAACATCAAAATCCTGCACCTATCGGGGAAGGAACTCGTGAGGGAAGGCTTTACGGACTGCAGAAGAGGAAGAAAATGGAAGCCACTCCCCTACCCCACCCATGGAAGACTAGCTGATGCACATGGGTTGTGTGGTTATGATTATCAAGCTTCTGCACTGCTTTCCTGGATCCTGAAGGCCAACCCTGTTGGCCATCTGGACTTTGAATGGATCCCGAAAGAGAACCTCACAGACAAATGTTAAGTCTAAAGCTTTCGTGGGATGGGTTGTGGTAGACCTTGTGGGAAATAATTGACAACACTAAACAGGGAACACAAAGTTAAGGCCATGGTGTGCTAAATTTCACTGAGTTCGGGGGGAAAAGGTGGTCTTTAAGCTCTTTCTGGATTTCCACATATTTAAAAGCCAGTTCAAAGCGAGCCGGGCACCCCAAATCACATATTTCGAGAATTTTGTCTCGAAATCTACACAAACCCCCCATTTCGGGCTGATCTCAGAAGAAAACTCGGTGCTTCCTAACAGCAGATGTGTGTCTCGCTGTAGATCACAAGGACAAACAAGTTCATCGGAGACTCGTCTTTTCTCCCCCGACAATCTTGACCACTTGAAGATGGGCGGACTTCAACACCCAGGATTCCTGCCGGCTGAGGAATTCTGGGAGTCGAAGTCCGACCATTTTTAAAGGGGGCCGAGGTTGAAAAAAAAACAAAAAACCCTCCACCAATTTGGAGCCTTTCAACTTCAAAAGCCACCTGGATAAGTCCCGAGGGAGTTTTGTCTAATTTGGGGAGCTCGACAAAATGTTTTGAGTTGGGCTATTTTATTCCAAGCTGAAAACATGTTTCCATCCCCCCCCTACCATCATTTTGTCTCATCTCATCTCGTGGGGCCGCTTCAAATATTTTAATCTCATCCTGCGAGTTTCTATCCTAACTCAAGAGTTTTCCTCCAGTTCTAGTTTTCACAAAGCCCAGGGGCTCTACAAATGAAAATTCGTGATGTTGGGTTCAAACGAGATTTTTTATTAAATTCCCTCCCCTTAAAACTCTCCCCAAAATATATAAGCCAACCAATGGCGTTATCTGTCACCGGACAAATTTTTTCCCCACAAACTGCCCACCTGTACCCAATATATTCTCCCCCCCCTCCTTTTTTAAAAAAGAATGCTGTAGGACATTTTTTTCAATGGCCTTGACTATTCAAAAGGCACCTATGGATGCAACGACCCTGTCTGATTGCTATCGGTGGCTTTTTTGACATTTTTGAATTAAAAAGAAAAGAAAGATTCGGAGAAGCGGCCGCTTGGGGGAGGGGGGTGCAGATGGGAACCTGCAGGTCTAAATTCAGGGGCATTTTTAAAAATCTGCAGCCGTCCCTAAAACAGTCATTGGAGTCCCCCGCTGAATGGCGTTTGTGAATCTGCAATCACGGCAAACAATATACCTACCGTGGACCCATCAATTTGGATGCGTGGGGAGGGAGGGGGGTTATAATATCCGGGGGGGGGGAAACAAAAACCCTTTGCCTGATTATGATCGGAAAGCTAATTTATAAACCAAGGTTCCAAGCCTTTATAAACCAAGGTTCCTGGTTAGTTTACAGCAGGGGTGTCAAACTCAAGGCCCGGGGGGGCCGGATCCTGGCCTGCTTAGGGGTGCTTAAATCTGGCCTGCGGAGCCATCCTGCAAACAGTGAAGGACTGGCCACGGTGCCTCTGCCAGAGAAAATGGAGCTCGTGAGGGCCGCACGCGGCCCTCCCCAGCTCTGTTTTTCCTGGCAGAGGGTTGCAGGAGGCCGTCGCAGCTGAAAATGGAGCTTGGGAGCCCGTTTTCACTGGCAGAGCGCTCGGGCCGCCCCAGGCGCCCCGCCCAACATGATGTCATGCTGGCCAAGCCCACCCCAGCTTCCCGAGGTCGAACCAGTAGTGAGTTTCTACCGGTTTGCCCCGGTTCGGGTAAACCGGTAGCAGCGGCGGTGGCGGGAGCCTCTGCCCACCCGCCCAGACGTCATCACGGACACTCTGTGCATGTGCATACCGAACCGCTGGTGAAGGTAAGTGAAACCCACTACTGGATCAAACACAAACGTGATGCGGCCCTCAATGAAATCGACTTTGACACCCTGGTTTACAGACTGCTTGGAAAGTGCCACAGCTATTTTAAAATCCGACGCTGATCTAGACACACACAATTGAGAATATCGTCCCCTAGGTTGGCCCTTTGAGCAAGCAACTGCCTTTTATCATCCTTCATCTGTTTTTCCCCTCTTTCTCTCTCTTCATATTTTCAACCAGAAGATCAATATTTTAGAGCTCTTTATTAAAAAAAAAAAAAAGATATCCAAAAATAGGCAATTAAAATTAGCATTTATTACATTAGCTTTTCAAGGGGGTAATCTTATATACAAGAACAAAAGAGCAACTGCATTTTAAATTTTATATATAGCCCCTTCCCTCTGCAAAAAGTGCATTTCATGTTTTTATATATTTATTCTGCATTTATCTCCCCCCCCAAATTTTTTTTAAAAAGAAAAAAAAAACCCTATCCAACAAACACGGAATGTCTTCTCTGTGCTTTTGCTCACTCAACAACAGTAAATTAGTCGTTTAAAGTCGGTTTATTATTATTTTTTTACAAGAAAATGAACATTTAGAGTGCTCTGAATAATAATAACAGTAATAATAGGATTTAAGAAAATTGGCTTTTAGCTGATGGAATCGTCACTTTATCGTCCCTGTAGCTAAACAACATTTTTATTTTTATTTTTTGGTAAAGGGAAAAAAGAGAGTTTTATGACCCGCTCTCAGAATAAAATTCAAACTCTCTCTTTTGTGTGTATATATATATATATTTCATATATCATAATATATATTCTTAGAACACATAGCTTTAATAAAGCATTTTATTAAAGTTCTCCATAGGCTAAAAAAAAGGGGGGATACTTTAAATGGACACCCACTTAGGAAACTAATCTCACATGGACAGTTAGAAGAAAAGTTTTTTTAAAAAAAAATTGGGGAAAAACAAAACAAAATAAATCCAACAGTTTACATTGAAAAGGTTTCTTTCGATTTAAATAAAACTTTCGGTGTAAGCAGAAATTATAAATAGATGTGTAGCTTTGTTTTATAGGACAATGTTGGGCGGCTGGATCTGAAGGAAAAGAAGAAGAAAAAGAAGAAAAGGAGGAGGAAGAAAAAAAGGAGGAGGAGGAGGAGGAGAAGGAGGACGTGGCGAAGTAGGAAAAGGAGAAGGAGAAGGAGAAGGAGAAGGAGAAGAAGAAGAAAAAGAAGAAGAAGGAGGAGGAGGAGGAGGAGAAATTTGATCATGATTATGGATGGCCAGGAGATTAGAAAAGAAGCCACGATGAAAGAATTGGACGTAAATCAACATTGAACAAGATACTATCTAAGCGTTCGGAGAAGAACCTGATTTAGACTGTGCCTTGTTGAAGAACCTCAACGAGACACCATGGAAGAGGGGAACCCCCTCCCCCCCAGCAGAAGTGGAAGTTGTCCAAAGGAAGGGCTTCTCCTTTTAAATTGGGGCGGTGGTGATGAGGATGGGAAGAAGGGAGAGCAGGAAGCATAAAGAACATCAGATATCAAAAGAGAAGAAGCAATTCATTTCACTGGGGGAAGATTTCAACCTCTACGTCAACTTGCAACTGGAAATGTCCCCAAGTCCTTGCTTCGTGTTTTTCACTGCTTAGTCCAGAGCAGAATTTCTTAACCCGGGCAATTTTTAAGAGCTGGGGACTTCAATTCCCAGAATTCCCCAGCCAGCCATGCTGGCTGGGGAATTCTGGGAGTTGAAGTCCACCCATCTTCAAGCGATCCAGGTTGAGATCTGAAAAGCATTATTTTTTGTGTGTAATTTTATTTTATTTTGTTTTGTTCGAAAAGTGCAACAGAATCGGCCCACCGAATCCAATGGGTCAACATTAGTGCAAAGAAGAAAAAGTCCTTGACAATTTAAAGGTGTCGTGTTCTTTTTATTCTTATTCATTTACCATGCTTAAGGCTTCGAGTAGGTGAAGTTGGGTTGAGCTGGAGAAGGAGGACCAACACACAGCCTCCCTCTCATCAAGACCTGCTGCGGGGAAAGAACTGGGGGAAAATAATTGGCCAACTGGTGTTGCTACTGGAAGGTGGGCTGTCCCTCTGCTACCATCTTGCCAGTGTCACAAGTTCCTTCTCCACCTCTTCCTGCTGGGGTCCTCGCTACAACTGGCTTTAATGGAGACAAGTCACGTTTCAAAGGTGCCTACAAAATTGAGTGTCTTGGAAAAGACGTCAACTCAACCAACGTTGGGTGAAGAGGGGGAGAAGATGTAAGAAGTGGTAAAACGTTGAATGAGTTGGGGGTCCTCACAACTGGCTTTAATGGAGACAAGCCACGTTTCAAAGGTGCCTACAAAATCGAGTGTCTTGGAAGAGACGTCAACTCAACCAATGTTGGGCGAAGAGGAGGAGGAGGAGACGTAAGAAGTGGTAGAACGTTGAACGAGTTGGGGTCCTCGCTACAACTGGCTTTAATGGAGACAAGTCATATTTCAAAGGTGCTTACAAATCAAGAGTCTTGGAAGAGACGTCAACCCAATCAACTTTGGGTGGAGAAGAGGAGAAGATGGAAGAAGTGGTGGAACGTTGAATGAGTTGGTTTTCTCATCAAAAAAAAATTCCTGGATGCTACAAATTATGCTGGTTCAACCCTTGACAGATAAGCTCCCCTCCCACCACAAGAGACAATTACGTCCAGCAAAACATTCAACCCGTTTGACATTTTGGATCTGATCATCTTGATGGGCCAAACTTCTTGGTTGTTCCTCAGCGGTGTAAAGTCACCTTCCTTCCAGCTCGGGTGATCAATCTCTCCCAAGTTACATTCACACACAACGAGGACATGACCTGAGAACAGCTAAGGGTGTCAACAAGAGTGTGTGTGTCCTTCTCAGTTGGGGAGAAGAGAAGAAACTTTGGGGTTCTCTCCTATGGTTGCCATCTTATACCCATTTTAAGCACAATAGCATTTTTGGGGGGGGCAAGATTCCTGATTATTTTTCAACGGAATCAATCCCAGAAACTCCCAGATGTATTTTAAGCACCACAATACGCTCCTCCCAATAAATCATTCCTAATTTTTGGAAACCAATCAATCCTTTGAGTTTAGAGTGCTCCCCTCCTCTCCCCAAATGTACAAAATCAAACAACGAGAGAGAGACACACGCTTGGACCAAGCACCTTGTTGAAATTCACCAAGAAATCTACCCTGGGAAAAACACATTCTATTACCGATCACCCTTCGAAGCGAGAACAGCTTCTTCCTGAATTGTGGTTTAAAAGAAATCCACAAGTTTCTTTGGCAACACTTTACCACAACCTTAAAAACTATATATATCTATATCTATATATATTTTAAAAAAATAACCAATCCAATGCTGTATACACAGTATGGGATTGAAAGAGGCGAACCTTGCATGCAGTTGGTTACTTTTTTAATCATCGCTTGTACAGAGAGGATTTGAGATGAGTTTAAGGCAGAACGGACGCGAGAGGCCAACGCAGGACCGAATGCGAGACAGAAATGCAATTTTTTTTTCTTTTTAGTGCAAACGCATCAAAGCTTGTGTTAAAGTGTTGCCGTCACTCATGCACAGCTCACTCCTGATTTTATGTACTCCGATTTGGGATTCCGTTCCCGTCCCACTGCCGTTTGATTGGGGGGGGGGGGGTTTGGGAAATGCCAAGTCAGTACAATATCTTTGATGACAACTGTACGACCACGAAGGGACACCAAGGACAGAGCTAAAAAACTCTGCTCTGGGCTGGTTTTGAACCAGGGTTATCTTCCCCTCCGAGTAGCACTGGAGTTACGACTGGCGAGGACAGGATGGGCGGGACAGTATTCATTTTTATTTTGCTTTTTTTTTTTTTGGCAAATTCCTCGTTATAAAATGAAACACAGTTCCTCGGACTGCCTTTAGGGAGCAGAGATGATAACCTAGATTAAAACTGGGTCTAGCACCCCTGGTCGGCCAACTAATCCTGCCGAAATTGAAACCGAAAAAGGGGGCACTCAGGAAATGGGGCCAGCGGCTGTGTTTGGGGTTGGGTTATGGGCTCGAGCGGTACCCAAGATCACACTTTGGTTTGCCGTGTGGCAGAGAATCTGGGAAAGAGACCGCAGGTGTCCCTCGGCAAGGGGAAAAAAAGAATACCCACTTGAACGACAGCGACCGAGAGTTTATAAAATATATAGATATACCTACAAAATGCTATATTGTGCTCATACCCAAGCAGCATCCTGACAGTCTTCTGTTGTTTCTTAGCCAAAGAGGACCTCGCATCTAGCTGAAAGTAGAAGCTGGATTTAAGAGAAGAAGGCATCAAATAGGCGAAAGGAAAATAAGGGGGGGGATATTCATCAATTGTGAGGGGGCTTTGGAAGGAGGCAAACAGAGAGAGAGAGAGAGAGAGAGAGAGAGAGAGAGAAAGAAGGACACACAACTGGGAAAACAGTCATGGAGACAGGGGTGTAAAAACAACCTGGGACAGAAGAAACCACAACTTTTGGTTACTATAAGGAATCTCATGTATCTACCTATTTACAAAGTCCACGCTAATTTTTGCATATGCAATCATTGAAAATCAGTGCGAAGCCAAAGATCTCTGTGGAAGAGAAAGTGGAGGATGGGGCAGAGGGAGAGGGGAACACGACCATCCAGGTCCCCCCCAGGACCGTCGTCGGTTCCCCCTCCCCTCAAACGGACTACAACGGTGCAGGAGGAAAAAACAACAACAACAACAAAACAGAAGAGGACAAAATGGACCCCGGGAACTTGACGTGTCAAAAAACTTAAAAACGGATCACCCTCTTCCCATTCACCCCTTCATCTTTTTTTTTTTTTTTTTAAATTCTAGGTCAGAGATGTCTCCAAACTTGACCACTTTTAAGACTTGTGGACTTTCAACTCCCAGAATTCCCCAGTTAAGGAATTCTGGGAGTCGAAGTCCACAAGTCTTAAAGGGACCACATTTGGCGACCCCTGGGCGTAGGTGGGTCAAAAGGAAAGGTCAGAAGATGTTCGGCTGGCTGCTGAGGCATGCTTTCGGATTTGTGCTCGTCTTGAATTTTCAGGATGAAGCGGCCATCCCGGCGAAAAATACATCAATTTGGAGGCGATATTTTTTTGGTGGTTTTTCAGGAGGTTTTTCTCCTCTGGGTCGAGAAAGACCTTTACACATACACACTTGATGGAGAAAGAGAGAGACCCTCACTTCTCCGGGTTGCCAATGTTTCCCGCCTTTTACGAGCTGGAAAGGAAAATCGGTGGGTCGTCATTTTAGTGACGCAGCGGAAAGAGGAAGATTATGCCGTGGCGGATTTATGAGAAACCCCTCCCGACAGTTTACAAGGCCTGTACTCTTAATCCTGGCCTTACTTCACTCTGCAGCGGCCAGATTGACATCTGTTGGTCAGTCCAAACACCGAGACACTCCCAAGACCCACATCGCAATTGCGGAACGCACAAGCCCAGCACCGGCAATGAGACATGTATACAAAATCAGAAAGACGACAAAAAGAAAGAAGGGGAAAAAAAAAATAAACGTACACAAAAAACCCCCCCATGATTCCTGCTTAAAAATTCAAGCTTCCATTTTTATATATATATATATATTGTTTTTCTGAAGTGCAAACCATATTCGAGGCTTGCTTTACATATATCTGCCTAAATTTTGTGGTGTGTCACAGAATCTAATTAAATCCAATCCTCCCCCCCCTATTTTTGCTTCTGTTTCCCTATCAAGCCAACAAACCAAAATGGAAAAATCCCATTTGAGTCTTTTTCTTTCTTTCTTTCTCTCTCTCTCTCTTTGCAAATATATAGATATATATATATACATATTTGTTTTTCTCTTACAAAAATAAATTCAATTTTAGGAATTATTTTAATAAAAACAATAAACAACAATAAATTTCTCTCCGTAGAAGATGGTTTCAACGTGTAAACATATTTGTTTCTTTCTTTTTTATAGATATATAGATATATATTTTTTTTCTTTTAAATTAAGATAAAGTGATTTTAAAGTACCCGTTCCATTTCAAAGTGCTAAGACTTCTTTGTTTCTAATCTTTTTTTTGTGTGTTTTTATTGCTTTTTTTTTTGTATTAAATAAAACATCCATCTTTTTCCACCTGTCTGCTTTTTTTTTATATAAATCCTCTCCATACAACACACGCTCCCCTATTTAATTACATTCGGCCAAACGGTTCACCTTTTTTTTTTTAAATATATATTTATATTAAAAAGGAAATCTAAAAAGTGCTTGCCAAAAAAGAAAAACCAAAGAAAGAAAGAACAAAAAGAAAAGAAAAAGAAAATAAGACTAAAATTCTTCTCTCATATATCATTTTTAAACTGTGCATTTTAAAAAACTCGGAAATGGCTAAAAGGTGCCCTTAGTTTATTTATTTATATTTTTTAGCTTAAAGGGAGCTGTGTCTTTAATAAATCTTTTTTTTTTTTGATACAGCTACTGCTTTATCTACACAACTGCTTCTACCAACACAAGAGGATAATAGGAAGAGATTTCATAAATCACCCCAAAGACAACTTTGGACCCCAAACCTTACCGCGATCCAAATGGACACCCTTAAGTGCGAATCTGGCTATCTAAGGCTCCCAGAACGAGGGAGCATATAAAAAAAGGGACATAATTGGGGGGAGAAGGGGTGAGGGTGTGGGGAATAAATTACTTTTTCTTCCCTGAATTAACTAAGGTTTAATTTATGCCAGGAACACATATCATTTTTCTTACAAAGCCGTCGCTGGGCCAATATTTCCCCATTTGGCTCGTTTCGGGATAAAATGGGGTAGAGAGAAGGTGTTTCGAAAAAGCTGAAGGCAGAGAAGATGAAGGGGAGAATTTGAAGTATAAAAGCCCACCTTTCAGCCTGGGACCCCCCCCCCCCAGCATCCGTGCGACAGCTTTGGGGGGGGCAGCCCAGGCCTCTCCCCACCTGAAGTGTCCGAGGTCTAACTCTGTGTCCAACCCACAAGATTTGGGGGGGTCCCGCCAAACAGTACCGCTCTTCCTTTGCAAGCCACGGCCTGAAGGCAAGGCGGGCCTGCCTAAATGAAACTAATCACCACCCAGAGAGATTGGGATGTCTGGAGGATTTGGTAGAACCTCCTGAAATTGGGAGTGTCTCGAATCGGCTTCACCCGAGGTCTGGGATGTTGACTGATTCAAGGACCACCTTCCAACGTACAACAAGATTGTACGTACAAGTTTCGATTGACTTCGAAACTTGACAATTGGAATATTTGTACCAACCCCCGAGGGAGTGTGCATCAGAGCAGGGAGGAATAATCGGAAGAGCTCAACGCGTGGCTCATGCAATCAAGCCCAGTCGCGAGATCTCTTCCGCAGAACTCGGCGGGGGACAAAAACGATGCTCTTTAGGGATGGGAAAGATAAACTTTGTACTGCAACTTTCAGTACCACTTAAACACAGCTTTGTTTGGGTCACCCCAGGGAGGAGGGGGAACAAAGAACGAGATTTTAAGTAAACAGTCTTAGCATCAATCTTGGAAATCGTGGCTTGTTACAACTGTCAAGGGCATTGTGGTTTGTTTGATCACAAATAATCCAAAAGGCAAGCCCTTGTAAATCCTTTGGCCCACTTAACGCTACATGGGATCCTGGATTGTAAGAAACTTAACGACACCAGCTTGGCTTTTCCCTGCTCGACAGGCCAACATCCTGTCCCTAAACCTGACATTTGAGAGCCGTGCCCAATAAATGTTGAAACCCCTTTTTCTACGAAACACCGAAAGCTTGAAGAAAAGAATTTAGGCGTTTGGTGCTCCTTCACCAATTTTTTTAAAAATGGGCCCGAAATTCTCTGCCGACAGCCTTAAGAACTATGATTTGACTTAAGAGGAAAACTCTTCAAGCAGCTTTGTAGGGAAAAAAATGAGAATTTTAGAAAGGGGGGGAGGAGGCGAAGGGGGGGTGATTGGGAAGAAACGGAGATATATATATATATATATTCCCCTAAAGCTTCCTTTTTTTTCTTTTTAAGTGAGCCAATTTACTGACCCCTTACATTGCGTCCCTTTGGAACAGCGGCTTCTAAAATACCTAAAAATAAGGCCATTATAATATATATGTATGTATATATATATATATAGTTTTAAAACTTAAAAACTAAGACAAATTCTGGAAGCTTCGTTTCATGTTTTGCAGACCTATTCTCTCTACTCCCCTTAATATCCCCCCCTGACCCGCCCCCCCGGCTCAAAACCTTGATTGCTGGGTGGTCTCCTTTTCAAGGCAGGGACCGGGTTTTAAAATTCATCCGCGACTAACAAGAGTTCATAACTGAGTGGGTAGATCACAAAACAGAGATACATTATACACCTATAAGGCTATTCTGACTTTAGTTTTTGTTTCGTTTCTGTCCCCAAAAAAAAAAAAAGTGAAGAAACCATATATATATATTTTTTTTCTCTCAAGAGGAACCGGAGGAAAGTTATAACTAGATTTTGTGACACATTTTTTTTCTTTTTTTTTTCTTTTTGGTTTAGGAAAGTCCTCGTGTTTTTTTTTTTAAATCCCCCTCAGACAATCCCCCCAGCTACATTCAAACTTCCCGACGCCGCGTGGGCGTTCGAATTATCTTCAAAGTGCTGTTCTAACTCGTCCTGGGGCGCGGCGGGCCCCTGCGTCTCCTCGGCCTCCTCGCCCCCCGCCAGGCTGCTGTCGTCGGGATTCGAACTCGGGACCGGGGCGACGGCCGCTTCTCTCACCCGGGGTTTGCGCCCCCGGCGGGAAGGGATGCCATTGCAGCCATCTTTTTTAAGGTGCCGATGCAAATGGTCGGATCGGACAAAAGTCTTGAAGCAGCTCTCGCACTGGTAAGGGCGGAGACCCGTGTGGACGCGCATGTGATTTTTCAGGTCGTAGTTGTGGGCGAAGGCGGCCCCGCATTGCTGGCACAAGTAGGGCTTCTCCCCGGTGTGTTTTCTCATGTGGACCTTCAGCTTGTCTTGCCTGCAGGAGGGGGAAAAAAAGAGTGTTAGGTGAATTGGCTCGCTGACTGAGCTGGCTCTTTTTCTTGTCTTGGCTCAAGCTAGGTATCTGCAGAGATCCAAGCCATGTTTTTTTTCAAACTCGGCCACTTGAAAATGGGTGTCAGGGTTCCAAGTAATACTCCCATGATAAATAGGATTCCGATGAAGAACTGATTTATTGGAAATATCATATTGGCACAGGCTGGCGAAAACCGACTCTGAATATCCCTGCGGTTTTCACCAAGTGAAAAGAAAAAGTTTTTTCCCTTCCCCAAACAGTCAGTTACATGGTCCAATCGTCGGGTCATCCAGTTGCCTGGTAACGGCACTCCGCCTCTCTCCAACCACCTGTGGGAATGCCCTTGGTTCCCAAGAGAAAAGTATTTTGCTTTGGCTACAACCCCTTCTATCTCTACTCCCCTCCTCCCTAACCCTCAGTTCCAGTGTGGCAACTCTGAAGCTAGAAAATGGCCTTGCTTAGGCCAACTTCAGAGTCAACAGAGAGGGTGGACTTCGACTCCCAGAATAGCTGGGTGGGGAATTCTGGGAGTTGAAGTCCAGGGGTCTTAAAGCTGCAGAGTTGTGAAACACCGTCGTATGGAATTGAGAAGAACATTCAAAGCAGCCTCCTTTAAGAACTGAGAGTACGTATGGCAGGCTGGGGTATTCTGGGAGTTGTAGTCCTCATGTCTTACAGTGGGCAAGTTTAAAAAAAACCACTATTTTAAAAGTAATGTTTTTCAATTTAGACAACTTCCAGATGTGAGGACTTCAACGTTCATTTTTAATTTTTTTTTTTTTAATTTGATTTATATGCCGCCCTTCTCCGGAGACTCAGGGCGGCTTAAAATGCGTTAAGCAATAGCCTTCATACTTTTGTATATTTTACAAAGTCAGCTTATTGCCCCCACAAACTGGGTCCTCATTTTATCTACCTTAGAAAGGATGGAAGGCTGAGTCAACCTTGAGCCTGGCAAGATTCGAACTTACTAATTGCAGACAGCTGGAGTTAAATTACAATGCATTAGTCTGCTGAGCTATCCAGGCTCAGAAAGAAATTTCTTTCTTTGCTCCATTATTTCCTTTGTATTTTGTTCTTTTAAAAAATTAGAATTCAGCTGAATTCTCAGGAATGCTCATACTGGCTGGGGAATTCTGGGAGTCGAAGTCCACATACTGGAAAGGCCTTCAACTCCCAGAATTCTCAGGGACAAGTCATGCTGGCTGGGGAATTCTGGGAGTCGAAGTCCACATACTGGAAAGGCCTTCAACTCCCAGAATTCTCAGGGACAAGTCATGCTGGCTGGGGAATTCTGGGAGTCGAAGTCCACATACTGGAAAGAGACTTTCAACTCCCAGAATTCTCATGCTGGCTGGGAAATTCTGGGACTTGAAAATTGCTCCCTGGATATATCCACATAATGCAATTTTGAGCCACTTTCAACTTCCATGCTAACTGGGGAATTCTGGGAGTTGAAGTCCACATACCCAGAGAGCAGCTTTCAACTCCCAGAATTCTTAGGAACAGTCACGCTGGCTGGGGAATTCTGGGAGTGGACAATTGCTCCTTGGGTATATCCAGTGATGGGTTGCCCCCGGTTCGCACCGGTTCTATAGAACTGGTAGTAAAACCGTCAGGAGGCTCCGCCCACCGATCCCGATGTCATCAAAACACTTCTGCACTTGCACAGAAGAGCGCGTCTGCGCGAGGGAACCGCTACAAACCAGTAGTAAAGGTAACTAGATCCCATCCCTGGGTATATCCACATATTCCGAGAGCCACTTTCAAGTTCCATGCTAACTGGGGGACTCTGGGAGTTGTAGTCCATGCTTGAGAAAGGCATCCATATTGGAAAAGCACTAACTTTCTCCTCTCCCAGCCTCTAATACAGGCTAAATAATTTTTCTTAGGACTAAGTTCTGCTCCGTTACCTAAATATGTTGAAACTCTTATTCCTTTTAATAACTACTAGCCCCTAGTAATATTAAACCCAGCCAGCCTGTTGTAGCCGAAATAGGAGACTGGAATGGCCCTGAAGTGGACAAAAATTAACTAAGCCTTATAAAAAAATAACTTTATGGGGAAAAACACTTGAATCGGAGCCAGACGTCATTTGCGCGGAAGCGGGGAAAACAAAACAAAACCCAGACTGTCTTGCGGCTCATCCTCCATGGGTTTTTCAACTACAGGCAGTCCTCGACTTACGACGGTTCGTTTAGTGACCATCCAAAGTCACAACGGCACTGAAAAACAAGTCACTTACGACCCTTTTTCACACTGACGACCGTTGCGGCATCTCCGCGATCGCGGGATCAAAATTTAAGACGCCGGGGCCACCGGTTCGTATTTATGACGGTTTTAGTGTCCCAGGGTTACATGATCCCCTTTTCCCCGACAAGCAAAATCCACGGGGGATTCACTGAACTAGCGTGAGACTAACTCAATAACGGCAGTGATTTGTTTAACGACGGAGGCAAGAAACGTGGGTCCAAAAAATTGACTTATCACGGTTTCGCTTGGCGATGGAAATTTGGGGCGCCGTTGCGGTCATATGTCGAGGACTACCTGTCAGTCAGGACTACCGTCCGGAAAATCTTTTCTGGCTGGCAACAGCCCCCAGGATGGGCAATGAATGTCCAGCAATAGAAAAGGCGGCATCGTTTCGGAGACAGCCAGGGCTTCAGGCTGCTCTCCAGAGCCTCCGAGAGAGGAAGCTAATTTGATGTTCCAGTTTTGTACAGTCTTACGTCGTTCCAGGCCTCGAAAAATCTTTTTTAATGGACTCTGAATGGCTCAGAGTATTCCCCTGACTGGACGGGCTAAAAGCATCATAAACCAAAGCCAGGAGAAGGAGAGTGGAAATGTTTTCTTGGTGATAAGATGACGGAGTCTTGTCGGTTGAGCTGCAACTCGGTGCAACTCTCTAGAGACACAGCTTTGGGGTTTGTGGGTGGGATGGTGTAAGAGGAGAAAGCATCTTCCATCTTCCTCCTCATCACACCCCTCCCCCTCCCAGTGGTGGGATCCTACCGGTTTAGCAATCGGTTCGGTGATCGCACGCTTCGCCCAAATCGGTCTGAACCGGTAGAATCCCATCCCTCCCCCCCGCCAAAAAAAAAACAGGTGGTCTTTTGCCAAAGGAAGAGAATTCAGCTAGTTGTCAAATTTTGCTATACTATATGGGATGGAACCCCCTTGGAATGGTGTGGAACTAGGAATGGATTTCCAGAGAAAAAAATTGCAGACTACAGGAACCAGGAGCACCACTCCTGAGGACACGGACAAGCCTCCAAGTGGCCTCAACGACCCTCTAAAACAGGGTGTGGGGTGCTTAGGTAAGGCTCGCGGGGCCACCCTAGAAACAGTGAAGGACCGGCCCGTGATGCCTCTGCCAACGGAGCTCAAGAGGGCTGCGCGCGGCCCTCCCAGGCTCCGTTTTCAGCCGCGACGGCCTCCTGCAGCCCTCTGCCAGCAAAAACGGAGCTCCGTTTTCATTGGCAGAGGGCTGCAGGATGCCGTCGCAGCTGAAAACAGGGTCCGGGGAGGCCGCAAGAGGGGGCCCCCCCGTAGTCTGTTTTCCTTGGCAGAGAGCTAGCCAAACAAACTAACTTTCCCCTTTTGCATTTGAGCATGCAAGAAGGGACAGGAGAAAGAGAAAAGACGAAGAAAAAGAAGGGAAGATGGGACGAGAGCAAGGAAGGAAAAATCAGGCAAGAGGGGAGGGAGGGAGGGAGGGAGGGAGGAAGGAAGAATGTGAGGGAGGGTCTCAGGGAAGTTCTGCCCTAGCAATTGGGCACCACAGGTGCCCCCGACACAAGTGACATCGAGTTGGCCACGCCTACTTTAGTCACCACCCCCGTGGTCAAACACAACCCTGATGCGACCCTCAATGAACTCGAGCTTGACACCCCTGGTGTAAGAGGACAAAGCAACCCCCATCTTCCTCCTCCTCAGCCCTGGCCCCGAAAAACAGGAGGTCTTTTGCCAAAGGGAGAGAACTTAGCTAGTCCTGGACTTACAACCATTCCTATAGCAACCGTTCAAAGTTAAAACAGCACGGAAAACACCGATAAGTCACAAAAGTGACTGACAATTGTTTTTCACACTTAACGATTGTCGCGATATCCCCGCGTTCAAAATTTAGATGTTTGGCCCAGGGGTGGGTTCTAAAATTTTTTACTACTGGTTCTGTGGGCGTGGCTTATTTTTTGGGCATGGTTTGATGGTCATGTGACAATTCTTTAGGATTTATCAGAGGTACTGGTCTACCAGGCTTTTAACTGCTTGTAGAGCTGTACCAGTCTACCCATTTGTTTTTCGAGCGTCCTGGTCTACCCATTTGTTCTTGGAGTGTCCTGGTCTACCACCACACTGCCTTTTAACACTGATCAGCTGTAAGGCGGCCCTTTGAAGCCCCGCGGCAAGAGTTTAAACAGTTTTTTTCCTTCCAGCCGATCAGCTGGGACTCAGAGGCAGCAAAAAATTGGGGGTGGGGCCAAATAAAAGGTAAGAATAATGTGGGGGGGTGGGGGGGAGGGCCCAGCTCCCGAACAAAGAGAACCGGTTCAGTGACGTCACTGCTACCGGCTCGGCCGAACCGGGCCAAACCGGGAGGAACCCACCACTGGTTTGGCTGCCAGTTCATATTTATGACGATTGCCGCGTCCCGGTGTGTGTGTGTGTGTGCGTGCATGTGTGACGCGATCCTCCTTTTACAACCTTCTGACCAGCGCAAGCTGCCTCGCTTAGCAACGTTATGACTAAGTTGACAGCTGCAGTGATTTGCTTAACGACGGGGGCCAGGAAGCTCGCAAATTAGGGCAAAACTCAATGAAGAACTGCCTCGCTTAGCAACGGAAGTGTTGGGCACAATCGGAGTCGTAAAGTCGAGGACTGCAGCTAAACCCCAATCGAGTCCGAGACTTCCGTTGTTAAGCAAGACATTTGTTCAGTGAGTGTTTGCCCCGTTTTACGACTTTTCTTGGCACACTTGTTAAGGGGATCCCTGCAGTTGGAAGAGCCTGTAACTTGGTTGTTAAGTGAACCCGGCTTGACTTTGCCAGTTAGGTCGCAAAAAGGGGAAATCGCGTGACACTCCCCCGCCCCCGGGGTGTTGTGACCGTCATAAATCTGAACCAGTGGCCAAGCGTCTGTACACTGATCACGTGACCCTGGTAATGCTGAAAAGTTGTCACTGTGAAAAGCGGTCAGAAGTCTCCTTTCTCAATCCCGATGTAACTTTGAATGGTCACTAAATGAACCATTGTAAATCGAGGACTACAGTACCTGTATTCTTTCCATCCTCCCCCAGTGTTTTGTAAAATCGGTTTCCAAGCCTTGGCTTCCCCGGGGGGCATGTGTGTGTCTGATCCCCACCCTCTTCCTCCACCCCTGAATAAAATAGAATAAAATATCAGAGTTGGAAGGGACCTTGGAGGTCTTCTAGTCCAACCCCCTGCTTAGGCAGGAAACCCTATCCCATTTCAGACAAATGGTTGTCCAATCTCTTCTTAAAAAATTCCAGTGTTGGAGCACCCACAACTTCTGGAGGCAAGCAGTTCCACTGGTTAATTGTCCTCGCTACCCTGTTTCCCCGAAAATAAGACATCCTCCGATAATAAGCCCAATCGGGCTTTTGAGCGCATGTGCTAAAATAAACCTTTCCCCCCACCCTGAAAAATAAGCCTTCCCCAAAAATATTTAAACGCAGAGCTGGAAATCAGGTAAGACGGCAAGAGGAGCCCCATCTTGCTCCATGCACCCCAAAATAATAAGACCTCTTTGAAAACAAGGCCAAGCGCTTATTTCGCGGTTCAAAAAAATACAGAGTCTTATTTTTGGGGAAACACGGTATTAGGAAGCTTCTCCTTAATTCTAGGGTGCTTCTCTCCCTGATCAGTTTCCACCCGTTGTTTCTTGTCCTGACCTCAGGTGTTCTGGAGAATAGCTTGAACCCCCCCCCCTCTTCTTTGTGGAAGCCCCTCAAATATCAGAACACTGCTATCATGTCACCCCTAGTCCTTCTTTCCATCAGACTAGACACACCAAATTCCAGCAACTATTCTTTATATGTTTGAAGAACAGGTTGGACTGCCCTTTGTCAAGGGTAGGGCAGTGATGGCTAACCTTTTTGCTGTCGCGTGCCAAAAGCGGGGGGGAGCCCGGGGGGGGGTTGTGCTTGTGTGTGCCTACACCCGCAATTCAATGCGAGGACCCCCACGCATGTGTGCGCAACCCCCTGTGCTTTCCCCGCTTTTGGCACGCGATGGCACGGTAGGCCAGGTAGGCCCGTTTTTTTGCCCTCCCCAAGCTCCAGAGACTTTCTTGGAGCCTGGGGAGGGCAAAAACAGCCTTCCCCAACCTCCAGGGACCTTCCAGAGGCTGGAAACGGCCCATTTCCTGATAGGACAGGAAGGCCTGAAAATCAGCTGGCCTGTACGCACATGCGCACTGGAGCTGAGCTAGGGCAGTACCGGCAGTCCATCAAACCATAAAACCTGAGCCTCCAGTCCCCTGATCCTCTTTGTTGCTCTTCTCTGCAGTCTTTCTAGAGTCTCCACATCTTTTTTACATCGTGGCGACCAAAACTGGATGCCGTATTCCAAGCGTGGCCTTACCAAGGCCTTATAAAGTGGTATCATCACTTCACGTGATCTTGATTCTATCCCTCTGTTGATGCAGAATAAGATTTGGCAAATAGGTTTACGGGAGAGCAATGCAACCTTCTGCAACCGCATTCAGCCTGCTTGGAAGATCAATTTTCATAGCACGCTGACAGAGCTTGGAAGAACAATTTTAATGCAAAGGGAGGCCCACCCCCCTTCCCAGGAGAGGGAGAACGGCTCTAAGAACATTAAAGGGGGTGGGGTGGGGATGGGAGAATAATTTGCATCCTCTACTTCGAGGTCACGAGCAACTAGCTGGCCTCTTGCCCAGAAGATCCTTCTGGAAACAACAACAAAAAATAAAAAAACCCGAGCCTCCACGGAGCAGCCCTTGTGCTTCTTCTCCATCACTCACACCGAGACTCCCCGCAGGCAGCCGTGGTGACCGAGTGAATTTGGTTCCTGGATTTGCACAAGGAAGGACTCGCCGAGCGAGCCGGGTTGGCCCGACCTGCTCGGCCACCCAAAGAGAGAAGAGAAGCCAACCCTCCCCAGGAGTGAGAACTGGTCCAACTTGTGTTGTGTGCAAATGGAGACGCTAGAGATTTAACTGAAGTCTCTATGGCAGCATTTCTCAGATTCGGTAACTTTGAAAGGCCTGGACTTCAACTCCCAGAATTCAAGCTGGCTGGGGAATTCTGGGAGTTGAAGTCCAGGAGTCTTAAAGTCGAGAAACACTGCCGTAGAGACTTTGGATTCTCAATTGAGATTAGCGATTACTATTAAAGAAAAAAAACAGAATGACTTTAGTTTCTCCTTGGAAACCGCTTCTGGACTTTGTGCTCGAGGTGGGGAAAAAAATATATGAAACTTTGATTTCGGGGTTTACCGATGAGATAGGTTTGTGGTTATAGAAATGGCTAGTTTATACTATTATGTAAAAGTAAAAAGTTGAGGTTTGATGCTATTACCTTATTCTACGGCACCAAAGGGAGTTGAAAGTCAATGCCTTTTCTTTCTTTTTCTCCTTTTTCCTACGATTTCCCTTTCCCTATTTTCTTTTGTACTTTATATTATAAACTAACTAAAAAAAAAGAGAGGTTAGAGTCTCTCCAGAAGGAGGCAGCCTGGACCCACGGATATATTTGGGGCTCTATCTGCCATCAATTTCAGCAGGCACAAACCGTCCGTAAAAAGATTGTGAAATTTGGAGACATAAATATCTGGAGAACACGGTCTCGAGGTCTGTTGGGGGGTTGCTAGAGATCAAATATCCTGTTCAATTGTGGGCTTCTACGAACAACCCCGGTTGTCTTCTGCCCAGCCTGTGATCCACCACATCTGTTTATAGAGAGTCCTCGACTTACGACTATTTGTTTAACGACAGATCGAAGTCACAAACCAGCTCAGAAAAAGTGACTTAGGACCGTTCCTCAAAACTACAACCACTGCGGTCCATACGGTCGCAATTTGGGTGCCACCCTTGTATTTATGACAATTGTGGCATCTTAGTCCCGTGATCACAAGCTTCCAACCGGCAAAGTCAATTGGCGAAGCTAGATTCGCTTAAGGACCACATGATCTTGACGGGGAGATCAATTAACCGGTGGAACGACTTGCCTCCAGAACTTAATAAATAAAAATGGTTGTAAAATAGGATCTGGTCAGATGAGGACTCACTTAGTGACAGAAATCCCAATCCTAATTGCGTCATAAATCGAGGACTAGCTGTAGACCACACGGGCTTTCTTGGCTGTGCAGCACATAAAAATATGCACACACTGATCTTGATAAAGTGGCCCAGTCAAATTTGGAAACATCTTCAACAACCTCCTTCCCTGAAGTGTAGGAAGACCAAATTAAACAACCCTTGTCAAAATCAGACAGAACATGGCCTGGCATTCTCCATATGGAGGACAAAGGAGTAAGGTATGAGTAAGTAAAGATAAAGGTTTCCCTGTCAGTCATGTCCGACTTTAGGGGGCAATGTTCGTCTCCGTTTTTTGGCTGAGGAAGCTAGTGTTGTCTGAAGACAATTTCGGTGGTCATGCGGCCAGCTAAAGGCACACAGAACGCTGTTACTTTCCAACCGAAGAGGTACCTATTTATCTACTCGCCTTTGTACGAAGTGGTACCTATTTATCTACTTGCCTTTGCATGCTTTTGATCTGCTAGGTTGGGCAGGAGCTGGAGCAAGGAACGGGAGCTCACCCCATCATACGACGCTCAGGTCTCGAACCCGGAATGTCAGCTCTTTAGCTGACAAGGTCAGTGTCTTTACCCGCTGAGCCACCGCGCGCCCAGCAAATGAATATCATCTCAATGATGAGGGTATAATCGAAAAGCTAAAAAGAAAGATAAGGGGGATGTACAGTCAATCCCAGTCCAATTCTGGGAATTTTAGCTACGTTGTCCCTGGGATTGGTTTAAATACAGGTAGTCCTCGATTTACAACCGTTTGTTTAGTGACTGTTCAAAGTTACAACGGCACTGAAAAAAGGGACTTAAGATCATTTTTCACACAACCATTACAGCATCCCCATGGTCACGTGATTAAAATTCGGATGCCTGGCAACTGGCATGTACTTATGACGGTTGCAGTGTCCCAGGGTCATGTGATCCCTTTTTGTGACCTTCCGACAAGCCAAATTCACTTAACAACTGCAGTGATTTATTTAACAACTGTGGCACAATTGGCTGCAGCTGTCTTGATCAGCAACAGAAATTTTGGGTTCCCCTGTGGTCGCTAAGTCGAGGACTACCTGTTTTAGAATTTCTCGGCAAGGGAACTCCCCTGGCTTCTTTCCCCTCTGCGATACCCCGCTTACCTTGTAAACCGAACTTTGCAAATGTTACACTCGTACGGCTTCTCGCCAGTGTGGGTTCGAATATGGCGTGGGAGCTTGCCGGCTCCTTGGATCACTTTCTCGCAGATGGGACATTTCTGGAATGCTTTTGCGCGGATTTTCTTCTCCACCTTCTGAGACCAGGACGGATATTCGCCGCCCTCCTGGGAAGTGCTAAAATAATTCAAGTAATAATCCATGACTCCGTCGTCGTCCTTGCGGTCCTCGTCGGCCAGCTGTTGCCGTCCCACCGAATTGATCATTTGCTGCAGGAGCGCGCTAGCGGCCAAGCCGTCTACTTCTCGGGGGTCCTCCTCTCGCTCGGGTCCGCCGGAAGCAAACGCCGGAGAATCTCCCACCTCCTGCTGGTCCAACTGAATGCCCGCTGGTACGTCATCCTCCCCCAAGGACACCGGCAGGCTACGCCCACCGAATTGTCCATTTTGAGAAGCGGGGAACAAGGGTCCCTGGCCCGTCACCTCGTCCTCGTCCCACATGGCGTGCTTGGCATCGAGATCACAGTCGTTTGCCTTTGGTCTGTCACTGAGGGCGGCCTGCGAGTAGAACTCCATGCCGTTGCAATCCGGCTCTTCGTCCTCCTCTCGGCCACGGAAGGTGAGCCTCTGAAGGTCTCTCAAGTCTTGGTTGGTCCATGGAAAGTTGCCCTGTTGGCCATTGATGGGATTACTCTGGAAAAACTCCAGGTATTCTTTTGCTCGGAGATGGTTCCTTTGATCAATTTGATCTACTGTATCCATCTGGTCCGTTTTGGCCAGAATCTTCCGGTCCAGGAGATCCGTGCAGACGTCCCTCACCGCCTCGATCTCTAGCAGCTTGGCGGCGTTGAGGATCTCGCCGACGTTCGAAGTGCTGACGGTCAAAGTGGCGGTGTAGGCGAATTCCAGCAAGGCAGAGAGGGCGTCCGCATCCACAAAGTCAATCTCGTACACGTTCTGTTGGTCGACCACCAGCCCTGAGGTGAAGAGCTTCTTGAAGTATTGGCTGCAGGCCGCCAAGACTGAGCGATGGGTGGGGAACTCCTGCCCGTCCACCAGGATCACCACGTCGCAAAGCAGCCCGTTGTTCCTCTGCTCGTTCAGGCTGCTCAAGATGTCGCTGCTGTGGTCGGGAAAGGGGATTCCAATGGGGCCATCCACACCGCCCTCCATGCTGGCACCAGAGGGCTGTGAAGACAGAGGCAAGACGCATGTGGTCAATCAAGACA
This sequence comes from Pituophis catenifer annectens, assembly GCF_029215685.1. Classification (NCBI taxonomy): domain Eukaryota; kingdom Metazoa; phylum Chordata; class Lepidosauria; order Squamata; family Colubridae; genus Pituophis; species Pituophis catenifer. Next base: position 345,585,288 of record NW_027256881.1, on the reverse strand, counting down.
CAGGGGTTCAGCAACGAGCGCTTTCCCTAACACTCAATTTCGTACAGCCACAAACAATTATTCCTGTCCGTACATGACAAGTCACTTGTGCCAGTTAGTTCCAGTTAACTGACTAACGCAAAAGTCTCCAAACTTGGGCACTTTAAGACTTGTGGACTTCAACTCCCAGAATTCCTCAGCCAGCCTTACTGGTTGGGGAATTCAGGGAGTTGAAGTCTACAAGTCCTAAAGTTTGGAGATGCCCTCGACTAAAGAAATAACCAGAAGGCCTTTCAATCTTTTATAGGCGACGGGGAGATGCTGCTTGGGGGCTTTTGCAAAATGGCTGCCGTGGTCTTTGTGGGCAAATTACGTGGTATTGCCGAGAAAACGGTTTTCTTTGTATTTTAGCTTGACTGATAGAAGAGAATATCTGAAGCTCAGGGTTGAACTGGGAGATCCCTGGTGCTCTCTGAGCTCTTATAGACGTTTCATCACCCAACTGGGTAATGTCATCAATGCTAGAAGGCAATGAGGTTTGTTATACTGTTTATATACTAGCAGTTTAACGGCCTAATCAAGGAATCATCAAGAACACTCCCACCAACACTGACCGGGTCAGCCACTAGTATATAAAATGAGAGTAAACCTCACTGCCTTCTAATACTGCTGATGTTACTTAGTTGGGTCATGAAACGTCTGCCAAGAAATTCAGCAAGCTCTGAGAGCGCCAAGGACCACCCCCACCCCACCCCCGTCATAGTGTTTTAACTTCATTATAACTACAGTGCTCACTCCTGTAGGGTCTGGGTAGCTTACAAATACAAAACAATGAGAAAACACACACAACCAGAGGTGGGATTCTACCGGTTCGGGCGAATTGGTAGCTCCGATGATCAGCTGGGAGTGAACCAGTTCGCTCCGACGATCAGGTGGGCCCCCCCCGCCCCTGCGCTTTGCTGACCTATTTCCTCTCAGCTGATTCGCGTGGCAGAGCGGACTGCCGCGCCTCACCTGTGTTACTCCCCAGCAATAACGTGGAAGTTAAGTTTTCGTAAAACTGCGCACGCGAAGCGCGCGAACACCAAACCGGTTGTTAACTCGGCAGGATCCCACCGCTGCACACAACCTCTCTGAGTTAAATTGTCCTTATCTCTAGGGGACGCTGTTTCCAGAGACTGGAGCGTCGCCACAGAGAAGGCCTGGTCCCAAAAAACAACAAGGTCCAAATTTTGATCACGCGACCACGGGGGTGCTGCAAAGTGTGAAAAAGGGTCACAAGTCACTTCTTTCAGTGCTGCCGTAACTTCCAACGGTCACTAAATGAACTGTCGTAAGTCCAGAACTCCCTTTACTTTATTCTGGGATCACCGAGGTAAAACCCAACTTTTCGAGCGTGGATTGTGCAGGCGTGAAGCTCCACAATGTTTCTTCCTTGCATTTAGTACACAAACCACACCTGTGTTTGTTGTTGTGTGGCTAAACAACCACCCTGGTGTATTGAAAAGCAAGTTTCCCGACAGGAAAGGCGGCCTCTCCACTCCCCACGTTGCTAATGTCGGAACATAGATCGGCAAACTCTGATTAAGCCAAACCACAGTTTATGGACTGCAATTCCACCCAGGATGCTGCAGAAACCACAACATAACCCACCAATCAGTCAGCTGCTTGAAAAAGGAGCCCCTCCCATAATAATTACATTGTAAGCAATCAGGCTCAACAACTCATGACGCTAGTCCTCATGTTCTTGTTCGTATGTTACTAGAGCGAAATTGCTCTGATGACAGCCCCAATCGGGACGAGGATTTCTGTTGCTAAGCAAGGCGGGTAGTTCAAGTGAGTTCTGTTCCAATTTGGGGACCTCGTTTTGCGACAGGGCTGTTAAGCCAACCGCTGCCGTCGTTAACCGAATCACACGGTTGTTAGGAACACACTGTCGCTAAATGAATGGCTGCAAGTCAAGGACTACCTCTACTGAGGAAAAATGAACAAGGGATATAAGCGGTCCTCGACTTACGACCACAAATGAGTCCTAAGCAACATAGCGAAGTGAGCTTTGCCCTCTTTTACGACCTTTCTTCCAGTTGTTAAGTGAATCGTTTGCAGATGTTAAGTTCGCGACACGGTCGTTAAACGAATCCGGCTTCCCTCACTGACTTTGCTTGTCAGAAGGCCGCCAAAGTAGATTACGTGACCCCGGGATATTGCGACCGTCATAAATACACACCAGTTGCCAAGCTTCTGAATTTGGATCACGTGATGCTGCAACTTGGCCCGGCTGAGGAATTCTGGGAGTTGAAGTCCACGAGGGTTAAAAGTTGCCAAGTTGGGAAACCCCTGGGGTAAGTTAGTAGAATGATGATCCATGGATCACCTCAATTCTTTTCTAAGGATCTCTTCGCATGGCTGGTCAGGATTCCTTTTGACCACAGGCTCGATCGCCATGCTGAGGAGACCATAGGCAGACCTCGACGTACAACATTTCAGCCCAAAATTTCTGTCGTTAAGCGAGACAGTTGTTAAGTGAGTTTTGGCTCATTTTACGACCTTTCTTGTCACAGCTGTTTAGTGACTCACTACAGCTGTTAAGTTAGTGTTAAATGAATCTATTGATTCTATTCTATTCTATTCTATTCTATTCTATTCTATTCTATTCTATTCTATTCCATTCCATTCCATTCCATTCCATATCCTCTATTCTATTCTATTCTATTCTATTCTATTCTATTCTATTCTATTCCATTCCATTCCATATCCTCTATTCTATTCTATTCTATTCTATTCTATTCTATTCTATTCTATACTATTCTATTCTATTCTATTCTATTCTATTCTATTCTATTCTATTCTATTCCATTCCATTCCATTCCATTCCATTCCATTCCATTCCATATCCTCTATTCTATTCTATTCTATTCTATTCTATTCTATTCTATTCTATTCTATTCTATTCTATTCTATTCATTGAATCTATTGAGCAGGGGGCTGGACTAGAAGACCTCCAAGGTCCCTTCCAGCTCCAATCTAATTCTAACTCTAATTCTGGCTTCTCCATTGACTTTGCTTGTCAGAAGGTCGCAAGAGGAGATCACCTGCCCACCCCCCCACCCCCCCGCGGTACACTACAACCGTCATAAACATGAACCAGTGGCCAAGCATCTGAATTTTGATCCCATGACCAGGGGGACACTGGCTACAGTTGTTAAGCGTGACAAAGGGTCCTAAGCTACCTTTTCTCAGTGCCCGTTGTAACTCTGAACGGTCACAAAACGAGCTGTTGTAAGTCAAGGACTATCTGTCCCATTCCAGACAAGGGTGTTGTCCGGTCTCTTCTTGAAAAACCTCCAGCGACGGATCTCCCACAACAAAAAAGAGCCTGAGTGGCATAGGAGGCTAATGCCTCCTACTAAGGCAGCGTTTAACATCCAGCTGCCTGCAATTACTGCGAGTTCAATTCTCACCAGGCTCAAGGTTGACTCAGCCTTCCATCCTTTCTAAGGTGGGTAAAATGAGGACCCAGTTTGTGGGGGCAATAAGCTGACTTTGTATAAATATACAAAAAAGAATGAAGGCTATTGCTTAACGCGTTGTAAGCCGCCTTGAGTCTCCGGAGAAGGGCGGCACATATATATATATATATATATATATATATATATATATATATATATATATATATATATATGTAGGTCTTTGGTTATTCGGGTCTTTTCCCACGTAAAATTGGAAGTGTCTTGGCGACGTTTCGAAGTCGAAACGTCGCCAAGACACTTCCAATTTTACGTGGGAAAAGACCCGAATAACCAAAGACCTACATACAAACACCCGCGAAAACCTGAGAAAACATATATATATATATATGTCTATGTAAGTTTTCACGGGTATATATGTGTGTATAGTTAATATTTCGGGTTTCTTCCTGTGTAATTGTGGATATATATATGTCTATGTAAGTTTTCACGGGTATATATGTGTGTATAGTTAATATTTCGGGTTTCTTCCCGTGTAATTGTGGATATATCCCTAAAAGGGTAGAAGCAACGTTTCGACAGAATCTCATCTGCCATCATCAGGCTTATGTTATAGATAGATAGATAGATAGATAGATAGATAGATAGATAGATAGATAGAGATATCAATATCAATATATCAATATATCAATATATCTATATCTATATCCATATCCATATCTAGATAGATAGATAGATAGATAGATAGATAGATAGATAGATAGATAGATAGATAGATAGATAGATAGATAGATATAGATATAGATATAGATATAGATATATAAAGCCATTCACTTCGGAGTGTCCGATCTCCTCCTTGCCTAGATGGGGGTGGACACTCCCTGCCAAAAGATTCACACACGCACCAAAAAAACCCCCAAAACCCTCTCAGAGACCCTCAAACGTCCAGCCTGAATCTTAGATCTCGAAGGGCAGCATCCTTATTCCTTTCTGATTTTCACAAAGATTGTTTAATCCCCATTTTTTCTCCAAGGGGGGCGTTATTGGTTAAACAAACCAACCAACAAAAAACAGGGGTGACTATCTTAGTTCTCGTCTTCTCAACACCCCAAGAGGGGAGGCCGAGGCACAAACCGGCTCCTGAATTTTGCCAGCCCAGGCGGTAGGCACAGGGGCTTGGAAGCCCCACCTTCCCCTCCCCACCCACCCGGAATGCGATCCGACATCTGTCGGATACTTACAATTTGAAACGGGTGGCATCTTGTGATCGGTGGGGTGGGGGGAACCATTCGTGCGTGGTGCGAGGATTAAACGACAAGGGGTCACGGGACGGGGGTGGGAAAATGGGCCGTTTGGTGTGCAATTTGCACGCCCTCTCGATGCGTGACTGCAGGGCGAAGGCAACGACTGAACCCCTTTTGATGGGAAAGGGCCTGTTTCGTTGCATTTGACACAAAAAAGCCATCCAGGCCAAGGTCAGTGCCTCCCCCCAAAAAGAGGAAGGGGTGTGTGTGTGGGGGTGTCCACCTATTCTCCAAAGCGCCAGAAGGCAGGACAAGAAGCAACGGATGGACACTAATCAAGGAGAGAAGCAACCTGGAATTAAGGAGAAACTGCCTGACCATGGGGACAATTCACCAGTGGAACAGCTTGCCACTAGACGTTGTGGGTGGTTGAATACTGGAGGTTTTTAAGAAGAGATTGGATAGCCACTTGTGTGAAATGGGAAACGGTCTCCTGCTTGAGAAGGGGGATGGACTAGAAGACCTCCAAAGTCCCTTCCAAGTGTTCATCTATTCTAGATTCTGTTGTATATCCTATTCTGTTTCCTATCCTATCCTGTCTATCCTATTCTAGAGTATATTCTCTGTTCTGTTCTGTTTGATTCTATATTCTAGTCTAGTCCAGTCCAATCTATTCTCTATTTTATAGTATATTATATTCTATATTCTATACTCTTTTCCACTCCACCGCACCCCACTCCATTCTATATTTTATAGACTATAGCCGTGATGGCGAACCTTTGGCACACGGGCCACAGGTGGCACGGGGAGCCATATTGGTTGGCACGCAGGCGTTGCCCTAGTTCAGCTCCGCCTTTGGTCCACTGGAAGTCGGGAAACAGGCTGTTTCCGGCTCCTGAGGCCCTCAGGGGGGTGGGGAAGGCCCATTTTTCGCTCTCCTCAGGCTCCAGAGCTTTTCTAGGAGCCTGGGGAGGGCGAATACGGCCTTCCCCACCCACCCGAAGGCACTCCAGAGGCCAGAAACAGCCCGTGTCCCACCGGAAGTTGGCAAATAGGCTGTTTCCGGCCTCCAGAGGACCTCTGGGGGGTGAGAAGGCCGTTTCGCCCTCCCCAGGCTCCTAGAAAGGCTCTGGAGCCTCTGAAAAATGGGCCTACCGGGCCCACTGGGCTATCACATGCCAAAAGCAGGGGGAGCACGGGGGGGTTCGCACGCCCATGCATGGGGGGGCATTTAATTATGAGTGTGGGCACGCATGCGTGTGACACCCCCCCCCCCCGCGCTTCCCCCACTTTTGGCACGCAACAGCAAAAAGTTTAGCCATCACTGGTCTATAGTCTATAACAGTGATGGCTAACCTTTTTGCCGGCGGGTGCCAAAAGCGGGGGGGAGCATGGGGGAGTCGTGTGCGCGTGTGCCCATACCCATAATTCAATGCGCCCCCCCCGTGCATGCATGAGTGACACCCCCCATGCTCCCCCCACTTTTGTCACGTGATGGCACAGTGGGCCCGTTTTTTCGCCCTCCCCAGGCTCCAAGAAAGCCTCTGGAGGCCAGAAACGGCCCGTTTGCTGACGTCCAGTGGGACCGAAACTCCCGTTTTTTGCCTTCCCCAGGCTCCAGAGGCTTTCTAGGAGCCTGGGGAGGGCGAAAACAGACCTTCCCCCGCCCAGAGGCCCTCAATGGCCAGTTTGCCAACTTCCGGTGGGCCCAGAAGGCCTGAAAATCAGATGTGTGCGCCAGAGCTGAGCTAGGGCAACGGTTGCGTGCCCACTGATATGGCTCCGCATGCCACCTGTGGCACGTGTGCCATAGATTCGCCATCCCGGGTCTATAAGAACCGCTTAACAACTGGGTTACTAATTTAAGGACTGCAGTGCTTCACTTAATAACTGTGGCAAGAAAGGTCGTAAAATGGGGCAAAACTGACTTAACTATTGTCTCGCTCAGCAACATAAATTTGGGGTTTAATTGTGGTTGTAAGTTGAGAACTTGCAATTCATACAATGAATTATAAACATAGTTGCAGGTGAAATACAGATATATGGAACGCTGCAGACAAGGGCTGGGGAACAAGGGCCCTTTTATGATTTGGGGACTTCAACTCCCAGAATTCCTGAGCCAGGAAACATGCTGGGGCTCAGGAATTCTGGGAGTTGAAGTCCACAAGTCATAAAAGGGCTATAGTTCCCGACCTGGGAAGACAGATTACAATTTCTGTAGTTGCTCCTAGGTGGAAAAGCCCACAAGAAAGTGTGTGTGTGTGGGGGGGCATTGTGGGTGGGATTTATGGGACCTGTAGTCCTCCATCTCCACAGGGGGAAACGGTGTACTTAGGGAATCTGTAGGGAACAGGGGACTTCTGGGACCTGTAGTCCACCATCTCCGCAGGGGGAAAAATGGTGGATCTAGGGTGGGATCTGCAGGGGAGAGGTGGCTTATGGGAGTTGTAGTCCACAATCTCTGCAGGGCACCACATCCAACCTTTCAGCATCTCGCTGGCAAGGAGGTCTGTGGGCTGGCGGAGGCGGAGGAAGCTATCCACAGCTGGATTCCAGGAGACCGACGGACCTCAGCTGGATCCTGCAATCCAATACCTGGAAACCATCAGAGATTCAGGACGATCCCAGTTCGGGGTCAAGCAGGAACATCCCCCCCCCTTCTGTCCAGCTGAAACCTGGGAAGGGGGGGTGGCTGTTCCAGACCCCCCCCCTCCTCCTCCTCCTCCACCCACACATCCCTGCCTGGTCTCAAGGAGAACACGGACCATACCGGACCACATTGCCACAATCCACCACAGCACCAACAGGTCCCAACATGCTACTTTCCGCCTGGGGACTCGTCCCCGCGTTCGGCGGGCAGGGTGGGGTAGAAGCCGCTGAGGAAGGAGGCTGGTCAGCAACATTAAAACTGCCCGATAAGCAAAGCCGAGACAGGTCTGGCAGTTTTGTGTGCGCGCACACATTTTTTCCAAGTCAGGAGTAGCAGCCAGCCAATCATAGGAAGCCCCTGTTTTCCGACTCCATTTCCGAATCTGCCGAAATTGCAGCGGTGCAGCGAAAGTAGCATGCCAGGTACTACCGACGCAGAGGTGAACTTATGACCGTCCGCTTAGAGGTCATCTGAAGTTGTGACGGCACAGAAGAAAAGGGACTTACGGCCATTTTTCACACTGTTGCGACATCCCCGCCATCACATCGTCCAAATTCATTCGCTCATTGACTCTTTCTCGAGCTGAATACCGGTGATCCTCGACTTTGAACGGTTGCTAAATGAACTGTTGTAAGTCAAGGAGTACGTATGTATCGCGTAACTGTGGCTACTATATTGGTATATAAAGTTATCCTCCTTAATCGATCGGGCTCTGTCTGGAAATTAGAAGAATAGTTCTTTTTTTTCTAGGAAAAAAACTTGCTGCTGGTCAGATCCTTCACTAAGTGCATAGGCCAGAGCAGGGGACAGAAACTCGTGGCTCTGGAGCCGCATGTGGCTCTTTCATCCCTCTGCTGCGGCTCCCTGTCGCCAGTCGGCTCCACAGTTGATAGGACTTTTGGTTAGGACAGATAGAGGAAAAAAGACACCATGCTAGGAGGAGACTCTATGGTGGGGGAACTGGACTTCCGGTCGGCAGAGGAAAAAAGGATGCTATGCTAGGAAGAGACTCTATGGTGGGGGAACAGGACTTCCGGTCGGCTCCCGAATTGAATGGGGGGCTTCTGGTTAGGACCTTTATGGCTCTGAGTGTTTAAGGTTGCCGACCCCTGGGCCAGACAGTCCAAGGTAATCCTTGACTTACAACGGTTCATTTAGTGACCGTTTCAATGTACAACGGCGCCGAAAAAACAGACTTACGACTGTTTTTCACACTTACGACTGTCGCAGTATCCTCGTGGTCACGTGGTCAAAATTCGGACACTTGGCAACTGACTCGTATTTATGACGGCCGCAGTGTCCCGGGGATATGTGTGTGTGACGTGATCCCCTTTTGCGACCTTCCCACAAGCCGAGACAATGGTGGAGCTGGATTCACTTAACAACCATGTGACTAACTTAACAACTGCAGTGATTCACTTAAAAACGGTGACACGTAAGGTCGTAAAGTGGGGCAAAGCGCACTTGGCAACAAAAATTTGGGGCTCAATTGTGGCCATAAGTCGAGAACTGCCTGTAATGAATAAGTTTTACTTCAGGATATGGAATGATTTGAACTTCTAGAAACACTGGAAAAATTGTCTATTTTCAGGGAATTTTTCGTCTTTGGGACCCTGGAGATCTTCTAGTCCAACCCTCTGCTCAAGCAGGAAACCCGATTCCATTTGAGACAAGTGGTTGTTCTCCCTCTGTATTCATTTATAGGAAGTCCTCGACTTACAGCCATTCTTTTAGTAGCCATTTGAAGCTACAGTGGCATTGAACAAAGAGACTTATGACCTGCCCTCGCACTTACAACCGTTGCAGTATCCCCATGGTCATATGATCAGAATCCGCGTGCTGGGCAACCAACCAGCATGCATATATGAAAACTGCAGTATCTCAAAGTCACATGATCAGCATTCGTGACCTTCCCACTGGCTTCCCACAAGCAAAGTCGCTAGGAGAAGTCAGATTCACTTAACAACATGATTCACTTAACAACCATGATTCACTTAACTGCACAACTGCATGATTCACTTAACAACTGCATGTTTCATTTAACAACTACATGATTCATTTAACAACTGCATGATTCCCTTAACAACCACATGATTCACTTAACTGCATGATTTACATAACAACCGCAGCGATTTGCTCAACAACCGTGGCAAAAAAGACCATAAAATCAGGCATAATTCACTTAACAACTCCTGTTGCTTAGCAATGGAAAATATGGCACTAATTATGATAATAAATCAAGGGATATATATATATATATATATATATATATATATATATATATATATATATATATATATATATATATATATATATATATAGATGCCTGAGGAATTCTGGGAGTTGAAGTCCACAAGCATGGCTGCCTGAGGAATTCTGGGAGTTGAAGTCCACAAGCATGGCTGCCTGAGGAATTTTGGGACTTGAAATCCACAAGCATGGCTGCCTGAGGAATTCTGGGACTTGAAGTCCACAAGCATGGCTGCCTGAGGAATTCTGGGACTTGAAATCCACAAGCATGGCTGCCTGAGAATTCTGGGAGTTGAAAGTCCACAAGCATGGCTGCCTGAGGAATTCTGGGAGTTGAAGTCCACAAGCATGGCTGCCTGAGGAATTCTGGGAGTTGAAGTCCACAAGCATGGCTGCCTGAGGAATTCTGGGACTTGAAATCCACAAGCATGGCTACCTGAGGAATTCTGGGACTTGAAGTCCAGAAGCATGGCTGCCTGAAGAATTCTGGGAGTTGAAGTCCACAAGCATGGCTGCCTGAGGAATTCTGGGACTTGAAGTCCACAAGTTTTAACGTTGCCCAGTTCAGAGACCCCTGTGTTAAGCTGATTAAGCAGATTAAATGTCAGTTAATGGTTTCATCTGCAGATCATTTCCTCGGCTTAATGCCTCTCCCAGATGGGACGCCGTTCCAACTTCTACGAAAGGAAATCCTCCTTCGGAGCCCGCCAGCTTCGCAAATAGAAATGGAAATAGAATAACAGAGTTGGAAGGGACCTTGGAGGTCTTCTAGTCCAACCCCCTGCTTAGGCAGAAAACCCTAGACCACTTCAGACAAATACATCTGTGTCGGATTTTTTTCTGCGGCAGCAAGACAGAAGTGGACAGCCCTTTCGGCGTTACTTATTCTGCTTCGCTTCCCAATCTAATCGAAGGCTTCCAGATCTCCTGGTGGTCTCCCATCCACGGATGACCCAAGGAAAAGTGGCCCCTGTCGGCATCTCTGGGAACTGCACCCTCCGAAAGCATGAGAGGAAGGGAGATTCCATCTCAAAGATGGCGCCACACAAACGGGTGGGGAGAAGCTTGAATGGTAGCAGTTAATGTCAGAGACCAATCTGATGAATTCTTGGTGGGCTGGATGCAAATCAGGCAATTTCCTGCATTTCACTTAACGCCTGCTTCTGAATGACTGAGGACTAGAAACTTTTATCAAGCGGAAAGGGAAACAGAGGCAACAGAATTCAGCAGTAGGGTACAGGTCGTCCTTGACTCACACGCCGATTAGTTCTAGTGACTGTTCGAAGTTACGACGGCACTGGGGGAAAAAGCGACGACCACCTGTCACATTTAACAACCGTGGCAGCCTCTCCGTGGTCACGTGACCCAACTTTGGATACTTGGCAACGGATTCATATTTATGACGGTCGCAGGGTCCTGTGACGTTCTGACCAGCAAAAAAATCAACGGGGAAGCCAGATTTGCTTAACCACCATGTTGCTCGCTGAATAACGGCAACGATTCGCTTAACAACGGTGGCGCGAAAAGGTCATAAAAAAGAGGGGCGAAACTGACTCGGCAGCTGTTCTTGCTTAACGATGGAAATTCTGGGCTCAAATGCGGCTGTAAGTCAAGGACTACCTGTATTACAGTCCTGGAAGGACTGTTGCGGTCTCCGCGGTGTTATGTCACTCAGCAACGGAAATTTTGAGCTCAATTGTGATCGTAAGTCGAGGACTAACTGTATACGCTTGGGGGGGGGCCTTTGGACGAGTCCCCAATCCCTTCCCGACCCCCTGGGGTTTTAAGAAGGGTCAGCAGAGAGTACCACCGGAGTAAATCCGACCAGAGCGGCTTCTCGTCGTAATCCCTGCCGGGGAATGATTGACAAGGTGACTGGCCGTGGCCGGAGAGGAGCTTTTTCCGGCTCCCAGGACACAAAATCCAGCAAGCCACCTGTCCTCATGGAGGCAAATATGTCTTCTCCGTACCTTCCTTTAGTTGCGAGGAAAGGGGAGGAGGAAGAGGAGGAGTAGGGCCTCTCAACTGAAGCGCAAAGGGGGGGGGCGGCGGGAGCCCACGTGCATTTTGGGGAAGTGAACAAGTTGCACAACCCCAGCTGCACTCCTGCCGGTGGGTCGAACAGAGAGAAACAGGCTTCAAGATGGTGGTAGATAGACAGAGGAACACCCGGGGAACTGGGAACAAACAAACAAATCCGACAACGGACGACAAAGCCGACTCGGAAAGCCCCGGTCTGCAAAAGCTGACTAGCAGAGGGATGTTTCTTGAACTGTCCGAACTGCCCCAGAAAAACGGGAATTGCACAAGTTTGGATCGAGCCACGAAGGTCCTTCAAAGAAACCTCTCCGGCATCAAGCCTAGAATCTCGGTTTGTTTGCAGAGCTCTGCCCACAAGGGGAACCGTAGCTCTGGGCCGTCTGCACGTTTACCTTCTGCTGAACGTGCGCAGCGCACTTGCACTCCGAATGATGGATCGGTTTTGGATGATTCTGATGCAAAACTATTGAGCACGGCCTGATTTTGTGTCCCTTTTCCATCCTCGAGTGACATTTTTTTAAGGGTCTTGGGTTAGCCCTGCCAGGTAGGCCAGATGAGAAATACGGACCAGATGAGCTCATTCTACTTTATTGTAAAGAGTAGAATCTTGCAAATCTGAAAGTACAATTCTCCCATCTCTTTTACAGCCTGAGAAACTAGGGAGGGTCCCTTCCGAGTCTCTTTCTCTGTTATGCAGGACAGGGTTATGCAGCCTCTTATCTATCTATTCCCTAGGCCAGAGTTCTCCAACCTTCCCGGCTTTGCAAGACTGGCGACGGGATGGCAGAGGGGGTGGTTGTGAGAGAGCGGTGGACAAACACTCAAATGTGCAGCCTCATTTGCACGAGCGACGGGCACACGTGTTCGCTCCTCACACAAGTGGGGATGTATGCGTGAACACGCTTGCCCATCACTTCCGCAGTCTGGTTCTGAACTGCTCAAGACCCAGTAATGGGCCGCAGCCTGGAGGTTGGGGACCCTTTCCCTAGGCAGTATTTCTTTTCCCCCTTTACAGCCCAAGAAACTAGGGAGGGTTCCTTCCAAGCTGTTTTTTCACTGTTATGCAACAGAGAGCTATATGGCTTCATATCTGACTGTTCCCTAGGCAGCATCTCTTCCCCCCTCCCCCACATCCTGAGAAACTAGGAAGAGTCCCTTCTAAGCTGCTTTTTCCACAGTTATGCAGCAGAAGGCTATGTGGCCTCTTATCTGGCTGTTCCCTAGGCAGCATCTCTCCCCGCCCCCCTCCTCTACATCCTAAGAAACTAGGAAGAGTTCCTTCTAAGCTGCTTTTTCCATTGTTATGCAGCAGAGGGCTATGCGGTCTCTTATCTGGCTGTTCCCTAGGCAACATTTCTCTCTCCCTGCCCCCCTCCTCTACATCCTGAGAAACTAGGGAGGGTCCCTTCTAAGCTGCTTTTTCCACAGTTATGCAGCAGAGGGCTATGCGGCCTCTTATCTGGCTGTTCCCTAGGCAGCATTTCTCTCCACCCCCACCCCCGTCTCCTCTACATCCTGAGAAACTAGGGAGGGTCCCTTCTAATCTTCTTTCTCCATTCGTTATACAACTGCGGGCTAGGCTATCTTATCTGACCATTCTCTAAGCAGCATATCTTCCCCCATTTTCTAAGGTCATGTCCACATAATATTACATTTCAGGAGCCAATTGGGGCCACAACCGATGAGGCTCCGTTTTTGCAAAGGGGCCATTTCTGTTCTACAAATGAAAAAAAATCAAACAGCCTCAACATGGTGGGAGACACTAAAGTTCCTCAGCAGAATTTCTTCTAACGCTGCAGATGAGGCAGAATATAAATCCAAAGGTTAGCGCCAGCACTAGCACTTAAGATACCGTGTTTCCCCGAAAATAAGACCCTGTCTTATATTTTTTTGAACCCTGAAATAAGCGCTTGGCCTTATTGCCATGCGCTCAAAAGCCCGATTGGGCTTATTATCAGGGGGTATCTTATTTTGGGGGAAACAGGGTACTTATATACCACTTTACAGTGCTCTACAGCCCTCTCTAAGCGGTCCTCAGACAGACAATGATAGAAATAGAGTAAAGTAGAATAGAATAGAATAGAATAGAATAGAATAGAATAGAATAGAATAGAATAGAATAGAATAGAGTAGAGTAGAGTAGAGTAGAATAGAATAGAATTACAGAATAGAGTAGACTAGAATAGAATAGAATAGAATAGAGTAGAGTAGAATAGAATAGAATAGAATTACAGAATAGAGTAGAATAGAATAGAATTACAGAATAGAGTAGAATAGAGTAGAGTAGAGTAGAGTAGAATAGAATTACAGAATAGAGTTGAATAGAATAGAATAAAATAGAATTACAGAGTAGAGTAGAATAGACTAGAACAGAATAGAATAGAATTACAGAGTAGAATAGAATAGAATAGAATAAAATAGAATTACAGAATAGAGTAGTATTAGAATGGATAAATGATAGAATCAAGGAAGGAGTAAAAGGTGTAGAAATCAATTAGAAATGTATAGTATAAATGACACCATATATTTTTTCATGTATATATGTACAAACACTGCGAATCCGATGTCAAACAGAATTGTTATTATATTTTATCTGTGTAAAAAAAATCAATAAAGTGTAAATAAAAAAAAAGAATAGAATAGAATTACAGAATAGAGTAGCGTAGAATAGAGTAGAATAGAATAGAATTACAGAATAGAGTAGAGTAGAATAGAATACAATAGAATACAATAAAATAGAATTACAGAATAGAATAGAATAGAATAGAATTACAGAATAGAGTAGAATAGAATAGTATAGAATTACAGAATAGAATAGAATAGAATAGAATAGAATAGAATAGAACAGAATTACAGAATAGAGTAGAGTAGAATAGAATTAAGAGTAGAGTAGAATAGAATAGAATTACAGAATAGAGTAGAATAGAATAGAATAGAACAAAATAGAATTACAGAATAGAGTAGAGTAGAGTAGAATAGAATAGAATAGAATAGAATAGAATAGAATAGAATAGAATAGAATTACAGAATAGAGTAGAGTAGAGTAGAGTAGCAGAGTTGGAAGGGACCTTGGAGGTCTTCTAGTCCAGCCCTCTGCTCAGGCTGGAAACCCTACCATTTCAGACAAATGGTTGTCCAATCTCCTCTTAAAAACCTCCAGTGTTGAATGATAGATGATATAAAGACCGATATAATATAGAAAGATAAACAGACAGCGGTAGATAGATATTGTAGATACAGAAGACAGATATAGACAGAGAGAGAGAGATGATAGATAGATGGGAGTTAGCAATAGCCCTTAAGACCTCTATCCCGCTTCGCCCTGCTTTCCAGCCCTCTCTAAGCGGTTTACAGAGTCAGCCTCTTGCCCCCAACAATCTGGCTCCTCCTTTTGCCCACCTCGGAAAGACGGAAGGCTGAGCAAACCTGAAGCCGGTCAGGATCGAACTGCTGGTAGTCGGCAGAGTCAGCCTCCAATGCTGCACTTCAACCATGGCGCCACCACGGCTCTTTTTACGCGCTCTGCCTGGTCCCGTCCTCAACTGATCTTTCTCTACCCATCTCGGGAATTTGCCACGCATCCCAGATAAACATCCAAGGACTGAGTGGGGTGGGGGGGTGGGCAGAGACCCTGCGGGGAGGAGGGCATCCTTTTCCAGCAGACAGACTTTGCCCAGAGTGGTCTAGGGTCTCCTGCTTGAGCAGGGGGTTGGACTAGAAGACCTCCAAGGTCCCTTCCAGCTCTTTGGCATTCTGTTAAACTGGCAATCCTGTACAAAGCCGGGCTGCATCGCTTCCAGGAGGGCACCGAACAAAAACTTCCCCCTCAATGCCTTGATTTGGACCCCAGCCCATATTTGACATATAATATATGTGGGTAGATGCATAATTCTGTATTTATCTGTATTTATTTATTTATTCTGTTATATTAGGTGCTGTGTATTGGAGGGTGGTGACCCTTTGAGAGCTTGTATGCAACCAAATTTCACTGTAGTGTATGCCGATTAGTGTACATTCAAAGTGACCGTAAAGTTACTCTATTGTATTGTATTCTATCCTTTTTTTCCTTTCTATTCTGTTCTATTCTATTCTATCCTTCTGTTCTGTTCTGTTCTTGTGTTCTGTTCTATTCTTTTCTTTTCTGTTCTGTTCTATTCTATTCTTCTGTCCTGTTCTTTTCTTTTCTATTCTTTCTTTTCTATTCTATTCTGTTCTTCTCTTTTCTGTTCTGTTCTATTCTTCTGTTCTGTTCTTTTCTTTTCTTTCCTGTTCTGTTCTATTCTGTTCTGTTCTGTTCTGTTCTTCTGTTCTGTTCTATTCTTCTGTTCTGTTCTGTTCTTTTCTGTTCTTCTCTTCTCTTCTGTTCTATTCTTCTGTTCTATTCTTTTCTGTTCTGTTCTATTCTCTTCTAGTCTTCTCTTCTGTTCTATTCTTTTCTATTCTATTCTTCTGTTCTGTTCTTTTCTGTTCTTTATTCTCTTCTGTTGTAGTCTTCTGTTCTGTTCTATTCTTCTCTTCTTTTCTCTTCTTTTCTTTTCTGTTCTATTCTATTCTTCTGTTCTGTTCTATTCTATTCTTTATTTCTGTTCTGTTTTGTTCTTTTTTCTGTTCTATTCTTCTGTTCTGTTCTATTCTTCTCTTCTCTTTTCTGTTCTGTTCTATTCTTCTGTTCTTTTCTGTACTTCTCTGTTCTGTTCTGTTCTGTTCTGTTCTGTTCTGTTCTGTTCCGTGCCATCTCCATTCCCATTCCAAATTTTCCCTTCCCTGGGGTCTTCCTCCACATTCCCTGCTCAGAGGTTCGTCTCATGATAAAATCCCTCACACTGGATACAGGTAGTCCTCAACTTACGACGATTGCTTCGTTTAGTGACCCTTCAAAGTTACAACAGTACTGAAAAAAGGGACTTATGACCGTTTCACGCTTATGACCGTTGCAGCATCCCCTTGGCCATGTGATCAAAATTCAGAGGCTCGGCACAACTGGCTCGTATTTATGACGCTTTGCAGCGTCCCGGGGTCACGTGTTTCCCCAGTCAATGGGGGAAGCCAAATTCACTTAACAACCGACTTACTAATTTAACGACTGCAGCGATTCGCTTAACGACGACGGCAAGAAAGTTCGTAAAATGGGGGCCAAACTCACTTCACAGCTGTCTTCCTCAGCCACAGAAATTTCGGGCTCAATTGCAGCCGTAAGGTGAGGACTACCTCATACAATGTGGGCCACCACCGCCTTCTTAACTTTCCTCCTGACAACGAGGAAGTCCGATTTGCTTCACCTCGGCGGGACTCGCTTAACAACGGTGGCCGGAAAGCCCTTCCGACAGGGCAGAATTTACTGAGCAGCTTGTCTCGCTCCGCGCCAAGAGATATTTCAGAGTTAACAGCTGCGGTCATAATTCGAGGACCACCTGTAAAAGGAGAAGGAGTTTCCGGGGGGGGCGGGGAACCCACGGCGGTCTATCAAGATGGGCGTCTTCTCTGCCCACAAACCGTGTTCGGGCCTGTTGGCTTCAGGACGGGGGTGGCAACCCCCCCCCCCAAGAACGGGCCCTTCTCCTCTCCTCTGCGGGCAGGTGTTAGGCAGGGCTGCGAGAACCAGTCGGGCAACTCAGCCCAGCGCCAGGCTGCTTCCCCCAAATAAGCACATGCCAACATGAAAGGCAACGCCGTGCCAACTGCTGGGTGAAATCCAGCTGAGCCGGCTAGTCTGCTTAGAGGGCACTCGGATGGGGCGGGTCTCCCCCTCGAGCCTTTGGAGAAGCCGAGCTTCGCCACCAACGTTTCTTTCAAAAGTAGGCCACGTTACACAGTTTGGAGTGTCGCAACGGCGGCTGGTTGCCCCGAAACAGGTTACCCCGCCCAAAAACCCGCCGTGCCAACTTCTCCCCGGTGTGTCAAAAGAAGAGACCACACATGGAACTTGCTGGGAAACGCACAATTGCCAGCTGTTGAAAAAAATGCAGGAGGACTCTTTGAGGAGTGTCGATTCTAGAACCCGTGTCTCTTTGGAGACACGTGTGTAAGGCTGGAGACGGGATGTGCAGGGCGGAAACGGGCATCGTGTTAAGCCTATTAAGGGGCTTTGGCTCAGTGGGGGGGTGTTCCAAGGCTTAAAGGGGGTCAGGTTGCCGGCTGATTGGAGTTGACGGAACAAACCATGGTTAGGTCAGAGCTTAGGCAGTCTGCGCCTGAACCAGGCTGCAATCCGATTCATCTGTGGAACAGATAGCCTAAAATTTAGATTGCTCGGCAAGATTGTGAAGTGAATTTTGCAGTTGATTGAATAAACCATGGTTAGGTCAGGCAGACTGCGCCTGAACCAGGTTGCAGTCTGATTCGTCTGTGGTACAGATAGGCCAAAATTTGGGATACTCGGCAGAAGCCCAGTTGTGTAGCGAATTTTGCAGTTGAATTTTGCAGTTTTGCAGAACAAACCATGGTTAGGTTAGGCAGACTGCGCCCAGTCGTTAAGTGAATTTTGCCCCCTGATTCAACACAATTTGCATCATTTCTATGGACTTACAAATAGCATCTGGAGCTTCTGATGGACACCAATATGGCAGGGATGGGCAACTGTGGCTCTTTTATAATCTGTGGGCTTCAACTCTCAGAATTCCTGAGGCAGCCAAGCTTACAACCTGTGGACTTCAACTCCCAGAATTCCTGAGACAGCCAAGCTTACAACCTGCGGACTTCAACTCCCAGAATTCCTGAGGCAGCCAAGCTTACAACCTGCGAACTTCAACTCCCAGAATTCCTGAGACAGCCAAGCTTACAACCTGCGGACTTCAACTCCC